>NC_142586.1:65794724-66419724 GCF_965207765.1 Zootoca vivipara
GGGCGGAAGAGGGCGGGGCGAGCCAAAGTCAATCGCAAGAGTAAACAGATTTAATTTATTGCGACCCGTTTGCAATATCCGCGATCTTTTTCGGAGCATGCCGCTTTAAATGTATTCTCTGTGCTTGGAAGCGGTGCACGAACTCCTCTATCTGGAGCTAAAACGCAACGAACCACAACCAAGCTGGATTTCCCACCCCCGCCTTTCTCTTTCATTGTCTCTGGGCGTATTTATCGTTGTGGCTAATTTTTTTTAAAAAAAAAATACAAGTCATGTACATATGGGTGGCGTGTATAATATATATGCATGTATAACAACCCTCGCATAAATTTTCTAATCAACACGTATTTCCTTCCCAGACCCTATGATCCTCTATTGATTCCCGTTAAAATGCTTTTCTTTTTCTTTGCCCCCTCTGCTGATCGAATTTCAGCGCAGCCAGGATATGCAACTAACCTTCCGGCACAACTGACTCGGGAGAGATCAAAAGGCAGGCTTGCATTCATTAAAATGTAGCACAGCCTAGGCAAGTTTTAGTGGAAGGTCTCCTTTTGCATTGCAATTAACGTGGCATAAACGGGAAGTGGATTTTTAAATCTTGATATACAGGGCGGTGGGGGGGGGGGAGAAGAACAAAAGAGACAGCTCTTTTTTACTCAGGGATGACGTCAGTTTGATTTTACTGACAACTCTTGATGTATGTGGAGCAATTGCACACAGCTCCCCCCCCCCTCTTTTTTCTGTTTCCTTTCTTTTTTGCTGGCACCACTTTGCAGGAGAAACAATTATGTTAACTGTCCAAAACATTCGTCCTTGCAGATCTCGGGGCTTAAGCACTTAACTTCCAACTCCTACATAGTTACTTCGCAAGCAGGTCTGCAATGGTTATTTCCGGTATGATCTTTATTAGGGCGGAAAACAAGCAGCAGAGGGAGGGAACGGGAACAGCTAATAGGCACAAAGCAGAGAGGAGGCTTCAACCTAGGAATGTTGTTCATTACAGCAGCCCAGGAGAGGACACAGTAAGAGAAAATAGTCCCTGCTTCTCAAGCTCCCACAAAGTGGTTTGTTTCCCCGCTTTTGGGGCTGCAGAGCGGTGGGGCAGCTTTGGAGTGGGGCAGCTTTCAACTGTAGGCCATGGAAAGTAGTTGGGCACTGAATTCTGCAGCTCCTCTAAAGTCTGGAGCATGTAAGTTAATGGTGCAAGGATCCACTGATCCTGTGACTGCGTGTGATTCTACCTCAGTCACTCTCTGGGCTGCAGTAGAAAAATAGATTGAACAAGCGGAACAGTCCGGCTGCGTGCAAAATCCGGACTGGATTTCCACAGCACGTAGAACGCAGGCAGGAACGGAGCGCCTTGCTCTCCCCCGGGCAAAGAGAGAGAAAGAAAATAGATCAAGGAAATTCTCTCCTCGTCTCACGTACATTGAAGGAGACTGAGATAAAGTGTTGGCTTAACTTTTATTATTATTAAGCAGCTTCATACAACTAGATCAAAATCAGTGAAGTTGTGCAAATTTACAACATGTTGAAAAAAGGAGTGGACCTTTCCCCCTTAAGCAAATCTTCCAGCATGATTCCATGTTTTGTCGAGGGTGAGTTCGGTCTGGCCGAGGGCGGGAGGGTGAATCTTTCACAGCCGCCTCGGTTAAGTCCCTCCTCGCAGATAGCAGCTTTGCCAAAAGTTGCTAAAGCGCGTCATGCATTTCCCCCCCCCCCCTTATGCAACAGGAGCAGACAGAAGAAGTGCTAAGCGATTTAAAGGGATTAGCTGGTTTGCTCTCTGGCTTTTAACTGGTTTGATCGATTAATTAACCAGTTGTATTTGCACACTTAAACACTTCAAAGAAGGCGCATGTTGAGGATCCTTAATGAAGCTTAAGATCTGATGCTACCACACATCATTTAAATAAAAGAAAGCTGATTTACGCACACCATTGTAAATGTGTTTCCTTTGCTTACCAGAAGTACCTTGGGGAGTCCCAAAGGAGCCTGTTCTACAACCCAGATTAAGGAATTTGCTGATTAACTGGTATGCTTTTTCAATCTCACACATGCCTCTACTCAGAGGAAAGACCCATTGAGTTCAATGGAGCTCTCAGGTAAATAGGTGTTGGGTTACAGACTTTAATCTGTACTTAATCAATGCAACTGATCAAACAACATGTCTTACCATATTTTTATCCATTTCAATAAAAAGCATAACTTTTTTAAAAAAATTGGGGTTGTTCACCCAGACCCAATCCATACAAGGAAGACTGCTTTCAATCCATACAAGGAAGACTGCTTGCTGAATCGGGTCTGGTATACACGATGGGAATCCTACCAGTAGACCAAAAGGCATGGTACAGTACAGTATTTGTTCAGAAGAAATGAGATGATGATAATAGACCTGCCAACAATAAAGATGCCTTTTACCAAAATTTTGCTTAAGCACAAAGTAATGCCAATTTTCAAGACCATTTTTAGGCATGTTGTGGGGATGACCTATTACACAAAATATTTTCCCGCAGAGGAATCATTATAAACCATTCCAACAGATGTAAAGGTGCATAGAGATAATGTGTATTAAGTGATATAAAATATTAATTCATTAATAATAGAATAAAATATTATATCAGAAATTGCCTGGCTTGTGCCGGTAGTGGGATGAACTATCCTTATTGTCTAGATTTTCTAATGCATGGTGAAGTATGCGCAAGAGCAGCCCCCCTGCCCAACTTCTACCACCAAGCTGCCACGTTCTGCCACCTGTATTTGGAAACCTGTCCTCCTGCTGGTGGCATCACCAGGAAGGCTCAAACACCTCTCCCAGGCCCAACTCCTCTGTGTACCCCAAAACTTGTGAGTTCAGCCTCTTTCCTCATCCAAACTGCATTGGTGACAGCTGCAAATGGAAGGCCTCTTTGTGAGGCCTACATTCTTCCATGAATCCATGGGTGCTGAAATGTCAGGCCCACCATGCAACAAAGGCCCTGGAACGTGTAATTTTTTCCTGGTGCTGTTGTACATAATAAGGATATGATGGCCCAGAGGTCTTTGTCACTGACATACTGTTGGGTGCAACCCAGCAAGGAGCCCTGGGACAAACAATTTCCTAGGCACTTGAAATCCTCATCTACACAAACACACACACACACACACACACACACACAGTAAGCAGCAAACCTCTTGTTTCATTCATTTATTTATTAGATTTCTATAGTGCCCTTCATTTGAAGATTGCAGGGCAGCTCACAGAATAAAATACAGGATAAAAACAAGTAAATAAGTAAAACGAAACAGCAAAGCAATAACAACCACCCTTCCCACAGACACAGGCTCTCATTGGGACTTAATGTGGGGGTAGAGGGGGAACCGAAGCTCTTGTCTGTAGTTCTGGATTCCAGGGGAAGGGGCTGACTGGTAAATTCTACAATCTTTTTCTGACTCTCTGGTTTCTTAAAAAAAATATACAACGTCTCTAATCTTATTGCAGTACAAAAGGCTATCCAATCTGTTCAACTACCTGAATGTCAAACTGCACATGGTGTGGTAGAACCATGTGACTAGCTCTCTTGCCAAATTTTTATTTTGCTTGAAGCAGCCACTGGGGGAAGGAGTGTACCTTTTGCCTATCTCAGCCATAAGGGTTTCTGGCTGTAGACTTGCTCTCCTGACACATCAAAGGTGAAAGATTACTTCTGAATAATTGCTAATACAGAAATTGCCCCAAGGTGTTAAATTCAGCATGGTGTTGTTGTTGTTGTTTTCAGGGCACATTAAAACTTGCCTTGTTTAACATGTGGCTTTTATATGGTGACATAATATGTTTCCCATCCTTGTGATTTAAATGATCCTAAAGCTAAAATAAACTTAAGGCCTATTATATCTGCTTCTTTAGCCATGGACAGCTATTCTTCTACATGATCTGACAATTATGTTCCTTGCCCAGTTTTCTGCTCTTTTTACCATCGAACAGCCTGGAGCTCCATGAATGATAAGCAACAGCAATTCAGGTAAGGTCATTCACAACCAATTATTTCAGGGAATCCATTTGACCTATATTTATGTACAACAGACACAAAGAGTTGTGCACAATTTAAGTAAGTGTCTCTAACAAATTATCACTACCCTTTATCCATGCTTGTATAAAAAGATATCTTTGTCCATATTTGCAGTGCAGGAGGTGAGACACACAGCTTTTATATAACACTTGAGTTGCTGACACAATCTTTTCTTTTCTTTTTTATTTCACAATAATACTTAGGAATGGAAGTTTGAGAGGAAGTGAGATCCATGGAAGGTTCTCTTTTGCAGGATATAACGTGGTCCTCTTTGTGGCTTGCCTGATTTGATTGCCATGCATGCAGTCTCTTTACTCCCTGTGCAAGCATTTTTGTGCATTTTGAAACATTTGGAAGCCATTTCAAGAGCCCTTCCAGGAAGCAGGATATAAGCTGATGGGGCAGGCAAAGAGTGTAGGGAATCAATGTGTTATGTACGGTAAGTTCTGTGGAACTGCAGATAATTGTGGCATCTTGGGAAAGGCACAGCACCAGCACCTGGCATGGAGGGGCACAGGGTTGCCATATTTTGAAGAGCAAAAAAGAGGGCACATTTGCCAACTTTTACTTTTAACTATGGGTCGCTATGACGACTCTACCCATGAAAAAGTCCTGGAAAAAGAGGACATATGGCAACCCTAGCAAGGCTGGGGACCACCTCACCTGATGCCAGCCTCCTCTTTAAATAAATACAGTAAACAAATCTTGCTTTTGTAATGTCCCAGCACTATAAAAACAAGTGCTAGACCAGGGCAGGTGCAGCCACCACTATCTTATCCCCAAATGGTTCAGCGTCAGGCAAAGATGTTTTTGTTTTCTCGGGTGTTTTAGGAAGCACAAGTGATTGGATGTGTTTACCCAACATTTCCGATATGTTTCTGTATTTTTATTACCATGCTTGTTGTAAACCATTGTCACGCTTTTTTGCTGCGGGAAGTGATGCATAAATTAAATAAACCTAACCCAACTTAGGAGCATGAGAAACTGCCTTGTATGGAGTCAGTCCAAGACCACTGCTCCATTGAGCTCAGTATTGCCCACACTTAACCGGCAGCAGCTGTTCAGGGTTTCAGAGAAGGGACATTCCCAGCCCTACCAGGAGATGCTGAAGATTGGACCTGGGACTTTCTGCACCCAAAGCAGGTGGTCCGACACTGACTACAGCCCTTTAGGATTGTTGCCAGACAGTGTGGACCAAATGGTTCCTAAAGGCATAGACACTTAGATCCAACCTAATATAACCTTTTGGTTCCATCCTCCATGTACCGATTGGGGACAATGCCTACAGGAATTGGGTTTAAGAAAGAGGATGTTAGTGGTGCTGGCTGCAATAGCCTGGCCCTGTAGTGCTTCTCTTTTCAATGCTGGGCCAAGGGAGTGCAGTGAGCTGTGCTGCTGCCTGCCTCCTTTGCTGCCTGCCACTGCCCAGTGTCACCTGTACTCTGGTAAGCTTGGCGGTAAGAAGTACTGGAAGGAACATTGCTCAGGGCCTTGTCAACCTGGTGCCAGCCCCGTCCCAGCACAAGGACATGGAACAAAACCCTAATGAATGCAGTTGTCACATTTGATCTACAAGAAGGATTCATAGTTCCTGCATAGAAGTCATTTCTGTGTGGGTTTTTTTTTTTAATCCCACAAAGTGCTTTTGAGACTACAGCTGAAATGCAGCTTGAGCACAAGTTTAAGAGCCATTTCACACATTACACAGAGGCAGGTCTGGGAACGATGTCAAGTGTACACTCAGAGAGAAGAAGCCAGTAATGACTGATATATGTGTTTCCAAATATATCTTTGGCGCATTCACGTGCTGCAGTTTTAAAGCATACATAAACCATTTTAGGTGTATGCCTAAAAAATGTAATGTGTAAAGTGGCCATAACATTGGTATCCACTGGGCCACACTAGTTCTTGACTTGTTAACGCAAGAGTTTGTTGTTTATTACGCTTGGCCTGAAATCAAGTGATTTCGTGGTTAAGAGGAATCTTTCAGTACCCAGTACCGGTAGACTGCCAAATTCCCAGCTCACTGCCGTAACTTGTTTCAGGATGGCAATAACCTCTTACAAGCTGGGCACACACAAAAGACAGGAGTCTGTTCACAATTTTAAATAAATAAATAAATGTCATTTGCAAGCATGATGGACAAGCCCCTCAAAGCACACCATCAGGTAGACGGCTGCCTTCCTTTAAGAACTCTCACCCTGTACTGCGCCCCTATTGTTCACTTAACTCAGAACAAATGTATGTATGTTTAGCTATCAAGTATTGGGAAATATTCTAAAGCAGCAGTAGTTGTACATTGTCGTGTTGCAGATCAGGGTTTGTGGTTTATTTTGCTTTTTTTTTTTAGTGAATCACCACATTGTCTTACTTATTGCTGCTACGTGGGAAGCCACTTTAAAGTGGAACCTAGTTGTACAATCCAAAGCAGCTGTAAAAGTGTCTCCAAGCCAAAAGGGGGGTGGGGTGGGTAAACCATTGCTAAGGAGCGAATAGGCACTTTCTATTTGTTCTTCTGTCAATCAATATAACTACTATTTTGACTACCCATTTACCCGGGAGTCAGCAAACTCCGAGGGACTTACCTTTGAGTTGTGCTCCCGGGTTTCCTTGGACATCCTCTTCACAATGCTGTTTCCCTAACATGCTGGCAGCTAGTTAGTTCTGGCATTAAGTACTATGGCTTTGCATACATCAGCCTTTGCTGCAACTCCACAGAGACATAAATAACTTCAAAGAAACAGGCTGTTGTACTAGCAGCCAAATTGTTAAGCATTGTCAATGCTTGCTTTTTCATCATGCTGATTTACGCTGCGAGATGTGAATTTCCTTATTTAAATTTTCTCTTTAGGTGTCATATTGGGTTAATTGTAAAACAATTGGATATGTACGGAACTGTAACACTTGGAACATCCATTGATTTCTGGAATGATATATGTACATAACAACTATTGTGGGGTTGTGTTTCTCGGGATGAGTAAATCCCTGGCTTGGAGGAAAAATTTAAGGTGCCCATAGGTGAGCTTTAATGTACATGTCAGTTTGGATTGGTAGTGTAATTCTTTATAGACCTGGAACATGATTGGTTGTTAAAGGCTCTCCTTGTACCTGAGTTGTTTTAGAAAAAGCATAGCTTTATATTGAGCTAACGTCATGCTGTTAAGAATCAGTACCAATGTAAGCATTGAGAATGATGGCTTTATGTTGGCCGTTATGTCACACAGTATTTCACGGTGGTTGAAATCCCTTCATTTTTATCCAGGTTGCTTTGGTTTTGTCAGCCTACCAGCTAAGAATGAAAGATGTGCAGTTCTCAAAACAAAATGAAACTACTATTTCAAATACAGAAGTGATAACATATTTCTCTCTCCCCCACTGTGTATGCACATGCGCATGTGCGCAAGAAAAAACCACCCAGTAATACCACTTAATAATTCCTGTTAATGCAATGTAGAAAGTATATGCTGTTTCACTTAGCTACTATGTTATTTGAATGTGTGCCAAAATGTATCAGACGAAGCAAATAAATTACACAGGCAGGGGTGAAAGAGTAAAAAGATGGAGTTAAAAGATTTAAAAGTAGACATGGTGGACATGTAATATGATCAAAAGATAGGGAACACAATATAACTTTTAAGTATCCATCTTTGTTTCTGGTATTGTTTCTTTTTAGCCAAAAAGCTTATTTGTAAATTCATTTTAAAAGTCAATCCAAGAAATGATTGATACACAATTAAGGCTGCCATTCTGCTTAGGAAGCCACCTTATGCTAAATCAGACCCTGTCCATCTAGCTCAGCATTGTCTACACCTATTGCGGTACCCTTCAGATATTGCACTCTAAATGGGCCTTAATAGTAGCTGTTCATGCCAGATGTATGAACTGGGGCCGTTACATTTGATTAATTTGTTAGGTCAATCAATCAATTAAAAAAAAAATCTCTTTGAAATCAATGGGACTTGAATGTGTATAATTTTAGCTAGCTTGTGCCCAATGTTTATATGTCAAAAGTGCCATCTCTCTCTCTCTCTCTCTCTCTTTCCTGTATCACACTTGGATAGCACTAGGCCCCAGAGACAAGGAAGTACTGTTTCCAATAAAGCTCTCGCAGAATCAGAATCTTAAAATGCTTTTGCACACAATACAGCAATATTGTGCTTCCTGTAGACTTTGGCACTTTTGAGATTTTTAGCATTTTGGTACTAAGTGTTAAATCAAGCATATCCATAATTAAATAGTACATTGAAAAATACATTTAGCTAGCAGAACATTATTTCAAAGTATTGTAACTATTTGCATAAGTGCAAATCTTTTTATTTCTATAGTGTGAAGAATAATAGGAGCTTTGTGATCCAAAGTCTTCACTCTGATGTCAACAGCCAAACTTAATGCAAGGGAACAAATGTTAAAAAAAGTTTTTACTTTTCTTGCAGAACATTTTTAGATAGATAGCTTAGTTCTCACTGAGGTGGCAAACCTTATGGATCTGGCCTACAGCACTTCTGAGAACCAATGTGGTGCAGTGGTTAAGAGCGGTAGACTCGTAATCTGGGGAACTGGGTTTGTGTCTCCGCTCCTCCACATGCAGCTGCTGGGTGACCTTGGGCTAGTCACACTTCTTTGAAGTCTCTCAGCCCCACTCACCTCACAGAGTGTTTGTTGTGGGGGAGGAAGGGAAAGGAGAATGTTAGCCGCTTTGAGACTCCTTCGGGTAGTGATAAAGTGGGATATCAAATCCAAACTCTTCTTTTTCTTCTCAATTCAGATGTGGGCTCACATTATTGACAACATAAGTAGAGCAATCCAGGAGGGCAGACGGAGGTAGAGCCAAAGGCAGATGAACCACTTCTCATATTCCGGCTTTTTGTTTTTGAAACAGTTTCCCTTACATTAAAGAAAACAAGCTCTGTCACCTCCAAGGCTGGTGTAGTTTGTCCCCCACCTATCCTATTACAGGAGTGTGTCAGGCAAATAGGAAGTTGGTAGCTCTTGAAGGTCCACAACCCATTCCCAATGTGCCCTAAGAATGTTTCCTCCTTGACCTCTCCAATGCTGGAGGAGAGCTGACTTTCCACAACCTCATGGAGGAGGGACCTCCTGTTCTGAGGATGAGCTTCTCTTCCTCCCCTCAAAGTGGGGAATTTGGCAGTTCTGTGGCCCCATTGGTGCCCTCCCAGAGACCACAGGCCAGCAACCTTAATCTGCAAGCCCTTACCTGCTCTCTAAAATGAAGAATTAGTCATCCAAAATCTTCACTTTGACTTTACTACTTCAGTGAGAACTAGATCTTAGTGCAACAAGTTTTCATCTTGACTTATTTTTGTGCTTGCCCAGTTAACAAAGTAACAGCAGCTTTGTGTGGCCTACATTTTCCAATGTGTTGTACTTCAACAATGCCATTGCTTTGCTGAATGTACTGCAAATCCCAAGAAACCTGGCAAAATCAAGTTGAAGCAGTTCCCATGTTTTTTGGTTTTTTAAAAAAAGTGTGAGATACATCTTCCACATTCCCAGCATCTTTTAAGTTGAACAATCAACACTCACTCCTTAGATTACCACATGTCTCATTGGCCTCTATTATAGTAGGAACATGGGTGTTGTATTTTCACATGATAAACTCTTTCCCCACTGTTTCTCCAGTGTAATAAGGGTGAAACAGGCATTTCATTAACATAAGACAGCCCAATCCCCGCTTGATGTAAACAGTACACACAGTGGTGGGTTTTTTCTTTCTTTCTTTTTCTCTGGCAATAATAATCTTACACATTTTTATAACGCCTTTCATCCCAAAGGATCCCAAATCATTTTGCAAGCTATTTGCAAGAATCGCTTTATCCACTAGTGAAATGAGACCAACTCTGCGGGACAACATACAATCTGTTTAGCAGCAGCACAACAGTGATACACAGGAAGTGAAGATTGCTCTGTCCATTTGGAGAGCAGAAGAGAAGATTTCAGACTAAGTGAGAGAATGCCATTATTTAGAGTTAGGAAATTTCACCCCAGTCTTCTAAAGGCTGTAGCAACAACAATGCCATGGGGAATCCAAATGATGACATAATCAGTGCATTTAATGCCCCTCTTTCTGTTCATGTGCGAATACCAGTAATGGCTTATTGTAATTTCTTTAAATCATAGAATCATAGAATTGTAACATTGAAAGGGACCCCCATGTGAGCTTGATTTTTTAAAATATGTTGATGTTAAATAATAATCTTACAATTATTCACATAATACAAATCTGCTTTACTGTTCATCAGCAGGGATCTGATCAACAGAGAATATCCCATAAGTTGATAGAGATGCATTAGTAACACCATTAGGGGGAGCTGAGCTGTTTATTGTAATATATTCACTTTCTTCCTCAAAATGCCATTTCATATATTACAAATACTGTAATCTAAAACATATATGCTAGAAATATGATGAGTAGGACTCTCTCCCGAGTAAACATGTTTAAGCTCAGGTTCCACATTTCATGCAAATATTATAGCCACAATTTATGGTTTATAATCACAACAACTGGGTGTAATGCAGAACACACATGCCACACAAATCCTCCCCATAGGATTTATGGACCAGGATCAAGGAATGCCATGCAGGTGAAGCAGAGAACTATGTGGACAGACAGAGCTTTGTTATTTTTAGGCTGACATTTTCCATTGCTAAAGAGACGAGCTGATCTGTTTTGAAAATGGCTTATCTCTTTTGCATCTTTTGCATTTCCTTATATATGTAAAACTGCATAATACAGTAGTGAACTAGTTTCTCTTATGATACTCAATAGTATTCTGGGCAGAAATAAAAGCATTTGTAATAACTAGTTTACTGGAATTAACTGCACAGGAACAGTTCCTGTATTTCAGATGTGTAGGGGTTTGTTTATTCTTTATATTTTCTAATTTTTTTACAAAAACTTTATATTTAAAAATACACAGTTCTACATTGACCAATATCTACCACCTTTGGGCCAATACACAGCTTGATGAAGCATATTAACACAGTGAACATTCCCTTCTCTTGCTTCTTATGAATGGATATTCAATAACATAAATACAAAGTAAAGTTTTGTAGGAAAAGATAATGCACATCTAGTGCTACTATGTAAAACATTTCTGCTTAATGGTAATGGGAACTTTGTTTCTATAGTTAATCAGTGAAATGTGAAATACAGTCATACCTCTAGTTACGTTCACTGCGGGTTGCGTACATCACGGGTTACGAACTCGCCGAACCTGGAAGTGCCAAAATGGGTTACTTCCGGTTTCAGCAATTCATGCATGCGCAGAAGCGCCAAATCGCACGACGAGCATGCACAGATTCAGCGCTTCAGGTTCCGTACTGCTCTGGATGCGAACGGGGTTCCGGAAAGGATCCTGTTCGCATCCAGAGGTACCACTGTACACTGTATTTCCGGTTTTGTGGAGTAAACCAATTTGTTCTTAAAGCGGACTGTTCTTAAACCGAGGTGCCACTGTAGTAAGATGAGAGTGCTTTCAAGCATGTTCAGAATGTCTCTAGTCACCACAACCACTGTGTCTCCACCATATAAGTGGGATACAGCAAAGAGCTTGCAGACATGGCTTAAGCCAGACTTCCTCCCCTCCACCATTTCAGAAATGAAGTACAACATGGTGGTGCCTTCTATTAAAACAACTTTGTATGCAAACCAGTTTTGTACCATTTCTAGTGATAAATGTTTTGGAGTGCAAGAAAAGGGCAGGGTGGTACCAAGAGTGTAGCCAATCATGGAACCAAAAAATCATCACAGAACTGTAGAACTGGAAGAGGCCCTGAGGATCATCTAGTCCAACCCCCTGTAATGCACGAATATGCACACACACACAAATATATACAGAGATTGTGGTTTCTATGTGGTGGGATAAATCATTGCTAAGTACTGAGTAGGCACTTTCTGTTTGTTCTTCATTACATTTGTCAATAAAGATACAGTACTACTGTTCAGACTGCCCACTTACCTGGGAGTAAGCTTCAGCAAACTCTGTGGGACTTACCTTTGAGTAGAATGAGGACTAAGGCATTGTGTCCAAGAAAATGTGGCTTAAGTAACTCCTGTAAGGAATACTGGTTTGCATCCAATAGGCCTTCTCATTCCATTCGACCTCCTCATCTGTTTGGGTTCTGCTGGTTCTTCTAACCCTCTGGGGTAGATTTGTGGGGTGCAGGGCGAGAAGAGGGAGACAAAGTTCTGTTGCACTGATGTCCTTGTGCAACTTAATTGGACACAACCCACTACAACAGTCCACCATAACTGCTAACTAACAGGGGTGCCAACTTGAATAAAATAATCACAAAATATGGTGCGCACACAGCATTTGAATGGCAATGCCCATTAACTTTGGGGGTCCCCATCAAATATTTTATTGGGAGGGGGCAAAGGAACCTTGGCCCCTAGGGATTGGCTCCTATGCTAGCTAACCATAGTTTCCATTCTAACCAGCATTAGAAATACAGTAGGTTTGTATACCTGTAAGAGCAACCAAGCTAGCATTATTCACAAAGAGCATCATTGCAGATGTACTGCTAGCTAAAGAGACAATGGAAGAGAGAGGCAGAATCTATATTTATAAAAGAAGGAGGGAATGGGAGTGTGTGACTCCATACACTACCAGCAATCTACCAACTATGGTTAAGAGAACAGCAGCAGTTACATCTGTTTAGGGCACCACTGTATGTGAGGACCACAGTCATAGTTAAATATTGCCACATTGCACTTCTCAGAAAGTAAAATAGTTTTATAAGCTTTCCCCCAAAATTTTGTTGATAGCACCATTCATTGCCAGGATAAGAGTACTAATTTTCACTGCAGTTGCTCCCCTCCTTGAACTGTTTTTTACCAGGGATGTATATTGCATCCAACAGCTGCCAATTTTACAATGACAAGAAACAATCATATCAGCATCTCCCTCCCCACTTGACTCCTAAAGAGAATTTTTTAAAGCAGTTTATCAGTCCACAGTTATGGCCATTCTGTAGCTCATAGGATGTGTTGTATTTAAATATTGATGTTTGTGTAGTTATTAGAATATTTGAGGATCTGTCCAGAGGCCTTGTAAAGTGAAATATAGCGTGTCATTTCTAGGAATATAGAGAATAACTTTTGGGGGTAGAGGGAAGTGTTTTCAGTCTATGCTTCCAGATAAGATTCCACATCATACTGTTAGTGACATGTAAACATTTGTTATTTATGTATTGCAGTTGTCTCCCACATTTCTTCAAAGGAACTCAAGTATGATCACTTCATTTTACCCTCACAACTACACTGTGATGTTGGTCAGGCTGGCAGAGTATGGCTGACTCAAGTTATTCCAGGGAGATTCATGGCCAAATGACAATTTCAACTTGGGTCTCTCCAGTATTATTCCAGCACTCTAACAGAAGCAACATGGTACCCTCCAGATGTTGCTTGTCTACAACTCCCCTCATCCCAGACAATTGATCATGCTGGCTGTGGCTAATGGAAGTTGTAGCTGAACAACATCGCAAGGAGGCCCCATTGGCTATTCCTGCTGCAACCCCATCTCACCCTGGGTCTTGTTTCTTTGTGGTACAAGCATGTATTGGGTAGTATCCAACTAAACAAGCTAATCAATATATTTTAGTTGCACAATGGAACCACAACAGATTTAGGGGGTACATGGGGATAGGAGAGGGCAGGGAAGTTTCATTGCACAACTAAAATACCTTGACTAGTAGAACTGTTCAGTTGGATACTGCCTCTTTTTAACAGCTGCACAAGATGGCCCTTGTGGTCTCTTCCAACTCTACGATTCTATGATTCAAGATGATAAAGGGTCTGGAAACTAAGCCTTATGAAGAATGGTTGAGGGAGTTGGGTATGTTTAGCCTGGATAAGAAGAGACTGAGAAGATATATGTTAGCCATCTTCAGATATCTAAAGGACTGTCACATGGAAGATGGAGCAAGCTTGTATTCTTCTGCTTCGGAGGGTAGGACCAAAACCAATGGCTTCAAGTTACAAGAAGGGAGATTCTGACTAAACAACAGAAAGAACTTTCTGATTGTAAGAGCTGCTTGACAATGGAATTTATTCCCTTGGAAGGCTGTGGACTCCTTCACTGGAGGTTTTTAAGCAGAGGTTGGATGGCCATCTGTCTTGAATGCTTTAGTTGAGATTCCTGCATTGCAGGGGACTGGAGCAGATGACTCTCAGTTGTTGTTGTTTAGTTGTTTAGTCGTGTCCGACTCTTCGTGACCCCATGGACCATAGCACGCCAGGCACTCCTGTCTTCCACTGCCTCCCGCAGTTTGGTCAGACTCATGTGACTCTCAGAGTACCTTCCAACTCTACAATTCTGTGATTCTAAGGTACAACACAATATTGTTGGCTCTAACACAATTGTAAACTGTGCAATCCATGCATAGCCAACAGTTTCCCTCAACCACCAAGTGGACAGGCAAAGAATCAGGATGTGCTCTGTATAACATTGAGTGGTCAGCAGTTCTCAAGAAAAGTGACTGGAAAATTAGCCCTGGAGAAATCCCCTGAAGATCATGACCAATTTTAATGTGGTTTTTACAAACACACATTTTAAGACTATAGTAGATAAACATTTCTGTTCATTAATTTATTTAATTAAGACATACACAACTGGACAAATGTGTTACAGAACTACTACTGCGCTTATTCCAGGGTAATTTTGCTTGATAAGATTAGAAGAGTGATTAATCAACGCTATGAAATTTTGGCTTGAATTACTGAATATGTTGGCTTTATTATCCCTTGAAGCAAGTTCCAGCTTTCAGTTTGATTTGCACATTTGTGTTATGCCACCATTCATTTTAATTACACCCTGACTTCTGAGAATGAGGTCCATATTCGGAGCTAAGGCCCAATATACAGGTTGGGGGCAAGGCACTAAGTCCCTGCGGGGCGTGGTTTACAAATCCCTGGAGAGTGAAAAAGAGGGTTAGCCTGCATTTTATGGATAGCTCCTTCATGTGTTCAGTAATCAAATAGGTCTCCAGTGATAGGAGAGTTTGGGGTGTATAGTTAGGTCATTTTAGACCCTGAGCTAAATGGTCTTGCAGAGGGTGCTGTTTTAGATGGATATGTGTATTCAAAATAGGCAGCTCTATTGCAGTTGGAGGTCTTCTTGCTCATTCTGTTCATTGGGGCCTAAAGTTCTGCCCTGACAGCACCACTGATCCTAACACACATCCTGGAATGTTCTAGAAGATGTAACAGGCAAATAGGGGTACCAAGCAGGAACTTCATGTAAAAACCTCCCCGCTTCCGAAGGTAGAATTTATACTATTTCAGTGCTCTTCTGCAGGACTCTCTTTAAAGTTTACCCATTCAGTAACCTTCACAAGTATCTTAAAAATGTGCAACTGGCCTCTTTTCTGTTTACTACTGTAATCTGTGTTTAATACTTAATAACACCTTATAATAAACATAAACTTGCAGTCTGTTTGCATAGCCCATGCATTGTCTTTCAGTGAACATTGAAAATGCAAGTTTGTTGAAGGAAAAACATTTGTTTATTCGCTATCAGGCTATGATGTTATTATGTATCTGCTGAAGGTGTCTGAAATAATAAGGGTTCTGATCATAGATTGGGGCCCTGGGTGCTTCTAAAATATATATAATAAAAAAGTATATTTGTCCTGGCTTTTTACCGTAGAAGAAGAAAATGACCCACAGAAATGTGCACAAAGGACCTGTAGAAAACTTGTTTACTGCTTTTGCATGAAAATAAGCTAGCTCTGCACTTTCTCAACTTGTTATGCTCACGATTCATACAATCACATACCACATTTTGATGCTTTGTTAACTGGAAGGTTAGAATTTCATAGACAGAAATAATAGGATCAGCAAATGCCGCTTCATAGCTGTCTTCATTGCTGCCATAAAGTCTTTGGTCCCCGAGGGAGGACTTGTACACCATTACACCTCATCCCGTAGTTGCTATGCTAATGGTTACAGATGCGTCTAGAATGCTAGCTACATACGTCCCTTCCAAGCAGTGCAGACGGCTTATGCTCTATACAAGCAGGGTTGTTTGTAATTCTCCTGTTACACAGGGACAGTATTGCATAGTTTTTATATCAAGCAGAAAAATCAGTATATTTTACTAGACTCCCCTAAATTACTGGGTTCAGTAGGTGTTAGAATTAAATTAAGGCTCAGAGTGTTTAAACTGCTAGCCCTGTGTGTATTTAAGCTGTGTATTTGATGCTTCTAATCCTCCAGAATCAGCATGTGTCAATAGCTAATTAAGCCAAACTGGTGCTTCCTGTGATGTGTCAAAAGCTAATTAAGCCAGGACTAGCCTTCTCTGTGAGGTGATAGCCTGGGGGTAATGACCCATTCAGACAACAATGGATCAAAGGAATTTGCCAGAGACTGCAAATGGTTGGGGTCCCTCCTCAACAGATAAAGTGAGAAGCAGTGTGGGCTGAAGTCAGAGGAGGATTGGGCAGAATTTTTAGCACTTAGGAAGTGGGGCTTCTGTGACTGGGTTGTGTGCATGTGTGTTAAATTATACATTTATATCCCAACTTTTCCCCAAGGAGCTCAAGAAGACATACATGGATCTCCTCCTCCTCATTTTATCCTCGCAATTCCACAGTGAAGTAGGCCCAGTGTCACTCAGTGAGTTTCATGGCTGAATGGGGATTTGAACCCTGCTCTTCCATTTCCTAGTCCAACTACTACACCACAATGCCTGTCTGCAACTCCCAATTATTGGCAGAAGCAGAATATGCAAATATATGTAAATATGCCTAATTTATTCAGCTTTCCTTGGCTAATGATAATTTTATTGTTGTTTTAAGCAAGAACCCACATTTTCATGATGCAACTGAGAGGTTTATCAAGCGAAATGAAGCCTGTCCTTAGCATAAATTGGCCGTACAGTCATACCCTGGTTGTTGAACGCCTTGGTACTCATACGTTTTGGATCCAACGCCGCAAACCTGGAAGTGAGTGTTCCAGTTTGCGAATGTTCTTTGGAACCTGAAGGTCCAATGGGGCTTCCACAGATTCTGATTGAGTGCAGGAAACTCCTGCAGCCAATCAGAACCCGTGCCTTGGTTATCAAACATTTTCAGAAGTCTAACGGACTCCTTTCAAGAACCAAGATACGACTGTAAAGTATCTATCCAATGTCACACAAAATACACTCAGATCTAAGAGTCCTACAGAACCTGTGACTTTTAGAGTTCTTGCTTACCAGTTAATTCCATCTGTTTGCTGGGAGGGAGGTAACATAAAGATGGCAAGTAGTGGATTGGAGCAAGCAAATGGGTGATAAAACAATATTCAGCTATGAACAATCCCAAATTCCTGATTAAGTCTGAGGTTTCGCAGTTAGTGGGGAATGAAATACTATGCATGAATATATGCATTATACTCTTTGATAATAATTGCTTACCTCACATGGGTGTCACGAGAATTAATTTACAAGTTAATATTTGTAAAACACTTTGAAGAAAAAAGGCCTCTATAAATATGTATTATTGGTATTTATTGTTATTAATAAGCTACATTTATTCAAACATGTCAAAGCTGCTAATCCATGCAAAGTTTGAGGCTACAAAAATGCTGGTTTTGAGTTAACAAAACTGGAAGCAGCCAATTCAATTACTCTTTATCTGCTGAAAAAATGGTTTTCTGCCTTTACTAGTTGGCTCTTTCTGAAATGATCAAACAGAAACTAACAATTATAAAGTCCTTTAGAATGAAAATTAGAATGGGAAATGTGCAGCATGAGCCTAAATATCTTTACTTATTAAGACACTACCTTTGGTACTACCTTCTCCTAGGCGCATGGGCATAGACATGGGCGTAACCAGGATTTGGGGGGGGGGGAGAATCTCAGTTTGCTATGTATTTTTATTGATTTTTATTGATGTGGGGGGCAGTTGCCCCTCCCTCCCGCTCACCCCATGGGCATAGGACTGTGGCCTTAATCTCCAAGTATCTTTTTTGCTACTTATGATCATCAGCACATAACGATATCAACTGAAAGTGCATTTGCACACAAGCTGATCAAAGTACGCAATATAAAGTTGTCCACACCCATGTGTGAGGGTTCCGCACAGCTGCGATCTTACCTGAATATAGTTCCCATGCATGCTGACCCATGCACATGCAGTGCTGACATGCCAGTGGTGCATCTGTGTATTTTATATCACACTAGTGCCATTCAGCCCGTTTAATAAACGGGCGCTAGAACATTCGGCCTTTTTCGGTGGCAGCGGTGTGGGGGGGGGCTTTTATTCCTTGTCTAATTGATTGTTCCTCCCCCTCCCTTTGATCCTTAATTTATCCCTAATTTTCTCCCCCCCCCCGTTCCCAAACCCCAAGCCAAAGGCCCCCCCTTTTTACCTTTACAGCCCGGGCTCGGCTGGGGGGTGCGGGGGGTATTTCTTCCTTTACCCCCTCCGAAGCTTGTGTTTGGAGTGCGGATCCCTCCCCACCCTGTTTTCGCGCGCTTTTTGCGCCTACCGTTTGGTTCCTAATTTTTCCCTGTCAATAGTGCTGCTGCTGCCAGGGCCCAGTGGCCGAATTCTGGCTCCTGGATGGCCCGGGCGGCTGCTCCGGGGTGTACGCCCAGTTTTTCGGGGGTGGGGGTGGCTCCCGCTACTTTTGTTGGCCTCCGCGGCTGTTTTTCAGTCGCCTGCTGCGTCCGGGAGGGAGCTTTGCCGTCCGGGGGGCTTGCGCCCGCCCCGGCACTTTCTGAGGGTCCCGCAGTTGGTGCTGAGCATTCGGTGGCCTCCCCGCGCGAGGGTCTCCCGGTTGCTTGCGCTGTTTGGGCCTCAATTTCGGGCCTGTTAGTGAGGAGAAGCCGGGGCCTCGATTTTTTGGTCGTCCCGGCTTCCTCCTCAGGCCCTTGGGCACGTTGAGAGAGGGCCTGCCCTGCTTAGGGGCCTTGCTGCCTGCTCCTGCCTTCCACCTGGTGGCCTCTGTTTTAACTGCTTAGTGAGCCAGTGCAGGGCAGAGGGGCGGGGGCGGGGTGGGGAGAGCGTGTGTGTGTGCGTGCAGTCTCTGCGTCCAATCCCTGTGTCCCTGGGGCACATGCTCAGTAGGACACAGGGAAAACGGGACACAGGGAATCTGGATGCAGAGACACTTGCATATTATTATATAGGATAAAGGTAAAGGGACCCCTGACCGTTAAGTCCAGTCACGGACGACTCTGGGGTTGCGGCGCTCATCTCGCTTTACTGGCCGAGGGAGCCGGTGTTTCTCCGCAGACAGCTTCCGGGTCATGTGGCCAGCATGACTAAGCTGCTTCTGGCAAACCAGAGCAGTGCATGGAAACGCCATTTACCTTCCCACTGGAGCGGTACCTATTTATCTACTTGCACTTTGACGTGCTTTCAAACTGCCACGTTGGCAGGAGCTGGGACCGAGCAACAGGAGCTCACCCCGTCACGGAGATTCGAACCGCCAACCTTCTGATCGCCAAGCCCTAGGCTCTGTGATTTAACCCACAGCGCCACACGTGTCCCTTATATCACATAGACAGTACTTTATATCCTAAAAGGTATCCTTAGCCCAATTTCAAAGGATGTCTTAAGGCTGGAGTCAGGAACCTCACCCCCCCAAACTTTTCCAAATGGCCCTCAAGGACTCTCCACAGAACACACAGCCTCCCTCTCCCACCCCTGCTTCACCCCTGTTTTTGCCTGGATGTAAGGAAACACTACCCCTGCTCTAAGGTCACAAAAGAACACAATAGATAAAAATGCCACCTTCTGTCATACCCCTGCAGTATCATAGCAGAAGTATCGCTATAACTGGCAGCACTGTATATCCCCAAAACAACAAAACACTCTGGTGATCTACTCCTTTCTGGTGAAAAGCTTCTGCCTCAATGCATAAAAGGAGCTTCCACGCCTAGAATATTATATTACCGTCTTTAGTCAATGGAGGAGGCAGAGTTGCACACACAGAAGTGTGTGGTTCCACTCCTTCCTTTGAAATTGAGAGGGAAGGCCACACATACAAGAGCCCCTTTATATGTATTGCATGTGCGCTCAGGGTCTGGACTGAGGTAATGGTAAAAAAAAATGAATACTTACCCAAAGTGGACCCCCGTTAGTTTAAGAGTTCCACTGGCTGCTGTGGATTTCTTTTAGTGTACTTTTGTATGTTATAACCCCTTTCCTTTTTCCAAACTAGACTTCCTATAATAGCTGTGAAATAAATAATCTCTGCTGACTGAGACAACAGAATGCAAGTGTGAAACAAATATCCCCCACATGCAATTTTAAAAATAAATAAGTCATTCAGGTACTACTATCACAAGTGTGATATATTCAACCTAAGTAGATACTATAGATTTTGTTTCTTCTGACAATTTTAGAACAAGACAGAGAGTGTGTAAAATGGGTCATACCTCAAGAAAAAAAAAATCAGTCACAAGGAATGTCGTAGGAACGAAAAGACAGTGTAAAACATGCTCCCTTCCCACCTAGCCACTCTTTTATTGCTTTTTCAGTGTTTGCTATATTACCAGAGAGGGATTTGTTTCTAATTGCTGGGTGGTTTGCATTAGAAATTTTCTGCTAAGGACATTTTATTCCTACTGTGACTTAGCTTAGTATTATTGTTGAAATAAATTTATTGACACCCAATGGGATTTATTAGCAAACAGTGAAATTAGTGTTAGAGGCAAGATTACTCATCCCAAGAAATATTTGTTAGCACTAAGGAAAATTGATTAGCAGTGATTAGGATTTACTTTTGTACAGATCCTTCTTTCATTTTCTTTTTTAGAGCCGTTATTCAGTTGGCATGCACATTTTAATAGTCCATTAAAGGCCTTAGTTTTGGATTTGCCAATCACAGGCTATGGTGAATACTGGAGATCAGGGATAAGGAACCTCTGGCCCTCCAGATGTTGGATTCTAACTGTTATTAGCTCCATTGAATGTAGCCAATGGTGAATGATGGTGGGAATTGTGGTCCAACAACATCTGAAGATCACAGGTTCCCCATCCCTGTCTTAGAACTTAGATAATAAGAGGTCCAAAGAGCTGGACCAAAGGTCTGATTCAGAATAAGCCAGCTTCGTAATACTCCTACACAAGTATTTTCCCAGAGAGGACCAATGCATTCATTATCAAGAACGTGATAAAATATCTGAATGTCGCCACGTCTCTTAGATTTGCTGATTGTTAGTCCTTAGTCTGTCATTTTCTAACAAGTGGAATCATCACAGCTATGTTTTTGTTTTGTATTTTGTCTTATTGACTGGTTGACTGTAATAAATGTCTGGCTGACCGTGATCATAACCTCACAGGAGTTGCACCCATACTTGGAGGAGCTGTCCATACGATCATGGCTTCATGTGGGGTGAGTTGCCCTACATCATACAGCAGCTGTGTAGCCACCTTGTTACGGTAAGCTGTTTCCACCAGCTTCCATGGAATAGATAGGTGGATGGATTGTTACATAGAAGACCAGTGCATGGTACTATATTCAATATTTGTTGACAGAGAGTTTGAAATTCATATTAAGCCTACAGTGGCTGGAAGTAGTGAAGCACTAAAATGTCTTAGAAATCCATGTCATATAAACAAGGTGCTATATAAACTTCCGGCCACATATAAATAAGTTTTTGGTCAAGGCACTATTCTGTTAGGTCATTCTTGAGTAGAGAAGCTTATGATGACCCAAAGGACCTTCAGAATCACAAACAAGCTCCATTTCTGTGGCTATATGCACCTGAGGTCCTTCTGCATTTAAATATTCTGAGGACTGGCACTGACATATCTGTCAAAACAAAATAAAAAAATTCCTTCCAGTAGCACCTTAGAGACCAACTAAGTTTGTCGTTGGTATGAGCTTTCATGTGCATGCACACTTCTTCAGATACATGCACACGAAAGCTCATACCAATGTCAAACTTAGTTGGTCTTGCCGATCAGAAGGTCGACGGATCAAATCCCCGCGACGGGGTGAGCTCCCGTTGTTCGGTCCCAGCTCCTGCCCACCTAGCAGTTCGAAAGCACGCCAAATGCAAGTAGATAAATAGGTACTGCTCCGGCGGGAAGGTAAACGGCGTTTCCGTGCACTGCTCTGGTTCACCAGAAGCGGCTTAGTCATGCTGGCCACATGAACCAGAAGCTGTCTGCGGACAAACGTCGGCTCCCTCGGCCTATATAGCAAGATGAGCACCGCAACCCCAGAGTCGTCTGCGACAAAGAGGTCAGGTGTCACAGCCATAACGGTCAGGGGTACTAGAAGGAATTTTTTCCCCCGACTATGGCAGACCAACATGACATATCTGTGTCAATGATATATCATGCATTTACTTTGTGTACACAGCTGTTCCCAACATACCAAAAAGGGGAAGCTCAAAGAAAAGAAAGGTCAAAGGTGGTCAAGCTTGCTATACGTAATTATCCATTTACATTAGTGCTACTTTCTTGAAGTGGTTTAACACTTCATGGAAGTACTACAGGTACTCAGAAAGTAGTGACACAACAGGCTCAAAGAAAAGCAAAACATCAGAAGGAAATCAGCAGGATGGGGGAGTATTGCATGGAACATTAAAAAATGGGACTGGTTTATGCTCTATATGCTGCAAGGAAGAATTGTTTGAGGAAATAGTGAGGTTTGTACACTGCTACAGAGACATCACCTTGCCGACAAAGGTCCGTATAGTTAAAGCTATGGTTTTCCCAGTAGTGATGTATGGAAGTGAGAGTTGGACCATAAAGAAGGCTGATCGCCGAAGAATTGATGCTTTTGAATTATGGTGCTGGAGGAGACTCTTGAGAGTCCCATGGACTGCAAGAAGATCAAACCTATCCATTCTTAAGGAAATCAGCCCTGAGTGCTCCCTGGAAGGACGGATCGTGAAGCTGAGGCTCCAATACTTTGGCCACCTCATGAGAAGAGAAGAATCCTTGGAAAAGACCCTGATGTTGGGAAAGATTGAGGGCACTAGGAGAAGGGGACGACAGAGGACAAGATGGTTGGACAGTGTTCTCGAAGCTACGAACATGAGTTTGACCAAACTGCGGGAGGCAGTGCAAGACAGGAGTGCCTGGCGTGCTATGGTCCATGGGGTCACGAAGAGTCGGACACGACTAAACGACTAAACAACAACAACAACTTTCCCAAGTGTCAGTATCACACATTACCTTTTTTTAAAGGTGTTAATGCTTTCTTGTTGTGAGCTCAGTTTTGTTGTTGGACTAGCAGTATACAAATATTAAATCAAATAAGAATCCAAGACAGTGTGACAATGAAAGCTAACTAAGGTGTGTTGTACAATGTACCCTATCACAATGCCTTATTCATCTTAAGAGTGTAGGAACTTCCTTACTGAGTGAGACCAAACTCTTTTAGTCTCACATGCTGCTTTCAACAACTGCCAGCCAAATACTTCAGGGGGGTGTGTGTCATAAGTTGGTTGTGAAAGTGATGCTTCTCTCTCCTGCTATTTACCCCAAACAACTGCTATGTAGGCCCTGAACATGAAGGCTCCATTAAACTATCATGACTAGAATTATCTTTGTCTAATTTGTCTAAAGCAATGTGCTTACTTCAGCAGCATATATACTATTTGATTCCTAATCTTATTCAGACCAAGGTCTAATCCTAATCAACCAAATATATCAATTCTGGATTGTAGCTGTTGTTGCTTGCCACAGTATATGTTAGTGGAAATAACATTATTTGTAAGTCTACAATGCCCTGTCCCACAAGTAAAATGAAGCCTGTAAGATATTTATGCAGTAGTCTTAGAAGTAATATGTTGTATTCAACTAAGTTTTACTCAGAGTCAACCTACTGAAATTAGTGAATATGACTAAGTTAGGCCCATTATTTATAATAGTTCTCCTCTAAGTAAATCTTAATTGAGTAGCATCCAGTATGTACATGTAAACTTCAAACAGAAGCATACACCAGAGTAATAGGTTTTGATGTTGCACATGCCTGATCAAAGATTAGATTTGCCAAAGTTAGGAGATGACTTTCTCAAGTTTTACCTGGTGCTGGGAAAAGTGGCAGAGCTGGTGAATTCAAGGTTAGCTAAACACAGAAGGACTCAATATACTTCATATGCCTTGCAGGGTCAGCAAAGAGGTCAGGTGTCACAGCCATACTGCAAGAGCTAACGTTTCATTGGATAACCACCACTTGAAAAATCAGCTTTACTGATTTCCTTCTCTTCCAAATTACAGAACTGGAAGAACTGGCATGAGAGGTCATACATATATCCCTTTACACATTTGATCAGGCTGGGGAACTATATGTGGCCCACTGGGCCTCTCTATGTGGCCCTTGAGATTCTCCCCAAGCAACACTCTCCATCAGCCTTCATTCACACTTTTTTTTTGTTGCCTGGCTGGACTGTATCCTTGAACTTGGATAATGCCTCTTGCTTGCCAGGATGGGAGACAGAGAGGGGTGTGTGGAGAAATTAACCCACGAGTAGTAACATTTACATTCATTGCTCTGCCCAGTTTTGCTTTTGCCCCGGACCATACCTGCCACTAGTATGTGGCCCCTGGAAGGCTGCCCTCCGGCTGAAAAACGCCCCCCTCCACCTTGCATATGATAGATATTTATGAGGCACCTCCAACAATCAGGAACATGCATGCACCAAAAATCCAGAACATTATTATGGATCAGTGGAGCTATCAGGTTCTGGAATAAAAAGGCAGATAGTGAGAAAGTGTCCAGAAAAACTGTGCAGTAAGTCAGCACTCAGATCTTTTTTGAACCATCAGGGTTCATTCACCCCCATGGGCAATGAATCTTTGTATAGCAAGCCACTGTGAATTAACACAGACATTACATGCTATATTTTCCCAGTTTAGGCTCTTCAGCTGGCTGGCTCTGAATCTGACAAGTGTATGTCTTGTTTTTACTGGATTTTTCTTGCGCTTGCAATGGACATTCTGGATTAACATTTTTTTATGAACTACATTTTTTTTCTAGGACATTTGGCCAGATCTACAAAGCAGAAAAATGTAGTATTTGCTTAGTTTCAGTCACCACACGATCTCAGGGTTGGCCTTGCCATTCATTATCCCGGGGGGGGGGGGGGAGGATTGATGAATACAGAGATTGCAGTCTGAATGGTACAGAAAGACTAAGCACTTAAGCATCGCTTCAGGCAGCAAAATGTCCTGAGCCAGCACTGGAACGAAGCACATTTTGCATGTTACAGTGCTGTCACACTGCATGTACCACATGTCACTTAGTAGCTCGGGACTAGCTTTCTTGAGGGACTGCCTTACTGCATATATGCCCACTCAATCGCTTCGACCTGTGAAACTGGCACTGATGCAGACGCCACATAGTATTCATTCTGCATTTGCAAGAAATTGATCTTCTAGTGTGGCAGCACTTACACTTTGGAACTCCCTGCCTATTGAAATCAGGTAAGTACTCTTTTCAGTGCCTGCTAAAACATTTTTGTTTAGGCAAGCCTATCCAGACATGTAAAAGACCCTGATGTTGGGAAAGATTGAGGACACAAGTAGAAGGGGACAACAGAGGACAAGATGTTTGGACAGTGTTCTCAAAGCTACTAAAATGTGTTTAACCAAACTATGGGAGGCAGTGGAAGACAGGAGTGCCTGGAGTGCTCTGGTCCATGGGGTCACAAAGAGTCAGACGTGACCAAACAACAAAGCAACAAATCAAAGCATGTAGAATGCTAACCTGTGATTTCATCTGTTTTTATAGCTTATTGTTTGTTTCAATTACTTTTTGAGTGTTTTAAATAGCTATTTTTAATGGTTTTTACTGATTATTTTATTATTTTATTCTTTTTGTACACCACATTGAGGTTTTGTCACAATCAAGCAAACAATACACAATAAATAAAAGGTACACAACTCTTGTGTTATAATATGTTTTTTCAGTGAGAAGTACTGGCATCAGAATGGGCATGAGCTCCCCAAAGTTACAATCCTATATTTTAAGATCTATTTGTTTGACTTAAATCAATGGGATTTAAAAGTATTTAACTCTGACCAGATTGTGGTCAATGTATTGTTCTTGTTTTAAAGAATTAGAAAAATTCAGAATTCATTCAGGCAATGCCTAATTTTTATTATAAAAAACGACTGAAATCTTGGATTGTGCAGTGCCCTTTGCCTTAGAAGTCTTTGCTTCTCATTCCCAGATTGCAGGAGCTTATTGTGGTTAGGGAAAGATATTCTGCACATTTTCAAGGCAATCTTTTCTTCTGTTTTACATGTTCCAGACCTAAACCCTGGTGTTGAAAACAAATTCCAAGGCAAGCTGAAATTAGCTCCTGCTTTAAGTTGTCTTTCTGAGCCAATTCACACATTGTAAATGTGAGGGTTTTTTTTTAATACACAGTGCAATACTGACCCACCCGCCATTGCTTGAAGAATTAATATTTAATCTGGGCATACATACAGATATTTGTGCACTCCAGTTTTCCATAATCCTTTCACTTCAAAAGAAGAATAGAAGGATCGAAAAAAATCAGGGAGGTGGTTCCACAGTTGTCCACCAAATGCTCAGTTTGCACATGACTTCATGAGCAATGTGGTAGGAGGGCAAAACCATAGCTTATGTAGAACATTTACACCTTTACAAATTTGTGAACTAACTATTTCCCCCATTCCTATGCTTAAAATGAGTCTTTCCCAACTTCCAGGAGCTTCATATTTTGCTCTTTATTTTTTATTATTATTTCTGCCTCTTAAAACTGCCTTGCAGTAAAACCACAAATCACCTTCTAGGGCTCCAGTCCAAATATATTTCAGAAGGCAACCTACCTGCTGAACAGGTGTCTGGCAGAAGCTGCTTTTGACAACACCTTTTGCTTGTCTAAAGAACGGGGCAGCTGGATGCCATCCTCTCTCGTACACCTGCTTCGTGTTGTTGCCAAAACTGACAATATTGAGCATCTGTATAGCAGCTACGCATTCAGATCTGAATCAGGGCAGATCACCGTCCCCAAGTGAGTGTGGGATTGAGTCCAGCTGCACAGGGATTATATTTGTAGTGGATTTAAAATTGGGAACGAGTATATTTGGAAGACCTAGTTTCAACTTTTATAGCAAGGGTGAGGATTCTCCAGATATACGGTAGGAGGCTCTGCAGATATTCCTTGGCTAAAACTCATCATTTCTGAACATTGACTGTGCTGGCTGGGCCTGATGGGAGTTAGGAGTTAGACAATAGTTGGACAATAGGTTCCTATCCTTGCACTGTAGCATCAATTTTCTATTGTACAGTGCAAGGTGAATTAAATTGCACCTAATCTCTGACTCCCTTCCTACATTTCACTGACATGCAAAGTCACTGCCACATGACTCCTTCCCACATTGCTCCAGTAACATAAGAATTGCAGGCTCATGTGGAAATGGTCAGTGATATCTAGCTGCTTCTGACACTAGCATCACTCCTTTTTGGAGATGGCCTATTGCTTTAATGGGACATAACTGATTCTTAGACTCCTCCCAGGTAAGTTTAAGATTCCTGTGTTGGCAGAGTAGCATAGGAAGGATCTATAAAAAAAAAATAGCTCCCATGCTGCTACAGCAATTGGAATGAGCCTTTCGGTCCTCCCTGTTTTGTTCTCACTTATCAACCTTTTACTTACTATGAATTCACAGGGCCCTTAAAGATATTTTATTTTAGAGCATTTACTGGTTTCTGTACTCTGTAGTGCTCCCTGTTGTGAATATGACGAGTCATACGTGAAGGAATCTTTCTCTACAATAAGTAACTAAGCTGTCATATCTCCCCATTGCTAAGGAAAAATATTTATGGAATGCTTGGCACTACAAATGGAAAATAAAAAGGTACTGAAAGCACTAACCGATAAAAATGGAAGCCAGGAAAAGAGTGGGCCACGGCAGAGAGAAAACAAAGCAAACTATCGCTGTTATTTTAAAATAGATCAATGTGCTAATTGTAGGAAGATACGCTGGGATAACTAGCAGTATGCAGTCAAAATCTTTTATTTTCTTTTTCTTATATTTGCCTGCTTCAAGACATGGCTGCTACTCCCAACATGCCCTTCAGTGATTACCTCACGAGAACATAGTGTGCGGTTGAACAAGTCAGCCACAAGATGGCGTTTTGCAAACTCAAGGGTACTATCGATCATATTTTTACAGGGCATTTCACACAGAGAGGATTTTTGTTGATTTCCCTATTCTTTTTGTAAAATATTTTAGGCTCACGAAAGGGACAACAGCATATGTATTTGTATAGTGCTGAATTTAATTTACTTCAACATTTTCTTTCCTGAATTCTCAGACGTTTCGCTTCCTGCATCTTAGATCTGGTAATAGGCTATAACATTTCCCATTAAGAAGCGTGTGTTTTATTTTGACACAGGTAGGCTGTGGCACATTTCACAGCAGAGATGCTGGTATAGCAGACAGACCAAGAGAATGAGCTATGTATGAGATGGAAGTCCACAAAGTTTAGCACTCAGCCACTGGATGGCCTTATACAAACTCATTGTTTCTCTTCTCCTATTTGCAGCCTTTTAATTAGTTGACAACCCGTGTCTATTTCCAGTTATCCAGGTATACCTCAAAATCCAGGTATCCCTATCAAGAACCATCTTCCACCACTTGTTCCTAGGAAAGTCATAATTTTCTCAATCTTCTATATAAGCGACCTTTTGAAGGGATAATATTACAGCATGCCCTGCAGTATATGTGAAAAACACTATTGCTGATAAGAGTTTCTCTAAAATCCACCTGAGCAATGACTTGCAATCTGGCTCATCTTCATAAATGGTTACTGCCATTGATATAGAATTTTTATATTGCAATTCTAACAGTTTAGTTGAAACAGGCCATACATGAAGGGAGGACATTACAGAGGCCAGTGCCTCCAGCTGAAGAGAATGATCTAGTTCTCTTTTTCTGGTTAATCATAAATGTTTCTTTAGTGGGCAATAAAGAAAAAGCAATGGCTTTGTACAGTCATCCCTGCAATGTTCTGAGATTCATTAAGAAATAAGATTTGCTCAAATAAAAAAGGTCATCTAACAGAAGTAGGCTTCACATCAAATTGGCTAAGAACTGACCTGAATTGTAAAAAAGGAAAGAAACAAGTAACAACAGGGTTGCAGGTTCAATCAACATAAGGGGCAGGGGCTTGGACTGGTCCTGTTAGCTAGGGATGATGGGAGTTGTAGTCCCAAACATCTGGAGGGCCTCATTTACCTATGCCTGGACTAGATAATCCTCAGGATCCCTTCCAACTCTATGATTCTAGAGCCCCCTCATGCTTGTACCCCAAAAAGCACATAAGGAATATCTTGTTCACAAAAGCCATTACAAGAGCTTTGATATATAAAGCTCACATATTGAAAAGAAAGTTGGTCTTCTCCTTGCTGTGTAAAATTACCACACACGCACACATAAACTCAAGTTGTGCTGTAAAGGTTTTTTGTTGTTGTTCATTTACTTTGAGATGCCTGATGTCATTGTGATGTCATGTGGTTGAGGTGTGGGCAGCCCTGCCCACCTGTCAAAATGGCCCACAAATGGCGGGAATAGTCAGGATCCAGCCCACCAGTTTGATCCTGTTCTCTGCCCTTGATCTGATCCAATATTATTTTCCTCTCAGCGACAAGCTAGATTGTACCAGGAAACCTACAAGCAGGACATTCAGGCATTTGTATCTAAAATTTAAAAATCACTGCTGGAATGGGAGACAAACGATGAAATGGTAAATTGTATCGTATTAATAGGTGCTCAAACATACAAAGTTTAGTTTATACTGTCCTCATAATCTAAGCTAAGGAAATTCAGCATGAATTGCAACTTGCAGTAACAATGAATTATAGTTGTTCTGTTTGTTGCACTACTTGCACAGTCTGTAACACCTTCTGTCTGCTTGAGGGTGTGGCATCTGCCATTGGGGAGGAAAACTTGTGTGTGTTGTCTGTTATACCAGGCTGATTTACCATAATTGTGCAGTGGACCCCTATTACACAGCCTTCGGTCTTTAGCTTTGATCCTGACATAGTTGGAACCAAACTGGCTAGCACCTTTCTATGAAAAATGCACCCCCCCAACCTTTTAAATCATGTGCATTCAAAAATTATATAAGTACCCCACATTTTATAATCCTATATAAAACTAGCTGAAAAGTAAGTGAGAAAATATTGTAATCCTTCTGTGAGTTATGGTCAATGTATCTTATCAGGATTTTTAAATGACACATTTCAGTTTAAGTATAAATATATAAAAGAATAAATGTGTAATTGAGTTTATACTTTATTTTAGAATGTACACATACATAAATATATACAACTAGACACCTCTCTCTCTATTTGCATTTGAAAGAGTTCAAAATCAACTTATGAGGTTTAATGTGTATAATTAGTGAGTGTTTGAATATAAAAAAGGAGAAAATCTAGGATAAAATGTCAAAAAGGCTCAATAACAAAGATGTAGTATTCTCTTGGCAAAAGCTGATGGATCACTTGGCATGAATTCATCTTACGGTTCTGTTATTCTTTCTTCTACAAAGATGATATATACACCCTTTCTAAGAGTTTGCATAGAATTGCAATTTGTTGTTGTTACAGACTATAATGACCCTTGGGTATGCACCTGATTTCCCTACTAGAATTACTTACTGTTCCCCGTTCCCCAACTCTATCAGTTTCTAACTACAGTATATAACAGTTTTGCCTTTTGCAAAATAGAAACAAAAATGTAATATAAGGGCTTTTGGCATGTAGTGGAAGGATTCAGAGACATTGGAAAATTAAAGGCACAATCCAGCAAAAGCGAGTAACAAGAAATACTCTATAGAAAGCAGTGGAATGGAATTTAGACATTATAGTAAGTTCCACTTATTTAGTTGTTAACTTTTGCTGGGTTGTACTCAAAGTACAGTACATAGTTAAAAACTTCCAAGGGACATTATGGGCACAATCCAACCTACATCTGGTATCACTATTCAGGATTAAGAATGCATATCACTGGAATCATTATTTCAATCACGATAAAGTTTATGACAGTGGAAAAATATCATACATAAGTATTTTGAGTGAAAGAGATTGTCTGATGTGTTGCTTCCTTTTATGTGAATGACACTCCTTTTCTTCTGCTGGCAGTGGATTTGGATATGGTTTGTAAAGTGCATATTGATTGCCTTAAAACATATCTTAATTTGTTAATGCCACTAGTGGCAGCATGATAATATATAAATGCAAGTAATTTCTATGACTAATTATTTAACAATACTGCAAGTAGTAATTCTTTGGATTATCTTCTATGCTTTACATACAGCAGATGTGATTTGATTGTTTAGGGACGTAACGGTAGTGCTGAAAATGTTTTACTCTCTTCAGGAAATCCTTACTGTGCATACAGATTAATAGAACATGTTGAAAACAGCCCCATATGTAATAACTTTATTAAAGGCATCATTAATGCAAATGATTATTAGGACTTTGAGACAGCTGGACACTGTGGCAACTGCAGAAATGCGGCTACCACAGGCTGCTGGCCACAAAATTAGCAGATCATGCTTCTAAAAAATATGTACATAATCAGCAAAACTGTATACAATGTTTTGTTACTTGACAGAAGTGTGTTACTGACAAAGATAGATACTGGGACCTTAAATAATGAGTTATTCATGAAAAAATATAATTATAGGTTACCAATGTATTTTTAAAATTTATGATCAATATTATGTTATGACTTTTCTCACTTCTTTAGTTGTTGTTGTTGTTGTTGTTGTTGTTGTTTGTTTTGGCCATAGTTTGATGATTTTAGATGCCTCTTGAACTGTGTAAATGCAAATATATTTGCATACAGAAAAATAGCAGTAACTATTACCAAGTAGCAGCAGCACTTGTGAAATTAAAAGGCTAAGAACATAAGACTAGCTCCATTGGATCAGACCACTGGCCCATCTATTCTCACACCGGCCAACCAGATGCTCATAGTTCATACTATTGAAAATAAAGATATTCTAATGGTTAGACAGTGCTAATAATATTAGTGGCCAGTCTAGCAGCATTTTGCATTTGAAAGAAGGAAAGAACCAGATAATTTTTTAAAGGAATGCCAACCAATGCTTTTTACTTTATCGGCTACCTGATTTTGCTTTTAAATCAATGTATTAATTAACTCTAAAGATGTCTAAGTGGTGCACATGGGCTTGACGTCCTATCCAGTGATGAGGGCATACCTAGGGGTTGGTTAGGTTGGCCCCCACCAAAGGTGCAAACCCAGAGGGGTGCAAAAATCATGCTTCTCCCATCTGTCTCCTCTGCTGCTCTGAGAAGCCGAGCAGGGCATCAATACAGTTCCACACTGATACAGCTCCTTGCCAAGGATGCAAGGCAGCCTATGTACGCCTGTGCCAGTGACCACAAATCCTCTGAGCTGCCCCTCATTGTCCCCCTCACCATGAAGTGGTGAGGATGCTTCCTTCCCTGCCCCACCCTCGCCAAAGTCTATATTGCTGAAGGAGGAAGTGAGAAGTGTGACACTTTCCCCACTTCCTCTTCCAGCTCTATGGGTCATATCGGTATTCAACTAAGATTTTACTCAGAGTAAACTCACTGAAATTAATGGATCTAACTTTCTCATGTTCATCAATTTCAGTGGGTCTACTCTTAAGTAGAACTTAGTTGAGTACCTCTCTATGTGCTTTTCCAAGGCTCAGAACTGTGTAGCTGAACAGAAAGCAGAGCAACCAAAAGTGTGAGAGGGAATGTTGGGAATAGAGTTGAATGAGGTGGGTTGGTAGGACATACAAGAGAGTAGACTTCCATAGAGAGAGAAAGTGAAGAATGCCGGGGGGGGGGGGTTGCATGTTCCTTCACAACCAGACTAAATTGCCTCCATAGACTATATTGTACTTCCCAGGGCTGTCATTGTGCAAAAACATGGAAATGAGACAAGACTCCTTAGATAGCCACATAATTTTTCAAGATATCTAACTGCCACCCTCAAATCATAGGTCACCTTTATCCATTATTCTATGATTTATTGGTTTTGTTGCCATCCTATGTAAAAACCATTAAGATCTTAGAAAATCTGTGCCTTGAATCAATGTTTTTGTTGTGCTGCCAAGTACTGGATCTATGATTTTACTCTGTTGTCTACCACTGGGTTATTTTGATAGGGCTTTTGGGGGGCAGGGGGCTTATTAACTCATGTTATGCAAGACCAGACTTTTATTCGGACTCCTTGGAAAAACATGAATCTTTGTGTGTCCCACAGGCTCAAAAAAGTTGGTGATCCATGATCAATTTGTTGTTGTTTAGTCGTTTAGTCGTGTCCGACTCTTCGTGACCCCATGGACCATAGCACGCCAGGCACTCCTGTCTTGCACTGCCTCCCGCAGTTTGGTCAAACTCATGTTTGTAGCTTCGAGAACACTGTACAACCATCTTGTCCTCTGTCGTCCCCTTCTCCTAGTGCCCTCAATCTTTCCCAACATCAGGGTCTTTTCCAAGGATTCTTCTCTTCTCATGAGGTGGCCAAAGTATTGGAGCCTCAGCTTCACGATCTGTCCTTCCAGGGAGCACTCAGGGCTGATTTCCTTAAGAATGGATAGGTTTGATCTTCTTGCAGTCCATGGGACTCTCAAGAGTCTCCTCCAGCACCATAATTCAAAAGCATCAATTCTTCGGCGATCAGCCTTCTTTATGGTCCAGCTCTCACTTCCATACATCGCTACTGGGAAAACCATAGCTTTAACTATACAGACCTTTGTCGGCAAGGTGATGTCTCTGCTTTTTAAGATGCTGTCTAGGTTTGTCATTGCTTTTCTCCCAAGCAGGCGTCTTTTAATTTCGTGACTGCTGTCACCATCTGCAGTGATCAAGGAGCCCAAGAAAGTAAAATCTCTCACTGCCTCCATTTCTTACCCTTCTATCTGCCAGGAGGTGATGGGACCAGTGGATCCATGATCAAAGTATATTTAAATAGATCAGTACAGATGATTATGTTAATTTTGCTTGTTTCAACAAGTGCAAATCACCAGCCACTACTGTTATATAAATTCTATTTGTGTCAGGTCCGTATAGTTAAAGCTATGGTTTTCCCAGTAGTGATGTATGGAAGTGAGAGCTGGACCACAAGGAAGGGCTGATTGCAGAAGAATTGATGCTTTTGAATTATGGTGCTGGAGGAGACTCTTGGGAGTCCCATAGACTGCAAGATCAAACCTATCCATTCTGAAGGAAATCAGCCCTGAGTGCTTACTGGAAGGACAGATCGTGAAGCTGAGGCTCCAATACTTTGGCCACCTCATGAGAAGAGAAGACTCCCTGGAAAAGACCCTGATGTTGGGAAAGATTGAGGGCACAAGGAGAAGGGGACGACAGAGGATGAGATGTTTGGACAGTGTTCTCGAAGCTACCAACATGAGTTTGACCAAACTAGGGGAGGCAATGGAAGACAGGAGTGCCTGGCGTGCTCTGGTCCATTGCGTCATGAAGAGTCAGACACGACAAAACTACTAAACTACAACAACAAAGGAGGCCACTCTGCATGGCAGTCCTACTTGGTGGTTTGAGCCTTTAATATAACATGATAACATGTTATTCTTTTGTGGGGGGGGGGGACTTTTACAACACAATCCTCAGAGAAGCAAACCCCAGTGACTTACTTTGAAATGCCTAGGATTAGTTGTGATACGTAACAACTACCGTGTTTCTCATATTATAAGACACGTCTTATATTTATTTTTCCCTCAAAAAAACACACTATGGCTTATTTTCAAGGGATGTCTTATTTTTTTCCTCCTCCTCCTGCCGCGGCCGGCATTGCTGCTGCTCCTATCACTATGTCTTATTTTCGGGGTATGGCTTATATTCCTTGAATGCTTAAAAATCCTGCTATGGCTTATTTTATGGGGATGCCTTAAAATATGAGAAACAGGGTATGGTCATGGACACAGTCTGCTGTATCAGTGAATTTATTTCTGACTAAATACTGGCATTATTTACTATACAGAGAGATTTCTATAGATTGTTTTTAACAATGCCACCAGTCCTGACAAGGGGGGCGTGGGGCAGCACCTACAAGTCTACAGTAGACAATAGATACAGTGCAGTGGCTTGCTGGGTGGAGCAGAATTGCAATGCCAGCTTCCTGCCAGATGGATTGCTGTGGCTTACTGGCAGGAAGAGGCAGAAGGCTGCAGTGCAAACTTACTGGCAGAGCTGGCTGGTGCGTTTCCACTGCACCAACTTCCCATACCAACTTCCCAACCTCCAGTAAGCACCTTGTTACCCACCTGCTAGGAAGCTACCATAGTGGCTCCATTCAGGGGTGGCCCATTCTGATTTTCCACCTGAGGTGAAAGGGGAAACTGCTTCCCCCCTCCAAGCCCACCCAACGCCAAAGCCTCACTTACCAGGGTTGTGCACCAACAATTAGAGCAAATATTTACCTTACTGACATATTTCTTTATCTAATTTTAACTCACCCTTTGTCAAGTGATCTCAGGTCAAATTATATTAATTATAAAATCTAATAAAAAGGATTTTATTTTTTAAGAAATCAGAATAACTTTTATTCTGAAATAAGTGTCCCATCAAATATATTATCCCTGACCCAGCAAAGAAAACCCACATGTGAAAGTAGGCTGGATCTAGTTTTTGATGCAAATAAGCATGCAAAGTTCCAATTAGGACTATGTTGCATGCACAGTTAGAAATGCCTTCATATCACATATTTACCCTATATTGTGCATGCCCAGGTAGCTGTATAGAGCTTTCTAAGTTTGATCATATGCACTTATTTATGTAGATGACTGTTACACACTTTAATCCAGACCACTTTTAAAAACCAAACAAACATGCAGAATCACACCAGAGGCAAATTTAGTTTATTAAATTGATATATATATTTTTTTGGGGGGGTGAAGCTAACAACAGTGTGTTCTTTTTAGAAGACAGCAGCCCTTGCTGCAAGGGGGTACCTTTGATTTAATACTCCCCTCGCCTTAGCGAGAGAATACAAAGCAGGAGAAGGCAGCATCAGTCCCCCACTACGCTTTTTTTTTTGTGTGTGCAAAGCTCTGTGCCAGCTGCCCTGTTTTTCGAGGCTGATGAAGAGAGGCTGTGAAGTGTGCGTCTCCTCTTTCTTGTATGTTACCAACGCCACTAGAGCTGCAGCAGAAGGCGGAAGGAAACTCCAGTCCGCGTTTTCCATGTGCGTTGGAGTAATCAGAGAGAAGTGGATAATAGTTGTTAGAGCTCTCTCCCCCTCTCCTTCTCTCGCTCTCTCAAGCCATGCTGGGCCAGATAGGCTCAGCCAGACGTGTATTTACCCATATCCGGGTTAGAGAGGAAAAGAAAAAAGTTTCATTTAAACCTGAACAAAAAACTTTCAACATGAAATCACACAGCAGGAACAGGCACAGACCGTAAGGCATTCTTACCATTTCTAATCTCCATCAAGGACTTGGGGAGGGGAGTTTCGGTCATAAAAAAAAATCGTGTTTTGTGTGTGCGCGCGCGCGGAGGGAATGATCAGCAGGCTTTTTTGTTAAATCGTTCTTGTTTCTTGAATTGTGGGGCTTTTGGGGTTTTTTCCACACCCCACCCCCATTTGTTTTGCCCATTTTATTTTTTCAGGCTGGAGGGGAGTTAATTGATTTCTCTCCCCCACCTCCTTGCAATGTTGCAATGATCATGGCCGCGCAAGTAGCAGCGGCTCCGGCGGGTGCGAACAAGAAAGGCAAAACCCCGAGTTTGCCGGGCAACTTAAGCCAGGATCTCAACTCTGGGGGTCCCGTGGCAGGCACCGCAGGAGCTGCTGGACCGGGCTCTCTCTTGGGGGTCGTAGATGGGACTAACAACAGCAGCAGCGGCGGCGGCGGCTTGAATAATGTAGACCACCATCTCCACCACCACCATAATGAACTGAACATGGCCAATAATGCAACTTCTGCCGCCGCCACCGGTAATAACAACAGCGGTTCTTCCGCGGAATCGGTTCTGAAAGAAGCTGGAAGCTCATCGGGTTTACCTTCTTCTTCTACCCCGGCTATGGAGACAGGGCTGCTCCCCAACCACAAGTTGAAAAGCGTCGGAGGCGATCACCCTGCCGCCGCCACCGCCGCACCTTCCCACCACCCCCATGCCCAGCACCAGCACCCAGCTCACCTCCATGCCCAGCACCCCCATGCTCACCACCACCACCACCATGCACTTCCACACCAACAGCTAAATCAATTTCAGCAACAGCCGCCGCCTCAGCACCATCCGATGCAGAATAACAACAACGGCGGCTGCGGCGGCGGCAGCAACAACAACGGCGGTGGCGGCGCTGCTCAGCCCAGCAGCGCAGACATGGAGCAGCAACATGGAGGAAAAGACAGCGGCTTAGGGGGACAGGCCGAGCCCCAGAGCCGGCCACAGTCCCAGCCCTTGGCGAATAAAGGCGGCGGCGACGAAGAGGCGGCGGCGACGCCGGGCAAAATGGGCGAGCAGCACCTCAGCAGCCGCTACGACCACCCCGGCTTGGGACCTTTGAGCGGGCAGCCGCCGCCGCCGCCACCTCAGGGAGCGGGCAGCGGCGGAGGCGCTGGAGGAGGCGGCGGCGGCGGCGGCGGGCCCTCAGCAGTGGGTGTCTCGGAGTTTAATAGCTATTACGGCAGCGCTGGCGGCGGCGGCAGCAGCAGCAGCGGAGGCGCCTCCTCAGCGAGCCGGGCCGGGCCTTGCTTTGATCAACATGGCGGACAACAAAGCCCCGGGATGGGGCTAATGCACCCCGCGGCGGCCCCCAACAGCATGGACCCCCTGCCCAACTCGCACGAAGGCTACGCCAACAGCCAGTACAACCACTACACGGGCGCCTACGGCCGGCCTGGCGGCGGCAGCAACACTGGAGGAGGAGCAGGAGCGGTGGCGGCGGCGGCTGCAGCAGCAGCAGCGGGAGGAGGAGGAGGCGGCGGCGGCTATGGGGGCTCCTCGTCTGCCTTCGGGGTGCTGAACTCCCCCAGGCAGCACCAGCAGGGCATGATGCTGGGCCCGGGCGGAGGAGGAGGCAGCCTCGGCAAGGCGTCAGGGTCTGCGGGCTTCCAAAGGTTCTCCGGGCAAAACCAACACCCGTCTGGGGCCACCCCAACCTTGAACCAGCTACTCACTTCCCCCAGCCCCATGATGAGGAGCTATGGCACTGGCTACCCCGATTATGCCAACCCCACTGCTGCCCCATCGCAGCAGCAGCAGCAGGCTCAGGGAGTAGCAGCAGCAGCCGCCCCAGGAAGCCAGCAGGCAGCAGCAGCAGGCATGGGCAAGGACATGGGTTCCCAGTATGGAGGTGCAAACCCAGCCTGGGCAGCAGCACAACAAAGAAATCACCCGGCTATGAGCCCTGGAAACACTGGACAGACCATCAGCAGGAGCCAGGTAACGATAAGAATCCAAAAGAGCAAGCAGTGTGTTGTTTCAGTTGCTTGTGTGTGTCTGTCTTTACTTTCTTTCTAATTTACTTTTCTCCTACTCCATCTCAACTCCTTGCTGCCCTCCCTCACAGGGTTGGATAATGCACAGTGTCTGACTCTGATTAGGTTAGAAAGACATCATGGGGAGGGGGGATGACTTTCCTCTTAAAAATCAGACCATTTCATTTATACAGTTGAACAATACACAAGACCCACTGTACCCCACCCAGTGCTCCTACTCTAGACTTATTAGAAATCTGAACACACAAGGCCCAGAGGAAAATCACTTTGGAATGGGAAAGGGAGGAACCAATGCCATAACCAGCAGAGCTTGCAAAATCACATTCTCTTTCCTTTCCTGTCTTGATCTATTTCTCTTTTAGGTTATTAGAAAATAGTGTCGATTGGATAGAGTTTTATATTGAAACTGAGCAAAAATAGTTTAAATATGTTGTATCTATGCTCCACAGTAGTAAAAAGAGCTTCACATCCTGGTGGTTCCAATGACTTTCTCTTTTGGCATGTTTCTTATGTCCTCACAACCAGTATAAAAATGGTTTAAAAATATGTGGAATGTTATAATTAGATATTCCCTGTGTTTGCTCTCCCCTTACGGGCAAACTTTACGCTTCGTTGGTTGATGGGGGAAGAATCTAACGAGAAGGGTGTGAGTATTGCAAGATATCAACAGTTAGTGTTTCTGGAGGCTACACAATATTTCTGATCAGTTATAGGCTGTGAATTACCAATTCAGTAGGCATCAGATCATGTTTGGACGATGTTTGTAAAAAGTTGTCTTTTTGCCACCTTTAAAACCATAGGAAATAACTCAGAACTCTTGATGTTTCTTGCTCGGCAGTCTGAGCCTAAAGAGTGACTTGATCTCCTTTGCAAGGTTTGGAATTTGAATTGTGGAGGTAAACTGGCTGTAATAGTCTCCAGACAGCTGCCTCTGAGTTGACATCTAATCTGCCATCTGATTGGCTCCTCTCTCACCATTGGGCATTTAGCATTGCTGATGTAAATAGAATTGCTGAGCAGTACAGTCACAAAAATTCTTGCCACAAATAATAACTGAGCACTTTTGCTCACAGATGCAAGGTTACACATTCTTAGAAGAAGCTGAAATAATTGGCAGGCATCTTTTGATAGTTGAGGTTAAGAGGGATTCAGCAAACAAGGGACTGTTATATTAAAAAGACATTGTTTTTTTTAAAAGAATGTTTTAGGTGATCATTGGATCTTCATTGTTTAAATTTATGTGTAATTTTCTTGTTAATCAACGTTGAAGCTTTTCTTTATTTTGATGACATGGATAAATCTTTTAACAATTGCTTTTTATTTAAACCGTTAGGGCTTTTTTTAAACAAGTGTAATTGTAGTAGAACATATTGTGAAAAATCTGTGCTGTAATCTGCATTTGTTTGACTGAATTCTACATTCATACTCATTCTGCATAGTATTATACATTACTTATTTTTAATGTAATATATATTTAGTGGAATTAGCTTTATTTGTGTACTTGTTATGAGGTTTGTGTCTCCAATATCTTTAGATATGTGACCTCTTGTATAAACCAAGGATAGATAATGTTGTCACTTTTTTGTTTAAAATTACTATTTTTTAAATCTAGAAAACCATATATAATTTTTAAAAAAATGTTTTGCATTTGGATTTCCTTGATTAGAAACAGCAGGCATCATGCTTCATTTAGTTCTGTTGATATAAAAAATACAAGCTTATGCTTTGATTTTTAAGGAAGTGAATTATGTTAAAGGGGTAACAATATATTTAAGTTTTATTGGGGACCTTTTCCATCCTTAACAAGATGATGTTATTATGGACTGTTAAATCTTTGAATATGCTTTCAGGAACCGTGGTAAAAGACATTTTAAAATGATTGTGTCCTAGAGTAGACAGTGACTGCAGTAGTGACTGATGGGTTAACCTGAAAAAAATAATTTGAACCTTGGACAGACTGAAAACATATTTGTCTATTGTCTACAGTGTGTTCCTCTAATGTTTTCGTTTCTCTTCCTTTTTTTTCCTTCATGGGGAAGTCAGAATTTAGCGAGTTAATCTTTTACTCTTTTGAATTTTCTGAGACAAAAGGGTTAGTTGAAACCATTAGGTAATGAAGATGTGTATGTGTAATCTCATAATCAATTTTAAAAGATTTGCTTGGTCTCCTTTGTTTTAAACAATAGACTATTAAAAACATGTAGCTTTAATAGGTAGAAAAGGCATAGCAAGGAGGATTGTAATGCGTGTTACTGTTGTTTCTTATTTAGCCCCAATAGGTATTACAATTTTTTAATTATTTATTGGAATGAGAACAAAATCATAATGTCCTTATGAATCTTGGAATGAACATAGTTTGCACTTAACTTGTTCATATCCTGCTTGTAGTAGCAAATATGTTTGGTACTATTATGCAGGATGTGATTTATAATACATATTCTGGCAACATTCTTTTCTTTGATACTTTACATAGTATTTGTGATGAACATTGATCATTAGTATTCCACCTCCCCCCCCCCAAAAAAAATTATTACAATTTAACATCTTTCCAACTGATGCAGGTAATTAAGAAGATGATGGAGGTAAACTGGTAGTTCTTTTAAAATAACAATGTAATGAAGGCAAAAAAAAAATAAAAAAAAATAAACCAGTTACTTCATTATACATAAAATTCTTAAAAGTATAAATATACACTTTTGCTATTGTATTCCTGTGGATGAACACTCTGTATAGTCTTAATGTATGGAATAGAATATTTACCATCTCATGTGAGTATATTGGGTTTAATACCTAGCCAAATATATGTGTGCTATATCTGTTTAAAAATGCACATGTGTGTGCATATTAATGTATAGCTATATTTGTACAGATGTTCACAAGGTAATTGGTGATTCTAATCATAACCACTTTAACCTTCCCTGTAAAATAAAAGAAGATAGAATACAATGCACTACCTGGAAGCTTTATGACCTTATTACTTATTGGTGTCTACTTGTGTTTTTAATATGTGGGGAGATAGATTCTACCATGACCAAGTATTCTATCTCATTTGTTTTAAAAACCCATTTAAATAAAATTTGGTTGTTATTTTTCATAGCACTTGCCAGCTACAAAGGGATCTCCTATTGCAGAAAAAGGAAGGAACACAGATAAAGTCCAGTTCAAGTGTGTGCTTCAGCTTTGCAGCATTAGTCTTCCTGCAAATAAGGTCTATGATAATTCATTTAGGAGTGACATACAAATCTCATCAACTATTATTTTACTATTTACTAGTTTTGTGACTGTATGGCATGAACAGCAGAAGTCACATGACTCAATTCATTAGAGCTTGCATTCCAGGGATATAATTCACGTTAGATATAGGCACATAGAGTGCAATAGTACATGTTTCCTTTTATCACCATGTTTTTCATTGAATAACTAATTTGAAAAAAATACTGGCTAGTTATTAGAAAAATCTGTTCAATAGTTGATTTTTTAAATACATTCTTCTTGCTGTGGAGACTGTGTATCTATTAAAGAAGCTGCTTCCCTCTCTGCAACTCGTGTTTATGCCAGCTGCATCCTATTTCGTCTGAGCTTTGTCTTAAAAAAGGATAGTGGGACCAGAACCCAGTATTTGGAGACTTTCTGATAAATGTCAGCTGGATGCCTATAGATTATCAGTATACTAATGGGAGAAAATTACTCCTTTTCAGATGTCGGTTTCGGACCATAATTCTCCATCTAGAATAAATTGTAAAGGAGCATTACCAAGAAATTAGTAGCATCTCTTGTTGCTGGTAATTATATTATTAACATGGAGGGGATCAGTGTGTACACTACAGGCTGCAGTGTGCTAAGAATGATGGAATACTGAGTTTTTCATAGGAATTTATATGCAAGAGTGCTGCATGTAACAATAGTGGTAAATTAGTTCATTTTGAACAGGCTTTCCACTGTCTTCAATGTTAGAGACAAGGCTAAATTTTGTGTTTGTTTTCCTTCTGAAAAATATATAACTAATAAATGTATTTAGACAGTAAACCCATGCATATTAGACGAAAATGTTTCATTAAAACAAAGGCCTCAGCCCTGGTACCTTCATGCAACAGCAGCAGGGAGTGCAAAGTACTGCTTCCAAGGATGTTCTCCATCTAGTAGAAGTCCAAGTACAGAGGGGCACCTTCTTTTCCACCTACCAAGCAGCTAATGACCCCAATTATTTATTTAGAATGTGTTTACAGGAGTAGCATATAATACAGATGATGATTGATATATGAGGATAAAAACACCTCTGGGCTTATACAGGATCAGATTTGTGCCCAAGCACAAAACTTACCGGTACTTTACTTATGTAGATTGGGTTGATCAGTGTTCTAGAATTTTGTATGAAGCTTAAATGCAGATAGTTGTTTCAAATCCTTGTGTGTATTTTCTTAATGCTATGACTGGGGGGAAAAGTCAATTTTGGGGTGTGTGTGTGTGGAGGGAGCACAGAATTGGGGAGTGGTGGTGAAATCTCTAGGTACGATGGTGACTAGACACTTGGAATATTTTTAGTCATGTTCATTGTGCTTACTTAAGTTCAGGGCGAGTGACCTGAAATGTTAATCAGCTGCAAGTTACGTAGTATATGGCTTATATGGTTTTTTTTTGTTGATATAACTGCCCCTTAAGCTTGTTAAAGAATCAAAATTGCCTTGCATTTTAGTACTATTTTAAAATGTGCCATGTATTAGGAGGCACTAAAGATTCTCTGTGGATATGTAAAGCAGTGGTACCTCACTTGCTGTGCCTGCTCAAGGCTTGAGAATTTCAGATCCCAGCAGTGTTTAGCTGTGGTAAGCTAACCCATTGGAATAAATTTCAGTATTGTGATTATAATGTCATATGATAAATATGAATTTTTCAATTTTGGGGCTATTTACATAGCTCCAAAATGCCTTTTTATGATTAGGGTGTTATTTGAATTAATTCAGGTTTACTTTGCCAACATGCCTCAGTGGCTTTAAAATTTGTTTTTAAAATTGGGGTAGCATTAATTTGGGTTCCAAAAAGTAGGCTGTTGTCATGTGTTGCCCACTGCTCAGATAGAAATACTTACTTAATTTATTTAGGTTTTGTAAGCCGCCTTCAAGATAATCCATACGAGGAGTATCAATGTAGATATGAGTAATTACAAAAATAATGCTTGTTTGTGAAAATGAGGCACTTTAAAAAGAAATATGCATTTATATAATTCATTTCTGGTTGAATTATCTGTAAAAGACCTGTATACACATTAAGAGCCAGGTTCATACATACATACATATACTGTATATATATATATATTCATTCTAAATTTAAGTCTCGTTAAGTGCTGCCACAAACCATTCCTATTACTGAAACCACAAATTAAAGATGATAGATACACAAGTGCAAAACTGCTTCTTGTTTGCCCCCAGATAAGAAGTTTGGATGGGGACATACTATACATGGAGACGTATTATACCCAGCACTGTAAAGCATGACATTATGTTAACGCTGACAACAAACCCTACATATATTAAGTAAAATAGAAACATCGTCACCCGACCCCACCCCCACCCACCTGTCCACCTCTTTCCCCCTTTTTCTTCCCAATGTCTCAACAAATGAAACTGATTTAAAAATACAAGAGAGAGACATTGCACATACTTTTGAAAATCAAGAAATCCATAATAATAATAATAATAATAATAATAATAATAATAATAATAATATCATCCCCAGGTAGTTATATTGCATCTTAATTTGGGGCCCATTGCAATACTTTAAAAATATGTCTAAATTGAAATACTCTTCACGCTTAAAACTTCCAAAGCAGTAGCTGTTAGTTTGTTGCAGCAAAAACACCAATGTGTTTTAATGGCACTTTAAAAGGCTACTATGACATAAGCTTTAGTGAACTTGAGTCCACTCCTTCCGATGCATTCATCAGATGTTCCTATATGCCGGTAATTGTTAAGAGAGTTGACAGATTAATCAGGGACAGTTTCTGAGCACAGCATGATTTCAGTGTGGTGTTTTTTTTTATGAGAATACATTTATTTTGCTCAAATATTTGACATGCAAAAAATAAAAATGGTCATGCAAAGCTGTATGTTCTGTATGTTTGGATAATCATCTCAAATTTGAAATAATCGTATAATACTAAACGTGTATGTATCCTTTTTCCAGATTACACATTCAACGACACCTGTGCAAGGGTGTCAGCTGATGCAAAATACTGTTAAAACTATATTCCACATGCATGTCTGAGGGCTTAATTTGATACTTAGAACTATTTTAGATTCAATTACAAAATGGAGCATTTCAGATAATCTTAAGATGAAAATGTATAAAAGACGGTGGATATTGAATGCCACATTACTGTTTTAGGCGAAGATCAGACTAGAAATTTTGGTTTGGCAAGAGGTGTAGATAAATCAATGAACAAACAAGCATTAGAACCATAGTTAAAATAAGAATGATACCTGTGTTTGCCTTGTTCATCTCCCATAATGCTTACTTTACATTCAGTTGGCTTGGCAGAAGATAATTTTTGCCCTATAAAGTCCTGATTAGTGTTAAGAGGACTGTAATAGAAATTGTGCTCTGTGAGATTGCAAGTCAGAATATATGTTGTTTCGTAATTTATATAATGTACAAAAAGTTGGATATAATTATTTAAATTAGAGTGTAAAAATGTTTTCAGTATGCAATATCTACAGTACTTCTAAAAATAAAACAGGTATTCTGTAATGTGAAGTTATTGCATTTTTATATTATGATATGATAATTGGGTAGTTTATATGATGGTTTTGGTCACATCTGCTGTAATAAATAATAAAAAAGGGGGAAATGGTTTATAACAAACACTTTTCTGTAGTTTTGGTGAAATAGAGAAATTCTATGATACGTGAAGAAAAAACATTTCAAGAAGGAAAAAATAGTATCTAACATAGTATAAATAACATCCTATTTTATTTTGTATTTGATGTGCTTTTGTACTAGAATTTTACTTACTTTATGGACATAACTTATTTACCCTCTGCCTTTCCTCTCAATAGAACTTCTGTTTAAGTTTGTGAATTCTGGATTTTGTGATCTACATCTGCTTTCTCTTTATTCTAGAAGGACTGAGGCTGCTACTCAGTTTTATAGGCTGGATAAGTACCGTATGTTGTGAAGACACTTGCACCCAGTATTATATTTCTTAGCCTACAGTCCTAACTCTACATACCTGGGGGTAAACCTCTTGGATTAGGTGGAATCTGAGTAAACATGGTTAGCATTGCAGCCTTAGTTTTGTTGATTCCTCTGCCTCCTTAATAACAACAGGTTGCAGAACAACTGAGAATTAATAAACGGGATTGTAGAAAGATACAAAGCCAAATCAATCCCTCTATCAAATACTAGTCTTCCTTATCTGAGCTTTTATGAGTTAGATCCACTGTCTTCTGTATTTTATAGCAGCTGGGTTTTTTTTACACCTTTTCTGTTCAGCTTGTTGTGTTTGAGTTTTGTGCTAGTATGATAGGATATCAGATTGGGATTTTTTAATATAATGAGTGTTCAGATAAATTAATTAGTTGTAGAGGAAACTAATGAATAGCTGCATTTTGCAATTAGGTAAACCTAAGTCTTATTGATTGCAATGGCAAACCGATTATGTCTCTTATTGGCAATGAAAGGGTTTAAGCCAATTGTTTCTCCAAAACAACACACTTAATTTTTTTGAGAATCTTTTTGAACATGTACTTTCAGTGGGATTTTCTTCTTTTCACTGGAGATACTTTGTTTAACATTGAGGAAATGTAAAATGTTTGACCTTATGGTCTAGGACTGCATTGCTAAGTAGCCTGTTTCTACTTCAGTTTTCCTGAATGTCATGCAAGGTATTTTCCTTCCTAGTGCTGTGATCCATAGCTTACTTACACAACTAAATCTACTATATTTTGCATGCTAAAACACGACTCGGTCTTGCTTTTTCACACAGAAGTTAACTTTGTCTAGCTTGATGTTGATCTAAATTACAATTTGATCTTTTCTGACAATGCTAGCCTTGAAATATCCTGCAAAATAAGAATGGGCCCAATTGTTTGCAGTTGTGGTTCATAGGTACAGAAAAGTCTTTAAAGCAGATTTGATTATTGGAGTGTCAAGAGTCGTTAGAATAAATATTTTGGCAAGAAAAAGCCTTTCAAAGTATGATTTTGTAGTGCAGGTCCATATCTACTCCAGACAGTTCCTGACTGAAATCCATTTTTTGTCAATTTTAATTTCCAGAATGAAATGAGAGAGCCTAATTTACGTGATGAAAGGTCAGAATACCAGAGCTGTATGAATTGTACTTATGAGTCAGTGAGTTTGTTGAAATGGCATAGGAACATAAATGATGAAAAATACTATTAAGTGAGAAATCTAATCCTATAATCTTTAGGTGTGCACAGTTTTTCTGGGGGAAATAGCATATGAACTGCAGTATTCCCCTTTAGGGGTTTCAATCCTATGTATGCTTACCTAGGAGTGAGTCCCATTGAGCAAAGCGGGACTTACTTGTGAGTAAAAATAATTTTACTAGATCTGTGACTGTAGTATATATTTGTTGAGTAAATACACACAGAATTGCAATGTATAATGCTTTATACCAAATTCCAAAATTGCTTTTATGCCTCACCTCAATAGTTTAAAGAGGATTGTGCAGATTTGTGGAAAACTGTCAGAAAAACCTGGGAGCATGTGTACCAGCATCTCATGTGTTCTGGAAAACATAAAGATTGTTTTGTCACCATTGCTGGACTTTTGTCCTCTCAAGAAGAAGTGGTCAGTTGAACAGATCTGTCCCAGTTTATAGCAAACATATACAAGATGTGATCCAACAAGGCAAATGCAACCCCCTATCCAGAGGCTCAAAGGGACTTCTTCCTGAGTAAGACATGTGTTCATTGCTAGTCAATGTAATTGCACATTGTGAGAGGCGAAAAGATAGGCTGCAAGAAAGGGGCATTTGGGAGACTGGACTCTTCACAGTTTGGCATAGCATCCAAATTCAGGAGATGTGCTTGTAGTGTTGTAATAATGCACTTTCAATATTGGGTTAATAGCATGATTTGTGCCCAGTACTAAGCATACAGTTGCTGGGCCAGTAAACATGGTGTTGATTTCTTACCTTCAGTACCTTGTACTGTAAAACAGTTTTCTTCAGTTGAATAGGAGGTTAAGTTTTATTTATAACTGTGGTGCTGAGATGAGAAAACATCTGACGTAGTTACTATTCCCTTAATTTTCAAAGAAATAAAAGGTTTTTGGTGATCTGCATTTTCAGAATTTTCTGGCTTAGTTTCCTATGTTTTGGACTTAAAATGTGCTGTTTTGTCTAATTAATGTATTCCTAGTCCATTTAATGTGTGATCCTTATAACTACTAGCATCTCAACCCCCCCCCCCCCGGGCTAGGGTTCTTATCATTCTGTCTTACTCGGCAAAATAAAACTCCTGCAAGGTGTAAAAAGTGTAAAAATATTCCTTATGCACCAGCATCAAATTTTTAGGCACCTGGACAACCAAGTATATAGATTTTTCCAGTCTGGGTGTGGAGAACAAACACTTAAAGTGACCACTTGCATATTTCATGGAAGCAGCAGGCTGTGCAAGCTAATTTGTATGTGAAACTGCAAGCCTTAACTGTACAATATGAAAATGAAATGTATCTGGCATTAGAGCTGAGAACTTCAGCAGAGTTCATACAATGAGGAATTATTATGGTGGACAGAGTTAATTTTATTTTGCAGTCCCTTTACATAAATGAAGATAATTGACTTCAGTGGCACAAACAGTTTGAGTTCCGTTAGGGTGATATTTGTACTGATGTTTATAGTTAACTGTTATTTATATCCCTGGGTTTGCTGTAAGATTAATTTCTTTTTAACTTGGGAAATTATCAGCCTCCACTGAAGTCATTTTAGTGTTTCTATCCCCCCCCCCGCCTCAGCTCAGTTACAAAGCATGGGGGAGGGGAGGGGAGGGTGGTGCCTGGAGTTGATTCAAAATGTGGTATGTATTAGTGTCTGTAAAAGTTTCTCACATGAAGCAAAGTGGTTTGCTTGCATGGCATCACATGATCAAAATATTTTTACTCTTGGTGCTGCCAGAAGCTATCTATTGCTTTTCAACAATCTCAGTTGTTGGGCGCCATGCCAAGATGTTTAAGACAGCCCCTTACGTGAGCTGTTCCATTCTTAACCTCCTTGACTGAAGTGCTGTGACCTTCACATATGTAGATTAGCCATGTGCTCTGTGAATTGAAACTTGCTGCCTCAGGAAGAAAGGGTTTTTCTTTTTATTCCTGAGGGAATTTGACAGCCATTCATCCCTGACCTGGGCAGAGGTAATGCAAGGAAATTGGATTCAAATGGAATGCATATATAGATAACACACAGGCAGTATACACAGACAAGTAGCTCTCCTGCCTGGCAGAGGAAAGAATAATTCACTGACAGAGATAAGCTGCTGATTTGGATGCTGTGAAAAAGAAGTGTAAAGAGAGAAGTTTGAGAGGCTATTTTGTTTGTTTGGAGTAATAGTTTCTGGCTGCTGGTTGCTCAGTTGTACCTTTATTATGGTCTATTTTTTGTAACAATAAGCTAAGCTTTTATTCCCTTTGTAAGCGTAGTGGCTGAATTTGATGACAACGCTTAGGAAACCAAGGGTATCTATTTAAAATAATAATGCCTTAATTTTTTTTAAAGGTATGCATTTTTCACGTGGAGAAAAGCAACCGGTTTTGAAGAAGCACTTTGAATTCAACAGATATTCTTCAAAAAAGAAGAGAAAATAAATTAATTTGTACAGTGTGATAGGGTGCAAATGAAATTCCTTGTTAATCAGCTGTAGCTGTTGCTTGAAAACAGATTTCTGAGTTTTTGGCTGACTAAAGCAAAACATTACTGTGGTATGCAAAAATATAGAAAACGTTTTGGAGTAAACTTGTATATTTTGTGTTATCATCCACACATTTTCCATTTGCTAATGAAATTAAAAGGTTACTATCATTTCTAGAGGTTTAATTTTATAAAGCAAAATACTGTAGCCATACTTAAAAATTCCTAAAGTTATCCTATAAATTCCAGTTGCTGAGGAACTTGAGTGGCAGAGTACTATTGTGCTCGTGTCTTATTGGTGGGTGATATGGATGTCTGGTTGGCCACTGTGAGAACAGAATGCTTGACTACAAGCCTTTAGTCTGATCTTGCCAAGATCTTCTTACACTCTTTCTTACCAACAATATCCAGGGGAAATGCAGTCAAGCACAGCATATGCCCTGATTGGGATGGTTGGAGGTAGGTTAATCTCCACCCAATCTGTACAGTATTGGATATTGTGTACTCATCCATCTGTCTTGTAAGTTGTCAGCGTGGAAACTCCAGATAGTCTCCTCTGTTTTCCATAACCCTTACTATTATTTTATTATGTATTCAGTTTCTTAGCCACCCTTCTCCGTGAGGTCTGAGGGTGGGTTACAGCAATTTAAAAATGCAATAGTGAAAACACTTTAGAACAAATAGAAGTCACAAAGTGACTTGTCAGAATAGTTATCTCAAGTGTGAAAGGCCAAAATGAAGTACAGTGGAACCTCGGTTTATGAACACCTCGGTTTATGAATTTTCGGTTTATGAACACCGTGGACCCATCTGGAACGGATTAATTCATTTTCCATTACTTTCAATGGGAAAGTTCGCTTCAGTTTATGAACGCTTCAGTTTATGAACAGACTTCCGGAACCAATTACACCCATGCTTCAGTTTATGAACGCTTCAGTTTAAGTACTCCACGGACCCGTCTGGAACGGATTAATCCACTTTCCATTACTTTCAATGGGAAAGTTCGCTTCAGTTTATGAACGCTTCAGTTTAAATACTCTGCGGACCATCTGGAACGGATTAATCCACTTTCCATTACTTTCAATGGAAAAGTTCGCTTCAGTTTATGAACGCTTCAGTTTATGAACAGACTTCCGGAACCAATTGTGTTCATAAACCGAGGTACCACTGTAGTTCATATTTCAGCATAAGACAGAAACTACACAAGGGCAGATGCATCTCAGCTGTTTGGGGCTTAAGTTGTTTAGGGTTTTATGTACTTAGGTGAGCTGGTTGGATTGGCCCAGAAACAAACTTAGCAATCACTGCATCTGTTTTAAAAATAGTGGTTGTGTGGGTTGTAAATGGAAACCCAGGCAGTGACGTGGCTGTTGCATTTTTGACCATTTGACATGTCTGAGCAGTCTTCACACCCCTCTATCCAAAGGGTCTGTAATAGGTGAAGTAGGCATAGCTGAAAATAGGGATTGCTAGTTGCTGAGGCCTTCTGATCCTCCAATGATAATGTTGGATCCAAGAGTAGTCATAAGCTATGGATCTGTTCCTTCAGGGGAGCATAACCCCATCTAGAACAGGCTCACCTCCTCGACTTGAGAACTAGGAACACATTAACACCCCTGTCTTTTCAGGATTGAGCTGCAGTTTATTGGCCCACATCCAGCCCACCACCACTTGCAAACACCGGTCAGGCACCTCCACAACCTCTCCTGATTCAGATGTAAGAGAAGGAGAGAGAGAGTTTGGTGCCATTTGCATATTGGTGACACCTCACTACCAATCTCTGATGACATCTTACATCAGCATGGGGAACAAAATGGAACATTGTGGGACACCACAAGACAGCTCCCATGGCACCAAACAATGGACTGCCTTAACTACTTTCAGGAAACTACCTTGAAGGTAGGGGTAGATCTGCTAAAGTACAAGGCCCTCAAACCCCATCTCCCTGAGCTGTTCCAGAAGCATTTCCAGTAGTATTTATGCCGGCAAAGAGATCAAGGAGAACAAGCAGAATCTCACTCTTTTCTCTCTCCTGACAAAGGCCATCAACCAGGCTGGCTAAGATTGTTTCATCCTGAAATGGATTCGATATTCAGTTTCCTCCAAACATTCATGAAGCTAGACAGCTACCATCCTCTAGAATAGATCACCTTGCCCCAAAGGGGGAAATTCACCACGGAGTATTGTTGTTTAACACTTATGGGTCCAGGGAGGTGCTCTTAAGGAGGGGGTGCATCTGGTGTGGATTCCACCCTCAAAGGATTCAGTAATGGATAAAAAAAAATGCAGCCTCAGTTCATAGGTTTATTCTACATTTCCTTCTGTTCCCTAATTAAGTAGGAAATAGCTTTATAGCCCTTAATTCATCTTTTTTTTGACACGAATGTGGCCACTATTGCAAGGAAACAGGTGAAACAATTTCAGTGGAGGTATTACATTAAAAGGAGGAGAGACAAAGGTGAATTAACAGACCAAAGTGACTAAGAAGCTGCATGTGTTAGAAAGGGGTAAGTTTACAGACAGCAGTTATTGAAGGATAGCTGAAGCTCTTGAGGTGCTTCAACGCTTTTCTTGTTATCATTAATATAATTTTCCTATGATTTTGTTACCTGTATTTATCCTATTGGATGATACTTACTGCCCCAGTGACAGACATAGCATACACCTAAAGTAATGGTTCGATAATTCAGTGGGGCCATATCTTGCTTAGGATACTTAGAGTACTACTGGGTGGGTTTTGCCATCACTTTCTTACATATCTTATCCCTGAATAGGTTTGCGGAAAGGTTTTCACTGAATCTAGGCATCATTTCTTGTTTGGGCAACTGAGATTACCGCTGGGGGGGAGGGAGGGGAAATTACACTTTTACTTTACCTTTACCTTTTTTACTTTTATACTTTTACTGACATTTTGGGATTTCTTTTGTCCTCAGTGGGCTGCTTGCAGCATCCAGTCTTGGGAGCAAATCAAAATGGTCAGATTAAATTGCCTTTTCCAGCCATATACTTCTCAGTAGCCTTTACTTGTAGAATATCAGCTATTAAAATGTGTGTGAGAAGATACTCCTGCTTTTTGTTTTTGATGTAGCATGTCATCACAGAGTCTATGGTATGTTAATTTCTGATTTTTAAAAAAATGCACTGGATCACCATTTATTTTTAGAATCGGCTGTTTAAAGTGGGGTTTTCACCTCAGCCTTTTCTATCTGCAGTAGAGAGTTGCTTGCCCTGTGCGAGGTCTTTAACTCAGTGGGGGAGCATGAATTAATTAAAAGCACACCACCACCTTTAATTTATACAGGTCTAAAGCTACTTACATTCTCATAGAGAGGAGGAAAAGCACATGTGCTTAAGCATCAAAATGAAATTCGCTGTTTTTGTAGCATTTACTTAAGATATATAATTTATCATTCAATGTTTACATGTTTTTAAATAGTTCTTTTTGTGAGAAATATAGCCGGTGGTGAGAGTGCCACAAAATCCCCAAAGCTGTTTCCAAACAAGGTACTGAAGCCAAGGACATTAAGTCGTTTCCAGAGGTTTCAGTATTCTTCCTCCTCTGTTGCCTGCCAGGGTCTGTCCCTGTCCCTCCCCTCTTTTAAAATCCTTTTGATACCTCAAACTGCCACCCCCTGCAGAGAAGTCTGGTAGCATGTGTCTGCTGTCACTTTGAGATTCTCTGCTCCGGAATATGTGAAGAACCTCCAGTACATCCGAATATGTTTTTAGCTCAGTATTCAGGCTTTACACATAAGATCCAGACACCTTTTCCTGAAGGGGCAGCATGTATTGATTCTTAAGAGCTGGAGATTGAACCTGGTAATATTTTAAGTTTCCAGTGCCAAAAGAGTGGCAGAAGCAGATTAAGAGGTACAGCATAATAATGTAATCTGTTCATGAATGAACAGAAGAAAATTTCTCAGTGCTTTAAAAAATTTTTTATCTGTTATAATTGTTTTATATACTCTATATAATTAAATAAAGACAATTTACAGAAATAATTCTAAGTGCTGAGAAAGTGTGTGTCCTTTGTAAACATGTTGTACTAGAAATGTACTAGAAACATGTTGTACTAGAAACATGTTGTAGAAATTATATATATTCTATATATAATATATAATATATATTCTATATATAATAATTCTATATATAATTCTATATATATATTCTAGAAATTATATATATATATATATATATATATATATATATATATATATATATATATAATTGACTATCTTAAGAATAAAGTATTACTCAGTATATAATGTGCCTGGTGACAAGTCATCTTGCTGTGATAAAGATATCTGCTAGTCTGTAAGACTATATATAGTCTATATATAGTCTTACAGACTAGCAGATATCTTTATCACAGCAAGATATCTTTATCACTGTAAGACAGTAGTACGACCAAGTGCATTGGGAACTTTTGCTTTCTCTGATTCTAGGAAAGCTTTGATTATATGTTAATTTTACTTTTCTGTATTGTTGTGTCTCTAGTTTAAGGCTTGGAATTCATGAAAGTTCCAATATACAGTCATACCTCGGTTTAAGTATGCTTCGGTTTGAGTACTTTCAGTTTAAGTACTCCACAGACCCGTCTGGAACAGATTAATCCACTTTCCATTACTTTCAATGGGAAAGTTTGCTTCAGGTTAAGTACGCTTCAGGCTAAGTACGGACTTCCAGAACCAATTACACTCATACTTTGGGTTAAGTACGCTTCAGGTTGAGTACTCCGCGGACCCGTCTGGAACAGGTTAATCCACTTTCCATTGCTTTCCATGGGAAAGTACGCTTCAGGTTAAGTACAGACTTCCGGAACCAATTGTGTACTTAAACCGAGGTACCACTGTATAGCACTTGAAAGTATTAGAGTGTGATAAGCATTTTTCACCATGCTTGCATTTATTATTATTCTTATTATTAAAATTTGTATTTCACCCAGAGATCCCAGGACCGTTCTAAGCATACAATACAGAATAAAACCACAAAATACATAATAAGAACAAAACAAATAACCTCTTCCTCCCTCAAATACATTTAAAAAGATAGAGACTGTTAATCAGCCAAAGGCCTGGTTGAAGAGAAATGTTTTCTCCTGGCACCTAAAGATGTACAGTAGTACCTCTGGTTAAGAACTTAATTTGTTCTGGAGGTCCGTTCTTAACCTGAAACTGTTCTTAACCTGAAGCAACACTTTAGCTAATGGGCCCTCCTGCTGCTGCCGCGCCACCGGAGCACGATTTCTGTTCTCACCCTGAAGCAAAGTTCTTAACCCGAGGTACCGGTACTATTTCTGGGTTAGCAGAGTCTGTAACCTGAAGCGTTTGTAACCTGAGGCGTTTGTAACCCGAGGTACCACTGTATAATGAAGGTGCCAGTTAAACCTCCCTGGGGAGAGCATTTGGCAGATTGGGAGCCACTGCAGAAAAGGCCCATTCTCATATTACCTCTGGACCTCTCATGGAGGAGACACACCCATTGACAGCCTGGGGTGAGCCGGGGCTTCCTTGGTCGGTCTGATTTGGTTCGAGATCTGGCCAGACAGGTTGCGGCAACCTACTTGCATGTGTTCTGTGAAATTACCCAATGCTATTTCCAAATCGGCTACCTCTAGTTCCAAATCGGCTACCACAGAACCAATTTTGGCCCGGCAGAGACCATTATGTTGATCCCTGTTTAGGGAGGCTTTTAATGTTTAAGAAATTTAGGGAGGCTTTTAATGTTTAAGAAATTAGTTTATTTTAATGTTTCTGTTGGAAGCCACCCAGAGTGGCTGAGGAAACCTCACTACCAATCTGCACGTGCTGCTGGGCACCGACCGGGCAAGCCTCCTCCTCCTCCCGGCTCCCGGAGCCTCGGGGCGCTCTGCATGGTGCTGCTGGGAGCCAACCCGGCAAGCCTCCTCCTCCTGCCGCAGCTGGCGTTGCTGCTGCTGGCTCCCGGAGGCTCGGAGGGGACCGGAGAGGTGTGGGCAGCCATGCCTCTTCCTTGGTGCCCTCCAGAACTATGCCTACCACTATGGCTTATTTTTGGGGTCTGGCTTATATTTCTCAAATGCTTGAAAATCCTGCTAAGTCTTATTTTATGGCTACGTCTTAAAATATGGGAAACATAGTATTGATGGAAAAGTATCCCTCCTATTCTAGACCATTGGCCATGCTGATGGAGGCTGGTGAAAGCTGAGAATCCAAAACCTTTGGAGGATACCAGGTTGGGGAAGGCTTGGTTACTTCATTAAAATAAAATAAAATGTTTTAAAAGTAACTAAAGCTTCTAAAATGCTTATCAAGGCCTACATTAGATGTGTGCTTCTTTAGCCACAGCTTTCTCGTGTGTTAGATTATGATGTCTGCTCCCACCATATATCAACTTACATATCTGAACATGCAACAATTCAGTTTAACACACTACAGCTTTTGTATCGTTTGCATATACCGGTAGTTAGATATGTGGCTCTGGGTGTTGGTGATGGAAGTTGTCCTCATATGCAGAGGTAGAACTGTGGCTGGAGAAGTGGTTAACACCAGTCAAGCATGACACTGAAATCTAGTTTAGAGCAGCTCGTACATGTCAATAGTCTGCTTCCAAAAGGGGGCTAAGGAAACTGATATACCCATTCTGTACATTGAGTCCATAGGATTCAACCTTATGGTTATATCCAGTGGTTGCTAAAGCAGAAGGCAGCTTGTGTAACTTGTTTTCAGTTCCATTGTGCAACTCCTGTGCTCCCCTAAGAGCCTCCCCAGAGGGCCTGTGGACATCTTGAACTGAGTGGGCTCTGGGCTGTGCAATACAGGGAGGAGTAAATAAGCTGAAATTGGGTGGAGCAACTTTGTGTAAGTGTGCAACTGCTGGATACCCTAAGAATCCTAATGCTGGGACACATTATTTTCCTGTTTCTAGCTCCAACATGTTAAAGTTCCTGCATTGTCTGTATTGAAGTCTGCATTTTAAGTTGTTGCCACCAATTAAGCATAATATATTCAAAACCTGCTTACCTGTTAAAGCATCCACCTCAAAACTGGTGCCAAAGTCTGGAATCAGTGTTATGTGTGCATGTGCATGCATATTACAACCCCAGATAACATCTTTGAAAGGACGGGTTTTTGAAAGATCTGTGTTTATAGTGTTTGCTGAGACCTTTGGCATTGTTATAAAATATGCATTTTTCTGGAGACGAGGTGCTTTCTCAAGGTTGTCTGAAATGTTTTAACTTAAGTAGCAAATGAGGTGTGAATCAAATTGTCGGATGGATGGATGCCAAATTATTGCAGCACTTGCTGTTTAAAGTAACTGGCAGTGTACTTGGAAACGTGTGAGCCTAACAGATAAATGTGTAAACAGCACCTTTCTCCTTCATTATATCTGGTTTCTCACCACTTTTCTTTATACTATGAGGACCTAAATTTGTGTGGGAAATGTCATAGCTACTTTCAACGTGTTAGTTTATGATATCTATATCAGAGGTTCAGTTCAAATCTGTGCATGACATAAGTAAAGAAAAATGGATGTAAGCAAATTAACTTTAGTAAATCCTTCCTCAAATATGGAAAGAATAAATCAAGGAAATAATATTTTAAGCAGTAGTTTCTGAAACGCTGCATAAAATTGCATCTTTTATCCATTTATTTTGATAGATATTTGTTTTAGATTCCTGATCACTTAACAGTTCAAAGCTATTTAATTTCTATTAAATTGTAGTGCCCACTGGTCTTAATGGGATGTGCTCCCAGGTAAGTATTTATAGTAGCTGCAATTCTTTTTAATGTTAATTGACAATTATGATAAAAAAACAAGGAAATACAAAACATTTTCTTTTTTATGTTAATTAAAAATATGTTAACATTATAGTAACATTGTATCCAAATGGCTTTTGAAAAAATTTAGCCGACATCTGCTAATTGCTAAATAATCATTGATTAAAGTTCTCATTTTGTGTGAGTTTGGATTGGGTATATACAAGACATTAAAAAGCAAGTTCTTTAGTGCTATAGATGCCATAATAAGCCTTCTGATGATTCTCCAAAATATGGTTTGGATAATAGGAAACTAGCCACAGGCTTGTATTGGCTCACACACAGAGTTTAATGCATTACTTTCTGGTTTAATTAAATTACTGTTTGTCATTACATCTGAATAATGGCTTGAGCAAACCTTCCAAAGCAGGATTGCAAACCACACTTTTATATTGTTTCATAATCCTGGTTCGAAAGGTTCATTCAAATCATTGATTTGCTGATTTGAATGCAACAGCAAGCAGCAGTTGATAAGACCAGGAAGTTTCCTGCTTGGCAGGGGGTTGGACTGGATGGCCCTTGTGGTCTCTTCCAACTCTACGATTCTATGATTCTATGATGTATCACAGCACAATCCTAATGGTGTCTTCAAAGTAAGTTTTATTGAATTCAGTGGGACTTGATGCAGTCTTAAGCAACAAGTGGAGGACGGACAGTCCAAGCCTGTTGTTTGGTTCAAGTCATTCAAACCATGGTTTGGAGGATGGTCTGTCTGCTCAGATGATGATGCTTAATTCACATATTGTTTAAAGCATGATTCAGCATAATATGCAAAATGGGCAAATAGCCACATATTATTCTTATTCTTTGGTACCTCCATCCATTTGTGCCCCAGCCACTCTGGGCAGCTTCCAGCATATAGAAAAACATTAAACCTTAAAAAGCTTCCCTATACAGGGCTGCCTTCAGATGTCTCCTGAAAGATATATAATTACTCATTTCCTTGACATCTGATGGGAGGGCATTCTTCAGGGTGGGTGCCACTACCAAGAAGGCCCTCATAATGCTAAACCATAGTTTAATATTAAGTGTGCAAGTCTGAGTGAAGCCTTGAGCTGATGTACTCCTACTATCCTCTCATGGAAGGGAGGAATGTGGGTTTTCTTCACATACACATTTTAACCTATGACTGAAGAAGAGAAAATTTGTGATAGCAGCTTAAAATGTAAGTCTGAAAATGAAGACAACTGAATGGACAGAATTTCCTTCTTTAATAAACCCTGGATTGAAGAAAGAGACTCCTAAAAATGATTTAGAAACAAATCGGTTTGGGAATTTAAAGACATATCGGCTTTCCATTAACTCATTAAGTTGATGTAGTCTGGGCTTCCAGATGAATCTCCAATTTGTATCATCTTTTGCATATAAGATAGATCTAAAGCAGGAGCCACACACAAATAAGCTTTCAGGTAGAATGCCAGCAGATAAATATTTTTCCTTAGTTGTATTTCCACACTAGCAGTTGAAATTTGACCTGTTTAAAGGAACAAGAACCATGCAGGGCCCAAATGCCAACCCTTATGATTCTGTGAAACAGGTGTTTTAAGTCTCTTCTGGTGCACTGAACATGTTGATTTGCATACTGTTGAACTATGATTTATTGTAGGGATCCCTAACCCTTTTGAAGCTTGGGGGCGCATTTGGAAATTTAAGAAATTGTCATGCGCATCACAAAAGAAAAACTGGTGGTGCTCAAATAGGGAAAAACACCTGCACCCCAAAAACAAAACAGAAGGGGGAGAAAACCACCATCCCCAAGACCTGCCAAAAAATGTCCCCTAAATTAAATGAATAACAAAATAGCCAACAACACCCAAACAAACAACACACAGGAAACAGCTACCAAAAATACACAAAGTACAGACAGTCAGTCACCCTAATAAGAGAATGCGAATTGCTCCATCCCCAAAGAAGCAAACTCTTAAGAACAAGCAAAAACCTACTCCTCAAATACACAAAAACCTGGCAAAGCAGCCCCACTTACAAAGAAAGAAAAGCAGGCAAAACACAGCTTACAAAATAAAAAGAATGACATGCTTTGTAAACCTCTTCATTACTGAAGCGGAATCAATCCACTACCATTTCTCTGCTTATCAAAACATTTTCTGCTTAGGAGAAATCTGTTTTAGGTTTTTAATGACATTTTCAATGCCTGCCTGTATAGTATCATTCAAGCTGTTTTCCTTGGGATGATTTCTTCCTACTCTCCAAGTGACCAGTCAGTTTTTTCCAGTCCATTTCCCCCCATTCCTCTGGGTCTGTAGATATTTCATTACAATTCTGATCAGTCTAGTGCATTTTATATAACCTTGTGGGTTATTGCTAAGGGGGTAATTGCAGATTAAATAAGTAATTGCATTCCTGATTAAAAGTTGCTTCTTTCCAGATTCTAACTGTGTAATACACTGTATAAGAGGAAAACTAAGCATGAGAAGGCTAACTTTACTTCTTGACTGTGTTTTCTTTGGTCCCGCAGTTTCATTGTGTAGAGCAGAATCAAAGTTATTTGTAGACCTCAAGTTCTTCATTTTCTTGCGGTCAGATACATTTTCTTTACATGCATTGTTCTAATCAGATTATTCTGAGAGCTGTTCATATCAAACTTCAAATTTATCCATATTAACCTTATAACCAATGCTTAGAATTGAACATTATTTTGCTTTTTCTAATTTGCATTGAGCCTTGATGAAGGTGTACTTCATTTATGGTGATGCACCTTATATTTTTAGTGCGATTTCAATGATTCTTAGTATTATAGGACAATTCTGCTCATATTTATGTGGAAGTAAGTCACACTGTGTTTATCGGATTTAATGCCCTAATAAACGTGTTTAGGATTGCAGCCTTAGGGTGCAGCTGTAAGCATGTCTACCCAGACATTAATCCTATTTAATTAAATGGGGCTCACTCCTGATACATGGGTTTGAATTGCAGTCTGTGTCTAGCTTATATCTACCACTTTTTTTACTTTTGATTTTGTGAGTGATAGGAATAATAGGTGTTTTCACATATTACTCAAAAGTTATATTATTATTAATTATATCAAAAGTTTTTTGCTTTTGCTTTCTGGAATTATTTAAAATAGATACCCCTTTTGAAACAACTCAGAACTGGCAAATTGTTTTGGTTATATAGTTACACTGGCATAAAAGCCAACAGTACATGATTAAAAGCTGTGACCCACAAACCAGTTAAGGTGGAGTAGAGGGATACTGTCCACTTTAGTCCCATTGCTGTTTATGTCTAAGTATTCTGACAGAACTGGCTTGCTGTTGGGCCCAATTACATATGTTGAAAGAACAATTCAGACCAATGGAATTGTCTCATTTTAAGGAAAGGTCAATTTGAAGTGCGGTCATCACATGAGATCTTTTAATAAATATTAAAAAATACGCGTACATGAAGTATGTAGACGATTGCTGCCAAAATCCCTGATTCCCAAGGTCCTAGGTTCAGCTAGAGATCACAAGCTCTGCAAGCAGTCTGGCAGAATGTGTCAATTCCCTCTAGCAAACCACTTCTTGGTCATTGAGCTTAGAAAGCCTTTGGAAGCTTCAGGGGAAGTTATTAATTAGCAGTCTAATAGTGCACGTTCAAGGAGTTTAGATTTCTTCTGCTCAGTAGAGTAGCTAGATTGCATATGAGAAATGTAAAAATCAGTCAGGGATACTTGGCAAAGGTTGGAAGATGTAAATAACCAAGGAGCATCTTTAATGGCCTCTAACAGCCTAGCTCAGCCCTCCCCTTTCCTTAAAAAAAAAAAAACCAAACAGTTACCGTAAATGTCTTAAAATATTGCCTCATATAAATAGATACAATGCATTGGGAAACAGGGAGACAAAGTAGCAAAATTGTTTCCCTTGATTTAAGACAGCAGGGTCTAGACAAATACAGTGGTATCTCGGTTTAAGTACACAATTGGTTCCGGAGGTCTGTACTTAACCTGAACCGTACTTAACCTGAAGCGCACTTTCCCATTGAAAGTAATGGAAAGTGGATTAATCCGTTCCAGATGGTCCGCGGAGTACTTAAACTGAAGCGTACTTAACCTGAAGCGAACTTTCCCATTGGAAGTAATGGAAAGTGGATTAATCCGTTCCAGATGGTCCGCGGAGTACTTAAACTGAAGCGTACTTAACCTGAAGCGAACTTTCCCATTGGAAGTAATGGAAAGTGGATTAATCCGTTCCAGATGGTCCGCGGAGTACTTAAACTGAAGCGTACTTAACCTGAAGCGAACTTTCCCATTGGAAGTAATGGAAAGTGGATTAATCCGTTCCAGGTGGGTCCACGGAGTACTCAACCTGAAGCGTACTTAACCCGAAGTATGAGTGTAATTGGTTCTGGAAGTCCGTACTTAACCTGAAGTGTACTTAACCTGAAGCGAACTTTCCCATTGAAAGTAATGGAAAGTGGATAAATCCATTCCAGACAGGTCAGTGGAGTACTTAAACTGAAAGTACTCAAACCGAGGCATACTTTAACTGAGGTATGACTGTAATGGGACAGATACCATGCATTGAAAGCACATGGCTTCCCCCGAAGAATCTTGGGAACTGTAGTTTCCCCACCACAGAGCTACAATTCATGACACCTGTATCAAACTAGTTCCCAGAATTCCTTTGAGGAAGTATTGTGCTTTAAATGTGCATTGGATCTGCCCATAGTGCTTGTTGCCTCTGGGCCTTTTGTCTGGGACCGCTTATTGAACAAGTAGTCAACAGCTGTGATTCAAGGAACCTGTTTTTTTTTCTGAGTCTCTCTTTCTCAAGAAAATGAGCTCAATTCCCTGTAGATCAGAGGTTTTCAACCATTTTGGGTCCATGGCTCCCTTGACCAACTACATTCTTTCTGCAGCTCCCCTGTGCGGCTCAGGAGCCCAGTTATGTCACCCCTCGCCTGCAGAGCTGGCAGCCCCTCATCCCTTTTTGAACACCCTCCCTTGTGGAGTGTTCCCTCGGCCTCCTCTCCTCTCCCCTCCCCTCTCCTTGGGAGTCCTCTGGGCTGCCGCAGCTGCTGTCCTGATCTCTAAGCTGCCCCCCTGCCCCAAAGAGAGGTGCCTCCTCACACTGCCCCACAGGGGCTTGGGAAGCACCCCCTGGCCAGCCCCAGGGGCACCAATTGCCTGCAGAGCTTGTAGCTCTGTGCAATCCTTTGGGAGGCAGAGATGTGAGAGGGCATCAGAGGAAGGGAGGGAAGGAAAGAGGAACAGAGGCCAGTGTTGCCCACAGCACCCCTGACCATCATTCAAGGCACCCCAGGGTGCCACAGCACACTGGTTGAAAAACCACTGCTCTGTATACAACATATACCAGATAAAAGCCTAAAGAAAAGCTGAGAGTTGTGTTCATATTTCTATTCTGCTTTTAAGACAATGAAACAGCTTCTCAGTCAGTTGGCTTTTCTGAAATCTTTAAAAACAAACAAATTGAAAATCAACCTTAACACTAACCTCTGAGCAGCTGACCCCCTGATCTACCAACAACCTTGTTATTTTCATCTAGAAATGCCATGGTATAATTGACTTAAATTGACAGTGATTCTCAGTAAGAAATGCTGAATAGTATATTTGTAAATTAATTCAGTGAGTGGAAGATGGGAGTTACAAGTCTTATTAAAACTGTCAGGATTTTTTTTTAAAGAAAAAAACACAAAAAACTTTATTTCAGTCTGAAAAGCTTCTTGGTGAAGTCACTACATTTATTTTCACCCCCACCCTCAGTTTTAAATAGCAATGCTTTTTATACTGTCAGAATTCCATGCTGTGACACCCCTTCTCAAAAGTTATGACAGCAGTGTAATGACAGCTACTGCCTCTTGAGAATCAATCAGGCAATTAATTTTGTAAATGAAATGCTGATTATACAAAGCTTCACATGAGAGGCCCAGTGATTAAAATCAATTTAACAAATTGTTTCAGGTGGGACTTGATTAATAATTTGCCATAAATGTGGAGGATATATGACCAGCATACATTTTTTCTGTGTTAATATATAACTATATAAAATAGAATAGATGTATTTTTGTACATGCCCTTCCCCAATGTGAATGCCAATGTCAATAAGGTTGCCTCCCATTCTAGGGTTCTGTCCCCCCCCCCCCCAGCAAAATATATTAACAGTGCAGTTAGTTTTCTGTGGTACTTCTTGCTGCTGTTCTGACACAGCTGCATTACTTAGTTTCTGCCAAAGGTAGGTAGGCCGTGCATGCTTCCTGACATAGCATCAGAAATGTTACCCCCAATTATGGGGAATCTTCCAGACCTGAAGTTGCAACCAAGCATAAACATGGGACTGGCTGTGTTAAGAAAGCGGTAGGGAATCCCATGCCTAGGCAGTGAAATGTGGTCTTCCAGGTCCCTCTGTGGCTTGTGGGGCTCTCTCCAGGCCATGCCCCTCTGTGGCTATTAGTGATTTTTCTTGGCTGGAAGATGCCCTTAAACTATGATGATAACTCTTGTATTTTTCCGTGTAAAAGATGCCCCCATGTATAAGATGTCCCCTATTTTTTTAGACCCCAAATTAAGAAATTAAGTTGTTTCGCTTTTTTGAGGTGGGGTGGGGGAGGTCACTTGCGCCAATCACTCACCCGCCTGCCCACCACTGCTGATCGCTTGCCACAGTCACTGCCGATCGCACACCTCGCCACAGCCGGCAGTTGTCTGCCCCCTTGCCACCACCTACAGCCCACCCGCCCACCAATCACCTGCCCAATTGCTGCAGCCAATCGCCAGCAGGCCTTGCCGCGACCACCAATCACCCGCCCAGTCACCGCTGCCAATCTCCTGCTTACTTCTGCCATTAATTGCACGTCCCCCCTCTGCATTCACTATCCGTGTATAAGACGACACCCAATTTTTACCCAATAGCAAAAAAGAAGCGTCTTATACATGGAAAAATATGGTATGTGTTAACCTCATGACTTTTGTGTGGCTGAAATGTAGCCTACAGTATAAAGAGATACTTCTCTTGCCCCACCTACCTTTGCATCTAGCCCCACACACCACTGGCGTGTGATATCCCCCCCCCCAATGCAAGGTTTCTCACAAGGCAATACAGTCAAACCTCGGTTTACGACTACCTTGGCGAGCGACCGATTCGGCAAGCGACCGCCACGGACCTGGAAGTGTTTACATCCGGGTTCCGCAGCATTGGATGCGCAGACGCGATCTGTGCAGTTTGCGCATGCGCAGAAGCTATCTGCGCAGCGTGTGCAGAAGCGTGCCTTCGGTGAGCGACTGCTTCGGCGAGCAATCGCCTCCGCGGAACGGATTGCAGTCGCAAACCCAAGGTACCACTGTACAGCCCTTGGGCTGGAAAAGATCCCTTTGCTAAGACTTCAGAACCTCTTCAGGCACAGAAAGAAGTAGCAGTTTGTTAACACTGTAGTGTAGTGTAGTGTAGTGTAGTGTAGTGTAATGCAGTACGATCACATCTTGTGCAGTGGTTACTTCCCCCCCCCCCCGAGATGGTGCATATATGCAAAAATACATATACTTGAAGTACACCCCCTTGGTGGAACTACCCCCATGTGAGCATCCTTCCCTTCCCAGAGCTTTGTGCCAAGCGGGCCTTGACACCCCAAGCAAAGCAGTGAGCATTTAAGCTTCTTGTCTTGGTTACTGAATTCTCATGGGATCTTGCAAGAGCACCCCAGAGCCCAGTAAGCAAGGCCGAGAGCTTATAAGCTCTTTTCATTCCACAAAAACCCTGCGTGAAAAGAGCTTTTCAACTCTTTGCCTTCCATGCATTTTATTTGTGTGAGTTCAACTGGCCAGTCTTCCTGCGTGGAAGTTGAAATTGCACATGTTAAACATGTGAAGTTGTGATCATACTGTGCTGGAAGTCTGCCTTTCTCCTGTTTTTAGACAATTGATCTTCTTGCAACTGATTTCTACAGATGAATTTTATTGGCTCTTAAGATATTATGGAAGAATGCTATTCTTCTTTTTTTAAAAAAAATTCTGAGGAGTGGAATTTATCTCATGGACAAACTGTGTCCATGTCATTTCTGATCACAATAAGGTTTTTCTTACCCATATTTCTTAATCATTTCCCCCAAATTCCTATACGACGTTTGAATAAAATGCACAATAATAAAATGGATTGTGAAACAAAACAGGTTTTAAAAAAATCAAAGCTGTCAGTAGCATAAAATAATACAGTCTGTCCAAAGCAGCAGCAAAACAAAACAGTTCCAAAAACCCTGTTGAATTAGGAATGTTTTAACAAGCCTCCAAAAACTTATGGGGATGGTGTCTGAAGCGCCACAGCTTTAGCACTACCACTGAAAAGGCAGGCTTCGGCTCAAAAAACCCTTCTTGTGAGCATGGAAGCCACAGTAAGACTCACAACAACAACAACAACAACAACAACAACAACAACAACAACAACAACAACAACAACAACAACAACAAATATATAAATGGTCATGTAAGTGGATCTCAGTATTTTCTGAATCTGAAGAATGTTTTGGTCACTCCAAGATAATTAAGGGGCAGGTAATTTTGATTAAATATAAACTAGGAGGGAGAGCTAAACAGAGGACCTGAAGAAGGTCAGGGAGTAGAAATAAAAAGTGAAGCCAAATATAAGTCAGTTACTACTGTAAAAAAAAAAAGTGCTGTATATTCCGCCGTATAAGACGACTGGGAGTATAAGATGACCCCCAACTTTCCCAGTTATAATATAGAGTTTGGGATATACTCGCCATATAAGAAATACGACCTGGCGTATAAGATGACCCCCGACATTTGAGAAGATTTTCCTGGGTTAAAAAGTAGTCTTATATGCAGGAATATACAGTAATAATGATGTGAAGGGCAACAGCATTAAGCTGTGTAGGGTGCTTGTCTCAGCCTGTGGTATTGTTTTGGCCATTGGGTGTGATAAATGTATGTAATTGGGTTTAAATATTGTTTTAACCTCTGCTTACACTTCCAGTGGCACCACAAAGAGTTGACTTGCATGTAGTTCATTAAAAACAGATTTATTTTTCGTTTCTGTTGTGATTTGTATACTTAGTAGTCACAATAGATTTATTCAACAGCATAAAAAATAGATAGCAAATGACTGATCCTGCAACTCAAAAAGTTTAAAAGCCATCTCAGGATAAATATATTAGTGTGTAAGAAAAGAGGATGGCATTTTAAAGTTTATTGATTTCTTTTCTAGAAGCTAGTAGTTTGGGTTGAGAAAAAGGGAGCATGAAATACAGTTTTCAGTTTAATGTCTCCAACAATGGCGTTTTCTTTTGAGGAGTCCAGAGGAAGTGTTATGGCATAGGCCTCTTGCTGCTGCTGTGACCATATATGCTATATTTTAACGGGCCTAATCAGTGAAGCTGCAGAAATGATAAAATAGATCAAGTCATTGTGAATATACTTTCTGATGGAAGTCTTAATTCATTTGAACAAATGCCCCTTTCCTTTGAGTAGTGTTGTTTCCTAGCATATTGGTGTGTTGCTGCTGTGTTTTTTAATGCATTTAATTGGTGATGGACCATTTGCAAAACATTACAATAATGAATATGCATAAAATATGTCCTGGTTTAGATTAGTATGATCTTACATTGTGCTGCCTTGCAATAACACAAATTTTAAGGGCAGAATCCTGCATCCCTGTTATATGTGCATCTGTCCAACGCTGGGACTCATAAATGTCTAAGTGGATGCAAGTTTGAAGTTTTTAAAAATTATTAATTATGTAGTTTAAGATATCTTAATGTTTAAGCCATACTATTGCATTCATACACACAGTTTAAATTTTTTTTATCATCCGTCTCGTCTGACCCAGTACTGTAATTGAGAATTCCACATATGTGTTTATTTCAGGTGCTTCCTGATCATGCAATAAGAAGCATATGGTTACCTCTTTTAATTGAACCTTTTTTTCCTGCTTACACCAGAGAAGTAAACAGTGATAATCAGTGTCAGTAGATGATAGTTAGCTATCTATATTTTGGAGATCCAGAGTGTGTTACAAGTAGAATAGCACACTCCTTTCAATAAACTGGTAGGAATCTTTGGCAACAGCTTGGTCAAAAGCAAAGGTTGTGTGTTGATAAGCATTTCGGAGTAACACAATATCAGTCCCTTGTCAATTCAAATCTGTGCAAATATTTAATAATGACACAATCACCATCTTCCTTAATGCCTTTATATCTAGTGCTTGTAGTTAAGTGATGTGTGTTAAACTTGCATTTGGGATACTTTTTCCACCTTGTGTGCGTACCCTTAGCAGATGCCTACAAGATTGCCACCTCGATGAGCCTCATTGCCTTTTTCAAAGTAAAGATTAGAGTAAAATAACTTCCACTTTATGTCCTTGGGAACCTTTTACTCTTTAATGTTAAATATATCGGTATGCTATGTTTTGTGACTTGTTCAATCTCAAGATACTACTATATCATGGAATGCTGGCACAAGGTATATATTTAAACTCACTTCCATGTACCTAGTGAAAGATACCTCTTAAATCAATGGTGCAATGTATTAGTGATTGCTGCTGAAAAGAAAACCCTACAGATAGTTCTCACATGCATGGTGACTGGGGAAAGGGAAAAACTCCTACTTGCATTTGTACTTTTCCTCATCCTGGTCCAGTTTTTGTATTACTGACATCAGTACTGAGTGTTTTGAATGAAACAAAAGTGAGTAGTGGACACACATTTTAACATAACATAGTTCATAACATAGACAGTGATACAAAGAAGATGGATAAGAATCATAAAAGCCACTGTATTGTTTATAAGGAGACTGGGAAAAATAATAGTTACAGGTAGGTAGCCGTGTTGGTCTGACGCAGTCAAAATAAAAATAAAAAATCCTTCCAGTAGCACCTTAGAGACCAACTAAGTTTGTCATAGGTATGAGCTTTCGTGTGCATGCACACTTCTTCAGATACACTGAAACAGAAGTCACCAGACCCTTATGTATAGTCAGAGGTTGGGGGTGGGGTGATGGGAATGGGTGATGGGCTGATAGGAGTGGTAAACCTGTTGATGACTGTTAACGACTGGAAAAAATAAAAGCTATGTGGTATGGGGAAGTGAAATACAAAATAAAGAAGTGGAATAAATATCCAGGTTAAGAACAGATTGAAATGGAGGTGAGACTAAGAGAATCCAGAATCCATTAGAACATGCAGGAAAAAGATCTGGTAAATAAGAATGGAAAGGAATTACTGATAAGAACAACACTCGTAAATACGGTACATAATGTTTGAAAGAAATTAGAATTGAATATTGAAAAGTTGCTGATAAGGTTACGAACACCAACTTTGATAAAGCACAGTAAACTTGGTACATGAATATTTATGTGTATTGCAAAGACTTTGCAGCTGTAACTGTTCAATTCATTTTAGCATTTAAAACTGTTCATAGGGCATAACAGTGATCCACTTGGCGTGCCATATTCAAATCTGAGCACTTTGTTACTAAAAAGATTGAATGAAAGGTACTTCAGGGAAGGCCAGCTATAGAAATTATAAAGTTGGGGTATTGGAGCATAATCCACTAGAGTGCATGCCTTAAAAATAGTGTTATTCAATAATTCTCCACACATATTGTCACACATTAAACTACCAAATTGCTTTCAAAACTTACTATGTATTTAAGACACTTGGGGGAGGGAGCTGGGTGCAAGAACAGGTTTTTTGTTGTGGACTGTTCAAGAAATTGAGTTTATTCAGCATTTGAGTTTCCTTTTCAACATTTGTCAAGCTGAAACCCCAAGCATCTGACAAATGGACTTTCCTGTAAAGGAAGGGATGCTGGAGTTACTGCTTATGAGATATGATTTCTTAAGAGGGTTTGTGTTATCGTGAGCAGCATCAGAAATGATGCGCTGTAAATGCAGTACATACAGTGCCAAGAAAAATAAGTCCAGAGTTTATTGTTTTTGAAATCAAGCAAAGAAATAATAATAATCAGAAGAGTCTTTTTATGTGAAGTTCTGTTTATGACTCACTTACTGACTTGGAATGCAAAATTCTAACACTGTAAAGAGTCTGAAAGCAGGACAATTAGAACATATGGGCCGTAATCCAGTAGGGAGGAACCAAGCATGGAAATGGATTCTTCTCATTGCCAAGTGTGCACTTGAAGAGCTTCACCATTATGTAGCTGGCAATGGAACCTTATGACTAAATTTTCTACTGAATTGTATTTCAGAGGCTGAAATTAAGCTACCATTTCTGTGTGAGTGTCGAAAGACATTTAGCAGATTTCATTTCAAAATGAAGACATGGTGAAAATACACAAACAAAGGCTACATATGATATATTTATACATTTATTTTATGTTTCCCCTCAATCAATAGGGCAGCCCAATGGATCCAATGGTAATGAAAAGGCCTCAGTTGTTTGCTGTGGGCAACAGCCCTCACTCCCAGGCTCAGACAAGCAGTCCATATCCAGGGCAGTCATATGGACCTCCAGGACAACAGCGCTTTCCAATGGCAATGCAATCCCGGACTCCAGGTTCCTTGGGGGGAATGCAGTATCCACAGCAACAGGTTTGTGAAGAGATTTTGTTTGCAATTGTCTTCTTCAGTTCCTTTTCCTGGTCTGCAATCTTTTTAGTTTCATAATATGTACTTAGGCTGCAATAGGCCCCCCTGAGATATTTTTTAAATGTTTTTAACTGTGTTTTAGTACATTTTAAGCAGTTTTTAGTAAATGTGTTTTCAATATTTTATCTTTGCTGTATCTGCTACTCTGAGCTTCTGCAGGAGGAAAGGCAGGATATAAATTGAATGAAGAAATAAATGAAAGAGTAAAAATATTCCATATTAGAACAAGGTATTTTTTTATAGGCTGGGGGATAACTGTTTTTGTTATTTATATCTATATTTTTATCTCTGTCTTCAGTGTTGTATTTCCTCTGTTAGCATCATTGTTGATGAATTCATTAAAAAAAATAATCTTTATTTTTGGTCTATAGGCTCTCGTTTTTGTCATTAGCAATTCGTATGATAGCTGAATATCTTTTTCTGCTATTAATAGTTTCCTGAAATAAGTATAGTGTTGCTCAGAGTGAGAAATCACCCTGTTTTTGTTCAGATAATTGTTATCAATGTCACTTTTGTATACATATAAGTATGTATTGTGTCAGTTTCTCCCTCCCTCCCCCCCCTTTGTGTCCCCACCCAACTTACTAAAGTGCAGAGGTTTCTCCCTACCTGTCAGATATCATGTAAGTTGCATGGTTCTCTTCTAGTCAAGTTAGGTTTTCCTGTTGATGACAACTTCTTCTCTGCCATATCTCAGAGGGTTAATTACTTACATACTCAGCATATATTAGCAAGGATGCAGTCATTGTTTTTTGAATGGGTGTAGTAGATGAAGGCTACCCAGAGACTATGCCGGCAAATCTCTGATCAGGCTTGTTATTGAAGCCTGTGCTCTGTTACAAGCACAAGGGTTTTTTTTTATAATGAAGAGAAAACACCATTTTGTCTCTACACGTGGCTAACTAGAATTAATTTTCATTTATTATTTGATGTTAAATATGACAAAGATGAAAATAATAACCTGCCTGGAAAGTGTATTTGTTACGTTGGCATGGAATATTCAACAAGTGGCTAATTAGCTTGTAACTATACATTCACAGTTTTGCTGAGGTATTGTGTTTCATCTTCTGAAAACATGGACCACATGTGTTGCATAAATATAAGCTTATATTACCATACAGAGAAAGTTGCATGTGATTATGGAGCAAACTGAACCATTCAGTGTGGGGTTTAGTTGGCAGGGTTGCAGTAACGGAGCCTTACTTGTTTAGAGATGAGCTGTTTAGTTGAATAGTGACATGAAACGTAGTTTGGTGTAACTTAATAGAGCTATTAGAACTGACTGTTACCTGTTATTTGGAAGCAAAGAGGATAAGAGTCTTCACTCCATAATTTAATTAGAGGTGCTACATGTTTAACCATGCATACTCTTTATTTTCTAAAAGGATTTTTACTGTTTGTTATTTTAAGATTAGTGTTGCATTTTTCACTTGCGAATTGTAGGCTAATTGTAAAGTATCCATCTGAAGGCAGTGATCTGGCACAGTGATTGGCTGCTGGCCCTGTCGGTCTTTTTGCGGCATTAATATAATTGGCTAAGAAATATTATGGTTATGATTATTAAAACTCTTTGGGGAAGCAGTAAGAAGATAATTACAACATTGAATTTTTATTGAATGGACATCAACACCTAGAAATGATTTCACTTTGGACAGCCTCCAGAGCTTCATGTGTTTCGTTTGTGAACCTCTAATAATCTGAATCCAGTTCTTTTCATTTAGCTTGCATATTATTGCCTTTTTGTAAAGGACTAAAATTCAAGAATATGGGTTTGTCAATTAAATTGCCAGGGTAGCAAGCTGTCTTTGAATAAAGCCAAGTGGTAAGTTGGCTCAGATTGTTATGGATTGATTCTAAAAAGCCCTCTTTGTTGAGTTCAGTATGTTTTTGTGGCTGTAGGCATTATATCAGACAAGTGGAACTATGCAACAAAATGTGATTTGTGCAGAAACTTTTAAAACTCCCCCTTCTTCGCTAGGGGGCTGCCCTGCTCTTGAAAGACGGGATACCTAGGAGGGGCCATTGAAGACATACTGTACATTGGTAGCTGTCAACCTGTTTCTTCAGAGCTTTAAAATCATCATCATCATTATTGCTATTACCATTTATTACATCCTTTATAAGGCTAAATATCCAGTAGATATGTAGCTAGAAATGTAAGATGTGATGAAGAAGGTATCATTTTATCAATTGTGCATGTAAACTGGCTAATTTTGAGAAAGCTTTCCCTGATTCATGAGGCTGTTCAGCAGAATTATGTGGAATATCAGAAAAAGATCAATACTGAATTGAATGGAATTCGAAGCAGTATACTGGGCCAAGGCCGTTTAGGGCTTTAAAGGTCAGCACCAACACTTCAAATTGTGCTTGGAAACGAACCGGGAGTGGTGTTATATGGTTTTGGTGGTCACTCTCAGTCATCAGTCTAGCTGCCGCATTCTGGATTAGTGTAGTTTCTGAGTCACCTTCAAAGGTAGCCCCATGCGGAGCACATTGTAGTAGTCCTAGCGGGAGATAACTAGAACATACACCACTCTAGTGCGAGACAGTTTGCAGGCAGGTAGGTTCTCAGCCTGTGTACCAGATGGAGCTGGTAGACAGCTGCCCTGGACACAGAATTGACCTGTGCCTCCATGGACAGCTGTGAGTCCAAAATGACTCCCAGGCTGCGCACCTGGTCCTTCAGGGGCACAGTTACCCCATTCAGGACCAGGCAGTCCCCCCACACCTGCCTGCCCCCTGCCCCCCCAACAGTACATCTGTCTTGTCAGGATTCAACCTCAATCTGTTAGCAGCCATCCACCCACCAACCAACCACCTCCAGACATCCCCTAACACTTTCTGGATATGGCCCAGGAGGAAGGAGCGAAACCACTGTATAACAGTGCTCCCAGCTTCTCTAGACGGTCTGGAAGGATGCCATGGTCAATGGTGTCAAAGGCCGCTGAGAGATCAAGCAGAACTAGGAAGCAGCTTTCACCTTTGTTCCTAGGCCGCCAGAGATTATTGACCAGCGCAACCAAGGCAGTTTCAGTCCCATGATGAGGCCTGAATCCTGATTGGAAGGGATCCAAGTGGTCCACATCCTCCAGGCATGCCTGGAGTTGTTCAGCTATCACCTGCTCAATCACTTTGCTCAAGAATGGAAGATTTGAGACTGGATGATAGTTGGCCATATTGGCCGGGTCCATAGAATAATAACTGCCTCTTTCTGTGTTTCTGGGAAGGCTCCCTCACAGAGGGAAGCATTCACCACCCTCTGGAGCCCATCACCCAGCCCTTCCCGGCTCGCTTTTATGAGCCAGGATGGGCAAGGATATATGTGGTTGGTTTCACTCGTCCAAGCAGCCTGTCCACATCCTTGGAGGCAACAGATTGGAATTGATCCCATGTAACTTGACTAAACAGGACTCTGGCACTCTCCTGTCCCAGCCCTGTTCCCACGGTGGAGTCTATCTCTTTCTGAATCTGAGCGACTTTATCTGCAAAAATTTGCAAAATTCTTGCAGGAGACCTTGGGGTCCTCACCAGGCCCTGATGGTGGGGGTGGTTTCCATTAAATTGTGATCCACCTGAAAGAGTCTCCTGCTGTTTTCTGCAGATGCAATAGAGGCGGTGAAGAAGGTCCTCTTCGCCGTCATTATCGCCACTTGGTAGGCTCGACGTTGAGCTCTAACCCATGTCTGGTCCGATTCAGAATGAGTTTTCTGCCACCAGCACTCTAGCAGTTTCTCTGGTTTGAAACTGAGCCCACGTGTCCAAACGAGTTGATGACCCCATACTATACTTTGCTCTAAGAAGGAAAATGTTGATATTTCATAACATGTTCTTCAAACAGATTTGCCCATATGTATAATATTTTACAAACTAAATGCTGGGTCTTTTTAATTTTAGATATGTATGGAAGGAACCCATATGTTTAAAGTGGATGATATAACAAGATGTTGAACCCTTCAGCCACTCCCCTCTGATATGTTTTTCACCACAGATGTGTTTCATTCTCTAAAACCAGAAGTGAGCCCTTTCAAAGGAAACACAACCAGGGATGAGGCAATTGAAGGGCAAACACTGTGTGAGGAGGGAAATAAGGCTTCTTCTTCTCTTCTTTAAAACACTTAATCCTTTCCTACTTTACCACTGTGAGTACAATGTGTTTTCCAAGATGTGCCATGGTCACATCTAGATAAAGTCTAAAACAGCTAGCTCTTCAAGGTACAGGAGCCCTGCCCTAGTGTGGCCACCCTAATCCTAGGTGGCTACATTTCCCCAGAAAAACAAAGGAATAATACTAAATATAGATTAATAGGACAACTGTTCTAAATCAATGAAGGATCTGAATGTATATTGACACAGTCGTAAGTAATGAATATTCAACAGCTCTGAAAATCAGGCCAAATATATTTATAGGCTTCAGTACATTGCACAGTTATGCTGCTGGCCTTGAAACCAATGGAATTTGACCCATGGAAGTATTGTTTATATATATATAACATGTTCAACTTCTTATTTATACTACAGTGCTTTTCTTTATTAAAGTAAGTTCATTTGATCCTGTCTGCACTGTAATTGTGGAGTGCCAGCGTGTCTTTGGGCAGGGTCTGAAGGTGTCAGTCTGATTCATCAGGATGAAATGCCTCCTTTCCTAAACTCCATTCAACAGAATAAAATTCTTTGTCAGTCATATCAGCTCAGCTGGATCCTGTGAAAGTAGGTAAAGATGCACACTTTTCTCAAAAGATCAGCAGTCCCCCTTACCTGAAATGTGTTCCAAAGGAAGTGCATCTTCAATTATTTATATTGTTGAGCAAATTATATAACACATTGGCATGCATCAACCCTTATGTTGTTGACTAGAGCAACATCCTATTGTGCAAATATATAATTGCGGTGCATACCCTGTGTTTGCATGTAATGCTAAACCATGGTGTAGTGCTATGTACACAAGTTAGAATGAGTTTAAAGCAGGCTTCCTCAAACTCGGCCCTCCAGATGTTTTGAGACTACAATTCCCATCATCCTTGACCACTGGCCCTGTTAGCTAGGGATCATGGGAGTTGTAGGCCAAAAACATCTGGAGGGCTGAGTTTAAGGAAGCCTGGTTTAAAGCCTCTAATTTCTGTGCACCCACCTGCTCCACCTTTGTAGCCAGTGAAGATGTTCTCCAGCATTTAGTTTCACTTTCACCAAATCTCAGTTTGTCATTGTTTACAAACCAGAGATTGTGGGTTATCATAAACTTTGGTCAGTAAAACAAAAATAAGCTAACTTCAAACCATAGGTTATTAAGATGGCTTGTTAAACTAAGCATAGTTTTTGATAAACCATGATCCTCTGGTATATATGCAAGGACAAGATGAGATTCTGTAAAACCAAATGCTGGCTAGCTCCTCCTCCTGGCTGTGTGGGGGGAAGAGGAGAGGAGAGGTGGGAGTGCATGAGCCCAAGTCTTCATCCATACTAAATGACATTGTTTCAGAATAGCTGCATGAGTATGCAAATTAGCCACCCATTTCCCATCTGTGCATGTTTTTAAATTTTAAATAGACACGTGCTCAGGTCAGATGCCAATGGTTGTGGAAATGAAATGAGGGGAGATTCACATCTCCTGCAGACAATTCTTGTCAAAAGTGACCATCTAACAATAAACCAAGGGGCAAAATCAAAAGGTCCTTTTATTAGCATAGTTATTGATTGCAGTTTTAGGCAATGAAAAACACTGATGTTGCACTGCACAGTGCAAGTATTTTCTTATGGCAGATGCAGGCACGGAGGAAGCAACATATAGGGGAATGGCAATGCGAAGCACAGTGTTTTCATGTTAACAGGGCCAGAGTCTTACCTTTCCCCCTGTAACCACAAAATGGGACTGTTTACCTTAAAAACCCACAAAACAAAACACCAAATGCTAGGATGAATGCCCCAAAGGGGTCTTCGGCTCCCTATAGCCATCCTAGGATGCTACAAGTTTTATTGGAACAGCATGCCCCTTGCAAGCACTTCTGCATACTAGAGTTAAGAAATCTTAAACCACTGTAGGGTGTCCAGAGTCCAGTGAATGAGGTAGCAGAGGCCCTATGGGAATACCAATGTAATTATCACAAGTTTTTTAAACATATAAAATGTTATCTTGGGGATTGGATGGGGAATCTTTGCTTTTAACACTTTTGCTGATTGCCCCATAGCACTATCAAGTTGCCCTATGCCTTGTATAGAATTCAGCATTCACATAGCCTTAACACATTTTTATGTATAAGTAAGATTATTTTAAGTAGGGGGTATGCTTGTATGCTGTACTGCTGGGAAATGTTCAGTCTTTCCCCCCTTTCTGTCTGATGCTAAGCCTCATTGACTAAATTGAAAAAGACTTCTCATAGCAGGATAAGACTTTATGTTGTATTGTCTCCTTTAGAATTATCCCTTCCATTAAGTATAATTCACTCTATAGAGGGAGGTGAGCATAGATTATGGATAATCACAGAATCAAATTTGACACAAGAAAGAAACTTTATGGTAGCTTAGCTCTACATCTTAACAGTGGTCATCCGACAATGTTTACTGAAGAAAATCCCTAAAGTAGCACAATTGCATTATTATGGAAAATAGAAACATTATAATGATTTCTATCTTTACAATGATGTCGGAAATTGTAGGCTAAACAGAAAATGCTTGCTGCATTGGGAGAGCAAAGCTTATTCAGCTGGATGACACAATACCTTCTGGAAAAGGCATTGAGACCAAAGTTTGCCTCTGTGTCTTCAGACGTATGCATTCAATAATGCATTAGCTGTTGTGTTAAATATCTATATTTCAAAGGCACCAGGCTTGCTTATATTCAAAGGCCCATGTTCAGTTGTAAAAGAAGAGCCATATAGTGTGGGCTGGCAACTGGGGCACCATAAAACCACTTCTGGAACTATGGTGGATGTCAGGTTTTATATTAAGACTCCATTCAGATTTGGGGTTTGTTGTGTTAGTTTTCTTGGAAATAATGTTAGTGCTTCTATCCCAGTTTCTAACATTCCTTTTACACTGCACTGTGTTACAGAACTGTGGCTTTTTAAAATCAATATACCACCATGTTGCAACTAATTTTTAAACGGTGGGAAAGAACCATACACCAGGATACCACCTCAGATTTTGTCATGTGAAATTATAATGCAAAACTGATTTTCTGAGTTAACACGGTTGCAAAAGGAATCTCTCCCCCCCCCCCCCGGGAAAACAACACTGTCATGAGCACTAAGCTTCCACTAGATTTCCAGAAGTGGCTTTTAACACTGTGTGGAAGGTTACATAAAATGAGGAAATTATCAGGTGTGGAAACACCAGGAAAATAGAAGAAAGGCCACATTCAGACAGGACTAAGATCCTCTTGTCCCCCTGCTGCTCACCATAAATGAGGAGGGAGTACGATTACAGGGAAGAAAGAAAGCAGCAGGTGGAGTAGATGTGGTGGTGGTGAGTTTTCTCATTGCATTTTAAAGTGGTTTGAGCATAATGCTGTAAGTGGCACTTTTGGTTGTTATGCTGTTCTGATTTGCATTTGTTGACTTGGTTCAGATATAACATTAATGCATGATTTAGTGCTCCCCCTGTCCTCTACTTCTAGTGTAGCACATCTTCCTTCACTAGGGCAGACTTGGCCAACCTGGTGCCCTCTAGATATTTTGGGCTGCAACTTTTCAGCAGCCCCAGCTAGCAGGGCACTAAACTGATGAAGGCTCCCCATGAGTGTTGCTGTGAGAAGACAGAAGGCTCTTCTTCTGGTTGAAAACTATTGGAGTTTGTCATTATGCTGAACTAGGCTAACTCTGATTAGTTTCAACGATTAGTTTAAAGTCTCAGGGACTCCAAGCTTTCAATAATATTTCAGAGGTTTTTATATCCTCTTCTCCCACCCCCCAACTTTTGTTTTGTTTTGGCAACACTACTCTACTTACCGATTTAAGGATTAAATCATAAATAGGTGTCAGACATGCTATTAAATATTTTGCAAACTCAAACATATCATAATCCACATTAGAAAACAAATTTCACTCTTCAATTTGAAGCAGTGCGCTCTAGGGAAAATAAGTGAGATCTGTTTGTGATATGTGAAAAGAGCAAATTGTATCCCTTTTTCACTATATTTTATACATTTCACAGATCAGGCTTGCCATCATCCACATAAAATAAGATAAAAGGGGGGAAAGAAAAGAAAACACTGAACATACTTGTTTTCAGCAGTTTGTCACATTGAACCTTTTGAAGATTCATATCCAAATTACATTACAACTTACATCATTTTCATGTTATGTCTGCTGCTGGTGCACATGGAAACAACATTTAATAAAATATTGTAATTTAAAAGGACAAGGTATATACATTGTTAGACTTATTTGAATCATGCAGATTCCAAATATTTAGCTACCAGTGTTACAGTTCCAGGCGCTAATCTTTCACAATGAAATTTTCTTTTTATAGTTTCTAAATAGTCAAGTTAGGATGCAATCCCAATCTGATATTTGACTCTTCCCCTGCTTGTTAGTTCTTTTGTGGAAATACACATTTTCCCCCAGCTTGTTTTTCCCCAGATGGGCTCCAACATCAAGAGTTAGCCCATTTAAAGGAAGGGGGGAAAAAAACCTTCCCAGCGGGATGGGTGGGTGTGGAGGATAGTGGGTGGTGTTAAAGTGTAGCTTTGCTCTTACAGTGCTGTAGCAAGGATGACACAGGTGGCTTTTTTGTGTGCATCCAGTGCATCTGTTCCCCAATATCTTAGACTTCAGAATCAGCATTAAATGTTTAGATGGTCACATATACACACAGACTTGGGTTTTCAGCTTTGTTTGTATGTCAGTCAGATATAAGGTTTTGCTCTATTTTGTTTTGTCCATACATCTTTCATGCAAAATAAAATATTTTTGTTCCCGTCAAATTGTGATTGTGTGGGTCTGGAATTTCCCCCAGATGGCTTTCTGAAATGGTGTTAAGAAGACCCTTTGCTGCAGGGGTCAGCAAACTTTTTCAGTAGGGGGCCGGTCCACTGTCCCTCAGACCTTGTGGGGGGCTGGACTATATTTTGGGAAAAAATATGAATGAATTCCTATGCCCCACAAATAACCTAGAGATGCATTTTAAATAAAAGGACAGATTCTACTCATGTAAAAACACCAGGCAGGCCCCACAAATAACCTAGAGATGCATTTTAAATAAAAGGACACATTCTACTCATGTAAAAAAACATGCTGATTCCCTGACCATCTGCGGGCCAGATTTAGAAGGTGATTGGGCTGCATCTGGCCCCCGGGCCTTAGTTTGGGGATCCCTGCTTTACTGTTTATATGTTGTACCCCCTTTCCTTTTAACATCTACATTTACCTTTATCTTAATTTTCTGGTCTAGATTTGAAATACAGTCGTACCTCTGTTTACGTAACCGTCTGAACATTACATAAACTTCTGCAGCAAACCCGGAAGAATTTTACCGGGTTTCGCTGCGCGTGCATGCGCAAAAGCAGTCCTCAGGTTGCGAAAACCTCGGGATCCGACCGGACCTCCAGAATGGATCCCGTCTGCAACCAGAGATACCTCTGTAGTTTGTTCCAGGTGCTTTCCTAAAAAATAAAAATCTAAGAAGCCAAGGCTGCATAAATACAGCACCAGCTGTGGTTAAATACCAGTACTGCATCTGCAGCAGCCCTTAAAAGAAGATAGAAAAGCACGCGATATAGTATCAACTTTGCATGTTTCACTTCCATCCGTACAGGACAGAGCTAGAATCCAAAATGCAAGGGCCAGAGTAACTTTGCCAAAGCAGTATTGGTGTTAGTGATACAGTTTTATGTAAGGTATGATAGTTCATTTTTTGCTTGCTGATAAAAATGCAGGGGATCATTTTCCTTTGACACAGGGTTTGCTGAAACATCACTGCTGTCTTTTTTGTAATACTCCTGTGGATGTTTTTGCACAAAGTAGTATGTGTCATAGCTTGAAATATTCTTGCGCAGTTTCCTTTGAACAGGTAGTACTGGACAAGTTCTAGCACATAGTTCCTTGGCATGCGGCCGCCTACCACTGGGAAAGAATGCCTTTGCTTACACATCATTTGATCGGCTAAAAGTTTGCCAGTCATTTTGCAGTTTATATACTGGGCTTCCATTTTGAATCATGGCTTTGTTCTTAAAACAAGGAGATGGCAGTAGGAAATATGGAGGCTGATAGAACAATTTGTGATTAGCCGTGGATATTTTTACAGTGAATTTGAATTAAATGTACACATTTTAATTACTGCATTGTTTTGAACTGCGGTGTGTTCAGTGCAATCTCTGACCTGGTTGTCAGCAAAATATGAAAAATGTAGAGTTACTTAGAATCTAATACTAGTGTAAATGGCTGAGGTCTAGAACCCATAAAAGAATTAAGTTTTTACCTTCTAACTCTCGCATCCATAGTGTAACATACATTTTAACATACTCGAGCGACTAAGGCTATAGTCTTCTTATTCCTTACATTGACCCAGAATTGTGCTGCACTGTCACTCAGAAAATAGATATGACCTGGATACTCTAAACTGGCTGTGCTCAGATTACATATTCTCCCTGGAGCTGTGCCTGGGAAGGAAAAAGATTTGGAAAATGCCTTGTGCCAAACGCTTCCTTCCCTACCCTTCATCTCACCCTCATTGCAAGGAAAAGTGAACAGGTGAGATGGTGGGGATAGAGATGTACAGTTCTGCCATACTAGGTTAAAATTTGCTTACTTAACTCTCTTGCTGAGGTAAATATTATTGTATGACTAAAATGAGGTTTTACGCAAGCTTCTAGTTTACTAGTTATACTTTTCACTTTTCCAAAACCTATGCTGATGACAACACTATTTCATTTATGCAGTGCTCCATGAATTGTAGTTTTCCATATAACTGCCAAATTGTAAGAGTTTTGAAGTAATACATGTTTGATGGGTGTTAATGTTCACATGAATGGCACTATACACAAGGATAAGCATTATTTTTAGACTCACCATTTGAGACAGTTCATACACAGAAACAAGTGAACAAGTAAAGTTGTATGGACTAGTAACTTTTGCAGATTAATTTTCTGGATAGTTGGATGTAATTACATTCTGTGGTGTAATTGTATTATTATTTTCAGTATAAAGACCACAAGGTAATATTTCTATAACTGGCAGTCTGACCTCAATAGGCTGGACTCCTTTTAAAATTGCAGAACAAACAGAATATCAGAACATAGGCTGGGATGAATGCAACGTATCAAGCTACCTTTGAAGCTGATGGGACTTTAAAAAATAGTTTGTTATATGGTACATTCTCTACTGTTTAATTGGAAAGAACATTAAACAAGCTAAGCATGCCCAAATTCTTGGATGCTCCAAATTTCGAAACCCAGCCATAGTGACTGCTTCCTCATCACACAACAGGGAGTGTTTACGATGATCCAAGCTGTAAGAAAATTTACAATACCGATAACACAGCTAGAATGATGAATGGAATACTGTCAGTAATGTAGAAAATTTCAAGGGAAAGGCAGTATAAAGTGGACAGGAGTGAAGGAGGCTTTTGGGAAATGGACTTATTACATTTGTGCATGCCTGCCTATGTGTTTGAAATGCTGGCAGGGGATCAAAGGGAAAGGGAGCTTTAGAATATGGTTCAGCATAGAACCCCTGTGCCTTTTTAATCTGTCTCTACACTTCACTGCGTGTCCACAATCTGTTGTAACTAAATATCACTCTAGTGTTAAAGTCATCAATTTGTTATCATACCCTACTCTGTACTGAAACAATACTTTTTCAGTAATCAGCAACCCCCCCTGAAGATTCTCAGGGGAAGTGTGTAAAACAGAAGGAAATAAATATTGGATGTAATCCAGTGTAAAGTACTTAAGGCCTTGTTGGCATTGTATTCTTTGAATTTCCTGATTTAACTTGACTGATTTTTCCTGGTTTAAATAAATCTAAAAAAGGAAAGATGAGCTGAGAATTTCTTGGAATGAAAATGCTATAAAAGTTTTTGTTGGTGTACCAGTCAACATTACAGACACACTGAAGTGTCTGTTGCTGCAAATATTGCCAAATAATTGGATTTGATAACCCGCCTTGAAGTATGACTAACAGAACCTAAAATTTGACATATACCAAGATGCCTTATACTAACCTAGTCTGCACATCACAGCAAAGCATCATTAATGGTTTACTCTAACTGCAGAGATGGCTCCCGTTTTGCTCCAAGCCTCACATCACCCCCCTAACAGGAGCAATAGTTCACAGTCCCTGGTTTAGCATTACATCTGATCTGGGGTTTGTTGTTTTCTTGATCCAAACAAACCACAATCCCTAGTTGCATGTAATGCTGAGCTAGGAATAATAGTTCATTGCTTCCATTTGCACTAGGGGGTGAGCAAGGCAGGATCTACCTGCACATTCATGATGGACTGCTAACTATGATGTGTGAACGCTGCCATTGTGTCAGACCATTGGCTATTGTAGCCCAGTCCTTCTGTTCTCACTGGTAGTGGCCCTCATGTCTTGATGAGACCCTTTTAAATGGAGAAAGCAGAGATTGAATTGGAGTTCACGATAGCATGTGCTATGTACTGCTGTGCGCCCAATGATTTGGTTTCATTTTCTACTATCAGGTTGTGAAGTCTTCAGTCACAGTGACCAATCCAGTCCCCTCATAGCTTCATGAGTAGTAAATGAAGTCTGCGTGAGAATTCCTGATTTATTTCTGGGTCTGCCAGTGATAACATTGGTGCAGCTGTGTTACCTCAGACTGACCTAGAAATAACCCATCTTAGTTGGAGTTCATTCAAGTAAGTGGAGATGACCTGCTAAGGGAGCATTGTTTACATGCCCCTTCCTCCAATAATTATGTCAAGTCACAACTCGAGTCATCTGGTCCCTGGATCATGAAGGAACGATCCTTGTCTAGGGTATTCGTACATTGAGAATATTTTCACCTCTTGAAGATATTTTGAGGAAGCAAGTTTTAAATGATGTTTATTTTTATCATTTACACCAAATTGTCTTTTATGGAAGGAAAGATTTGTACTTACTAAAGTTAGGTAACTAGTAGCATTTGGGGGGGCCCTATAGCAAAATAATAATAATATAATATAATAATATAACAACAACAACAACAACAACAACAACAACAACAACAACAACAACAACAACAAATGCTTTAGTAGTGATGTTACAGAACTGGGTTGTTATTTGATGACAATAAAATAAACCTAGAGACATATTGTAGGAATTGGTTAGTATTCAGAGTGTAGGATCAGTAGTTTAACCATGAGAAAAATCCTTATCACACAATTTTGGGGGAGAATATAGATATTGTTCATAGAATCATAGAGTTTGAAGGGACCATAAGTGGCCATCTGGTTCAACCCTCTGTAATGCAGGGGTCTTTTGCCCAACATGGGGTTCAAATCCATGGCCCTGAAATTAAGAGTCTCATGCTCTACCAGTTGAGCTACATTGGAGAACTGTTTCTGACAAAATTTTGCTGCCTGTAGTATTGCACAGTAAAGGCAGTAGCAGATCATCATGATTTTAATGACCAAATATTTACATGTAATTTAAACTTTTCCTGTAATCACTCTCCCTCTCCTCTTCAGAATTTTTAAGAAAAGAATTCTGATTGTTCTTTAGCTGAAAACTATGGGCTGGTATTTGAGTGCACACTCTTGGCAATCTATCAATCAATCAATCAATCAATTAATTTTCAACCCCTAAGGAAACAAGGGAACTGACTCATGCCTGTAAAATTGATAATTTAGGGGGTGGGTTATAAAAGAAACACTAACCTTTCAAAAACTGGCCACGTCCTTAACATATTTGTTTGGATGTGTCCCATTTTCAGTGGAGCTTAATTTTAAGAAAATGTGTTTAGGTTCATAAACTTAAGGGCAGAATCCAGTGTTAACTGGACGGTTTCATTTCTTTGTTTACACATATATCCTGGCTTTTCTGCCTGCTAACAAGAAATTCTTTTAAAAGTTTTTTTGGTTAGCAGTGCGCTTTCCAAGAGTGACCACAAAGAAACATATTAAAACTAAATCATGCCATAGATTTAATTATAACAATTACTTGGTTCCATTAATAGTCAGTGACTTGTATTATTATGTTCTTAATGCCCAGGAGGCATGTTGTACTATACCTGAATTATTATAAGAACATAGGAAAAGCCCTGTTGGATTCAGACAAAGACCCATCTAGTCCAGTCTTCATTTACCACAGGAACCAACCAGATGTGTATAGGAAGCCTGCAAGCAGGACCCGAGTATGACAGCACTCTCCCCACTAGTGATTCCAAGCCACTGGTATTCAGAGCCATAGAGCTACAACATGGCCATCGTGACTAGTAGCTATTAATTATTTCAGAAAACAGTTGAGATATTAACTGCTTTCTTCAGGCAATGAGCAGGCAGTTACTGCAGTGTTACAGTTTTTAAAAGTTAGGAGGACATCTTCCTTTCAAAATCCTAAAACCTATTTAGTGAACATTTATGTTCCACTTTATGTTCATGATTCCCTTAAAATGCTATTAAAGTGAAGCGCAAAGTGAACAAAACCACCTGAAATGTTCAGCTGCAAAGGTTGATTCTGCATGGGATTGGAAGTTGTCTGATCCACAATCAAGATATATGGATTCAATTTCCTGCATTACTGATTAGAAAAAACAACAACATATGGTTCTGGTTACAAATCTTTAAAATGAGTGAAAATATAATAGGATCTTGGTGTATGATACAGGATCCACAAATTTTGCTAAGCCTTGGTAACCAACGAATATTTGTAATTGCCATGATCCTGACCTCCCCCTTCCCAAGTTCAGGTAGGGGCCAGGTCTTATACTTAATGTCGCACTCACTCTTGCAGCACCCTCAGAATGCTTTGTGAGATTGCATGCCCTAAGCTTGAGATGGTGGCACACTCATATCTATCATTTGGTACAAAAGTGCTTGGAACACCTCTGAAGCAAGCTCTGGAAGGATCACCTGTCCTTGGCTCGGAAGGGCCTGGTCACACTGTGTTGTGGTTTCTTTTGGTGGCATTCAAGAACATCTCTGAAGAGTGTTGCAACTGCAGGAATGATTCATCACCGGTTCTACCATATATAAATTGCCACACATAAATCTCTCTTTGAGTTTTTTTTTTCTTTAACTATTACCTAAGTCAGGACATGCTTCTGAAACGTAGATACCCAATGTCTTCTCTCTGAACCAAGGCAAGTGTAAGCTGCAGCTGTTTTATTTTGTGGCTTTTGAAATTTTAGCTAAAATGGTCTAATATGAAAAATGATTTGCCCTTAGAGAAAATTGAAAGCTGGTCATTTGCTTTATTTTTGAAATTTGAAGACTTCTATATGTGAACTGATTGAGTTAGATTGCCTTTGGGAGGAAGTTGTTTTAGTCCATAGTGCATCTATGAGACAGCAAAAGGCACCACACTGTAGAAAATGTGTGTGTGTGTGTGTGTGTGTGTGTGTGTGTGTGTGTGTGTGTAAAAGGAGAGAATAGGGCTATTAATGACTACTAGTCATGATGGCTATGTACTGCACCCAGTATCAAAGGCAGCATGCCTCTAAATACTAGTTGCAGAGGAACGTGAGTAGAGAGAATTCTGTTGCCCTCATGTTCCGCTTGCTGGCTTCCCAGAGACATCTGATTGGCCATTGTGGGAACAAGATGACAGAGTAGATGGGTGTTTGATCTGATCCAGCAAGCAGCTTCATGTGTTCTTATGAGAGCTGACCTTGAAGAAGGGCTTCATACTTTAAATCCATTGAGCTCACCATAGTTAACTCCTTTCTTATCACCTACCGAGGTTTCTTTCTGCCCTGTTTCCCCCACCCCCTGAGAAATTCTGATCCTACCGTTTCCCCCTTCTTGGTTCAGAGTATAAAATCCAGTGAATATGTATACCTATAAAAAGATACAGCATATTTGTGTCCACGGTTTAATTTTTTTAAGCAGATATGTGTGCATATCTCAAGATTTTGGGAATCAGTTTCAAAATGTGAGGTGTTTATATTTTAGGGCAGGGAGTAGTGGAGATGGAATTACTCTTTGAATCATCTCATTTAATGATGTTGGAAGACAGATCTTCTTTATTCACATTAATGTTCTATTTTGGATTTGATTGGAATAAACTGACAAAAGATGGTGTTTGGAAATGAAACATGACAGAAAGCAGTTAGTGTAAACTACCCAATAATTTTTCACAGGCAGGAAAAAGGCAGCCATTAGAAAGTAGGATTTATGCCAATAAAAAGATAGTAAGATAAATTGATGGTCTGACTATGGTTCTGAGCTGGAAAAATGAGTCTTCCTGCTCAGTGCCCCTTCCGTTTTCTTTATCCCGATATTGGTGCTGTGAATTTTATTAATAGAAGAGGTATGAATTAGTAGCATTAAAGTAATAAGCAATATACTTTTGGATGCTAACATTTCTGATTCCCCCCCCCAAGCTGTCTTCCTTCCTGTACATTCTGAAATTGAGGAGGGTGAAATCTTCTTGATCGCTAGATTCACAAGTGCAAAAGGATTTCAGTTAGCAGTATCTGTTTCCTGGCCAAAGTGTCTATATTTTTCTCTTACACAGGAAGTAGGGAACTGTTGTTTAGTGTGCCAGGCTAGCTTCTAGTCTTGTGGCACCTAACAAGTGTGGGTTTTAATCCAAGCTCATGCTTCTAAGTTTGAAATAGGTATTAGTAATTCTTGATGATTCACTGACTGCATTAGCTCAGTGTGTTGTAATGATTAAAAATTGGAGATTGAAATAAACAGCAAGCATCATAATGCCAGTTCCTTCCCCCTTTTAAACACTATAGTACACCCACATTTATCATCTTTTGTGTTGTTCTAGTTGCACCATCTCAAAAAGGATGTCATAAACATGGAGAAGGTATAGAAAAGAGCAGCTAAAATTATTCAGAAGATGCAAGTATCTTCTTCCTTATTAAGAAGTGGTTAAACATGGCGGGACCACTTTAGTTTAGAGGAAAACTCCCAGCAGGGGTGTGATAGAGGCTTATTATCATTTAGTATCACTTTAGTATCACACACGATGATGTGTGACATCACACACAATGTTACCACTCAATAGTGAGGGGGCCCAGTTCCCTCCTTAAGAACTTCGAAGGGCCCCAAAGTATGTTGGCCTCCCCTAGCTGGTGTGCCTGCCACTGTGATAGCAGGTAATAAATTTGGCAGATTAGTGCAGCAGTAGTAATTAGGCTAGAGGGACTGACCAGCAGAAGAGCACCTATAGAACCACACAGACAGGGCCAGTGTCTTGATGTTTTCCTGGCAAAGACCCACGTCTGACCTGGAAGCACTTTTAGTCAGGTTAGGTCAGACAGAACAAATGAAAAAGACACCTCTCTGAATAACTTATATGAAGTGTGATTGAGTTGTGATTTCACAATGTATTTCCATTTTTAAAATATATTTTCATGTTTATGAAAAGGAAGTCCAAGGACAGTTATGGGTAATGTGTACTAACACCTGACCAATGAACTGGCATTATACAGATAGACAAAATCTGCTCTAAAAACTCTCATTGAGTTTGTCCTTGAAAAGTATTGCAGTATTTTTTTTTATCTCAGCATGCCATTAGTTTTCTGCCCTTTTTAAAAAGCTGTGCTTTAAAACATTTTTTAAAAGGTGTGTTAACTGTACATGTGTTTAGTTTAAATGCGATATTTTTCATTTTAGTTAAACAGAAAATTCTTTTTTTCTAGTCATTTAGCAACCATTGCAGATAACCAATCTGAATATAATTCTAGTTTATTATGTTGTTTATTAAGTCATACAGCAGTGAAGTGTTTGAGGCTATGCACTAAAACTTGGAAGCTGTTGTTTTGGATGCTTCTTTTAACATAGTATTATTACCAGAAAAGATTTTGTCATGTACAATACTAGAAAGTATTGCACAAAGCTTCTTCAAATTGGTAATATTCCCCCCCTGCCCTGCCGCGGTTTCAATGCATTACATGAAATAGTGATGGAATCATGACTCATTGACATGCAGTCTTTCTGTTTGGAAAAAGACAGATGGAGGCAGCAAATGTTTTAAAATCTAATGTTAAAAAGTGGCGTATCTGTATGAATCTTTTGTTTTTGTATCTCTTTTCAAGTATTTACTAAGTGATGGAAGGAAAGCACACACTGTTGATTGGCTGCAGTTACAATATGTTTCTTACTTCTGAACTGAGCTATTATATCACGTTTTTCTAGCCGTATATGTATATGTATATATGTATATGTATATGTATATATGTATAACTGTTGTCAGTCAGCAGCTGAAAGTGATCTCCCGAACACTGCATTATAAAAACTTGTTGCACCTTTTCTAAAAGCCTTAATTGTGATAAACTTTAGTATGATTATTACACTTAAGTGCAGTGAAGGTAATGATAGTTAATTCATGCTTTGCAAATGAAGTGTGATGGTTCTCTCAATTGTTCAGCCATGATCAAACAGTTGGGAATGCTTGCCCCAAGTATTGGGGAAAAGGCTATGCAAGGAAGGGGGAACCATTAACATAGCTGCAAAGTGCTCAGCAAAGTAAGAAAAGGGGGGGATTATACATAGTCTGAGAACTCTACCTTAGATCTCAGTGCCTTATATTTAGTACTAATGTTAAAGATTTGGGTTCTCCTTGTAATGGTATAATAGCAATTTGTAGTACAAGGAAATTAGTGGAATTTGATAATTGTTTTTTAAAAGCTCAATCTGAAGGTATATCCAGCCATTCATTATGATAATTAGAACCCATTGAAAAAGGTAGAGTACTTGCCTTAAAAATCCCAGCCCTGCAGTAATAATCAGTGACTGTCATCTAACCAAGTGTTCCTGAAACAGGTGAATAGACCATCATTAACTTCCTCTACATCCTGCATTTTCAGCGCCTGTCCTCTATTCTGGTAACTGAAACGTCGCTAACGTCCTAGAGAACTTTCTTATTGACTAAATGAAATGCAGTTGGACTAGACTTGACAAAAAAGAAGCAGTAACTTCTGTGTGTGAGGTCTGTTCGCCATGACTATTCTCAATAGGCTGTATCCAGCAAAGCCATCCTGTCTGAGCAACGGAAATGCCCCTTCCTTTCCTTTTCCCATGCACCCCCAGAACAGATTTGGGGGCATGTGCTGGAAAGAGATGGAGGATAAGTCCTGTTACTTAACTGGAAGTCCCTGCACAAATGGGATGGCTTAATTTGATGTGACCCAACATTTTAAACTTTATATATAACCATGCCACCATTACATAATTCGCAGGGGGAACTTTGTCTGTTTGCTTACCAAAGCTGGAATCAAAGATGTGTCAATGAGGGTTCCGTCTTAGATCAAAGTATACCTTTTGGCTTAGGGTGGAATGAAGGGTCTCACAGCTCAGTGCTGCAACAAACCAAATGGGCAAATCAAAGAAATAAAGTGGTAAGCAGGCCTCTTGTTCAGCTGGCATGATCAGGCTGGGATTCTCGTCCCATTAAAAATATACATAGTTGGGTTGGTCAGCCATGCATGTATATGGTTACAGATGCACACTTTATTATTTTTACATTAAACATTTATTATCCATTAACTTTTTTATTTTTGAAACAAAGAGGTGCTTGTTTCCAGGGAAAGCAAATTTCATTTTATTCCTGCAGACATGCTGGTACTATGAATCATGTGAATTTAAAATGCAAAATACATAGGCTCAGAGTATTTATTTATTTTTTTATCAATCTGGCAAACTTTTTTTGTTTGCCCTTTTTGGAATATATTCCAATTGTAACACATGGAATGACCAGCGGATGTGTTTGCAGAAGGAGGAAGATAAATGTTATCTGTGTGCTTGACAACGGAAGCAATACACATGGGAGTCTGAGACCATCAAGTCAGTGGTCGACAATGACCTAGCTGCATCGCTGATCAGGGTCATAAGGAGTTATCCTGTCTTTATCATCACAACAATCTTGTGAAGTAGGCTGAGAGAGTGTGCCCAGCCCATGGCCCTCTTGTGAGCTTCACCATCATGAGTCTGTAAATTCCAGTCACAAGGGGCAACTGTCCTTCTGATAACTGCCCCGTCCCAGATTTGCAATGCAACAACCCCGTCCCCAGGGTTTTCTACAACTTACAGATAACTCTGTGTTGTTTCACTAAGTCAGCTCAACTCCTGTCTTCTCTGAATCCTCTGAACTCAGTGCAGAGAACTATTTGATCAAAGGAAGTATAGCATCTGTCTTTATGCTGGCCTTTTGTAGAACACAGAGCAGAACAGTCGTCCCCCCCCCCCCCAAAAAAAGCTTAGTGCAAAATTGGCAACCAGCTCATCCAACCACCAAATTATTTGCAGGCACAAATTTGCTGGTGGGGAAGAGTTGGTGGTGACCATGAATAATGGGTTGCTGTTTTGCCAAGCCAAACTTTGTGAGTACCTGTTGATGACAGAGTGAGGATCTCCCAGGTGCAACTCTACCAGTCCATCTGCTATAAAATACTTGCTCAGTGGACCACACTGATTTATTTGTTTCTTTAACAAAATGTACTGTATATGATGTCAAGGAGGGGGGGGGTCACTTTCCTGAGTCCTCCCTCCAAGCTACTAATCACTCTCACACAAGACACCAAATGGGTTACCAGGCTTTCTTGGCTTCTTTTCTGGCACCAGCTACAGAACATCAAACTGCAAGTCTAAAACACGGCACTCTCTCCCCTGGCACATTAACACAAAGATTTATAGGGGCTGGGGAATGCTGACAACCAGCCAGACCCATCTCATGCTCCCACTTTGGGGACTAATAGTTACTACCTGCCTGAGGGGCCCCACCAGCGATACTTGCTCACAGGATCACTACTTCATGACATATACCACTTGCTTGTAAGAAAACCTCTGCAGTTTACAAAAATAACATGATCTTAGCAGCTTTTTAAAAATTAATTTCTGGTTGTGTTTATATCAAATTAGTAAAGATAACTTTTACTCTTTTTTATTTTTAGCCTGATCCGATTAGCATGCTTTAGGCGGCATAGTTAATTTTTATTAAGTGATAACAAATCTGTCGTTAATGATCTTGCAAAACATCTACTTTTGTATTATTTTTAGACATTCAGGAGCAAGTTAACCTCAATATTTATTTGTTTCTTTGCTCGTTAAGATTAAAATAATATTTAGTGACATTTCAATAGGTTAAGAAGGTAATGCCATTACTATAAGCAAATGTGCTGAGCATATAAATGGCTAGATGATTGCTTAGGAAGCAATCAGTTATACTATGATTAAACTATTTTTCCATTTGGCCCCATATTGTCTACTCTGACCAGCAATGACTCTTTAGGGCAAAAGTGAGATAACCTAAATCTTTCTGGGTAACCTTCCCAAGGAGACTCCCCTAATTTTTGTATATTATTACATTGGTACAGCTAGGTAACTTCAGATAGATTTCTGGGGAGGGGTGCCATTTAGTTAGCCATGCATGCAACTTTTGTTACAAAACATGCAATTAATATAGTTTCTCCCTCCCTCCTGTTATTGTATGCTTTACAACTTTGCCTGCACTCCTGATCTCTTAGAGAGAGAGAAAGTCAAATAAAAAAAGTTTGTCAACCCTGATTTAAATAAGGCGTGCTCTGAACACGTGTAGTTCCACATTTTAAACTCAATTAAATCACAGCACTCCCATGACTACAGGAATAAAGTGGTAAACCCATTAACTCGGGAGAAAGCACCATATTGTTGCGGGAAACGTACATTTTGGAAGCGAAAACTTGGCTGGTCCTAGACTGTAAAATGTTTTTCATAATAAGAAGAAAGAATGCTGTCGTCATCAGCATTAGCCCTGTAGAGCCTGATGTTAGGCTTGTTCTCCACTGCCCTATCACATGCTGCTCTCTGGGTGATCATTTTGAGGTCCCTAAACTGGAGCCCTGAGGCCCAGGCCTAGCTGCACCACTGCATTCTGGTGAAACCTATCAAGAGTTACACCCACCCACCCCAGGAGTTCAGTGGGTCTGTTGTGCATTAAACAGCACTAGATGTGGGCTATCTGTTTTACTTCCTTATTGTCTTTTCTCCCAGTATGAAACTCAAGCTAAATGTGATAAGAGAATTTGTATTAAAATTGTACAGAAAGGAATGCCTCTTTTTCTTAAGATGCATTTCTTTACAATTTTAATACAGTGAAAAAGAAAAAGGAAATATTGGGACAAGAAGGAAAACAAAATGGCATTGTATAGTACAGCCAACATCACGTGTCTGCAGAGACATCTAGAGTAGCGAAACTGTGTGTACAAGAAGCAATAGAAGAATATATTTCTTAAAAGTCAACTGAACAGACTATCCTTGATGCATTTGCTATTCTTAAAGTATTATTGCTGCGTGCAGCAGAAAATTTTGGTAACAAAATTCCATCAGGAATACACTGGAAGTGTGTTGAATGCATAACCTTTGTGCTCTAGAAATGTTTCCTTTTATTAGATGTTTGTTTATGTAAGATTTGGTACAGTTAGCCTGTGCATCCCAGGTTACCTATTTGAATATATTCAAGTGAAAAATCTGCCAGTGCATGAGCAAGTATGCTAGGCAGTTATATAGAGCACTGCTTTGCTTTTTATGCTGCCCTTGGCTTCACAATACATTCTAACTGCTATATTGATTCCCTGAAACTGGGATGAGGAACGCTGACAGATTTCTATTTACCTTATTTCTTGTTGGCATATTAGACTGGCTTGCTTATTTACTGTGTGAATTTTTAACCTGCCCTTCATCACTTGATCCATGGAATGGTTACAACATAATTTGGCAATTATTTAAAACAACAATTAAAATAACAACCCAAATTAAATAAGAGCAGGTCGTACTTCTAGCCTACCAATTGCTACCTGCCCAGGTGTTTATGGGGTAGCAGTTAAGTTCAACCTGGTGCCAAAATGTAAAACCGGTAATGTTGCTGCATTCCATAATCAAGGCACCGTCATAGACAAGGGCCCATATGATGTCAGTACTCAAGGAACTTGCCTGGATGGTGATGCAACAATAAGGGTTTCATTGCAGATGTAAGAAGCTGAGCAGGCTGATACAGGGCAATCCATTCCTTCAGATACCTGAGGTCCAAGCTGTTTAGGGCTTTTGTTGTTAATTAATATTATTTCTGAATTTTGTCCTTTAAATTGGGCATTTCTTGTCAGTATTTTAATGATTCACACAATGTGCATAGAAGCAGCTTATGTTTATATATTTCTAAACAATTTATTGGGCATAACGTTTTATAAAATAATTCATTTTTAATTTTAGCAACAGAACTGGGACCTGCATTTTATGACATGTTGCATCCAGGTTTTGTTGCTGTTGTTTGTTTAAAGGGATATTAATGCTTCAGAAACATCAAAAGTGAGCATTCACACATTTTTAGTTTTTCTTTCCCTATCGGCAGACGTGCAAAAAAGTTGAAATAGATAAATGTTCTTTAGGAAGTTGCTAGTTAAAATGAAATGTTAAGAATTCTTTCCTTCCCCTTCATCAGGACTGCTGTAACATGTTGGATAACAAATGGAATACTGTACATGTTTTAGATTTAACCGCCTAAAATGTTTACATTACACTTGAAATATTTTATTCTCAGGAATGGCTTTCCATGAAGGTAGAATATATTCCTTCCATGTGCTAGAGCTGAAAGTTACATTGAATTCCCTACCTTCTAAATATGTGCATTTCAGTATTCTGGAAACCACATTTTCACCTTCTTAAGGTCTTTCTCTCCAAGCATTCCTTCTGAGATTTTGTTTCTCAAAATGTATTTCAGTTTTATGAAGTGTGAAGCTGTTTATCTTGAGAAGGTAGCATTTATTATGTTGCGAAGGGCTTGAGAATTTAGAGAATAACCCTAGGTCTTTACTAGCGTATATGGTTACGGGAGTGCTAATTTGGTATTCTTGTCCTGTCTGTTTGTGATATTTAATGTTCTAACATCTCTCTGGTTGGTTGAATCCATATGTCACTCAAATGGGAACTTGTGCTTTGGCATTGGTCTGACAATCAGTCAGCCATGGAGTACAATGATAAAATTATGAAAACTGTGTCTCTGTTCATTGGACCAGTAGAATTTACAAGCATTTTCCTAGATGTGCCTAAATATTATATTGCCTTTTCTTGGCTCACAGACACTGGCTTCCTGGGATTTAAGCCTTGTCAGAAGTGCAACGACTCACTTTCCCTTATATATATATATATTTGCTTTCTTTTTTAATGTTTTTGCTCTCTGCTTATAAAATATGAATATCAGTTGTCTGAGTGATTTGATGGCTAGAAAAAGATGATTGTGCTAAGACAGTCTTCTATCACCAATCATGAACAAAAGTGACTTTTGTGATGCACAGTATTTTCTTCAGTCAGTGCTCTGTACCATGTATTCAAGTGGATGTGATGAATAGCAGGGCTGTTATACAGGTTCTACACTTTTCAATGTCTGTTAGATGAAAATGTGAACTTTGTGTGTATGCATGTGCTAAAAGAGAAAGAATAATACAGCTTTTTATTAATTCATTGTATCACTTATGCTTCCAGAATGACAAAAGATTAGTGCATGTGTACCCTTACTTATGCAGGAGTTACGTTCCATGCGTAAGTGGAGAGCACCCTCTATAAGCCTCTAAACACCCATTTTTTTCCTGCTCTCCAGCTCTCTTTCCACACAACACGTTCTTCAACTAGAGTCGAACCCTGTGGAAAAGCAGCAGTTCCGCTACCATGCACACCAGAGGCTGAGCAGCCTAAACAAAGCCCTGTTGCACCTCTGACTTTTCAAGGGTTTCCTCTTCACTCACTAAAGTCCTCTTTTGGGCTCCAGGGTGGGTGGTTGTCTCCTTGTGAGCCACAAGGATTATCCAGCTTTCTTGTGCCATCTCCTGGTTTGCATCTATGTAATTCTTTATTTCCCAGTGCTGCACATACATGTGGTCACACGCAACCTCATCACCTGTAAATTCAGAGACTCCTTTAACCTACACCAGGGGTCAGCAAACTTTTTCAGCAGGGGTCCGGCCCACTGTCCCTCAGGCCTTGTGGGGGGGCCGGACTATATTTTGGGAAAAAATATGAACTAATTCCTAGCCCCACAAATAACCCAGAGATGCATTTTAAATAAAAGGACACATTCAACTCATGTAAAAACACCAGGCAGGCCTCACAAATAACCCAGAGATGCATTTTAAATAAAAGGACACATTCTACTAATGTAAAAACATGCAGATTCCCAGACCGTCCGCGGGCCAGATTTAGAAGGCGATTGGGCCGCATCCGGCCCCCGGCCCTTAGTTTGGGGAACCCTGACCTACACCCCTATTATCACTGCTTGTATACTAGCTTAGAACTGAGCAATGACTGAGTCCTATTATAATTGGAAAAACACCAATTGCAATGTGAGATCACAATTCCCATAGTACCCTGAGCATAGCGCTTGCAGGATCAGCCATACCATATGTTTGGGAACATCAGTTTACAACTGGAGAAGAGGGGCCAATAGTAATGGACAAGTTTGCCCTGAAAATTCACAATTAAGAGGCTATGCGAAACAAGAACATGGAAGACAAATAAACTTAGTCAACAAAGGAGGGTTTATGGTAAGAGATTTAGCATTACTAGTGGTATACCATATAACTAATGGCCCCAAACGGTCACAGAATCAAACAGCAGCTTTCCTGCCAAATGGTCATGTATATAAGTTCACAGTAGAAAGAGCATGTAGTGAACACAAAATTTTAAAATGTGATTTCATGATCAACATGGTTACTTCAAAGGGAATGTATTACTACTTCTAGATAAATGGCTGTTTCTCAATCAACTGGCACAGGTGCATATCTTATTCAACATCGCAAAACTCCCTGTTTCCCCAGAACTAGATTTAGAGTTTCAAATGTGGACGTATACTAATTGGTGACAGGCAAGTATTTGTTAATTACACAAGCCAAATAGGTACGTTTGGGAAAATATACTCTAATGGCAAGTATAGCAAAGTGACACAGAAAAAATAAGATTTTATGGTTAAGGCATAATAATTTGCATATGGCTTACATATGTACATGGTGAATCTGATGTTCAGTGCATGTTTGCTTTATACTAGTGCAAATGGTTACGACTGTGGAGGAAGACATGTGCCTTAAGTATGCTAATCCCTTGTGTGGTCCACGGATCCACCCTGGTCTAGCTGTTCTGTTTGGCTAAGCAGTATGCTGGATTAGTGGGGCTTTGGCCAAATCCTATAGCATTTCAGCCCATTGAGTTTGAGTATTAGTATTAGATTTGCAGTCTAAAGACTTGAAATTTTAATTTCTGTAGTGTTTCGTATGAATGTTATTGTAACTTTATTTTTTATTGGTGTTTTAAAATTACCCTACCTTGCCTATTGAGTAGAAAGGCAGTTTAGACTTTTTATTTTAAAAAACACACTTTAGAAAAAGAGTCATGTAGGTAACATGAAAACAGCATATTTTCCTAAACAAAGCAATAAAAATTCTGTGTTATCCAGATTTTTCAATTTTAGAAGTCTATATTCTCCTCCTCCTCCTCCTCCTCCTCCTCCTCCTCCTCCTCCTCCTCCTCCTCCTCCTCCTCCTCCTCCTCCCATTCACTCTAAGGTTCCAGGGTGGGTTACAATAACTAAAACACATTGTTAAAACCAGTTTAAAGCAACTTGCAAACACCAAAATAACGTGCACCCTAAAAATTCACATCTTTGGTATCTAAAGCCCGGGGTAAAGAGGTGTGCCTTCACCATTTGCATTTGCTGACAGCTGTAAAATGAAGATGGCAGATGCACATCCGTGGGAAGGGAGCTCCACAACTTAGGGTCTGCCAAAGGGAATGCCCTCTCCTGAACTTCTGAGAGTGGTGGAAAAACCAAAACTGCCCATGTTAACACCCAAGGAGATCTGTAGGGAAAGATGCAGCCTTTCAAGAAGGAAGTTCTTCTCCTCCATCTCATTCCCCAAATAATCCATGATATGTGCAAAAGTAGGGAAATATAATATTCTTTGAAGTCTTTCCTAGGTAACACCTGTCAAAATAGATGAACTGAGCATATGTGGAAGTAACAACCTCATTCTTTCATGTGCATTTTGCCTTATTGCTTGCATCTCCTGTTTTTATTGTAAATTAGTAAAATTCTGATATGTTCTTTTAAATAATGGCTTTTGCTTCTTCCTCACATGTGTGAGAGAAATCTGGTTCCACACAAATAAAGCGTTTATTTTACTTTCCCGGTTAGCAGTGATAAATTAATTGATGCTTTTCTCACTTGCTATTCATTTGACAGAATATTATAGATAAAATTTATCCCTCAAGAGTGTCAGAATACTCACATAAGAGAATAAGGATACCGGTAAATCAAGAAGGAACTGTTAGCACAGTTGAAAACTTGATGCTTTCTAATCATAACTGCATGTTCTACTTTCGCACTTGATAACACAGGATTGACTGACAGCGTTAAAAAAAAAGTCGCTAAGAGTACACAGGCGAGAATTTTGATGTCTTCTGCCACTCATTCTTACATAAATAGCAAGAAAACCTTATACGTGTGTCTCATAAAAGAACAGGAAAGAGCTTGTTTCTCTTGTCTGCTTCAGTAATGTTGATGAATATATGTGATTGTTTTATGCGCTTGCTATAAGCAGGTTTAATTTCCATTTTTCATGCAAAAAATGTATGTTAATACCATGTTAAATAGTAAATCTGAAATCTGAGGCGCCAACACTTTATATAGCAGCCATTTGTATTAAAGCTGAGATGGTATCTTCCACTTGTGGAATGCCTTCAATGGTAAGGTGCCTCAGAGAAGGAAACTGAGTGCTTAACCCTTCCTTGGCCATTTACTTCTTCCTCCCCCCCAAAATATTCCACATTTCTAGTCAACACCTAACTTCCAGCACCTATGGCAGACTTTTTTTTATTCCAACAGGCATTTTAATTGAAGTCTGATTTTATCTTTTCTATGTTTTATTACTTGTATGGTCGAAACAAAATAAACAAATTCTTCCAGTAGCATAGAGATGATTGTAGTTAAGCAGCATATAATTTTTAAAAACAAGCCTCTGTTGTTATACTTTTGCTCTTAACAGCATTGGTGCAAATCTGTTCATTGCTATGAGCATATTTGATTGCAGTCAGATCTCTTGACAAAGATTTTGGGCCCCATGGTTGGCAAGGATTAGCCCAACACGAACTAGCTTGCTCCTCCTGTGTCTAATTACTTTGCCTTTTCTGCTCCAAATTCAAGGGCTGGGAAAGAGCAGGGCAGGTTATATTTTAGATTATGGGGATGTGAGAATAAGTCTGAGCTTCACTCACTGTTCTAAACTTTATGCATGCATAATTATATTAAGCAGGTGGGGGGGGACCCTTGGTCCTCCAGATGTTGCTGAACTAAAATTCCAGTTAGCCTTAGCAAGCATGGCCATTGGTTAGAGATAATAAGAAATGTAGTATGAGAACACCTGGAGGTTCCCCACACATATTAAAAGGATCACAACCAAAGATTCACATTTTGTGCTTTAGCTACATTCAGCCCAATGAACAACAACAGTCAAGTGTAGTGATCATGTTTTTGAACTTGGTTTGACTGAACTACATAACTGATAAGGATAATTGTCTTTATCAGTAAAAATAAATGGAGTAGTAATAACAGAGACCATATAAAGATGGCTACATCCAAGCAGCTAAAAATGACCACTGGGCAAAACCTTCCTTGCCTTTATTAAGAAAAGTGTACAGGCCACTACTTCAAGAACTGGCCTCTGGAGGAGAGAGACTTAAGATGATTTTAGAACTGAAAAGCACACCATGTACAAAATGCTAAGCTAAGGAATATATTCTGCATAAAATGCCACGCTTTAGTTTAAAAAAGAGAACATTTCTCAACATTGCTATACTATAAAGGGTAAAGGGACCCCTGACCATTAGGTCCAGTCGTGACCGACTCTGGGGTTGCGCGCTCATCTCGCATTATTGGCCGAGGGAGCCGGCGTATAGCTTCCAGGTCATGTGGCCAGCATGACAAAGCCGCTTCTGGCAAACCAGAGCAGCGCATGGGAACGCCGTTTACCTTCCCGCTGTAGCGGTTCCTATTTATCTACTTGCATTTTTAACTGCTTTCGAACTGCTAGGTTGGCAGGAGCTGGGACCAAGCAACGGGAGCTCACTCCGTCACAGGGATTCGAACCGCCGACCTTCTGATCAGCAAGCCCTAGGCTCAGTGGTTTAACCACAGCGCCACCTGGGTTCCTGTGCCCATTTGATCATAACCCATTTGACCTCCTCGTCTTTCGTTTCACATTCTAGCAGAATGCTATATGCTTCTTTAGTAGTTTTACGTCTTCTTCTATCACCTCCTTTTGGAATCCAGAAATTGTATAACTAAACCCCTTTTAAAAAATCCTCCTTAAACATCTCATTTAATTGTCTATAATGCAACCAACTCTGAAAATGATCTTTAATTTCTTCATACTCTTTTGATTTCCATTTTCTTTCTTGATCTTTCAATAAATCTCTCTATGTAGGCCACTTTTACCTTCCCGCTGTAGCGGTTCCTATTTATCTACTTGCATTTTGACGTGCTTTCGAACTGCTAGGTTGGCAGGAGCTGGGACCAAGCAACGGGAGCTCACCCCGTCGCAGGGATTCGAACCGCCGACCTTCTGATCAGCAAGCCCTAGGCTCAGTGGTTTAACCACAGCGCCACCTGGGTCCCTTGCTATACTATAGTGTGCCTTAAATGCTTTCTGAGATTGTGGTAGTTTGAGGCAACTTCAGTTTATCAATAAATATCCTAGTCACACAGGTTTGTTTTGCAGATTTAGCTTTTGTTTGTCTCTGATAAGCTGAACTGCAATCTTTTGCATGTTTTCTTGCAAATAAGTTTCACAAAACTCAGATTTTCAAGTAAATATGCATAGAATGAGGTTGCACGGTTGGTTCAGAAATCTGGCCTGATTATTTTCTATGATTTTATTCTTTTTAGCATCACTGGCTCAGCATTCACAACTCATGTCCCCGCCAGAAGGTTGCAAAGCTGACATTGCAGTCTCAGCAGAGGTTATATTTATAAAATTCCCTAACACTCCTCTTTGGCGCATCCAGTTTGGCAGCTGGGGTTATATAGGAACTGATTGAATCACTCCCTTCCTCTTACCTTCTTCATAATAATAGATAGCTATTAAACTTCTGGCCGGAAAGGGTAGATGGGCAAGTGGTTTCCTCCAAAATAGGTAGCAATTCCTACAGAACTGTTTCTCTGTTTCTTCCTTCCCTCTGTTATTTAAGAATACCAATGGACATTCTCCTGCTTTCTGCTGAGTTGTGTAAATGCTGCCATTGTAATAGGTAGTTGCTTAATTAACTAACTAACTATTAGTGCGGTATGTGTCCTTTGATTCTGTGTGTACATAATATAATCCCCCCTCTCTCTCAGTAATACATTTGTGTTCATTATGTGAAATATGACAGAACATTGCTCATTACAATTACTCACATTTTGTGATTCTTAGAGAAAAGAAAATGCGATTAATATTCAGAGAGGCACCTGAACTGTTAAAATTAATGAAGCTGTATTGACAAACATGTATGACCAAGTCTACTGCCCAAGGGTACAAAGTTAAGGCTACGCATACAGATCTTGTGGTCAAGCACTGTGTATATGATGAAGGATGCTGAATCTTTGGGGAAGGACCATAGCTCAAGGGTGAAGCATATATTTTGTATACAGAAGGTCACAGGTTCAAAATGCAGCATCTCCGGGTGGCAGGTTGTGGGAAAGATATGCTGCCCATTAGCATAGACAATACTAGGCAAAATAGATCAACAATCTGACCTGCTTTAGGACAACTTCCACTCTTTCTGTGTTCATACAAATTTAATAACACCTGTGGTATATGTGGGGTGCTTTGACACTGAATTAGATGGCAGGCACTGTTTGGTATGAGAGTTCTGTTCATTTGGGGGCTGGAAAGGGGCTTGATATTACATGTTGTTGTTGTTTAGTCGTTTAGTCGTGTCAGACTCTTCGTGACCCCATGGACCAGATATTACATGTACACCTCTGATTTTCCCAAAAGCTGATAAAGCTGGCAGTTCTTAACCATCTATTCAATGGAGGAGATTATTGTGCACACCTATGTCCTACAGACCAATTCTGTGTGTAAGAATCATTAGCTGAGGGCAATGGATGAAACCTGTGTGCAATTTTTAAAATTTCTTTTGAAAAATAAGCAAATATTTATGATAGGACATGGAAGCAATCAGAACAGTTTTGAAGACTGAGAATAAACCACAGGGAATCTTAATGGTTGCCAGAGGTGTCAGCTTGAATAAAATATGGGCACACCATTTGCATGGCAGTGCCCACCAACTTGAGTGGGCAGCCCTGTTTAGAGAAGTTTTTAATGTTTGAAGTTTTATTCTGTTTTTAGTGTTCTGTTGAAAGCTGCCCAGAGTGGCTGGGGAAACCCGGCCAGATGGGCAGGGTAGAAATAACAAATTATTACTACTATTATCATTGGGTTGGGGGGGGGGGTCAAATACTTTACTGGGGTGGCTGAAGGGACCTTGGCTCCTAGGAGTTGGCTGCTATGGTTTTTGCTTTTCCTTGTAGGGAAAATATCTACGGTAACATATGGTCTGGAAACAGTCTACGTGTGCATGTATCTCCATTGACTTCCCATGACTTGACTAAGTGGCAGTGGAACATATGAAATTACTCCCTTTAAAAAGATTACTCATATACATACAAATCAGTGAAGGAGTGAACTGTTCCCCACCTCCTTCATAAACTGCCTTCACAAAAAAATAGTAAAAATTAATTTTTACAGATCTAAAAACTCGTGACATGATAAATCATTCATATATTGTTTACCTCCATAGTGGAAAATAGCACTGTATATTGTTGTGGAAAGGAGCCACAGTGAAGCTTGATCTCACCCAGTTCCATTTAATCTGGTGCAGCTTCATGGAGGAGATCAGACGCTTTTGCTTCCATTTTTCATTGACCACAGTTGAGTGTGTTATGTCTGAACCCTAAACTGTAGTTTGAGGTTGGCTTGTTTCAAACAAGACACAGTTTAATTAATCACAGTTTATTGAGCCTTGGACAAAATGAGAAGATACAGTTAATATAAATTTTTACTCATGGTTGCAGAGATGGGGGCAGCAAGTAAGCCTGAGGCTTGCTGTGGCTTTTTCCTGTCTTGACCAGACGTGGTTTATCCAGATGTCTGACTGCAACCTGACACCAAGCTCCCCCAAGTGTATCACTTCAGAAAGAAAGAAAACTATGAGCAAGATCTTCATAGTACAGTATATAATATTGGATATTGTCATGTTCTGAGGGATGTGCTGGGATATGAAATTTCATGAAACTGTTGCCCCTGGTCTCTTAAAACTGCTAAAGGCTAGTATGTTTGCTTTATGATTGTTGTAAGTCACGCAGAGAACTTTGTTATGGGAAGGCATACAAATGCTTTAAATAAAGAAATAAATTTGTATATTGCATGATTTGGTTGTGGAAAATGTCAGACACAAGCTGTCTTGTGTTGGCTGGGCAGAGTGGGGTCAGGACACCAGGAGTGGGGTCAGGACAAGCACAAGAGCAAACAGGCAGTGGTCACTGATGGCAAGGATCCATGCTGGACCGTGCCAAGTTTCAGTCTGGTCACCCAAGTTAAGGCAAGGCAATTGGTTGGATACAGATTTTACAGGACGTGGACACTTTCCTAGCAGATCACCTTTTCTCACATGCAGTACAGGTCCTGAAGACTTCCCCAGTGAAGATCATGGGATTTGGGCAGCTAGAGGGGGTCTGAGGTTGGCTGATTTGGTGGTCCAGGTTGCTGTTCCCGGGTTCCTTGTTGGACAGGTTGGCTATTTCATTACTTTTCTGCTAATCTTCAAAAGTGACCAGTAGTGGTTGGTGTGGTGGGGCAGTGACCTGTTGCTGTCATCCTGACTTTGTGGGTGCATTGGCACAGCCAATTCATTGAAGTTCCATGAGCTCCCTGATCCCACTACCTTCAGGCCTCATGCCCAGATTTTGTGAGGTAATAGCATCTTTCTTTAAGGTGTTGTCTGAATCTTTGCGCAGAACCCGAACAGAGACCAGCTGTTATGGAGAAGGTTTTCCTAGGGGGGAGTTCTTTAAGTGGTATTTTCATCCTGAGAAAACGTAATACATTTCAAGGTATCACTTCTAAAATGTATTGACACTGTCTCGCTGTGTTTGTGGTGTTTAGGAAGACTGCATAAATTATAGGAAAAGGTAATTTGAAAGGTTTGGTATGTTGCTCATGTTGGAAGTAATCGTGATTCTAAATGATGATGACCTCTATAAATATTGAGAGAAATTGTGGGTTAGCCAAGGGAGTGCATTCTATTCACAGAAGGAGCCCTTTATGCACAATAAACTTATATTGTACCTTAGCTTTCTGGTTGCTGGGGTGAAAGTCATCTGAAGGCAACCCTGCATCAGGAATTTTTTAATGTCTAATGTTTTACAATTTTTGGGGTGGGGTATTGTGAGGGACAGGGGATATCGCGAAGTCCCTCCCCTCCTGAGTTCAAGCCCGTCCCCGAGCAAAGGGGAAAGCAGGGAGAGTTCCGATTCCAGTGGGGAAGCAGGAAGTCGTGTCCGAGGCTCAGGCAAGGTAGAGGAGCCAGGGTCCCAGGTGGGACAGGAAGGGGCAAGTAAGGGGGGAAGACCCATCCCCCAACTCCAGAATTACGCAGGAAGAGGAGGGGCAAGAGGATGGGTCTGCCAAAGCTTTTGTGTTGGAGAAAGACGCGCCAAAAGCCATTAGGAGGTTCTGAAACCGACTGACAACATCGCTCCGTGTAAATAGCAATGACTTGAGCACTGTAAATACGCAGCACCAATAAAAGAATAAAATGCAGAGCTGCGTAGCGTCGTTACTCTGAAGTAGTCCACTCCGGCCACTGTGACAGCAACCTCCTAATCATTTTTGGGCTACTTTGGAGTTGCCGGGATGAGCGTGTCAGAGGCGGAGAAGTGGCGGCAGATCGCTGAGCAAGCCCAGCTAGAACTGCAACAGCTGTCGCTGCAGGCGCAGGGAGAATTGAAGGCAGCTAAAGAGGAGACTAAGAAGGTCCAGGACGACCGGCTACAACTTGCGGAACAGGTGAGAGAGCTCCAGGAAAAAGAGCAGCATTTAAGGGCGGTGGCGGTAGACCTCCAAAACAAGCTGGATGCAGAGAAAAACAAGGCGGGAGGGGCACCCCAAGTCCAAGTGCTGCCAGGAAGGAGAGCCGGGACCCTAGTAAGCAAGTTCAATGGAGACCCGAAGGAGTTTCAGGGCTTTGAGACTGAGATTGTGTATGCTCTTGAGCTGCACCACGATGAGTTCCCTGATGATGAGCACAGAGTAGCGTTTATTGTGGAGCACCTTACAGGGGCGGCCAGGGAGTGGCTAAGACCGTTAATTGCAACAAGGAATCCTTGCATGAAGAATGTCAAACTATTTCTAGAAGGTTTGAAAACGATGTATTCGTCCGATAGTCATATGGACCAGACTAAGGAGGAACTTCATAATTTACGCCAAGGAAATATGACAGTTCGCGCGTATTGGGCGAAATTCACCATGCTGGTGCACAGATTGGGGTGGGATCTGGAGTCTGCCCCAATGCAAGCGGCGTTTTACTTGGGGTTGCATGAGGAGGTGAAGGATGAGCTCTCGAGAGGTCCAAAGCCCAGTAATATGGATCAACTGAGCAAAGCGGCTCTGGCGGTGGGGGTGAGGCAGGAATCCAGATGGAGCGACAAGCAAGCAACGCGCGCAAAGCGGGCTTGGTTCCCACGGTCGCAGGAGAAGCCACTCCCTCAACAACCCTTTCAAGCCACGCCTGGGGCCAGTCAGGACCAGGAACCCATGCAGATTGATAGCGCGCGCGCGCGGGCTTTTCAAACCCCAGCGGCGCCAAGACGCAAGGAGGGAAGGGGTGGGAATTGCTTTCTCTGCAACTCCCCCCAGCATCTCGTCAGAGACTGCCCACATCGCAGGGAGTGGCAAGGAAAGGCGGGAACGGTTGTGCCCTCCCCCACTGACGCAGCACCACAGCAGGGAAACGGGAAAGCCTGGCTGCAGGAGACAAGGGGCGGCAGCCAGGCACAGTCAGCAGACAACAGCCCCAGCCCACCCACCCGCACAGAGAGGAGCAGAGCCAGCCCACCCCTCCCAGAGCAGGAGTGGTTCTAGAAGTGACGCTCACGCTCCCAAATGGCTATCCATTGACGGTCCTCGCCCTAATTGACAGTGGTGCCTCAGCCAACTTCTTCTCGAGAAACTTTGCAGAAGAGCGCCAGATCCAGCTTCTGCAGCTGGATTTTCCTCTGCACGTTGCAACCATTGACGGCAGAGAGCTGCTGGGAGGGGCCATCACTCATCAAACCCCCCCCATGAGAATGACGGTTGGAAGGCACTCAGAGACACTGGCATTCAACGTCACCACCATCTCAGACCCCCCAATCGTTTTGGGCATGAGCTGGCTGGCGCGCCACGACCCCTCCATAAGTTGGCATCAGAGATGCATCACTTTTGGATCGGACTTTTGCCTGGAACATTGCATGCAGCACCAACCAGGGGAGGGGCCTCCGATAGCCACGGTGGCCACCATGCACGTCAAAGGGGGTGAGGCGATACCCAAACCATACTGGGACCTGCAGGAGGTCTTCAGTGAAGCGGAGTCCGACCACCTGCCCCCACACAGGCCTTTTGACTGCCAGATCAACCTGGTGCCTGGGGCAACTATACCCCCAGCCAAGCTGTACGCCATGTCAGACCAGGAACTGGAGGATCTGCGCGCTTTTATCGACAAGAACCTCAAGCGGGGGTTCATCAGAGAAAGCAAGGCAGCAGGGGGCAGCCCGGTCTTCTGGGTGGACAAGAAAGACACGCAACAGCGCCGTCTTGTGGTGGATTTTAGACGGCTGAATTCGGTGACAGAGCCAGTGGCTTTCCCCATGCCCAGAGTGGATGATCTCCTGACAGCGGCACGCAGAGGCAAGATTTTCACCAAGCTAGACCTGAGGGGGGCGTACAACTTGATCAGGATCCGGGAAGGCGATGAGTGGAAAACCACGATGTTCACGCCTCTGGGCTCTTTTGAATATCTGGTGATGCCCTTCGGGTTGCAAGGGGGCTCAGCATGCTTCCAGGCCTTCATGCACCACGTCCTGGGGTCCCTACTCTTCAGGAAATGCTTGGTCTTTCTGGATGACATCCTTATTTACTCCAACGACCCAGTGCAGCACGTGAAGGACGTCAGGGAGGTGTTACAGCGCCTGAAGGAGAACCACCTGTATGTGAAGCTGGAGAAGTGCAAGTTTCACACCAAGGAGGTGGACTTCCTGGGCTACAAGCTGTCAGACAAGGGGCTGGCAATGGACAAGGACAAGGTGCAGACCATCCTGGACTGGCACAGCCCCAGGACGCGCAAAGATGCCCAACGCCTACTAGGCTTTGCCAACTTCTACAGGAAGTTCATCAAGAACTTCTCTCGAGTTACGGCTCCCATCACTGACTGCCTGAGAGGCAAGCAGAAGTTCAGGTGGACACCAGAGGCGCAAGCAGCGTTCGAAAGCCTCAAGAGGGTGTTCGCCTCAGACCAGAACCTGTTCCACGTGGTTCAGGACGCGCCCCTACGCATTGAAACAGATGCTTCTGATAAGGCTGTGGGCGCCATTTTGTTGCAACTGGACGCCAACAGAGAGTGGAGACCCTGTGCCTTCTTCTCCAGGAAGTTGACCCAGCCCGAGCGAAACTACACAGTTTTTGATCGGGAACTTCTTGCGATCCACGCGGCGTTCCAGCACTGGAGACACTTCCTGGTGGGCGCCAAGCACCCCATCCAGGTGTGCACAGACCACAAGAACCTGGAGTTCTGGAGAACTGCCAGGGTGCTCAACCAGCGGCAGATACGGTGGGCGGAGTTCTTCTCGAACTTCAACTTCTCCATACACTACATCCCAGGAGAGCAGAATGTCAGGGCGGATGCCCTCTCCCGCAAGCCAGAGTACATGGAGGAGGAGGCGCCACCAGCCCCAAGGCACATTTTCCCCCCGTCGGCATGGTCCTGCGGAGCAGCAGTGGTGAGCGAGGCAGAACTCACAGCACTGACGGCAGCGGATGAATTTGCCAACCGCATCTTCAGAGAACTGAGAGGGGGGAGGGAGCAGGCAAAAGACTTTGCAGAACGCAGAGGGCTGCTTTTCTACAAGGGTGCGCTGTACCTACCCACCACCCAGCTTCGACGTACGGTCCTCAAGCAGATGCACGACAACCCTACAGCGGGGCATTTTGGAAGGGACAAGACCACTCACCTAGTCATGAGACACTTCTGGTGGCCAGGGGTGAGGGAAGATGTTCGAGACTATGTAAGGGGCTGTACCACCTGCCAGCGGGCGAAGGTGGTCAGAGCAGCGCCACCAGGGTTGCTGGAGCCCTTAGCCACACCACACAGGCCGTGGGAAGTGGTGTCCATGGACTTCATCACGGATCTGCCTTCGTCCAGGGGTAAGACTGCAGTGTTGGTGGTGGTGGACCTCATGTCCAAAATGTGTCACTTTATACCGTGTGCCAGGGCAGTCTCGGCAGAAGAGACAGCCAAACTGTTTGTTGATCACATTTTCAGACTGCATGGATTACCTTTAAGGGTTATTTCGGATCGTGGCCGCCAATTTGTTTCCAGGTTCTGGCGGCGGCTCATGAACCTCCTGCAGGTGGAGGTCAGCTTGTCGACGGCTAGACACCCGCAGACCAACGGACAAGCGGAGAGGGTCAACGCCATTCTGCAGCAGTACCTGAGATGCTACGTCAGCCAGCGGCAAACGGACTGGGTGGATCGCTTGCCACTAGCAGAATTTGCCTACAACAATGCAGTGCACGTCTCCACAGGGGTGTCGCCCTTTAAGGCCAATTACGGGCGCGACCTCAGATCTTTCCCAGAGAGGGAGAGGGAGGAGGAGGAGGAGGGCCCACAGGCTGAGGATTGGGCAGAGGAACTGGAGACGGTGCACCAGCAGCTCAGAGAACACTTGGAGAGGGCCAAGGAAGCGTACAAAAAGGGGGCAGATCGCCACAGGCGACAAGGGGAGGTCATCAGGGTGGGGGACAAGGTGTGGTTGTCCTCGGAGGGCCTTCCCACCAGAGGGAGGTGCAAAAAGCTGGCACCCAAATGGCTGGGCCCCTTCACGGTCACGCAACAGGTCAACCCGGTGGCATACAGGCTGGCACTGCCAGAGGACATGAGGGTGCATCCAGTGTTTCATAGATCGCTGCTGTCGCCGTACAGGGAAAGCAGCAGGCTCAGAGACAGCGAACAAACCCCCGAGGGAGGGGGGGAGAGGGAAAGCAGGGAGCAACTCAATGAGGCCACGGCCATCCTGGATTCAAGGTGGGGGGTGGGGGGCCTGGAGTACCTCATGGCATGGGAGGATGCTCCACCGTCCCAGAATGAATGGGTTCCCGCCACTCAGATACAGGAGGAATTCTTGGTGGAAGAATTTCACGCCCTCTTTCCCCACAGACCCAAGCCCTGGCACATGGAAAGGGAGGGGGAGGAGGAGGAGGCACGGGAGAACAGCTCACCATGGCGCTGGGAAGCGGAGTTTGAGGAACCAGAGGATGAGGTATGGGTGTCGCCAAGATCCACCCAGTCAGAGGAAGGAGCAGATTGGCAAAACATTTTTACCCCCACCAGCTCTGACGCCACGGACTTTTTGGGATTCCCGTCCTCCCAGGCGGAAGGGGGGGGCTCGCAGGACTGGGGGGAGGTGTTCACACCAACGGGCTCGGAGAGCACCGAGTTTTTAGGCTTCCAGTCGTCACCGACACATGGGGGGGGCCTGGGGAGGGGTGAAGGAGAGCTTGGGAGGGGGGTGGATGTGAGGGACAGGGGATATCGCGAAGTCCCTCCCCTCCTGAGTTCAAGCCCGTCCCCGAGCAAAGGGGAAAGCAGGGAGAGTTCCGATTCCAGTGGGGAAGCAGGAAGTCGTGTCCGAGGCTCAGGCAAGGTAGAGGAGCCAGGGTCCCAGGTGGGACAGGAAGGGGCAAGTAAGGGGGGAAGACCCATCCCCCCAACTCCAGAATTACGCAGGAAGAGGAGGGGCAAGAGGATGGGTCTGCCAAAGCTTTTGTGTTGGAGAAAGACGCGCCAAAAGCCATTAGGAGGTTCTGAAACCGACTGACAACATCGCTCCGTGTAAATAGCAATGACTTGAGCACTGTAAATACGCAGCACCAATAAAAGAATAAAATGCAGAGCTGCGTAGCGTCGTTACTCTGAAGTAGTCCACTCCGGCCACTGTGACAGGTATAATAATAATAATAATAATAATAATAATAATAATAATAATAGTTTTGTTATTGTTAAAGAGACTTCTTCTCACAAACTCCTGCAGATCTAGTTCCTTACCTGCTAGCGTTATGAAATCTCATTTCCTTCAGTTTCATGTTTGTTTGAATGAAACTTTACCATTTTGTTTGTTTTATAGCTTGGAATATTCCTCTTTATGCAGCTGTCTTGTTAGAAGGTACTCTGTAGACTTTATGGATCTGAGGTATTGAATGCCCTCAATGGCTCCTTTGAACGTGCTTTAAAGTACATAATTGGGCAGTTGAGCATAAAACTACAATTATACACTTGAGTGTTAATTTTTGTGTACACTTATAAGATAGTTCAACACTGGCTGTAATTGAGAATGAAACCTTTTATTTTGAGTGCAAGTGCATATTCCAAGTGCTTAGCCAATGCATGTATTTAAAAAGAAGAACCACAAAGAAGATGAGCAACATTTTGTATGCTGAATGGGGAGGGCCCTGTGGTACATAGATGGCATGGGTGAAAAGAATATTTATAATTTTACCAAGTTACTAAACAGAAAGTAGACACTTTTTCACATACTGTACATTATGTTTATATTGCTATTCCTCAAATTCATTACATTGTTAAATTCATTACATTGTTGCTTTGTAAGTGAATAAAACCGCACAGTTATGTGTAACATTTTAAAAAAGTTCCAGGTGCATTCATCTTTTGCATCAAATGCGTTTATGGTCCCCTCTGTCCCGACATTTGAATTCTGTGTGTAGAGCAATGAAGTGATTTCTGGCAAAAGGACTTGTAAGATGGGAAGAGAGTTAGGGTCAAAGAAGAGAAAGTCCTCCTGCCCATCTCCAGCTTTCTACTTTCAAGCTTACAATGTGTCTTGTTTTTCATATACAAACTTCCCTGTTTTGTATTTTCCTACTTGGACAGATCTATTTTGGGATGGGGATGTTTGCTGAACTAACTTTGTCATAGGTATGAGCTTTCGTGTGCATGCACACTTCTTCAGACACGAAAGCTCATACCTATGACAAAGTTAGTTGGTCTCTAAGGTGCTACTGGAAGGATTAAAAATTTTTTTTTTAAACTATGGACAATTTGTCATTCATCCTCAGGAAATGCACCTTATTTGGCCTTAATTGCTGTTTTCTGAAGAGAATAATAATAGATTTATAGATTACTTATATTGAAGTAGTACCTTTGGGGCTAGATATAGCTTTTAAAGAGAACAAATAGTCTAATATTAGCTAGATGCTTTATTAGATATAGTGTCATTTTTTCTGTTTGTATTATTTTAAGAAAATGAAGACAGAGTAGTATATAGATATTGGTAATACTAAAAAAGATCCTATTAATAATAACTGTTGAAGTGAGATAGACACATAGCTGATAATACAGAGCTGTCAAATGTTGAAAGTATGTCACGTTCAGTATCTTGTTGCAATCCTTACAACAATATTGTAATGCAGATCACTATTATTTTATTACCCTTTCATACGGACATCCCCAGGCACTGATTCTTAGTACTGACTGTGTGGGATATCTGTTCTTTAAGTGCATTGGCTTAATTTTGTACACTAGCTTGTTATTTTCACAATGCAAGTCAGCCTACATGAGGCAAATGGGGAGATGTCAGCAATATGTTCAAGCAGAGTCAAAATTCAAACTGGGAACTTCCTGATTTATAGCTCAGTCTCTTAATGCCTTCTCTAGGCCACCTCTCAAGCTTCTGAGCGCAACAGTTTCTAGCAGTTAAAAAAGTTCATGCAGTGGGGATAGAGAGAGAAAACAAACAAAACTATTGAAATATAAATAAAATTGCAGTTTATTTGCAGTTTATTTTATTTATTTGTAAACTGTTAACCTAACTTCTTATTTCCATTTAGAAGCCCAGGCCAGCTAAAAAAGGGGAATAATTAGCAGTTCTAAACCCACAGAATAAAACCAAACCAGACATAAATAGCAACAGTCAGAATAACACTGAATAATCATCATTATTGTTTAATAAAAACCTGTTGGAATATGTGGACCTTTTTTTTGCCTAAGGGGCATTACTTCAGGTCCCCATTAAGGGGCTGTACTTCAGGTCCTTTATCAGTGTCACCCTTTTAGAGTGAATAGGAAGCAGAGCACCAGCCTTCTGGTCTTAATAGAACTGGAGCTACAGGTGGAATATTCAGTATGCAAGTTAATAATAATAATAATAGCATTTGCAGGGACTGACTCCACTGCAAAGGCATTTTATCTGATTTCTTTTATTTTTATTATTAAATGAGCCACCCACTCCTCTTTCCTTAACCATGCTATTAAACAGCATCCCCTCCAATGGAGAGAAGGCTTCCATTTTTGATTAAGTACAGTTTGTTTATGCTGTTTTAACTGAAGATTTGTAAGCCAAATCATTTTTTAATTGCAAGACAGGGTATTTGTTAATAACTATTGATTGGTTGTTATTAATTAATTTTCTGTACTGCCCTTCGCCAAAAGACCACAGGGCAGTTTACAATACAAAAACACAAAAATACATAGCATAGCAATAAACAAAAACATGCACACCCCGGGTTTAAAAGGCCATAGAATTGTTCAATTAGCCAAAGGTCTGGAGAAGAGGAATGTTTTTGTCTGGTGCCTAAAGATATGTAGTGAAGACGCCAGGTTCCCTGGGGAGAACATTCCACAAGCAGGGAGCCACTGCAGAAAAGGCGCATTCTTGTTTTTCCATCCTCTAGACTAGGGTTACCCGACGTCCCCATTTCCCAGGGACAGTCCCTGGATTTGCAAATTTGTCCCCAGACAAATTCCATCCCCAGAATGTCCCCGGATTTCATCTAATGTCCCTGGGAAACGTGGCAGCGGCAGTCTCAACAGCCCGGAGCCAGCCTGGTAGCACAATTGGCTCTGGCTGGCTTCAGGAGCTGCCCGCTGCAGTGGCACCCGCCATTTTGCCTCGCTGGAAGTCTCCATATGGGGACTCGGTGTAGGGGCTGGAGACGTGGAGCTGGGTGCTGCTGCTGGGTAAGAGCTGCGCTGGCTCGTTGAGCTCAGTGCGCCACTGTGACTTGGTGCTCAGCTCGCCGTCAGCGCCACTGTCCAAGACCGGCAGCTCGACCTCCGGGTGGTGCTTGGGCGCCTGTGGCTGCTGCTTGGCTTCACCATTGTGCTCCGCAACTTGCAAGCGGCGGCTCAGCTTGTTGGCCAGCTCATCTTTGGCCATCGTGGACAAGAGGCGAGCAGGAGCCGAGCTGATCCCGTCCAAGCACGCCTCCTCCCATTCGCTCGTCGCTGGCTCTGCTCCGGACCCACTGACTGGGCATGCCATGGCATGGATGGGTGGCCGCCGGACAATTCCTGAGCTAACGCTTACTCCCAAGTAAGCCTGTAGTGGATCGCAGTGCAAGGAGGGAGAGGGGAAGCATGGCTAGCGCTCCAAGAAAGGTCGGGACCCAGAGGAAGGCCGCACAACAGAGAAGACCACAGAAGAGGAGATATTACTTCTTTAGTTTTTTAATAACGTTTTTCCTCTTTCTTTTTTTTAAAAAAAATATTGATTGATTGATTGTGTCCCCGGATTCATTTTAAAAAATCTGGTAACCTTACTCTAGACCTCTTGTGGAGGACGCACTGAAGAAGCCCCTCAGATGATGATCGCAGGGTCTAGGTTGGTTCATATGAGGAGAGTTGATTTATATATGAGAATCTGCCATATTGAAGGTTGCAGTTCAAAGTAACTTTACAAGCTTCAGACTATTGGGTAAAGAAAAGAGTAAACATTACTGTGTATCAAAACAATTCTTCCTGGTTGCATATCAGTTTTGGGAGGATCAAAAGTGCAGGATACAATTAATTATATATTCTAAAGAGGAAACTCAATTTTTAAGCTCATCTGGAATCAGCCATATTTTAAACATAGATATATTTGTGTTTGCGCACATGAACATGTATTAGGTTTATTTCCATCAGAAAAGGAAACAGTTTATAATGACATCTAGTGTTTGTGGCAGACAGTTTTTATCAATTCATGACAATGAAATCGTGTTGTGTTTTCATGGAAGGGGAGATTACATTTTCTTAGAAATGATTGACTGCTTTGTTGTAGTAGACTTATTTATTTGGCTCTCACTGTGAAGACTAGCGAACTTATTCAAAATCTCAGTACATCAAAAATATGTTACAAAAATGAAACTGCTGTTCTACATTACAGATATCTGCAAAAATGATACTAGTATATTGTGTTTGTTGCTCAGCTGAATAGTCTGCAAATACAACATTTACGTTGATTCGGCAACATTTCACATTATGTAGTTGTCATATCTTGAACATTTCATTTTGTGTGTGTCTGAATAGTACTTGCATATTTTATTACAAATGCATCTAATAATTAAGTCATGGACTTAGTTAAATAATTCAAATCATATAGGTCAGGGACTTTTGGGGCCACATTTCCATGACAGAAAGTAGTTGCGAACAATAGAGTGGTGGTGAGAACAAAACGGGTCAGACACTCCTCTGCTTCTGTCCTCCCTTCCACCATCTATTCTTTCTCCCCCCCCCCCCCCAAACCTCTGTACCCTTCATTCATCATCCATTTATTCTTCCTTTCTCTGTCTTCTGGCTTGGAAGTGGAGAACTGCATGTGGTTATCCAGAGGTTATTCACATGTGATAGAGGTGATTACATCTCACAAACTGTGTGTATATGATGAAGTTTTACCATACACAATAAATTTTGCAATCTATGACCAGACCTCAGGGGTAACAGTGGGTTTAGTTTAACCATTGGCCAGTCTGCTATTTTTGGGGGGTGGAAAAGTGAAAATGGAACAGGGGAAACTATTGCATACTTTGCAGTAATGGAACATGCATAAGACCCTTAACTACTGTGTTTCTCCAAAAATAAGACACCGTCTTATATTTATTTTTCCTAAAAAAAAAAAACCACCCCCACACACTATGGCTTATTTTCAGGGGATGTCTTATTTTTTTCCTCCTCCTGCTGCAGCCGGCATTGCTGCTGTGCTTACCACTATGTCTTATTTTCAGGGTATGGTTTATATTCCTTGAATGCTTAAAAATCTTGCTACGGCTTATTTTATGGCTACATCTTATTTTCAGAGAAACAGGGTAACTATCTCTAACAAAGAATTTGCCTTTTTTCTGCTGCCACATGCTGAATTGGTCTTTTCATCCACTACAACCGAAAAATCTCTCTCATGGAAAGCCACTGACAATTGGTATCTCCTCAACATATATATGAGGCTGGAATATCTTCAGTGTGTATCATTTTACATTTATTTATACTGATTCCCATTTAGCAGAGAGTATACAAAGGCTTATTCAGTTGACTGATACGGTATCTTCCTAAACTTTTCACACCTTTTAGATGATTGAATCACTTCCCTTTCCCCCCCAGTTATGCAAGCTTTCTTCTCTTTAAAGGAAATCTTCTTATCTTTTATAACTTCCTTAACTGCTAGCTAACCATGCCATGTGCATGTTAATGGTGGTATAAAAGTAACAAATGTTAAACACTTGTATTTCAGAAATCAGTAAGACTTAAAAATAATATAAAGTCCGCTGTCATTAATCAGGGGTACCCTTTTAGTCACTTGAAAAACTGATTGGTTGATAAAAAGTATAAATGGTTTTTGACTGAACATTCTGGTCCTACATCTTTGTGGGATTGCAGGTTAAGCATATGATTTCATAGCAGAAACTAGGTAGCGAAGAGGAAGATAAAAACAACCACTATAAGTTCCAACATTCACTAGAGATTTTCATTTCCTTTTCTTTGCTTTCCATTCTGGTCACTTAGTTCCTTCTAGAATGCATGTTTTGTTTGCTAGCAAGGGATGTCTGCTCTGTAGAAGCCAGACTATCCCTAACTCACTCCAGTGCCCTCCCGGCTATACAAAGATGCAGGCAAAGGCTTCAGAACAGGGAGGGGGGTGGGCAATTATTTTCTGGAGCCTGATTCAGTTCCTTTATCAAAGTTAAGAAGATCTTAGTCTTGTAAGCCCATAGAATTCACCCTGAGCCTTGCTGTGTAAAGATTATGGACTGCTCAAATTATGAGCTCCATTAGCAAACATTGATAATTGGTTGTTTGGATGTTCCAGACAGAAGAATCTTATTTTGTAAAACCATTGCTGGAGAAGAAATTGAACAGCGGGTGATTGAAATAGAGTTATGGTTGTAGTAAAGGACAGCCATGCTTTAACACTTAGAGTTCATTCTTTCTCTCTGCCTCTCCCCACTTCCTAGAATGGCTTGTTTATTTGTAAGTCACATTGAAACAGACATTCTGATCACTGTATACGGCTGTTTTAAGAATTATTTGAACTGTTAGGATTCTGTCAGTATAAATGGGATTAGGAGTGCACACTTAAATTTTATTTATTTCCTCAATTCATAAGAGTTTGGTTTCCCGCCCCCTAACAGATGCCTCCTCAATATGGTCCGCAAGGTGTAAGCGGTTACTGCCAACAGCCATATTACAACCAGCAGCCACAACCTCAGCATCTGCCGTCCCAGGCCCAGTATATGTCCCAGGCCCAACAGAGGTACCAGACACAGCAGGTAAGCCCATCTCTTGATCTCACATTGATGCATTTTCAAAATGTTATGTAAGAGATTGACATATTTGAGCTACTATTTTAATAACGTAACCCAGTTTTTCCAGCTATCTCCATTTTAAATTGTACCATCTGATTTGCCTTGATTTTTAGCAGGAGTAAGTAAGATATTCTAGGATTAAAATCAAGCCTCCTGGGCTTCCTTATTTTGAGATAGGATTGGCAGTATATATTCTGTTATTTTCTCCATCTTTCTACAAGTTATATATAGATGGTTCATCTTACTACTACTACTACTACTACTACAACTACAAATCCTGCTTAAAATGTCTGATGAAATAAAATATTCAGCAAACATCACATATCCATCCAATTCTGCTGCAGCTATAGCGTTCCATAGACAGATCAGGATTGTTTGTAGAAGACAAATCAGTTACAAGTCCTAAGCAGATGACTCTTCTGTACTTCTCACATGGTAAACTTAAATGAGCCACAGCTGGCAGAAATCGCTTAGGTCAACGACTTGACTTGCTGTGATCTACCGGCTGAGAGCCTCTGACTGAGAAGATTTTTAATCTCAGATACCAAAAGCTGATATTATCTGCATATTTCAATGCATTTTAGGGTTTATTATTTAGTAATTAAAAAGTTTATATACTGCTGACTTGACACAGTAGCATAGACACTCACATGGAACTTGTGGAAATTGAAGGATACTCCTAGGAAAGTGCTATTGAATTGCAGGTGTGTATAGAATTGCAGTCTCAACTCTGTTGCAGGTTAGAGATGCTAAAACGGGAATGTTCCATCTAGCTACTATTCTGTGGTTATATCCAGTTATGCTATCCAAACCAAACATTTATTTTAATGGATGGTAATAGGAACAAGACAGCATTAATGTGTTCATGTCCAAATAAAAAAGTGGATCTTATTTATAAAATAAATTAAGTTCAGGAGAGGTGAAAAGGTGGCTCAGCGTGCTATGCACTTTAGGCTTACAAACAAGAAGTAGGTTGTAGTGGAGAGATTTTGTTGCCCTTAGTTCAGGTAACTATGATGGTAGGCTATATTCCAGTATAGTCCCAGGAGTAACCACAGCTTAAGGACAGTCTGGAAAAAGAAGCAGTCAGACAGGAAAAGTGAAACCAAAATGAATTCAGTCAGTATCCTTTTGCATTCTAGCAAAACTGAGCTGCTGAAGTTCAGGTTCCCCTAAAGGGCTTGTAGAACTTTTGTGTGTAGTGTCATTTAACTGGTAGGTGAAACGACAGACACTGTTGCAAAAATGTTTTGTTTTAATTAAGAATAGTATTCAAACTTAATAAAAGAAGTCATTTCAGTGTCCTCCCTATTTTCTAAGGAAGCGACAAAGTTTTATTGTTCTTTCCTCGTAAAGGAATTTCTGTAAAGAAAGAACACCAATCTCAGAAGGATGTTCCGATAAGGGATGGGGAACTTGTGGTTTTCCAGAAGTTGTTGGATTCCACCTCCCTTCGTCCTTGACCATTCTGATGGGGGCTAATGAGAATAGGAGTTCAGCAGCACAGGGGAGGCATCTGGTTCTCCATCCCCGAGAAGGCATTTTCAGTAGCAGGCAGCCTGGTGGGACTGCTCACTTGACCTCCATCTGGTTGTGTTGCTGCTGTATTCTAGGATGGAGAGGTGGTGGGGTAAGGTGGCACAGCATTCAATCCGGTGCCATCCACTACTATGCATTTCCTACCAGTTTTCAAACCCATTTTTGCAGCCATAAATTCCAAAAAGTGAGTCGTATGCTTGTGCTCTTCAATTAAAAGCTGTACTCGAATACATGGATGAGTGAATGTGAATATTCTACATAGAGGAACAAAATGTTTTCCCTCCTCTCACATTGGAGTTTCAAATATATAAAGTTTAGAGGGGAGGTTTGAACACTTGTCCAAATGGCTGAATGTGTCCAAACTTGCTAGTTTTGTATATGAAAACAATTTGAATGTGCATTTGTGGTTTGTTTGAATCCACCAGGGAAACATCAATAGTATACAGTATTTATTTATTACATTTATATACCACCTTTTATCTTCCAAGGATCTCAAGATGGTGTACATGGAAAATGCACATTTTGTTTACAGTGGTACCTCGGGTTACGAACGCGATCCGTTCCGGGTCGCAGTTCGTAACCCGAAAAGGGCCCGAACCGCCATTTTGCGCATGTGCAAAGTGCTATTTTCGCGCTTTGCGCATGCGCAGAGGCGCTTCTGCGCACGCGGCGAAAATACTTCCGGGTTTGCGAAGTTCGTAACCCGGGTTGTTCGTAACCCGAGGTGTTCGTTTGCAACCCGAGGTACGACTGTACTTATAACACAAGATACAAACTTGGACCATACATTTTCCAATTCCCAATTTGAAAATTTAATGATGATTTTCAAGTTATAGCCACCACTAAGTGGCTATAATTTCATATATATTTTTCCATTCTGAAAATTGCAGATGTGTTCTTGTAGGCGTGAACTGCATGCCAAATGGTTGCTGCCTGTACTGTATTCTTCATTGTCTGCATAGGCCTCATGGCACTTAGAAGTTGAAACAAAAGGTGCCTGCATAATCCTGGACCTGTGACACCAAAGGCTTGGTTTCTTGCACTTATTAAATGAGGCTTGCCAAGTCAGCGAATGAACAATGACCAAAATATTCAGCTAGCAAGTCTGTTTTCATTGAAATAATCAAAAGTGTATTGGAAGTAATAATAATAACTTGATGGTCCTATTACTCTTAATTATTTGCAGATTATCTTAGGGAATTGATACTTTTTCATGTTGTACTATCAGGTGTTTTTGAATAATATATTTTAAAACACCAGTAACTTTCTAGACTTTCCTGAAGCAGCAACTGCATTTTCACTGTGCTGCTCAGGCTAGAATTAGGTCATACTTGTCGCAGAGTGCATTGGGCGTTGCATGCAGTGGCCTACAATTGGAAGCTATTATAAAACTGCTTAACCTACTGCCCTTTTGATTTTATTTTTTACATATGTATAGCTGTAAGCTACAAGCAGAGTTCTGTTTGGTATTTGGTGGGCTGCTGCAGGACACCAAGCCTTTATGGCTTTTAGTTGTTGTGCATAATAAAATCAATGCGTTTAGACTGTAGTTTTAACATACACTTACCTGCGAGTAAGCAGCATTGAACTCAGTGGAACTTACTTATTAAGAGACATGTATAGTGTTTCACCGGGGGTTGGAGTTATTCTATAAAAAGGAATGCAATATTACTGTATATAAACGTAGATTCCAAAGCTCAGATGCAGGCTTTTACTATATGAAGACTGGTTTGCCGAAACATTTCTAAAATGCATTCGGCAGCTGAGGTTTCCTGTGTAGGTTACTGACTTCTGACTGCATTTCCAAACTCATTTAAGAGCAAACATAAAAAAGATAATGCTGTATAAAAAAGCAAATGTTAGAACAACCTGACCTGTCCTCTTTTCTTTCTTTCTTTCTTTCTTTCTTTCTTTCTTTCTTTCTTTCTTTCTTTCTTTCTTTCTTTCTTTCTTTCTTTCTTTCTTTCTTTCTTTCTTTCCCCTCTCTCTTTTCTTTTAACAAATTTTGATATTTAGCAAAAGACATTGAACATCTCTTGGGATTAAATAAATTTAATGATAATTTCACCTTGTCAGATCACCTTTGGTTTACTTTCTTTTCATTACTCAGCAAGTTTGGAAACTGCAGTTTAAAGGGCAGGTAACCAATTTGCCTTGGGACTAGAGCACACCAGGAGGCGAAGATTCTTCACACATTTGAGTTTATAGTCATCCTGATTCAGTTAAGGAGTTCCATGTTCACTGCCGTACTTACCGTATTCTCACTTCATAGATTTGGGAGCCATGCCCATAAATTGGATGTGCATTCAGAAACACATTCAAATGTGCAACTGAGTGTGGATGCAGTTTGTCTATGGTACATTGATTTGAGTGGAATGTGCTTTCAAGTGTACATGTCCATCCACATGCAGCTAGTCACATAGCTCTATGCAATTGTAGAAGCCAGGGTGACTCTACGCACGTATATAAGCCCTGATAGTCATAGGGAGGACTTGCCCATTCACTTAAGTTTTGGGTGGAGATTTTTTACTTGCATTGCCATTGTGAATGTAAAGTTTGAAGGTTTGGGTTGGGTTGTATGCCCTTTAGAATGAATTAGATGCTCAGGCTGCAGTCCTATACAATTTACCTGGAACTAAGTTCGATTGAATTCAACGGGGCTTACCTTTAAGCAGAAGTGTATAGGATTGCAACTTTAGAAGAATAATTTATTGTGTATATATGATCTTATGAATAAAGTGGGAAATATGAAGATTGGAGGGAAAAGCCTGTCCAATATTTATTTCCTACATGGGTGTATCAAGATATTTACATTGTATCTGACAGAAAATGAGGGATCCCTGCTCTTTTGATAAAATTTCCATAATCTCCTAGAGATACATTGCTCTTCATCACCTTTACAGTCTGAATGTTTATTTACCACTGGAAGGCAAATAACATTGAAACTGTTACTTACTTACTTACTTATAAAACCTTTCTCAAGTTATACTTAGCAAAGGCATTTCAGCTTTAAAATGCACTGAAAATATATTCAAGTGTAAATAAATTTTGGAAAGGTAATTAATTTAAAGTTTGTAGAAATCATCTGTGGCTTGGGTTTGATCCAGAAAATACTTCCTTGTTGTTGCTAATATACCGTTGTTTTAAGTTTCCAACCTCTGTTTTCCAATATTTAAATCACAGAAGGTTAATTAAAACAGTTCTTTATTCTGTAACTGCTTGAGAATATTAACCTCACAAAGCCTGTGTTAAATCACTGAAGTGATAGAATTACATTTTCTGTATAAGATTTTGCTGCAAAAGCATAGACAGGGCCATTTATAGTTCAGTGCCATTAATTGCTTAGCATTTGGATATTAGCTCAGGAGTCTATTAATTAACTTGATAATAAAACTATTGGAATGTGAGCTGATAAAAAAGATCTTGTTTAAAAGGAAACTACCAATGATGCCTGTATATAAGTTATAACTAAATATCACTCCCTTACCCTTTTCTACATCAATAGATATCAGTGATAGGTATTTTGCCATTAATACTGAGGAAGCTACTTTAAGTTAATTGTTGAAAGAATTTGAGGAGGGAGGATAAATAGCTTGTGAGAGGTTCCTTTCTCATTAAAGTAATTAATTCCCCCTTCATGACTTTCCTTAACCCTGTCCTAATTGGCCACAAAACAAGTCTGTACAAGTATGTCACAATAGTGCTTGATACTTTTTTATTATTCTAAACAAGACATAATAAATAACACTGTGCAGAGTGAATATAGCTGCCTTGTATTCAGAGGTAGTTTTATGGGAGTGGGAAGCTTTTGCATAGTGGGAACTTCATTTTTTCCTACCCCCACCCAAAAGCCTCTTCCTGAAGATTGGTGAACCTTCATTTTGCTTTTCCTTGGACAATTGCCTGAGATGAATGGGAGTTTGAGGGTAGGCACTGCTTCCAATCCTGCTGTGGCATGCCAGTGCTAGAGTGTACCAGTGGGTGACTGCTGATCTCACCCCCCTCGACTTGGATGCACTGCTACAAGGTTCATTCCTGCCCCCATGCAGCTGCTGTGACAGATAATTCAGCTGTTTGGAGTGTAGTGTCGTCAATATGCTGATGATAGCCAGGTCTGTTTTTCATTTTCATCAACTCAAGGAGCAATGGTTCAATCTCTAAATCAGCCTTTCTCGACCTTCCTTGAGTCCTCAGGCCATGCTTGCTAGGAATGATGGGAGTTGTAGTCCAACTAGGGACCCAAGGTTGAGAAAGCTTTCTCCAAATGAATCACCGGATGGCTGAGGATTAACGTATTGAATTAACCAAGACAAGGGAGAGGTTATGATTGTACACCAGCCAAAGCCTCTGGCTCTGATTTCCACCTGTCCTGAATGGGTGTATGCTCCCCCTAAACGGCAAGGTTTGTGAATCCCCTTACTCTTGGATTCTGTGATAACGGCTGTCTTCTTGAGCTGCTGAGTCTTCCTCTCGTGTGCTCCCTAAATCTGCTGTAGAGGTTTCTCCAACTCTCTGGAGCAGAATTAAGGTGGATGGTGGGAAGAGGAGAGGATGTGCTATTGTGAAACAGTGTACAGTGGTGCCTTGCTAGACGAAATTAATTCGTTCCACGGGTCTTTTCTTATAGCGAAAAATTCGTCTAGCGAATCCCATAGGAATGCATTGAAAAAAAATTGAATTTTTTTTGCCCATAGGAACGCATTAATTGAATTTCAATGCATTCCTATGGGAAACCGCGATTCGCTAGACAAATTTTTCGTAAAATGCATTCGTCTAGCGAGGTAACCTCCGCTCGAAAAATCATTTCGTTAAGCGGAAATTTCGTTAAGCAGGGCATTCGTTAAGCGAGGCACCACCTGAGGTTTGGGGGTTCAGCTGTGCGCCCCATAATGTGGTTAGGTGCTTTATTTTATACCTCTAGCTGTATTTTTAAAATAAAGTTTGCACATCATTAATTTCCATTAATAGATCCCAATAGTTCTATATAAAAATATGTGGGAAAATGGTCACTGTGTTTGGGGCTGTACAGCTCTTTTTCTTCTAAGTGAGCAAAATTGTGAGAGGGTGCAGAATGGTTCTTGGGAGATGGCCCAGAAGGTGAAGCACTGTTTCTTGTACAAGGCCTAGTAGGGTTCATATTGGCCAGGTTTGCATGTAATGCTAAGCCAGTTGTGGCTAATTAGGAAGGAGCATGTATGTGAATACATGCAGCTAAATTGCAGCCGCCTCGCTCCTCCTCTGCTGCCGCCAATGGTTAGGCCTGGCATTGCAACTGAACCTGGTGGGTTGTCTCACTCCAGACAAACCATGAGCTGTGGTCAAGATTTGTTACTGTTTTGTCACCTGGTTCAGATGTAACACTAAGACAAACTATAGGGCACTCACTCTTAGTTCTCACTCACAGTATCGTGGAGAAGAAGCAACTTGATTGAATAAAATCATAATTATATACTTACACTTATACATACTATTTATACACCACTGTTGTCTTTTTAACCCTTGATAGTAGATAAAAATGTATTGTTCTCGTTTAGTTTAAATACAAAACAGAATGCAGTGGAAATCTGCCGCAGGACCACATTCATCCAGTGCTATACCAGTTGCACTGGCTCCCGGTAGATTACAGGGTCAGGTTTAAGGTGCTTAAAGCCCCATATGGCCTAGGACCCTTGTACTTAGGGGGCCGCCTCTCCTGGTATGCCCCACGGAGGATCTTACGATCCGCAAACAATAATACCTTGGAGGTCCCGGGCCTCAAGGAGGTTAGACTGGCCTCAACCAGGGCCCAGGCCTTTTCAGCTCTGGCCTCGGCCTGGTGGAACGCTCTGTCGCAAGAGATCAGGGCCCTGCGGGATTTGACATCCTTCCGCAGGGCCTGCAAGGCAGAGCTGTTGCGCCTGGCCTTTGGTCCGGGCCCAGTCTTACCCCCCTCTTTTTTATGGGACTCCCTTCTATGAGACCCTGTATGTAAGTTACCTCCTGGGCTCTTTTTATCAGCTCATATGGGACCAGCATGGAAAGCTGGCCCTGGCGAACACTTGATGTTCCCTACCCTATGGTTGTGATTCGTGGGCTGCCAATTTCATCCTGATTTTAATTTTAAGCTTTATTTTAATCAATTGTTTGATTGTGTTTTAATGTATCATATATTTGGTCCTGGCCCAGGAGGGCAGGATATAAAATTTATTATTATTATTATTATTATTATTATTATTATTATTATTAAAAAACCCGTTGAGTAGTAATTTACTTGGAAGTTGTCGGTTAAACTGTGATTTTGACATTGTATAATTAACCAGCCCATGCACAGCTTTCTGATTGCTTTTAGTATAATGTACTTCTTTTAACTACAGGTACAGTTTTTGTAAGTCCTATGAACTCAATTCATGTCCACCTTTTCTCTATAATATATAGTTAAGCAAGGAAGATGCCCCTGAAGAGAAAACGAACTGTTTCCTATGAAGTAGCATTTTTGGGTAACTAGCTTGATTAGCCTAGAGGAACCAGCTACTCTTGGTGCTGTCCCCCCCCCCTCCTTTATTCAGTAAGCTGTCTTCTGAGTTTTGGCTCTACTGTAAGCTTGGGGCACTGCTATGACCTCATTTACGTGAGGAAGCCCTGCAGTTCAGAGATATTCTTTTGCTGGTGGCAGACAGGCTGGTGGAGTATTCTGCTGTGTGGAGCACTGAGACCCAAATTCTCTGCTTGCACAGCAAGAAAGCTTAAAGAAAAAGCATCCTTTAATCCTGCCACCCCCAAGAGATTGTAATTTTGTTTAGCTGCTGAACTGATTGGTAGTGCTGACTTGAATCTGTAGTACCAGCTCCGTTGCGGACAGATAAGACAAAAGTGTTTCCTTAATGACTCTTAGCAATTGTGGGACTGGAAGGAAACCAAGAGGAGTGTGTGTTATAATTTCCATACATGAATGGACGCAGATGACACCTGCTAATTACGTTTTATATTTTGTTTGGCAACTGCATGGTAATTGAGAAAAGTCTTAAAATATTAAACTAGTATTGGAATGTCCGTTTGAAATCAAACAAGCTCTTACACTACTTACAACCTGTAATTCCACATCAGACCCCTTGTTTTCAATTTTCCCAAGTATTCATATCTGTTAAGGTTCTATAGTTAAAAGTGCTTTATATATTGGGGGACACTTCTTAACTTAAAAAGAACATTTGGGCATTGCTATCAGTGTACAAACTAAATACATGCATAGATAGCATGTCAGAGCTGAAGGATGTAGAAAACACAACTATAAACTATATCAAACAGAATCTTTCTCTGCTAACTTGAATTTTAAAGAGGAAAGTGTATAATCTATTTTGTATTCATTTATTTGAATGTATGTATGTGTGTAAGAAGGTGCCCTCACACTGAATATGCATTGCAGATAATTACATATGTTTGACAAAACTTTGCCTTAGGTTGAACTAGATCCTTTCCAACGATTCTATGATTCTATGATTACAAGGATGAATGGTGTTAGATACTATTCAGAAATAGTATCTGTAGGAGACACCACCGTAGTTGTCTGCAATAAACAAAAAAAACACCTATTAAGAATGTGGAGAATAAGGCAAGGATGGGGAGCCTAATGCTATAGGCAGAACTAGGCAAGAACTCCACATAACAGCAGGAAAATGTCAGAAACAGCATTTGTAGACTGAGGTGAGAGGATTTGCAGTTGACCATCAGTATTTAGAAATGAGCTCATTGAAAAGTGCTGCTCTAATACTGAATAGAGAAGAGAATATTTCAATATGTTAAAAATTCAGAAAACTTCATTTAGAGCTTTTAGTACAGTCATAGCTCGGGTTAAGTACGCTTCGGTTAGAGTACTTTCAGTTTAAGTGCTCCGTGGACCCGTCTGGAACTGATTAATCCACTTTCCATTACTTTCAATGGAAAAGTTTGCTTCAGTTTAAGTACGCTTCAGTTTAAGTACTCTGCGAACCGTCTGGAATGGATTAATCCACTTTCCATTACTTTCAATGGGAAAGTTCGCTTCAGGTTAAATATGCTTCAGGTTAAGTACAGACTTCTAATCTTGCCCTTTAAGTTGAATACCTTCGCCTCCTGTGATACTGCCCTTTTAAAATTTTAAAACAGTTTTCTCCAGGCTGGTAGATGACAAATTAGATAAAGCAGACTTTCTTATCTTTTCTCCTCATATTGATTCAACATCTCCAGTGCAGTAGCTTGTAAAACTCTTTTTATTCTAATTATTATTAAACATATTCCTTCAATTGAAATAGACTTCCCCCCTTTTTGCCCCACTGACACCCCCACTCCTGAAAAAAACGGATTGCAGTATTCCTTTTTCTATGGAGGGTTTTAGCTGAGGAAGCAGAAAGCAAAATGAGACCTAGGATTTTTATTGCCAGGTATGTTTGGCACAAACACCCTTCTCATACAACTCCCAAAAGCAGTTACTGATGTCTGAGAAACTACAGTCATACTTTAAGTACGCTTCGGTTTGAGTACTTTTAGTTTAAGTATTCCACGGACCCATCTGGAACGGATTAATCCACTTTCCATTACTTTCAATGGGAAAGTTCGCTTCAGGTTAAGTACGCTTCAGGTTAAGTACGGACTTCCAGAACCAATTACACTCATACCTCGGGTTAAGTACGCTTCAGGTTGAATACTCTGCGGACCCGTCTGGAACGGATTAATCCACTTTCCATTACTTTCAATGGGAAAGTTCGCTTCAGGTTAAGTACGCTTCAGGTTAAGTACAGACTTCCGGAACCAATTGTGTACTTAAACCGAGGTACCACTGTATCTTTATTAGAACGACACTCCAGAACAGAAGTCTAAATTATATTTGAAGATTTGTGACTTAACACTGGCGCCCCCCGCAAGGACTGATGTTTTAAATGCTGTGTTGTCCCCAACACATTTTTCATGCACTATAGATGTAAGGAACTTTCCTAAGTCAGGAATTTCACTCCAGGAAGACTTCCACGAACAATGTGAAAAAAATTGCAATGCAGGAAGGACCTATATGCATGTATTCTCATTAAACAGATTCAGATGATGAGTCACTCCCATGTTTTTACCTTACTTGCAAGTAGACACATGCAAGATTCTTCAACATGGTTTGGGACATGTGTGGCATCATGTGAGGAAATTAACGAATTAATGCGGGAGGCAGCTTAGATGGTGTTGTGTATAGATGGGTTTGGTTTGGCAAACAGCTAACTTGTTCACACTGGAGGAGTAATGGTACCGGGTATGTGTATGCTTGCTCTTTTTTCACCAACAGTTCCCCCACTCTGTCACTACCGCTCCAACTGCTTTTCCCATCATGGGTTTCCACATGTGACACTCCTTTCAAAACTGTAGCCTCTGGAGACAACGTTTCATTTTTTCAGAAAGTTTGGGCTCTTCTAATACACACAGGGCTCTTAGTGTCACAGTCCTTCTAGGAACAAAGTACCTCTTCAGATTTCAGTGTTTTGTTGTTAATGCTTTTAAAGTAGAGGTTAAAAAGAAAAGGAATACATGGACACATGTATTTATAACTTTGTACGGCTTGTTCACAACAAATGAATTATGCTCAATGATCCCAGTAAGTGTCTTCCTGTAGCTTCAAATGGAAATGCTTTGATTGCGTTTCAAGTGTTGGGAAAAGTTGTCTTGTGATTAGTACAGTATACAGTATTATGCTTCCTAGCAGTCAAGTCCTGACCTGCATTCTAGTTTTAACCCGTCTTACTGACCTCGCATATTGCCATTTGGTTAAAGTGCACATAGCACATTTGAGTGTTTTATGCATCATGCAGTACCTTGTTCTCATGCTTGTTCTTTCATGAGTAACACAAAGTCTTATATTATGACCATATGAGAATCTACTTGAAAGACTTCTGAATTAAAACTGAATTCTTTCCAGTTATGATCCAGATTAGACATAGGCAAACTCGGCCCTCCAGATGTTTTGGGACTACAACTCCCATCATCCCTACCCTCTGGTCCTGTTAGCTAGGGATGGTGGGAGTTGTAGTCCCAAAACATATGGAGGGCCTAGTTTGCCTATGCCTGATCCAAATGAACTGATGCAAGCAAAGTATCTGTCAACAATTGGCCTTGAGTGCCAGATGTCCCAGTGGCATTCAGAACTTGTACATCTTTGTTTGCTTAGTTGTTGTTGGCATCCATCTATCTTGGAAGACAATGGAGTGCACCTCCAGGAGTGAAGTCTAATCACTGGAGAATCCAGTGCCTGCTGTGGCTGCAGAGACTGGTAACTTGTAACTGCTGCCTCCTGTGTTGTTTTTGGTGTGTTAGCAGCACTGAAGAAACCTCTCTTGGGCAGGGATGATGGGAGTTGTAGTCCTAAACTGCCCAGATGACAAGACACTGATCCTGGCCTCACTTTGGTCCTTTGTGGACCAAAGGAAAGCAGAGCAAGACATTTGGCACCAGCTTGGCACCATCCAACCATCTTAGGGACCACTCTGGGTTTACTCCTTAGCCCTTTCTTCTCCCAAAGTTTTTCTCCAAGGCAGTGGGAATTTGCTATGTATAAGTGTTAAGTATGTTCAGTATAACCAAACTCTTATAAATGCATTACAGTGGTACCTTGGTTCCCGAACAGCTTAGATGTCGATCAAATTGCCTCCCAAACGCCGCAAACCCTGAAGTAAGTGTTCCGGTTTGCGAACATTTTTCAGAAGCCAAACGTCAGATGCGGCTTCTGCAGCTTCCGATTGAGTGCAGGAAGCTCCTGCAGCCAATTAGAAGCCGTGCCTTGGTTTTTGAACAGTTTCGGGAGTCGAGCGGACTGGATGGATTAAACTCGAGAACCAAGGTACCACTGTATAAAATAAAATAATAAATAATTATCATTAAAGCAACTGAAAGTATAAAAACGTATAGAATAAATTAAATCTAGACAAGTAGCATTAGAAACACCCCAATCCAGGTGTTGTTTCCAACTAAAGCATAAAATGTATAAAGTTTCACCCTTTAAAAATGCCCTTCAGAAATGTGGCATAATCTCCAGATTATGAAAATGATGTAAATGTACGTAACATGCCCTGTGAGTGTACATTTTAAAGTGGATGATTCTGGAACTATAAATTTAAGGATGCAGTAAATCACTTCTTTTAACAAGACTTTTGTAATTAGTGTACCAGGTGCACATATGTTGAGGGAAATGGGTAAACAATCTTACCTGATTGTGTGAGTGATCATTTTGCATTACATAGAAAGCCTGTGAGTATGATCTTGTTTGAAAAGTATGTATTAAGCTCTTCATTCTGAAAGTCTCTTGCAACCCTTTTTCAATTTCTCTTCCATTTTAAATAATTTTATCTCCCATTTTCATATACAACTTTTGATTTTTAAACATTTTAAAACTAACTAACTTGACAGTAAGAGCTATTAGGCAGTGGAATCGTCTCCCTTGAGAGGTTATGGACTCTCCTTCCTTGGGGGATTTTAAACAGAGGTTGGATGGCCACCTGTCATAGATGCTTTAGCTGATTCCTGCATTACGGGGGTCGAACTGGATGACCCTCAGGGTCCCCTTCAACTCTAGAACTGGCGAGGCACATAATCAACGGAGCATTCTTTACACTTGTAATTAAATCGGCTTCTTACACAATTATTAAATGAAGTTTTATTAAAGTAAATACTACATATTCCTGGAGAGGGTTGATCCTCAGGGTCCCTTCCAACTCTACTGTTCTACGGTTTTGTTTTGCCTTGTGGGATCCAAGATGGCTGGATTTGACTGGCCACCACTCAATCAAGCCTTACTAAAAAGTTACTTAGATCTTCCCTGTCCTAGGAAGGTTTCTTCAGGAAAAGTTGCACTGTTGGTACAGAAGCACTCCACCTCATTGAGACTATAACCACCTCCACTTTAAATTTGGTTCCCCCCTGCTCTCCCCACATGCTCTCCCCCCCCCCCCCGGGAAAACTGGCCCATCAACATAACTTCCTCACCCCCATGGTTCCCAAAAGTGTTCTGAAGAGGCAGCCTCCTTGGATGTCTTCTCTTTGGTGGCAACCCTGCTGTTGAAGTCAGCTTTTGCTTTTAATCCCTTGCCCCAGAAGGCCAATGCAAGCGGATATAATCAGGAACGAGGAATCTGCTAGCTAGAAACTGCAGAGTCAGGTATGATCCACTCCAGGAGGACAAACTCTTATTGGGGAAGAACCCACAGGTATGGCAGAAGATGATAAATTGCACTTATTTCACCTGGGTCCATGTCTGTTCTTTTTCATCCTTTCCCATTCACTGGGGAAGTTGTTAACTGGCCTGGGCTGAATTTCAGGGCAGGGTTGAATTCAATTCAGTGTGGAAATGGCACTTTCAGCTACTTCATAATTCTGCTGATGGTTCACGATACACCGTCTTTGGGTGGCTCCCAGAATAGGGAAAATCTGAATTGAAATGTTTAGCTATTTATTTTAAAGTGAGTTTCTGTACCAGTCATCCATATATCACTAGCTTCCAGATTTTAAATATGCACACACACTGAGTCAATCTGTTTTGTGCACACACTAGTTTGTATATAAGGGCAATGTTATATCTTTGGAAATGTGCTCCCCCCCCCCGCATGTACCCCCCCAAAAAAGCATTAAAACTTATTCAGGTGCTACCATTATTGAGAGTCACATCTAAGAATCTTTCAGTGATGGCATCTACGTAGTGGCATAACGCCTCCATTCATGACTGACATGCCTCTTCAGTTGCTTCTTGTGGTTACAGAATATTTTTCTTTTCTACCAATAATTTTGTACGCAACGGAGCTGCCTTTAAGTAGTAAGAATTCCATTCGTTTCTGCGCTGATTGAGGTTTTAACAGAGTTTTGTAAATGTTCATTTTATATTTTTTTTAAAAGGACTTTTAATGTTTTCATTCTGAGCCACTTAGAAAAAACCCTGTTGCAATTTCAGGGGATTCTGGGATGTATGATAGTCTGGAATGCCAGTAAGCCACACCCACTGCAAACATAACAGATCAGGTGAGAGGCAGTGGATGGAACTGTGGAAAATTGATGTGAAAACTGAACTTATACTTTTATTGTATTGTAGGTATAAGCATTAGTATTGTAAGTATAAGTATAATTTCACATAACAGATTTTATGTGAAACTAGTGAAAATTTTGCAAGAAGCAATCAAATACCACCTGAAAGCCCTATAAAAACAGCTAGAAAAGGGACAGAAAGATGGATTAAACAACTGCCCAAATGCAGCCTATGTCTCACTTTAACGTGTTTTACACTTTCAGGCATTTCTTGCTTTCCAGAGTATTAAAAATGTTTTGTAACAAGCAGTAGATGGACAGGTCAACAAATTTACGCAATGGTTTTATTCTGAAATGCTTGACCATGCAGGGGTTTTTTCTTCCTCTTTTAATTAGAAACCACTGTATGGGGTAATTGTAAATTAGAGTAACCTACAGGATGTGATTTTGCAATTGCAGTTAAAAGTAAACAATGTAAACAAACCTGTGTGTGTGCAGTTCATCAATGCAACAATTACTTATGAGTGCAGTAGCTCTACTACAGAATTGCTATACCCACATGGACCACCCTACTTATTTCAGAGAGGGAAGCAGATCTACATGTGCATTCCTTTGCACATATTAACCCAATGTCAATATGAAATGAATGATGTTGCCTATGCATGCAGGAGTACTATGTGTGTGCATCAGAGCTAATGTGGAATTTGGAATGGGGCAAGAATGTGATCCATGATTTAAAACAAAAACAAAAAAGTGGTTAACTGGGCTGGAATTCTAGCTCAGCTGCAGTGCAAATTATAGTTCTTTGGGTACTTACTGCTAACAAACCAACTAGCTGTATTAAAGTATCTACAGTAAATGAAATTGTATAAAAATTATTGAGTTGTATTTTAAAAGGTAGTGGTTTTTTTAGCCCTTTAAATATTTTCTGCTACCAAACTTCTATTATTTTTATGTTTTAATTGCAACAATTCTAAATACTTTTTAAAAGTTGCTTTCTCCCTGAATGAAGAGCTAGATCTGAAGAAATGGAAGCTACAATTATTATTATTATTAATAATAATAATTTTATTTATACCCCGCCCTTCCCAGTCAAGACCGGGCTCAGGGCGGCTAACAACAAAAATTTCAAAACAAGCATAAAAGAAACAATTCAATTAAAATACAGATTAAATACAATGTGAAAATTCAATTTTAAAATGGGAATCTACAAGTGGAACCTCATTTAAATATCTATAGGATAAAACCTTAGGGGAGGGTAACACTGGGGTCAGACTGAGTCAGTCCAAAGGCCAAGCGGAACAGCTCTGTCTTGCAGGCCCTACGAAAATATGAGAACTCCTGCTGGGCCCTAGTCTCCTGAGAGAGTGTGTTCCACCAGGTCGGGGCTAGTACTGAGAAGGCCCTGGTCCTGGTCGAGGCCAGTCTAACCACCTTGTGACTCAGGATCTCCAGTATATTGTTATTTGTGGACCTTAATGTCCCCTGTGGGGCATACTGGGAGAAACTCTAGCTCTCATCTCATCATCATCCCTACACCCTTTGCTCCCCAAGTGCCTTGTGTTTGTAGCTATCCCCCTGTTCCCCATTTTGAAAGCCTGTTTGTAAATTTCCATGTCAGTCCTACTTTAATGCCTGCTTGGTTTTTTGTTTGTTGGGCTAGAATACTAAATTAAAAAGAAAGACAGCTGGTTGAACAAATGATATAAGTGTTACTATTTTCTGTGGAGGGTTTATTACAAGCACCTCTGCAATGATACGAAATAGTGAGGTTGTGTTTAAATTTCAAAGAAAAAGCAGAGGTTTGCTCATTTGTTTGCCTATTGTGAGGCTCCCCTGCATCTTTAAGTTGCTTTGTAACAGGGGGAAGGCAGCTGAATAGAGAGGCCTTGTGTCATTTGTTGATTTTAAATCATGCTGTAAAATCCAAAGGAACCTGCTGGCCTACACAGCAGGAGAACTGTGTCGCAAGCAGAAATCTGGGAGGAGGAATTGGGGGGGGCGGCAGCGTCAAAGTGGATAATAATCATTCAGCCATCCACATTTTCACCCTTATGCCTGGTTGTGTTACCCTTTACCGGTAACCAAATGGAAGAACTGGTCTTTAAAGATTTTTATTGGCACATACTTAAAAGTTGGATGTGGATCAAAAAGAAAGTGACCTATCAGTTTCATTAGCACTAAAAACAAAGAAAAAAGTCCAACACCTTCCTACCTACCTACCATTATTCAGATTTTTTCAAAAGAAATGGCTAAGCATTTTTCTATATTTTATCTGCATTCAGATTGAAGCAAAAAGTATTTGTTTCTCTGAATCTGCCTGCTAGAGAGAAGGATCCAGCTGTGACTCTTAGCGTTTTGGAGACCCTCATGGCAACATCATGTTTAAAACACCCAGAAAGAGTTAACTGGCTCATAGCATTGCAGGACTTGGAAGTAGCTGCTATTGGACCAGATGCTTTTGGCACTCCAGAGAGTCCTTTATAAGGACCAGCAGCAAAACTGTGAGTGCACTTATGGGGTGGCATAGAGAAATTATTTCCTTGTACTTTCAGGCTAAAAATGTTGCATGTAAAAATAATTGTTCACGTTTAGTTGTTTATCAAAATTGCAAACAAAGACAGAAAAAAAACAAATTAAGAGAGCAATCTGTTTTGCAAATTTGGTGGTGGTGGTGGGGAGACAATAAAACAGCTTTCCTCCTTGATTGTTAAGGTGTGATATCTGTTTTCTACAATTGGCTCTTCAACTTTCTGTGCCACATGCTAATATAAGAGTTTTACATTCTGTCCTACTCCTTGTCTGTATAAGAACAAACCGTAAGGTTGCAGGTAAGACTTGTAATTATTATGTACCTGGGAACATAAAGTAAAACTGGCGGCTGCATATCGTAATATGCCATTATTTTTATTTATGCTTTCTTGTACTGTAGTGTGAAAGAAATCTGTCTCTAATCTATTGGGACAGACTTAGCACAAGAAGTAAACATTTTAAGTTTAATTCATCTTTCATGTTGATGTCCCGTCCTTGAAAACTTGATATAGGTTTGGTTGACACCTTGTGGTAATTCTGCCCTCAGTTCTGCACAAATAAATCCTGTTGATTTGAATAGGGCATGCATTAGTAATTGGGTGCAGGGTTTTTGGCAGCTTATTAAACCATTTCCCAAAACAATTCACTTTAAAATTCATTGAAATAGAAAGCAAGCCATTCTTAGGGCACATTCTAGGCATACACACAGGTTCCTCCTGTTTTATCCTGATTCCCCTTGTCTCACCTATGCATGTATTCTGGAGCATTATCATTTGACCAAACGGAATGGAAGGGGATATGTAAGGAATGGCCTTTTGAGTTGCTTGCATGCATGTTGAGCATTACTGACACCCTCCATATATGGTAAAATGAATAACCCATTAGTGTTAATTTTAGAGCTTCCTCAGATGCAGCTATTCAAGAATTATAATTGTAGTTATATGCTCTGGAATAAATGGAAAGACCTCCTGATTGGCTGATTCGGTATCCTACCGAACTCTCCTCAAATTCTCTCTTACGTCTTCACTCCACCAGAAAAAATGGGAGTGTTGTCTGGTCTCGGTGCTGGAAGCAAGATTTCTGTAGAAATTCCAAGGCGCCACATGTGTCAGTACATCCCGCCCCCATTCCTTCCCCCACTCTTCCTAGGCCTGTTCCGCCCTCGCCCTTTTGCGGTACCAAAAATGGTGTGTGCACCAGTGGTCGCACATGTGCCGATCGTACTCAGATGGGGAGTTGCCTGTAAATAGTTATATTTTGAGCCCTGTGGACATCTCTTGGGTGTGGAAAGTGCACCAGAATGTGTGTGTGTGTTAGTTAATCCCTCAATGTATTGCCAGTCTTTTCTCTCTTCTCATGAACTTTATCATACCTCCTCTTTTGCATTATTAATATATTAATATCTGTTTTATCCAGGAAATGTCTCAGGAAGCCTATGGATCCAGGTCCCAGCCCCCAATCACCCAAGGAAAGCCTAACCATGAAGAAATGAATCTAATTCAACAAGAGAGGCCATCAAGCTTACCAGTAAGAAATTAGTTGTCATCTGGTAGAAATGTTTTCATGTACTGTGTTGAAAATAATATTCTGCAGTGTAGAAATTATTTCAAATTCTTGCTGTTTGGGGAGTTTTTCAGTATCAAATTTCTATTTGAATTTAAATTATAATGAAAAACAAGACAGTAAGGATTTAGCTCATATATTCAGAGAATTCCTTTATTCTCAAAGATTACTGAATAATCCCCACCACACATTTTCTGTATTGGATGTTGGATATTGGATATTTAAGATATACACATTTAACTAGATATGCAAGAATAATATTTCTCCTTGCACATCTGTTGTGCTAAACATTTATCACCAAATTGGTGTCTGAAGGAAGCTGGAGTATACTAAAATATTCCTGCGTTAAAATTGTACCACTTTCTGCAGTGCTTTTTAACTTTAAAGAGCAGCATTTGTGCAGATGACCTTTCAGTGTTTTAGATGCAACATTTCCAATTATGGAAGATTTGCACAACCATGTTTTCCATTGGATTGTTGCAGATAGCCTGATCGTTTAACTTGGTAACATGTCAACTCATCACAGTCAAGCTAATACTGATTGCATGGGGGGGGGGGTTAAAGAAGTACTTTTATGTGATATTCCTGTCATATTATAATTACCTTATTAACTTAGTTGAGTGAATCTGTTCTTGATTGACAATATGGAAAACATTTTTGGAATGATAATTGGATAATACCATACTCCTTATTTTGTGAATTAGTGTGAAAACAGTGATGATGTTGAACAGTGATGATGTTGAAATTTTCAAAAGGTGTTGTGCTTAATAATAGCAAATTTTAAGTTGTATCTAAAATGAGAAGATGTGTTTTTTTGTGTGGCAGCCCTAGAAAAGTTTACTAGAAAGTAAATCTCTTGAACTTAGTGGGCTTTACGTCCAAGTACCGTAAATGGGTTTAGGTGGGTTTTTTGGCTATAAGAACAGCCAACTCCAGCTCTTATTTATCTGGTGCTTATGCTGTTGTGCTTGTTGGGGCTGATGGGAGTTGAAGTCCAAAACATATGGAGAGCACCAAGTTGGGGAACGCTGGGTCACAGTAATTGTTTTCAGAGTACAGTAGTGTGGTTTTACATAGTGCTGGGTTTTGCTGGGTCATTTCATTTTTCGCTAAGAGTCACAGATGAAGTTGTATGCAGTCTTTTGTTTCCATTATTCAACTGCCAGGAACAAAAGTAAAAATTAGCAAAATAGTATCTATTTTCAATTCATTTCTGACCACATCTTTGCATGTATTTAAAAAAACAAAACAAAGTTTACAAAAGACAAATTGGTTAAAGCTGAATGCTTGCATACTGACCTACATAATTTAATAAGACATATATAGTCTTTAATAGTCTGACTATATAATATATTTCAGTAATATATTTGTTATGGTTACAAAAAAACGCTGCTTCTTTCTCTAATTCCATGCAATTTAGCAGTTGAGTAATTTGGAATCTCCACAGATCCTTTAAAAGAATGCTTTGCAGAAGTTTCACACTTTTAAAACGCTTAATTTCACCTGGAAAGCCTTAAGTATGTCTAACTATTCTACTGAAATGAGCGAGACTTTGATGAGCTGAGTTTGGCCGAATCACACGCTATGTTTCATCGCCAACGATGTTTAATTTAAAAAAGCAAGAAAATAAGAGGGTATAGGTTACATAAAATATTTCTACTTTTGTATGGGCTTTTAGTTTCCCTGTAATAATTAGTAAATAGCTGGTGTTTTTTATTTGTATCTATATGTTTCATGTTTGTCACTTTGTATCACACTTTCTTCGATAATTCTTAGTAATGAATTATTTTTAGGACTAAGCTAATGCAGGGCCTAGTTCATGAAAGCATCATATATTGCAAAAGGGATAATTCTCATCTTGGCAGTTGTTGGAGGGACTGAGAAATGGAGCAAAATGTCCACCAATTAAGAATGAGGGCAGAAAAAATTGCCCTCAGACTATAATTAGGTGTCCTGGCATCAGATCTCATATGCTACATGGCATTGTGAGAAAACCTAATTAAAGCGAGGACAGTCTTTCTGGCCCTTACTCTGATTTTGCTTCATGGGCACATCACTAAAATTTGCAGGGCCACAAGTCCTGGTCACTACAAATGCTGATCTGGGAACAGTATTTCTGCCTGTTTGGGATGGGGTTGGGCCCTTGATGAATATGGTTTGATGTTTAGGAGTGCCCCTTGACCTGGTCTTGCTAGTAGATGTTCAGCTGATGCTTCAGTTTGGTGGGGCACTTGAGCTGGGATTTCTGGGACTACTGTCTTCATGTCAGGAGCCTGTTCAAATAATATTAGAAAGAATATGATGTATTTGGTTTGAAATTGCCAACAAAAAGTAGATCAGGAACAAAAGCAAAATATTTCAAGTTACTTGAAACTGTTAAAATTAATTAAAACATTATCCTTCAATGTTCCAATTTACTTTAGCTCCTTGATAAATGCTGAATATCTATGAAACAATATATACAGTGGTACCTCCGGTTGTGAACGGGATCCATTCCGGATCTCAAGGTTTCCACAACCCGAGGATCACTGTTCTGCGCATGCACACGCAGCGAAACCCGGCCCAATACTTCCGGGTTTGCCGCTTTCATAACGTGAAGTTTACGTAACCTGAGGGTTATGTAAGCCGAGGTGCTACTGTACAGGTAAAAGAAAAACACACAGGAAATGCCAGTATTGCCTACTAATAAAAGTAGCCACTTTATTTTACCCAAATAGTAATGCATTTTTAATTCATCTGAGCAGCCCAACTTCTTTCTCCAATGTATTTCTGTAAAATAGTGTAGGCAATAATCCAAAGGATTCAATGGCACTTTTGCTTGTGCAAGAAAAGGCACTATGATTTGTGGCAGCTCTTCTTTTCCTCTCCAGCACTCCCCTGTGCCGTATCTAATACTATTTCTAAGAATCCCCCAACTCTAAAGACCAGATTTCGGGGTACACTGCATGCTGCAATTGAGAGGAGGTGGTGGGAAAGTCACATTCCACAAGCAGAATTCTTCACACGCTTTTAGGATCCAAGCTATAATGTGGCTCCTGTCAGATCGTGGATATATTCAGCAAACATTTCCATGAATATTGCAGCAATTTCAGGCAAAGATGCTGTTATGGCCATGGGATTTTCTGCTGGCTATATCACCGATTTAACCAGTTCATACATTATGTTTCCCCACAAAATCACTCCGCTATGGACTGGACTGCATGAATTTTAAGCACTAGAATGCAGAAGTGGGGGAGAAGTTCACACATGAGCTCAGCTGAATACCTGATGGAACAAGTAAACTTTGAAAAATCACAAAGTAGCCTAGTGGTTCCACCAGATGATTGGCTGCAAACCACTTTTGGGTATGTGCATACTTTCCTGTCACCTATGTATATGCTGTGTGTGTGTGTGTGTGTGTGTGTGTGTGTGTGTGTGTGTGTGTAAAATTTTAAATATACTTTTAATAAGTGCTTTTTTCTAAAAAAATGTTTAGGGGTACAGTGGTACCTCGGGTTACAAACACCTCGGGTTACAAACACTTCGGGTTACAGACTCCGCTGACCCAGAAGTAGTATCTTGGGTTAAGAACTTTACCTCAGGATGAGAACAGAAATTGCGCGGCAGCAGGAGGCCCCATTAGCTAGCGTGGTACTTCAGGTTAAGAACAGTTTCAGGTTAAGAACGGACCTCCGGAACGAATAAAGTTCGTAATCAGAGGTACCACTGTACTCTCATTTTCCTACTCATATTGAAATACTGCCCCTCAATGAGGCCAAACTTAAATTCACAAAATGCTTAGGGGTATGCATGTACCCCCTGCGTCCTCCCAGAAAAAGAGCACTGCTTCTAACTAAGCTGAAGTACATCTAATTGAAGCAATCCCTTCTTATTCCCCTGCCTACCCATGCCTCCATTCCATCCCTTAATGTGTAGTTATCCTGCGTTTATTTTAGATTGCAACCCTTGGAGTAGAGACCTGACATACCTGTTTTTTTGTAAAGTGCTCTGTGTGTGTGTCGTTGTGTCTATAAAGATAATGTAGGTCTCCTGCCATTTGTACCATCTGCTCCTTGGAAATCTTGCCCTGTTTTTCTCAAGGTTTCTCTCTGAATTTCAGGGGACAGTTTAATTTCTTTCCTTCAGCGGAAAACCAAACTCATTTAATTATACAAACACAAGATACTACCTTATAATGGTGAACTAAATAATATGCACTGTTTTACTTGGATACTTAAAGAATTGACCCACATTCAAAACAGTCTAGGTCAAACTGTGTCCAGATAACTGAAGAATAAAAGGAATAATAATTTACTATGATGTTGGACAAGCCATTAAGATTAGCTAATAAAAGTATGGTTTGTTTGTAGCCATTTGTTTCCAGCCCACATTAGAAATTCATCTGCTTTGAATTTAACAGGAACATTTGTGCCAGGATTTTTATATACAATGTGTGAAGGAAATGGAACAACTAGTGAACTGTCTAGCTGTGCTTGCTTGCAACACAAACTTTTAGAAAACCTCTCTGAAGGGTGAGAGAGCAATCAACTTTATGAACTGTATAAATGGTTTATACTTTTGACATTTCTGATAAACGTGTTTTTAAAATAAATCAGTACAGTACTGATCAAAATGCATTATACATCTCTTTGCTTTTTAATGTATATTTATTTATTCATTGGTTATTTAAGAAAAATGGCCCCAGGAAGTATATTATGCTGAGAACCCATTTAACTTACAATATTATCTTTTTTTCCAAAAGTATAATTGTTTTGACATAATTTGAAAAAGCAGTGTCTAACAGTACAATTACTAACTGCCCCCAAGATCAGTATTGTAAAACAGATGTTCAAAAAACTACCCTGAAAGAGACATATTTAAGTATCCCAAGGTGATACTCAAATACCAAATACCAAATACCATTTAAACTTAACAAGGTTTTGGGAATACAGCGCAAAAGAGCCTAATTTTCAAGGTTTGCTAACAAAACAAAAAGGAATGCACAACTTTAGCAATAGTTATACATTTCAATATAACATATTAAATATATAACATATTAAAAAAAATTTTTAAAAACTTTCTCACGGTGAGATGTAGCTGAGGATGGTTTCACAGAAAACTTTCGGCAGTCCTTTAGATGATGTTATTTTTAAAATGGTACTATGGTATCAGGACAGGAAAATTTTCAGTAAGCAAAAGCTTTTGAGCTTGACTTAGTCCCATTCCCACCCACCCCCACCACCCTCTGTATATATATAGGGTCTGACACTTCTGTTTCTAGTGTATCTGAAGAAGTGTGCATGCACACGAAAGCTCATACCAAAATATAAACTTAGTTGGTCTTTAAGGTGCTACTGAAGGAATTTTTTTATTTTGCTTCGACTCAGACCAACACGGCTACCTACCTGTAACTTAGTTTATTTTGTAAGCCAAATGAATACTCCCGCAGGTGAATGAAGAAAACAAACAAACAACTAATAAAAATTCAAGTACTGTTTACAGATGTTATTGCTGATTTGCAGAAAGGTCAGCAAGCTAGCTTTTCATAATGGAAGTTAAATGCAACGTGCAACTGATACATGAATGGCGCCTGGGTACCAATCACACCCCTGGTTATTTACTTCTGTTCCTTTCTTGAGCTGAAAATAACTATTTGGCAATATGGTAAATTTTAAAAAAGGAAACTTTTTATGGTGTAATTTTTGTGACTGAAATTTTCACATCGTTTTTGCACAGTGTGGAATGAATGGTGTTTACCCCCCTTTCATTTTGCTTGCTCCAGCAATGTTGTAAAATAACTGAATGATCTGGTTTTCCTTTGTTTGGGTCAAGAAATTTTAGCTGAAAATTGTTACTCTGTGAAAGAAGATTATTGACTCAACAAGCCTTCAATTTTCACTGAATAACACTCCCACCCTCTAGCTTCAGGAACATATTGTGCATCCATTCTATTTTAAAGTACAGACTGTAATTTAAGACTGAGGCACTTTGATGCCCCACTGAACTTTGTTTAAGCCTGGAATAAAAGACGGGGAAAGCTTTAAGCTCCAAAGAAAGTGACTAAGCTTTCCCAAGTGATTTTCTTAGCTACTATACTATAGATTAAGAAAAAGTTGGGGGGGGGAATTAACTTTTCCTTTTCAGAATATAGCTGATTTTAGCTTAAGTTTCACAAATAAGGCATGTGTGTGGAAGCATATTATCATAGGAGAATCTATTGAAGGCAGATAAAATTTATAATCATAACTGTAATGGTTTTCTAGGGACAAGACATTGCTATATGCTTTCTGGAAAGGCTGGTCATGGAATCGACTAAAAACAAAATGACCCTGGGCTGCCCAATAGGTGATAGGCAATACTATCAAATTCAACTTATACATAAGTGGAAAGTCACACAGAAAGTCCACCAAGTTCGCATTTAATTTCAAGGGAGAACTTTTCTAAAACAGGATATGATTTTTAAAAAAGAAATTTGAAAGGAAAAATCATGTAGGTTATATCTTTTTGGGATACTTGTGGTGGGATTCAAGTAATGAGTCCCGTCCTCGGAAGTTTCGCTCAAGGACTTCTATTGGTGCAATAGGGCTTTGCTCCCTATTCTTCCCCCAAAGTTGTCTCTGGAGGGGGTCAGGAGAATTCCCAGAACAGTGAGTGTGGGGAGGAGAGGAGGGTCATTCCATCTGGCAAGCCAAATGCTTGCCCTGAGGATATCCTTAGTGTGACATTTAATTCCTCTTTTGGAGGTTACTAAAAACACAATAATAAAAGCTCTGGTAGAATATACACCACAAATTAGGAAATATACCAAAAAGGATGCCAGCGTGGTTAGCAAACACATCAAGGAAGCTATAAAAAGTAGGAAAGCTTCCTATAAAACCTGAAATCTTGCTGAGAGGCTAACAAAGACAAGCACAAACTGGTTACTGATGAGGTAGGCAAACAAAGACTTAAAGAAGCATGTTTCAAAAATAACATTATTAATATATTACTACAAAATAGTGGAACTATCCTTAAATAATTACAAGTAGAGAAGACAGCAGGACCATTAGATGACTAGGAGATGAAAGGAATGCTAAAGGATGCTAGAGAGATTGCAGAGCAGTGGAGTGAATTATTTTCATTTGTCTGTGCAGTGGAAGATGTAGGACAGATAACCAACAAGTGAACCACTTTTTCCATGGAGAGCATCTGAAGATCTTAGTCAAACTGACATGACAAGAGGCTAAAGTTCTAGAGCTGAGAAACAATAAAAGTTAACGAATCACTGTGGCCAGATGGCATACATCCAAGTAGTTCTTTCAACTAGTTGTTGCAACTAAAATCAAACATCTGATCTTCCAATAAATAGTGAAGTAGTCAGGAAATTGCATAATGCAGTCTAAAGTCTGTGCTGGCCCAATTGGCATAAAGCATTATTAAAGATAAAATTCTTAGCATGTAGAACAAGATATCTGCAAATAGCAGTTCTGCCTGCAAAGAACAGTATGTCAGCAAGCACGTGAATAAGGATAGATCTATATATCCAAAAAGGCTCCTGGTAAGAAGTTACGGCAGGATTAGGGAAGCTGCAGAGATGTTGGGACCACAGCTCCCACCATCCTTGACCAATGCTCATGCTGGCTGGGGCTGATAGGAACTAGAGCCCAAGAACATCTGGAGGACCACAGGTTCCCCATCACTAACTTAAGGAATAAGAAGCTTTGTCCTTTTGCTGATCAATAAAGAACAGGAAGCAGAATGCAGGAGTAAATGCAATGGAAGTAATTAACTAGTGGAGTTCTCCCAAGGATCTATTTTGCGTCTTGTACTATTAACTTGCTCATAAATTGTCTGCTGTCAGTGGTGAGCAGTGATGTGGCCAGGTTTGGGGATGAGACCAAATGATCCAGGCTTAAGGTGAAAACCTTAAGCAGACAACAAAGTGATCCATTTTTCCCAGACTCAGCAAATGAGCAACCAAGTGACAAATGTGGCTTAGTATGAGTAATACACACAGTGGCGGACAAAGACTTTCCACGGCTCAGGGCAGCACCAGGGGCGTGCACCACGTGGCACACATGCGCAGCGTCACAGCGCAAGACACATGCACGGGAAGCGCACGACGCATGTGCCGTACGCAGCGGCTCCGCATATGCGTGCTACGCAGTGGAGCTTCCGGCAAACCTCTGCACTGTACGGGGGTGCTGCCGCCTGGGATCCTCTGCTCGTAGCTGCAGCGGCTTCATCCCCTCAGTGGCTGCATCCCCGTCCGGCACTGGGGATGTTTGCCGGTGGCTCCGCTCCACTGTGTAGTGGGGCCTCTCCGCGATGGCGGTCGTGCCGCAGCGGCGGCCATCATTGGTGGAGGTGTGGAGGGGGTGCTGCGCCCCCCCAGAGTGGAGCCCGGGGCGCGCCATCCCTATCACCCCTCCCTTGCTACGCCCCTGAATACACGTTGAGGCAAAAAAATAAATAAATCCAAATTTTGCATACATACTGATGAGGTCTAAATAAACTAGTGTGTGCAGTCAACCAATCGTTGGAACGCATCCAATCCAATTTGTTGCGCAAAATCCTGGGGCTGCCAAATTGTGTGCCATATGCAGCCATGTGACTGGAAACTGGACAAGGGCTACTGAAAACCAAAGTGTGGTTCACCGCTATAAAATTCTGGCTCCACCTACATTTCATGCCCAATCCATTTTAACTTTCCACATGCTGGCAGAATCCCACCACTCCAAATGGCTAGCTTGCATTGAGAGCAAAATCAGAACCTATCACTCGGAGTCGCTACTTATGCTCCAACAATTGGAAACATTCCAGACAATCAAGGGCAGAATCCTAGAGATTTTATTCCAAACCCTTTGCAGTGCAGCCAATAAAACCTGTTCCCCATTGGGGTTAAGAAGTCCACCTTTGTTTGGCCAGGACACTCAATATTTACCCCAGCTTTACGATCCCCACCTACGCAGAGCTCTTTCCGTTGCAAGATTTAACGTCTTACCGTCTGCAGTTTTGCAAGGTAGATTCTCAAAAATCTCATGCTCTGGTGCTTGTGGCACCAAGCAGGTCAAATCCATCACACACGTTTTATTTTACTGCCAATTTTTAACATTTGGCCCCCTTATTGAAGGAGGGGATTTATCAAACTGACAATTCCAGAGTGTCTTATCTGCTGAACAATTGTAGTAATTGCGTTGTGGCAAGATTTTTGAGCAACACTATGAGATTGTGTCCCATAGGTCCTAAGAGTCATTTTTGTACCTCAAGACGTTTTATCCTAAAGTATTTCCTACTATGTTTCGTTAACTGAGTTGTGTTCTGATCCATGTATATGATGCACTTTTTCTATGCCAAGAAAGGAGACTGATTGATATATTTTCTGAAAAAGCATATCTGATAATACTGTAATTGAAACATGTTTAAACTAAACATAGTCAGTTTGCATAGCCCATAGCGTTTGCATTATAGAATTTATATCTGACTAGGGGAGCAGTTAGGATATTAAGGATTTCTGTTTGACCCTGTAAGGAAACTAAGCAAAATCACATACTTGAAAACTAAATGTCCGTATTTTCTATGCTGTTCATTGTACAGTTTAAATATTCGTAATTTTAACAGCAATGAAATGTATAACACTCTGTGACTTTAATCTTAGATTTTAAAAGTAGGCTTTAACTCAGTGTATTTAGTAGAGACTCCTTGATTCAGTTTTCAGAGATCATGAATACTGTCTTTAACATGTATGTTTTATTACATTTGGATATCATTTAAATCAAGTTCTTTTAAAGGATTGTTTCTGATAACTGGCATTAAAAATCTATTTAAAAATTATACCCATTTTTTAATGTTTTAAAGGCATTTATTTTTATCCAGCATGACCTATTGTAGCAATGCCACACCTTTTGACTTGAGAAAAATTAATATTGGTTCTGAATCATTTAATTAAATATCTCTTCTTACTCCTATTTATACATTCAGAAACAAACATACTGTTACCCTTCATGTTTCAATATATTCTTCTTAATCTGTTAAATATAGTGTGGTGCAATATATTTCATTAGCTTACAAAATATGGATATTTGTGCTTAACTATTCTCTCTATGTGCTAAATTAAGTTTATGCTTTCAGACTTTGAAATGTGAGAGGTTTGCACCTTTCAAATTTATCCTCTCTGATTTATTTTTTGTTGTGGCACTACATCACATAAATGTGCTAGGCATTGTTCAGTGACTAAAATCTAAAACAGGCCCTGCTTGTGGATTTACACTTATGTTCACTTTTTGCCTAAAAATAACTCTGTTAGTAAAGGGTGTGTTTCAATTTTAAGCCTGTACTTTTGCCATCTTAGATTCCCAGTGCTTCCAGTTGCAGACATGAGATAGGTTGTAACTGCATGTGCATGATTAGTATTTAATCCAGAATCTCAACATTGTATTTAGATGCTTGCTTATTTACTCACAACAAATCACAGTTCTGCATAAAGGTGTTTATTCTTGTTACTCCATGTCTTGCCAGTGCATTGGCTCTTGTGTAATTACTCCTAACACTGTCCGTTCAGCACCCCAACCCTTGACTATAGCCTCTTTGATTCATAGAGCTGACTTATTCTTCTCTGGATGCGGCTTGAAATTGTATTTGATCCAGCAGGTCAGAGGTCCTATATACCATTTCAAGCATGGCTTGGTTCCCAACTACTCTTCCATAATGGGTACTTGTTAGAAAGGGTATCCAGGTGCACTAAGGTGAAACGCGAAGGTCTCAGGGAAGCAGGGTACACTGCAGTTTTGGTGAGCAGTCTCAGCCTGCTTAAGAGTGGGAAACCTCTGTATACGGTGGTGCAGCAATAAAACTGCTGGCACATTTGCAAAGCTAAGCAGGTTCTGCTTTCAGATTGGATGGGAAACTACGTGTTGAGATTCCTCCATGTCTCTGTCACTTCCCACACTGTGGAATGAAAACATACACTGTCATGTGATAGACAACAATCCCATGACTGCAGACACGGGGGATGAATCTCCCAACAGATTGGACTAAAAGAGGCTTGTGGTCACTTCCATCTCCAGTAATTCTATCATTTTACTGTATGGCAAGGATATTGGCATATCTGAAGCCGGGAAGACCATGGACCAGAAACTCCAAAAGTTTGCTTTCTGTTGCCTTTCACGCTCCACCTTCGGGGCTGGGTCTGCTCTACTCCTCCTCTCCTGCTGCCCCTCTATCATCAGTCTGCCTTCCTGCCTCCGCTTGCTGCTTTCACTTTTGTCTCCTTCCTCCTTTCCTTCCTTTTCCTTCCTGCTGCAAGGGCTTCTGTAGGGCTGCTGTGACAGTCCACCCCAGTGACCGGATTCCTCCACTGAGGTGCCCAGAGAAGCCTGCACCCCTCACCTGGCCACCCAGAGCAGCGTAGGAGTGGCCAGAGGAACACACAGATGGGTGAGCAGGAACTTAAACACTCTGAGCCAGAGTGGAGAGGCAGGATCTTTTCACTCCCCTGGGGTTGCCCTGAAAGTGCATTTATTAACTGTTCTAGAGGTATTGCAAGTTATTGAGCAGGATGATCTTGTAGCAAACATCACTGCTTCACTTCTAAAAGCAGAATTGGGGGGCAGTAAAGCCTGAGATGGCCCAGCCCCCCAGATTCTGCTTGCACCCCACAGTGATCACAGGCAGAAGTCAATACTGCAGTATCAGTGCACAGTGTGTTCAGTTTTTTTAAAAAACAACAACAACATGGGGAAAGGAAATATCCAAAAAGGAGCAGTTGGCTTCAGGAACTGTCACTGCCCGATATCCCCAGTGGAAGATTTGCCCCCCCCTGGGAGCTGGGATAGGTTGGTGGTTGATAGCAATGGAGATTGGGCTCCTTACAGCAGCTCAGGACTGGCCTAAGTCATTTGGCACCTTAGGCAAATCACAAAATGGCGTCCCTCCTGCAAAGGTAGAAGGGTGAATGAATAAGTACATCGGGAGCAGGCAAGGAGAAATCAAATCAATCTTACCTAATGGTTCAAATGGGAATCAAAGTCCATTGGGGGGAGGGGAGGGGATGGGCCCACTCGGAATCATGCTAGATGGCTGCACACACTAGGCACGCAATGCGTTCCTTGGAGACTGCATCTGTTGCCCCTGTGGATCCTGCCACCCGAGGTGGTCACCTCACATTGCCTCATGGGTGAGCAAGCCCTGGAGTAGCCTTTGAAATCGCCCTCAAGGGATTGTGGTTGGGTTGATAGAAGGAATCTGATTTATTTTGGGTGGTGGGGTGAACATTTGTAATCTCTTTTTTCCTGCTATTTTAGTGTGCTCTGCTGTTAGGATTCCAGTGAAACAGTTAGAGAATTTGTTTTAGATTTAAAGAAATGACAAAGAGGCTACAGTCTGAGACTCAATAAATATACAGGTATGTATCTTTATTTTTTGATGACTGGTTCATTAGATGACCAGCGCTTTGAAACACCTTTCAGTCAATGCTTAATTTCAAATATATATATATAAGCACTAAATGGAGGTGTTTAGTAGGTCTCTGAGAACAGCAGATCCCATGGTTTCTCTCAATGGAATGAGCTGAAGGACGATGCAAGCTATTTTTATTTTTATCTAGGAAGGAAATATAAAGGAGGGCAATACTACTTGCTGTGTAATTTTCTCATTCTTTTGATTTTCGTGAGATTTTTTCTAGATCATTTCTCCAGTGCAGTCAACTCTTGAGTGTGTACTTTTCTAAGAAAAAATATATATCCCCCTTCTAGTTGATGAATATTGTGGTACAGTCCACCTCATAACCTTCCTGGATATTTATATAATTTATCATCAGCTGACACAGCCTGGGTAGAATATTCTTACCACTCCCTCTGGCTGCTGGAAGTCTGAAATTACATCTTTGTCTTTGAAGTCAGGCACACTGTTAACGTTGCTATAGAGACAAGGCGGGTAATGGCCTCCACAGAGAGGAGATTGGTATTTAGCGTTTGAATGCTGCTGTACACAAGGCCTTGATTTTTAGAGTGGTTACTGAACTATCCCCTTTTAGTAAATGTTTAAAAATTACATTTTTACACGGTCTTACCAGATTAATAGTCATGGTTTATTTCATTTTAACTGCAAGGATAAAAGCATTATTCCATTAAATGGGGTGCTTTTTCCCCTCCTTTGGTTTATGCATTATTAACACAAGCTTTCTTGTTTTGCTTGTAACATTTTATAGGCTTTTTCAAACATGCAGTCTGATTTGCTCTGCTGCTCTTTTATTTTCAGAGCTTAACTCTTTCTGCTCACAATTGTTCCCCTAGGAATGGAAAAGTCCATCTTTGAACAGTATCAGGATGCTTTTGAAAATGTATTTAAAACTAAACTGTAGTTTGATTTTGAAACAACCATGGAAAAACGTGTCCATGAGTCTTATTTTTTTGGCCTTGAACCTCCTCTAGTGCTAATGAAACCTACATTCTGTCTCTGACTTCTCTAGGGGCCTGGGATTGAAGTGAGTCTGCATTTTGTCTCTTGGCTTTACATCTGTATTATATCTGTCTTTTCTCCTTGGAGAACTTGACCATTGTAATTCAGTTTTAATAAACGTAATATGTAAATTATATACTTTCATTTAATTAATTTATTAGATTTATGTACTGCCCTTCATCATAAATAAAAATATAAAGACAAGATTTGTTTTGTAGATATTTTTCTCTGACCACATTGTAAACTGTTGGGTGGTAAGAGAAGGAAGAAGGTTGCAAAACATCCATTTGGCAGGCATCAATTTCCTCTGCTATAGTTTTTCTTTGCTCTATTGAAAAAAAGTAGTCTTCTAAATTAAGATAGCTAAGAATATTCTAAACCCTTGCATAATACTTCTCTGTGTGTATTGTTCAGCATTGTTTAGAGACTGTCAGTGCTAAATTCAGGGCAACAAGTATTTCAAAGAAGTAGGTACAAAAAGTATGTGGCTGCAAACTTTTGCTTTTATTTTTTATTATTAATAAACAATAATAAAAGCACTCTGGGGGAATTGCAATACAGACTTCAACATTCTATTATTATTTTTATTATTATCATGCTGTCCCTGCACAGGCTTGCAGGCCCCAAGACTTCACAGGAAGTGAGACTGGGACATAGATTCATTTCACATTAAACAAAGACAGCCAAAATTAGCTAAGTATGGTTTAACATCTTTTGTTACCAGCTCATTACATGAGCTTCTGATTTCTATTAACTTGTAATGTGTGGCAGTTATCTACTACATTTGTATCCTACTCTTCTTCCAAGGACCTCAGAGAGGCAGACATGAATCATAGCCTACTAGAGACCTTGTAAGATTGACTTTCCTGGAAGATAATAACATGCCCAAAGTCTTCTTTCATAATATTGGCTTTCACAGGTGAATGGAACACCTTGCAGTTCCAACAACTGTTAAAGATCCTGTACATCCCAACTGTCCCTCCATTCCTCTATCCATTAGCAACTTATTCTTAAGCAGAAGAAGGAAGTACCAGGCCAGTGGATGGAACTGAGAGACAGTTGGAGAGTCTTTACATACGTCAGAAACATAAAGAGCCACGTGGAGTCTTCTCATCACGCAAGGGCTCTGTTCATAGGCTCCTGTGTGGCTCATGGCTCATGGTTTAGAAGAGGCTTGAACCATGATATCCCTGGCCCAAAGCTCCATTCACTACCTCCTGGTGGCTGAGAATGCCTCTTCTTGCTTGCCCCTCACCCTCTCCACAATAATATATTATAGGAACTCTCCAGTGAGCCATGGTTACAGTTGTGTTCAGTTTCCTTCGTAAAGCAAATTATGAATTTTCAAGTTAAACCACATTCATGACTACTTCTCAGAAAAGAACATAAAGCCATCTGATGGAGCCCTTATCAAATGTTATTTTCCTTCCCCCTTCTTTCTCTTTCTCTCTCCCCCTCCCCAATCCCTTTTATTTGTTCTATTCCTTGCCTTTGTTCTCTGCCTTTGCTTACACCTCCTTTAGCAACCACCTAAAGAATGTTTGGGAGGCCGTCCACATACTTTGGCAACTGTAGGAATAACCCATGACTTCCAGATTGTAAGAGGGTCCATGGTAGAATGGTACTTTCTGCACAATAAGCACACACAGCCAATGCCTAATTTCCCATATTCAGTATGTGCTCAGCCATGCACACACACATCATGCTGAACCTGGCAGTGACCCAAAAATGTTCCAAAGGGGGCAGAATGGAGAGAGGGGTTGCAGGCTTTTTCAATGGTGTTTCAAATATACACGATCTCACTTAAATGTGTGGTGCCTTGGAACGTAACTCCCACGTAAATGAGGGATGGGCTGTATATGTATATCATTTCTCTTTCCAGTTTAAGTTCTCATTGTAGGAATTCGGGCACAAAATGACATGGTTTCTGTAATATCAGTACGCTTAGCATAGCTTAGCATAACTTGGTTAGGCTGTCATTACCGTAGGTATAGCAGAACTCCCAGAGTACCCTCCCAACTATCATAAAAACAGTAGACAATAAAAGCATATAAGAGAATAATACTCTACTTCTGTGTTCTGCACATCTATTTTCTTGGAGTAAAATGGATAGAATACCAGTAGACCAGCAAAACATTAAGAGGATGGGAGTCCAGATGGTGTTTCCATGCATAATCCATATCCAGGCAGCACTAAAATCTTGTCTGTACTGAGGATTAGTCCCAGTTTTGAGCTCTGGTAGCCAGCAGAATCTCTTGCCACAGTCTGTTGCGAAACCTTAGTGAATGAAAGCCACATTTTGCTCTTGTGAATTTTAGCTCTTTTCCATGCTTGTTTAGGTTTTCAGCAATTGCTGCTCACAAATTGTAGAAATTGGAGCTAATGCTAAACTAGTTATATGCAATAAAACACTAAACAGTCATACGTACTGTGTATTCTGATTAGCGGCAGCTGTCCAAGGTCTCAAGCAGTAATTTTTCTCAGTCTTGCTACTTGAGATCTCTGAACTGGCTGTGCTAGGGATTCAATCTAGGACCTTCTGTGTGCAAAGTGTTTGATCTGGCAGTATGTTAAAGATGAACCAATAACGGGAAAGGTTGCGGCTATGTTGCTGCAAATTTAAACCATCTTGTAAGTGTTCCTGATAGATGGGTTGCTTCAGTAACAACATACAACCCAAGAGACAAAGATATATTCCCCAGTCTCCTATGGTGCTGTTACACAAATTATAAGACCTTCTCTCTAGTTGTCTGTTTTTCATTGTTATATAAATGTTTCAGCTTCAATTTATTTTTGTATAAATGAGCCTCATTTATACAAGTTGCTGCTTAAGTTTCCATTGAAACCAAGTGTATAAGGTATGTTTGGGTTTGGAAAATGGCCAAAACATCAAGTTCAGCAGAAGAAAGAACTTATTATGGCACAAATTTGACCAAATATGGACTCCCAGAATGTAGCCACTTTTTGAGGTCCACCACATGTGCTGCCATGACTCTAGCAATGTGCATCCCCTCTAACAAGTTTGGGGATGAGCGGAACTGATATGGGCTAGTCTGGCTGGTGTTAATGGGTCAGTTTTACAGAATTCCTCTATTTCAGCAGGCATTTTAATTACGTTTTCTGTTTGTATAATTAATTTTAATTTACTTTACAGTCATACCTCGGTTTAAGTACGCTTCGGTTTGAGTACTTTCAGTTTAAGTACTCAGTGGACCCATCTGGAATGGATTAATCCACTTTCCATTACTTTCAGTGGGAAAGTTCACTTCAGGTTAAGTATGCTTCAGGTTAAGTACGGACTTCCAGAACCAATTACACTCATACTTCGGGTTAAGTACGCTTCAGGTTGAGTACTCCGTGGACCCGTCTGGAACAGATTAATCCACTTTCCATTACTTTCAATGGGATAGTTCGCTTCAGGTTAAGTACGCTTCAGGTTAAGTACAGACTTCCGGAACCAATTGTGTACTTAAACCGAGGTACCACTGTATTCACAATACGCTTTTTAAAATGTTTATATGCATGCAGAATTGGTGGTTAAATAGTTGAAATAAATATTTTGAATTATTCTATTCACATTTGTATTTGCACATTCAGAGCCCATGAGCTGTGTTATATGAATCAATTGTGCATGAACTGATTGGAAGAGGCAATTTGCTCAGCATCTCACAGTGACAAAGCACACATTTAGTCGCCTTTAGAATCTCCCCAGATGACCTTGCACTTCAGTATTCAGATCTGTTTATCTTTTCTGTCTGTCCTTCTCTCTCCATATCATTGGCTGATGTCTTCTGATGTCATAGTGTGAGGTTTTACATGCAGAGGTGTTATAACTTCTCGAGTTGCCATTGCTTTACCTGCTTATATAATTGCAGAGAATCTGGATAGTCCTGAGCCCAGGCATGTAAGTGCAAAGGAGGACTTAGTAGATCTTAAAATTGGCATTTTTCTATCCATGAAAAATCTTAGTTAAACAGCACTGCATAAGTATGGCTTGGACATGCATGGTTAATGAAATTAGGTTGAGTAGTTTTCAGAACCTTCCAATGGAGAAAAATGGAAATATATAATGATTTTAGGGTATTAATGCATTTGGTTATCTTATTTACATAATAATTTTGAGGTTTACTATAGGCATCTAATGGACCTTTTAAATGTATCTTAATGTACCTTGATGATCAGAAATGTATTTCATTAAATGCTGATTTAAAAACAACAACACCAAATATAGCATATAATAAATGCTTGGTTTCAAAATCAAAATTTCACTAATATTGCTGGTCTTCATTTTGGTCTTTATTTTGGTGTTTATTTTAACAAAAGCATTTAAAGTCTGTCATCTGTTTTTCTTTTGAGTGTCAATTTCCATGACAGGACTGTAGTAAAATTTTGTAGGCTTTATTTAGTAGAGTGAAGGGAGTTAGAACATTGATACCTCTTCCTTTTATGTTTGGCTTGGTTTTATGTATCAAAAAAGCAGCTGCCTTTGGAGAAAACCTCAAATTAGGATGAAGTGGGTAAGCAGTTAGAATTCAGCAGCAGCTTTGTGCCAAGAGAGTCTAGTGCATAATAATTTACACTGGGAGAGTTATGACTGGGTTCTGTGAATAATTTGATTATTAAAATGCATTTACTCTTAAGTTCTGTTTTTAAAAAAATTATTTGGTCATTCAGAAAAAATTGAAAGAGATACTACACAACAGTCCTGCTTTTTAAAAAGACTTGTTAAGCTTCTTTCCAACATTTTTTTAATCCTGTGGAGCATATACTTTTTGGCAAATGTGATTTGTTGCTGGGTATTGTATGAAACAGCAGTGTGTTACACAATGACTAAACAAGATAAAGTGATATTTTGAATCTCTCCCCACCCCTTGCACTTCAAAGTGTCCAAAATTCCTATTTTCTTACCATGAATAAGGCCACAGCTTGGAATAAGTTCTATGTTTTCTTCTTCCAATGGTGTAGCTTCAAAGGCATGGCATAAAAATTCCCAAGTGCATCAGTTTGGTCATGACAGTAGTCTTTTACAACTTTCAGAATATGTTTTATTTCTAATCTATTTCCGAAGGTGCAGTTGAATTTCTATAGGAATCAATTTTACTTTTAATTACCAAAGTAATTTTTTGAAGCACAATTTCCAGCAGCATTCTGTGGAAGTTTCTTGGTTTTGGCACTTTAATGTGGCTTCTTCTTTCCAAAGACAACAGAGAAAGCTGTTTTCAAATCACCAGCCCCCTACTTGAGAACTTTTATCCTTTTAAAGAGCTGACAAAATCTGAAGTTCTAGTCAAGACAACCTTGCAGGGGAGCATTGTATGCACAGCAGGACTTCTGAGACCCTTGTTTATGAAAACAGCCCTTCACACTGCCTTTGCAATTCCACGGGTCTTCAGAAATGAAGCTGCTGTTGAAGGATTTGTTGTTGGGGGGCGGGGAGAAATGATAAATCCTCCTGTGCAAATACACATGCAAGAAACTTACTGTATCATGCCCTGAGCCGAAGTATTTTTTGTAGTAATTAACAGTACTATGGGTAGTTGCACATAAATGAAGCTGTAGGCTTAGTTGCCATGTTTATGACTATGATAGTGAGATTGTTAATTACATTCATTTAAAATATGTAGATTGTCTGTGGCTGTCCGGGTTATGATGCATTACTGATGTGGCTTGTAGTCCTGTTCAAGTTGTTCTTCCTTGCTCTAAGCTTTTCTTCCAAATGTGTACATTTTATGTGACTGAATGAGATTCAGTTGCAAACTAGATATAGTATAGCTTTGACGTAATTATTATTTTTATTTAAAAACATGAAATTTAAAGTTGCTTAGAAACCTGAAGTGGAAGACAAATGTTGGGAATCATTCATAATCGTGGCAAACTGAACACATTAAATGCAGCCGAATTGTCAATGGATATTAATGAAATGGTGTGTAAAATCAAGACCCTTGGGGAACTTCTAAAAATGTTTATAAGTCACACTAAAGCTGCAGTCCTGTGCCCACTTAGTCCCAAGTAATTTCCATTGAAATTAGTGGGATTTTGCTAGAATTTTGCTCCACATCCTTGTTATATAATCTATAATATAGATAGTGACTTGTTTAGCCTTCCCTATAATTAGTTAAAAAGAATAAAAAAAGTAAACTTTTGTAAATATGAATGCTACCATTCATTATTGTAAACAGAGTTCTAGCTTTAATTATTACTGATTATCAACATTTATTATTATGGCAAGTACAGTAGTATTGCCACTAAGAGTAAACATAAAGGGTGGAGGTGAGCAGCATTACAACATTAGCTTTTAAAGCTACAGTGACAACAAATTCTCGTTTTCACCACTTTAAAAAAATAAATCTTGCTCTGATTTGCATTTGTGTGCTTTTGACTGGTCAATTTTGAATATTAGATATAACAAGTCCTACTGGCTTTACACTATGTTTCCACAAAAAGCCTACTAAAGCCAGTAGCATTGGAATTTCTGATTGTGTTTACTTTGCTAGCGCATGAACTTTTTAGATTAGTGGGAGGTGTTGCACTTCACCCCCGCTGATGATTCGTATATTTTTGCTTGACATATTTGGTGTTTGCTACATTTTTAAAAATAAGCATTCCAATTGAAAACGGAATTCAGTAAACTTGTTTCCCTGCCTGTAGGTGGCTTACCAGGAAACTCATATAAGAACCTAAAAGGTTACCTGTCGGTTGGAGGAAGGAAACAGAGATCAACCATGGTCAAGTCAGAGCAAATGGGCTATTAAGCCTGATCTTTATTACTGCTGTTGCAACAGGGTGCTCACTCACCCCACGCAGGTGGGAGGAGGAACCCAGAACAGTCGTGTACAAGCCCTTATATAGACTTTTGAACTTGCCCAGCCTGTAGCTCAAGACCACCCACCAAAACATCATACATACATCACAGAAGAAGGTGGGCTACAGCGGAAATACATCACAGGGGGACGGTCTACAATAAAAATCCTGTCTGGCAGGATACTGATGATGGTCACTTGATTGCTTTACCTGGGCAGCCTGGCCATTCCTTTTGAGATTCTAAATACTTAGTTCCTGAATCCAGGTCACAGGCTCACCCTATTCATACAAAACACACCCTTAAGACAGGATTTGTGAGCAAAGAGACAATAGGGAGGTTTTCCCATTTCCTTCCTCACTGCAGAGAATATTTGAGGTGGCTGGAAGAGTCAAAATGGCTTCAGGATTGCTCTCCTGTACTATTTCATACACGTGGTTTATATACTTATGTATGTGTTTGCCTTGTACATTTATGAACATATGATTTATATATGTGAGACCTTTGAATTCCTATAACACAATCTAGCATAATTTCAAAGTGGAAATGAAGTTATTTCTTCTCCTTCTAAGAGCTTGGATTCTGAGATGCCTTCAACATATATACCGGTATGCTGGGCTCCTTTTATTTTCAGAAGGGCCTTTGATACAGGGGAGACTGTTGCCTAGTAGAAGGGAGCAGGCATTTTCACTTTTCCCCTGACAGCCCCCTGTGATGACACCTGCACTATTGAAGAGGATTCCCCCAACAATCCAGAGCAAATTTTCAGGAGGAGGGGGTGTCATAGCAGCTGCACAAGAATGGGTAAATTGGCAAAACATTCCTCTTCCCTGCTTTCCATCAGTGGGAGGAGTTCCGCTCACAGCTTCTTGGGATGCAAGCCAGTATTTTATTCATACTAGATATACAGTGATGAGAACAGAAGGCAAGAAGCAAAATGTGGTAGAAAAACAATTGTATACAGGTTTGCAAGGTGCTGCTTTTTGTTTAGTTCTTGCTGTAAATCCCACAGCTTTATAAACAACTTCCCCAATTAAAAAGAAGAAGAGCGGAGAGAGAATCCATATTTTGCTAGTCTTGCGCATCATCAAGTTGGTTTAGTACTGATAAAGTTTCATCTCAGTAGGTCAAGCTTATATCAGTTTGACTTTAAGGGGTTTAATTTTGGCAGAATCACATCCATTGGTTTAAAGGGCTAGGAATCAGTTTATATTTAATATTTAAAGTTTTATTTAATATTTAAAGTGTTCATAATAAAACAGTTAATAACTAACGGTATCCATTTTCTTATTTATAGAGTGATACATTTCTCACCATATCCAATATCCCCTGTGGGCCCATAACAAACAATCAGTTGCTTAACAGTGTAAATGCAGTATAGACAATTGTTAGTGTTGGCTGCCGAGGATAGAAAATAATTTTTATCTATCTATCTATCTATCTATCTATCTATCTATCTATCATCTGCACTTCTTGCTTTTAAAAACACAGTCCACTGTGTGAGGGGGTGGGAATCCCCATAGGACTCAATTAATCCCTTTTGCTTCCCTCCCTCCTCCTGTCTGTTCATAACTAGGCACACACACAGTAACACACAGCGCCATTACTATTCCCCACACTTATTTATTTATTTATTTATTTATTAAAAACCTTTATATGCCACCCATCGTCAAAATTTATTCCAGGACCCTATAGAAAATATCACATGAAATGTTGGAGCAGTCCAGTGCCTCTTCTCCCCAAGTTGCACATTATCAAATAATGCAAATGCTGCCTCTGGTTGCCTTGAAGACACTTCTTTGCTAGTATCTAGCCCAGGGGTCAGCAACCTTTTTCAGCTGCGGGCCAGTTCACCGTCCCTCAGACCATGTGGTGGGCCGGACTATATTGGGGGGGAGGAATGAACGAATTTCCTATGCCCCACAAATAACCCAGAGATGCATTTTAAATAAAAGCACACATTCTACTCATGTAAAAACACGCTGATTCCCGGACCGTCCGCAGGCCAGATTGAGAAGGCGATTGGGCTGCATCTGACCCCCGGGCCTTAGGTTGCCTACCCCTGATCTAGCCCCATTTATGTGTTAGTCTCCAGTCAGTTCAAATTGTGTGGGGAAGAGAGCAGGGCCATGCACACCGACCCACCCTCTGCCATTGCGTCTGCTGTCAGTACTGCCCTCACACTGTCTATTCCTTGGGGACATGTCTGCAGAGGGGAAACCTGTCAAACCCTTTTCTGTGACCAACTGCTCTGCAAACACAAGTTATTAGGTCTCTCTTCATCTTCACATACCTTTGAAATAAAATTTAAAAATCCACAAGTTCTTTTTCAGCACCCGTGTTTACAGCTATCTATGCTTGATTCACTACATGAGATGGTGGAAAGCAAGATCATATACATATCGCTGTAGTGTAGCGTATAGAGATGAGTTGGCTTTCAACGAAATAGTTGCACTACTAGCACAGCACTACCTCAACAGAATTCCCCCCTCCACTTGCCCACTCCAAATCTACTCTGGAGTGTTGGGGAAACCTCCAGAACAGATTTAGGGGGGCACAGGGTGAGATTATTATGTTGTGCAGCACTGATGGAACGATCTACCAGTACTTAAAGCGATGTTGAATACAACCCATAGATTATGCATGCTTCTGTCTCTTTATTAAACTTTCACTGTATCTTTAATCTTATCAAAGACAGGCTGTGCATTTTGCAGGGCACATCAGAGGACTCTTGAATAAAACAACTTTCCACCCGCCACCCTCTTGTTTTGTTTCCATAAACTCTTCCCTCAAAGGGAAACAGTCACTGATTCTGCATGCTCCCTTGCATATTTGTAGAATACGGTATTGCTTAATATGTGATGCTGTGTTGCCATGGACTCAGCTGCATGGTTTATTAACTCATGTTGTGATCTTTGACTCTCCAGTCTTGTGTATGTACAGCCTGCATTTGGTGTGACACCAGGGGCATGTGTGTGGCTCTGATGGGTGCCATACGTCTGCTGAATCAGCCTTTTCTCTTCCCCAAGATTAGAAAAGCAGGTGTTTGGTCTCATTTTGAGAATTTATTGTTATCTGCCGGTGGTGCTTTGGAGACTGCTCTGCTTACCCACCAAATAGCCAAATGCAGGCTAATAGCATGTTCAGGCCACTGAAGCCTAAAATCCTTCTAATTCCATCCCCTAATGAGTAATCCCCAGTTTCTGTATGCGCTTAGATTGCGGAAGATCTAATTATGAGATACCTGGTGTAAGAAAAATTTAGCGCTGAAAATTAGAAAATTTTTTTTTAAATAGTTGATAGATTTGTATTTGCACAGTGGTTTGTTTATAAATCTGTATAAAAGTAAACATCCTTGGGGATATTGATTGCCTAGGATGAAAAGAATTTTAAAATGTTTCTTCTTGATGGGTTAATCACTCATAGTTTATAGGGATGGATTGTCAGTTCTGCTTGAAGTCACTCATTTTCAACCCTTCAAGACCTTGTAAAGATGTATTTGGTTAAGTAAATTACTCAGAGTAAAAAACCACAGTAAATATGGTAGAATGAAGGCATGATTCTGGTAAAGCTCTAATCTTGATTAGATGTCTTTTAAACTTTGAAAACTACAGAAAAGCAATCCAAGCACCACTGTGGCTCAAATCTTAAATTGTAATGAGCACTGGAGGACACAGAATGTGTTAATCTTCAAGCTGCATGATTATTTTGTGTTGTGAAAGGTTAGCTTTTCAATTGCAAGCCTTAATTACTTTTCAAATGAATATTTCATAACAGTTATTTTTTCATTGACTATACAACTGCACTGCTTATTTTATTTCTTATTTGGTAGACATCAGTTTTCAGCAGCTTTAAATTCATTTAATTCCCGTCACTCCCACCACTGTTTCTGGCATCAAAGGATTAGAAAATATGCATAATATTTCCTGATGAGTGATTTGTACTACATGTTGAAATTTTTCAAAGCCATTTTCAGTGCATTTTTGCACAAAGCTTCACATATATTCTTACAAAATTGACTGAAAACTATAAGGAACACCACTTTAACAATAAATGGTGAAATCTTGGTTCTGCTAGGGAATTTCATTGAACTAAAACTTACCACTGCTGCTGTCTAATATCTGTGTGGCATCAAGTTTGCAAGATTCTGCACACACCAAGAAATTCTCAGCTATTATGGCTAGTGACATGTTATGCCCTTAGACTTTAGGCCTGAGCCCTAGGTATGCTTAAAGTAGCTGTTTGGACTCTTAAAACAGAATGGCAATTGTGTCGATAAAGAACAAATTAATATAGAACATGAATATTCAAAACTCTGATCTCCAATCTCCCCCTGCCCCCATATTGGGTAGGTGGACAATGGGTAGGTGGACAATGACAGATCTATTGAAAGAGGCATTGCACCAGCATTACACCTCCTGATGGTACAATCCGTCTTGGCTTGCTTTGTGTAGAACTGGTTGTGTTGTTGTTTTGCCCTCTAATTCAAATTACTTTTTTAAAAAAAATCAGGTGCAATAGTCATATGTAGATTCAGCTTGAGTAGATGAAAAAGTATGTTTTTAACAGTGTAAACCAGGCCTCCCCAAACTACTGCCCTCCAGATGTTTTGGCCTACTACTCCCATGATCCCTAGCTAACAGGACCAGTGGTCGGAGAAGATGGGTCTCTTGGAAGAGACGGCAAGGAGAGAGACGACATGTTTCTTGGTTTCTGATTTATGATAATAAATCCTTAGTTTGCTAGTATGTCTTCACAAGCCTCAAGCCTCTATTTGTTGCGCAGTTTGCTCTGCTAAGTAAAGTGTGCCCATGTCAGCAGACTTGGGTCATTGATTTATGTTGCAGCAGATTTCGAGGGACCTCCTCATTGTGACGACTGGAAGGAGACGATCCAGCTGGGGGCTAGCCAGCTGGCTGTTCGACCCCTGGATGCCAACACACAGTACTGAAATGGGGTTGGGGAGAATGTGCCTACACTTAGCAAGGCCCAGAAAGTAGTGCATATCGGCCAGAAAAATAAAGGGGGGAAGCTGAAATTCACAGATATGTTAGATGTAAACAGTCACTACGGATGACCCTGTGCTGAGTTAGGTAATAAGAAATAAACACAAGACTTTGGTTCTCCTCCTCCCCAATGGCCTGGAACATTGCCATCACAGATGAAAATGTCCATAGTTAGGTTGATCTGGTTTAGGCTGCACCTCGCTCCTTCAGAGCTATTGGTTACAGATGGGCCACAATGTAGCTTTAAGTCTGCAGCACAATCCTATACATACCTACTCAGAAGTAGTAGTAACTTCAATTGAATCTACACAATTTTAGTTCCAGGCAAGTTGGTATAGTATTGCTGCCCGATTAACCAGTTCAGTGCCCAATACTTTTTCATTTGGATTATTTTCTTAATGTTACATCAGTTTGATGCAATCAAGGAATCCAGGTGCACTGAAGTACATACAAAAAAATTGTGTGTGTGCAAATACCTTTTATCTTTTATGTTTCCCATAATTCTAATACTATTGCTTCCTTCTTTTTATTGAAGAATAATTTTTATTAGTTTTTATAGAAACAAGACAGACAAAACATACAATATAAACTCTGTCCCTTCATTTTCCCTCCACCCCCAAGACCACTTCTGCCACCAGTGGTACCCGTGGGCATTGAGAAACAAAGGGGTCCATTTTAAGCTGGGTTTGACCTCCCCCCCTCCCTCCTCCCCCCTCATCCCTCCCCTGCCACTGAGTGGACAGAGGTGGAGGATCTCTGAGGTTTGGTTTTCCCCCAGCTAATTCTTCAACATAACAATCTACTTAACAATAAAACAACAAAAGGGAAAAAAGAAAAAAAACAAGAAAAAAGAAGAAAAAAGAAAAAATATAAATTCCCAAATCTTATTTTCTTAACAATTTGTTTGTGGCTTCCTCGATTCTCTTCCTCCTGGTTTCCCTGACTTCTTTAATTAATTATGGCGGGTTTTCTATTCTAATTCAAAATCTTATTCTTATCATATTAACTTGATCCTCCTCCTTCTTCATGCTGCCCCCCCCCGAGCTCCCTCCTGCCACGAGGATAACCCGAGGGGCACAGCACTCTAAAGGTTCCATTTTTGTGTCTGGGTTTCCTTCTACCCCCCCCTATCCCCTCAGAGCACCCCCTGCCACTAGGTGCAAAGAGTAAAGAGAGGGAGACAGGCAGCTCTCTACCCAAACACCTCTCTAAACACAAAAAATATTTTAAAAAAGCTCTAAAATATTTCCTCAACCATTCTTCTAAACAATCCAGAAAACTCCTAACCCTAAACTTTTAAAACACTCTCCTTCCCCCCTCCCAATGTCTTTTCCCCCAATTGGATCAGCATTTCCTTTAGCAAGCCAAGATTTCAGAAACCGTTATTCACCATCCAAAAAAAACACCCTTTAACTAAAATTTTCACCCCATACCAGTTCTTTCCCACTTCCAATTCCAGGCCTTTGTCCCCCCCCTCCCCCGCATATCCCTTCCCTCACTGACACCACTGCACATTTCAGTCCCTCCAGGGTCCTCATTTCCATCAGTCTTCATTTTACTTTGCTTCTCCTTGTCGGTCTCGTCTCCTTGTTCAAATCTTTGTTTTTCATCATCCAACACATACTTTTTTTGGTCCAAATCAGTCTCCAAATTATCATCAAATTGTTGCTCCTCACACACAATCTCAGAATCAAAATTGCCCTCTAAATCCTGGTCTTGCACCTCAATCTCCGTTACTGTTGGATTCAGATCTTGCCGTTCCTTGTAGATATCTTCCCATATTTGTAGATAGTTCAGCGCAGCCTCCTGGAAGGTTCGAGAAAACTTTGTTTTCATACTTCACTTAACCACAGGCAGACAGGAGATAAGGGCCAGAGGGTACTGGAAAATTCCTCTCTACCACATTGTCGGCTCCATCTTGGCTGATCTTCTCCTTTGTCTTTAACTCCATCACAAATCCAATTAAAATTCCAATTAAATTACTTCTTCATCATCTTCAACCAGTTTTTATAATCCACAACAATAAAATCGATTTTCTTAGTCTTTTGGCAGTTTGACAGCTTTTGACAGCTGTCAAAGCACTTTCCCCCTTGTTAAAGCTGAACCTCAAGGGGTACCGACATCGGGGGCTGGGAAAGTTTGAAAAAGTCTTTCTTTCTCTCGGGTCCACAATCTGCAAAACTTTTCCCCTTTCGGCTTGAGAATATTTAATGCGCCTCCCAATTAGCCATTTGGAAGAGATCGGCTTCCGTTGTTTTGAAATCTCTTCCTATCTTCAAAATTGATACTTTTAAAGTCCAAATAAAGATTTCACTTACTTTATAGAAATGTTTTATTTCCTTGGAAGAATCCGCCGCTTGCAGGCTAAGGACTCGGAGCTTCGCTTCACGGAGGTAAGATGATACCCAAAAATGGCTCCCGCGACTCCACTCCGCTGGCTCTCGATCGCTCTACGGAGCTCTCGGGCAGCGGAGGAATCGCGTCCGGAGCAGAGAGCTGGGCGGCTATGTCACCGGGACGCTCTTCCCGGTGTTTTTTCGGGGAGTCCGCTCGCTCTGCGGACTTCCCCCCCCTCCACGAAGCCAGGGACTTCGGAGCGCGAAGTCCCTGCGTCCTATTCCACCGGCGCGACGGACCGGAAGCTCCTATTGCTTCCTTCTTTGTGGACTATTTTAGGCGGGAGTGTTGTAAATCATTCAGTATGATGTGTAGATGTTTTTTGTCCACTTACTTGAGTATACCGTGTTTCTCATATTATAAGACACGTCTTATATTTATTTTTTCCTCAAAAAAACACACTATGGCTTATTTTCAAGGGATGTCTTATTTTTTTCCTCCTCCTCCTGCCGCGGCCGGCATTGCTGCTGCTCCTATCACTATGTCTTATTTTCGGGGTATGGCTTATATTCCTTGAATGCTTAAAAATCCTGCTATGGCTTATTTTATGGGGATGCCTTAAAATATGAGAAACAGGGTAATAATTAAAATGGTTCCTAGAACAGGTCCTACAAATCCCCAAGGCACCCACTCTCCATTACAATAATGGGCCAGTTTAAACCTTCCTATATTTCCTTTCTTTTATTTTCCTCCCAGTCACCAATTCTTAAAAGAAAAAAGAAAAAAAAGCTTTTATGCCAGTGCTAGGGAGCATTTACGGAATGTTCGATGTATTGGTAAGACAGCATGTTTTTCTGCTAAACTAATGTAACTGGATAATTAAGTAGATTCCTTTTGTGAGTTGATGCTCCTGCAACATATTAATAATCTTAAACAGAACCACAATACTGGAGAATGATAATACGTTTTTTAAAAATAGAGTAGTGGAAAAAATCAAAAGATTTGACATCCCATTCCTGAAGACCTTCCATGGGAATCATTTGGGACTTGCTTCTAAATAAAGTGTTTAGGATCAGGTTGTCAGTATGCTTTGAGCAATTTGATTCAGCAGGTGCCTATGTCCTGGGGAAGCGCAGTCAGTTGTCCTGCTATTCAAAGATCTCTTTGTATGAAGAACCCTTTATTAAGCCTTTGAGGCTCTTGGGCAAAGTGGATTTTAGCCCAAGGCGTGCCCTTAATATGTCGGGAAACTTGCTGTAGTGCCCTGTGTTGCCACGACAGCTTTTGAACCTCAAAGAATTTCCTAACGCTATAGAACTTGAAGAACAATAATGGTGAATGATTCTTCCTCATTCAGTATTTATATTCCATTTCCTTTCACACTAAAAAGAAAGTACTGAAAAGTTACATGAAGTGAATTCAAGTCAAAGGTGTTTAACATATGTGGAGGAAATGAAGCATAGATTCAAGCAGTGATCAATGAAGTATAGCATTGTATGATCATTATTGAGCAATAAAGCAGGGTAAGAATTATCACAAGAATGTATATGTCATTCATCATGCCTTTATTTAATACTTCTTTTTCTTGCTTGCTTTCTTTTTATTGTCTCCTGTGTTTTATAGTCTTTGATCCTATATACAAGAATCAGATTCCCTCCTCATTTCTCTTGACACTTTCACCCATCGTTATACAATGTTGAGCTTCAAGCAGAATTCCAGGGGAAATCTATGCAGCACATACTTTAAAACCATTTGAATGGCCTTAAAATATCTTATGTGTTACCTGCTTGCTTCAGTTTTTGCCATTTTTTGCTTGAAATGTTCATTCCCCACATATATTATCAGAACGCTAGCAACTTTACCTGCTGAGAAACTAACTTACATTAAACACAATTTCATTAAAATCACAACATTACATTTTTAAATCCAGCTGAGCTTTTGTGCTTAATGCAGGTATGAAACGTGCTACAAAATAGAATCATTTGCTATATCAGGAGATGGAGAATTAGGCCTTCTAAATAGAGCTCTGAGGTCTTGCTCTGTATGTAACTGATGGGGAAATAGCTCTTTGGACCTTTCTGTTTCATTATTTGCATAAAGATAACAAAGTCATGCGTAAATAGTATATTCCTAGTTTGGGCCACAACAGGAAGGTATGAGAGCTTCCCCTATACCTGCTGCACTGCTCTGCCCCTATTCCCGCATACAGTATTCACGCCGAGCAGTAGATCACAGCACAGAAACTGAGACTTTACACACTTTCCCGAAGGTCATCAAAGTACCCAGCAAACATGTCTGCAAGCTCCTGTTACCCAAGAGCTGGAATAAGATGAGTCTGGGTTGCTTGGTTCTCCATCCAGCAGGAAATTCCTTCACCTTGTCATGCATGGGCCTTCTGTACATAGTGGCCATCAAGAGCCCATGTGCATGGGTATGTTGAGGGGCGAAATTGTGGGGATAGTTTTCTTGATAAAAATGAATATTTCAGTTTCTCATTTGTAAAATGTAAAATTGCAAAAGCGGTCTAGGACAGGCATCCGCAAACTGCGGCCCTCCAGATGTTTTGGCCTACAACTCCCATGATCCCTAGCTAAGAGGACCAGTGGTCAGGGATGATGGGAATTGTAGTCCAAAACATCTGGAGGGCCAAAGTTTGGGGATGCCTGGTCTAGGAGATTTAGGTTTTCCCTTTCCTGCTACAGATATATCAGATCCCAGGGATTGCATTATAGTTTGAGTGTGTGTGTGTTGTACAAACAGTACAGGTGTCTTCCCACTTATACAGGGATTATATTCTGGCCTCCACACACATAAGTGAAAATCGCGTAGGTGGGGAGCACTCTCTAAAAAGCCACTAAACACCCATTTTTCCTTGCTCTCCAGCTCTCTCTCCACACATCTCTCTCTTCAACTGGAGCTGAAGCTCTGGGAACGACTGGAGGATGCATGGAAAAGTAGTTGCTGTGCTAGCGCATGCGCTAGCTATTAGGCAAAGAGGCTGAGTAGCTTAAACAAAGCCCTTCTGCGTCTCCAATTTCTTTGGGGCTTCATCTGCTCTTCCTGAAGTCCTCTTTGGGCTCCGGGGAGGGTCTCCTTGTGAGCCAAAAGGACTTTCCAGCTCTCTCTTGCCATTTCCTGGTTTGAATCTATTTATCTAGTTCCCAGTGCCACATGTATACGCGGTTGCGCGTGGGTCAATTGTGCATAAGTGCGGGGCTGGTGGTGTCTGCATTGTTAGGGAGCTTTCAGGATTAGTCAATGTATTTGATCTCAATTTTGGAAACTATGTTCTTCTTTCCTACAAATAAAAAATCTTCTTTAATAAATTTTCTACAGACTTGCCTACGTCATTCAGAAAGTTGCTTGTGCACCTTGTGCATTTGTTAGATTACCTGGCCAACTTTTTGAACAACAAAAAACGCCCCAAGTGCTTTATACCTTGTTCAAAGTGACCATGACACATCTGTGAAGGACAATATCACTGTTTTGCTTTCTCGTTGTTTTTGCTTACATCCAGCTTTTTGCTTATCACATATATGTATTTATTTATTTCAGAATATAAATGTTTGGCAAAAGCAGTTTAAAACATGTTTTAAAAATTGAAATCCACGATAAATTATAAATCTGCAGTTAATGATTTAGCGTTTTAATTATTCAGCTAATATAATTTAAGTTTTACTTCACAATTTTCCTATTAAATAATTTTGCTCTAAGGACACCTATTGTCGGTTCATTCAGTGATATCAGATTATAATAGTGGAAAACTATTATTAAAAATAGAGAATAAGTTTCAGTGAAGTTACTACAATAAAAGCAAGAACAGATATAGAAATTTCTAGAACAGGTTTTACATTACAGGACGTAATGTAGATAACTTTTCAGCCCATTACAGTATATTTTTAGTACATGAGATTATTTAAGCTTTAGTGCAGTTCAGTGTTTATAAAGTGTTATGAGATAATTTGATGAAATATGTGATATATGTATGTAAACATAAGGACACAATTCTACTAAATACGCATAGGGGCCTGGTTTACACATCATGTGAAGCCAAAAACCATGACTTAGTGCAAACCTGCAGGCTCTGGGAGAGAAGATTGTGACTTCTTTGCTTCTCTCTGGTCATTCTGCTGCTGCGCTGTGCTGTCTGAACTAAGCCATAGCTTGGCTTACTGTGCCACCTGAACCCAGACCCATGGCTACAGTTTCCTCTCTGAGATCCCACACGCTCACATGTTCTTACCAAGCTATAGTTTGGCTTAGAGTGACATGTGAATGAGGCCACTGTAAATTCTGCAGGTTTCAGTGAAACAGATTAAAGCGAATGCTTAACTCTTCTAAGAACAGCCTGCAGGATCGGGGCAGTGACCCATGCAGTGCGGTATACTCAGTGCTTTTTTTCCTGGGGGGATGCAGGGGTGTAGGCTGGGGGGGCACCCCCGTTTCCATCATGGAGGGGGGTGACAAATTATCAAGGAACATTTACTGCCCTACTAGGGCGGCTCATGAAAAACTTTTTTGAAAATGCCTGCTCCAAAGGTCTTACCTTACTACACTAGGGATTATATAGCTATATAAGAAATTTCATGCATATCAGTTAATATCTTGACCCTGTACGAAAATAGCTGTTTACTTGGCCGTTTTCCTATGTCATGAAGGCTGAAATTTCAATTCAGTGGAGCACTTACTGTTCCCAACCCTAACCCTGCGGAAAGCCATCTAATTAGACTTTAATTTGATTTTGACATGTTTTTAGGAGGCAATTTAATTATTGTTTGATTTTATACCAATGTTATGTATCTGATGTTAGCCGCCCTGAGCCCGACTTCGGCCAGGGAGGGCGGGATATAATTATTTTAATTATTATTATTACTTCTTCTTATTCCTTTGTAATAAAATATGAAATAACGTAAAAGCATTTTTGCAGGCAAAAAATAAATAAAAAAATCAATGTGTGTGGGGGGGTGACAAGAAATTTTCTGCACCGGGTACCATCTGACCTTCCTACACCTCTGGGGGGACCCAGGGGGACGCATATCCCTACACATTTTGTGAATCTAGGTTTGGCCTCATTGAGGGGTAGTATTTCAATACAAGTATAGTAAAATGAGAGTACCCCTAAACATTTTTTAAGAAAAAAAGCACTGAGTATACCACTCACCAGCCAGATGCCTATGGGAAACCTGAGCACAAGAGCCCTCTCCCCTCCTGCGGTTTCTGGCAACTGGTATTCAGAAGCGTGCGGCCTCTTACTGTGGACGAAGAGCAAATAGGGAAGCTAGTAGCAAAGTTTGTTTGGGATTTTCTCCTTTAGCTGCCTCCTAACAGGAAAAAGATGTAGGTAGGATGCCTTTCACTTGCAGCAGTTAGCTGTGGCATAAGCAACACTAATGTCCCTTCTGAATCACAAAAGAATATCCTCCTGGAACATTCTGCTAAGACACTTTGCAGGGCTAATTTAGAAGTGATTTCCCTTAGGACGTTCACATTGAAAAATGTATTGTTCATTCAAAGATGAAATTTTTCTTTATTTGTTTGCTTGCTTATATATTTCTTTTTGCTTGGTTTAGTAAGTATCTTAATGGGAAGAAGGAAATTCAGACTAGTATAAAAAGCACATTATAGCATGTATTTTAAATGCAACATTTATCATATGCATTTTTATAAAACCTGGATGGCTACCTTCAACCTCATTGCTTTTAAACTGACTGTAGTAGCTTAAAAAAAAATCTTCTGGGAGCTTTAGCTTGTAAAGTTCTCTAATAATAAAGCCATATGAGATTATTATTCATACTCCTTAGTGTCCCACAAGGGAGACATTAAGAACTCTTCCCTTTTACTGAATGTCCTTTTTTTTTTTTAGAACGCATGAAGTTAAGGTTATCACATAATATTTCTAGTAAATAGTCCTTATAATAGGCTAGTGGAGTGTGGGAGTGGTTACATCTGTGAAAGAAAAAACACCGGAGAGAAGATTGACCAAAATGATTTTCAAATAAAATAATCAAAAGCACACAAACCTTTTTAAATGTCCGCTTTGTAATGGATACTTCAAATACCAAAGAGAGACACCTTGAAATGGCATATTTTGAGAGCCTTGTAGCTGAAGGGAGACTGTGTATGGGAAAGACTGTGTTAATGCTATCCGTGGTTGGTATCACCTAGAGAGCAGAGGTTAATGTTTCAGAGGGAAAGGAAGTTTGCATGCAACTGACATTGAGGAAAAGAGAGATGAATATTTTAATACCCAGAGTCGAGGCCATACATGTGGGCCAGGCTCTTTCTGGTGCCTTCGAGGAGGAACAGAGAACTGAAGACTGCTTGCCCCTCCCCATTCCTTCTTTTAAAAACAAATCAGCCAGCTCCTCATTCTACATAGTTTGGTAGTGCATTATTTCTGGAACGCAGCACTACTTCTGATCACTAATGTTTTTCTGGAACTTCTACATTTTGATTTGCAGATTAAATTATATTTCACATTAAATGTTTTATTCATTCTGTGAGTGCAGTTGTAGCAGCTGCTATTGGCATCAGTTGAAGGAAGGGTTGATACCTTATCGGTGTACAGAGTGAAAGATGAGGCTCTTTTCTAAATATGTTTGTCTTTTTACCTCAGGCAGTGTGTGACAAGCCACTTCCAATGGGGGGAAAATAGCTTTACTTACTACATTTTTAAAGCACAAAATCACGCTGAGCAAGAATACCGTATTTTTTCCGCTCCATAAGACGCACCTAGTTTTTAGAGTAGGAAAACAGGGGGGGGGGAAATATTCTGAATCACACACCCCTCAAATACAAGCGCAAATTCTTACCTGAATAACAGCAGCTTGTATACACTGTATCCCAGGCACGTCCAACAGGTAGATCATGATTTACTGGTAGATCACTGGGTGTCTGCAGTAGATCACTGGCAGATCTGTGGCTTCCCCCAAAGAAGCTCAACAACTTTGACTCTCCTAAAAAAGCTCAACAACTTTGACCTGAACCCCTAAAAATGGGTTTTCCTCCATAAAAAAGCTCAACAACTTGAACCCCCCCCAAATGGGGTAGATCACTGCCTGTTTTTAACTCTGTGAGTAGATCGCTGTCTCTTGGGAGTTGGCCACTCCTGCTGTATCCCAAGGGAATACTTTTTTTGCATACCTTCAACTGTACATAGATATGCATGTCATTTTCAATGCTATATATGTCATGTTCAATGCTATATAAGTCACTTACATTTATAATCATATTATACTACTTTGGCTATATGTTTAATAAAATATTGAATTCTTACATTGCGAAAAACGAAGGTTATGGTGAAAAGTGAAAAACATGAATTGCAAAAAGCAACAACTAGAGCTTACAGAACAAAACTGACTTCAGATATGAAATCAGCATTGAAAGAACATATAAGAACAGTTGGAAAACCTCATGCAACAGAAAATAAATAAATAAATAAATTGCTCCATAAGATGCACTCGCTCCATACGACGCACAGACATTTCCCCTTACTTTTTAGGAGGAAAAGAAGTGTGTCTTATGGAGAGAAAAATACGGTATGTATCTACCACACTGTTTCATGGTGACTCAGAACATTGGTCCTGCTAGCTCCTACTGATTAATTTGGCTGGCAGTCTCAGGCAGATAGATGTCTCTCCAGCCCCTCACATTTAAGATCTTTTTAACTGGGGATGCTGGGAATTAAACTTGGTAGCTTAACGCATGCGATACATGCACTGTTCCTTTGTACACACTGCCTTCATTGCTCGCATCGGTATGGGCACCTTGGTAATGGGCACATTTTCCCTTCCTTTTGTTGCCTTTATTGTGTGAATTTATAGAATAAATTGATCCCAGCCTCCTGTATAGTAAACCACCATCTTTCCCCTACAGCTCTGTTCAGTAAAAAGCTCAGCTAGTAAACTAGGATAGAGGGTAACCCAGGCATCCCCAAGCTGCGGCCCTCCAGATGTTTTGGCCTACAACTCCCATGACCCTTCATTGGAGACAACATCTTGTTAATTCTCCCCAAATAGCACCAGAAATATACCAATATACCTGTGTGAGGCTTAGAACATAAAAAATATCGGAAATTTTTATACACTCTGAGGGCAAAAAGAGCCTCTGTTTGTATTATTTTGAATGGCTAAATTCCCTTCACCAGAAGCATATCAGTTGATGGGCCTCTCTCATCCTCTCATCGTAAATGAAAGACTAATCAGATGAATTCTTTACATTCCTATGGGCTGAAAAAGAGAGAATATTTGATTTGAAAGTCTGCAGAATTGCCACTTGGTGGTCTCTGTGAGCATTCTCTGGGCAGCACTTTGACTGTGACATCGTTTTTTCTCAGTGGATGTTTCCTATAGGCTACATGTCCTCTGGACAGTAGTTGAATGGGTTTTCACAAAACTCAAAAGCATTTTTTCTTTCGTCTCCTTTTTCTTTTATCAGCTTTGTCAAGGAATACAGTTTTATTTTTAAGTAAGTTCTTCGGGGAAAACAACAGTTAGAACAGGATTATTTTAACGTGGTTCTTTTGCTTCTTCCCTTTCTTATACATGGGCATGCACGCCTATGTGTGTAGCTGTCCTACAGTCTCCCTTCACTCAGCATGAAATGGGGAAAGCTGAAGAACAGTGTGGAGATATATATTTATTTCACTGCTTCAGTTTTATTCAGTAAGAAATCCTCTGACTAAATAACTGGGTCTCTGAAATTTTAGAGCAACATGTTATTTTAAAAGGCCATCTAGTCTTTTCTCCCGCAGTTAGTCTGGAACAAATACCCCTCAGACTGGCAATTATTTGTTCAGCGTATTGAGGAGCTATCATGGTGCAGAATCTATTAACCCAAGTAATAAACTGTTCTAATCATTAAATAATTATATTGTAAGTATTATTGTAAATTTAACTAAATATGCCTGATTTTTAAAACAATTTTACCCCATTACCTTTTTTGCTTTCTTACAGCAGACTTTTATATACTGTAATTGAAATGTTAGTCTCCAACTTCTCTGGCTTAAATTCCTTAAGACTTTGAAATCCAATTCATCTCACTGCTTTGAATGCCTAGCCCTGACACACACACACACACACACACACACAGAGAGAGAGAGAGAGAGAGAGAGAGAGAGAGAGAGAGAGAGAGAGAGAGAGAGAGATGTTGATGGCTGGTGGGTAAGGATGGTATGCAGTTGCCTCTCCACACCATGGGGTGGGGTATCCCATTTTGGTGGAGATAACAATTTCACCCAGGTGAACAGTATCCTGCCACCAATAGTAGCCAGCAGAAAGCCCTGAAAGCTGGCAGGGTGCTGGTGACTTTTGAACCACTGGATCTAAATCTCCATGGTTATTCAAAGGCCCTGGTCCTTGGGCTTCTGGAGGTGGCATGGCGCAGCATAGCAGAAACAACAACAAAAATGCCCCTGACCGTATGACCTACCACAATCTGGAATGGCTTTGCCTGTAGTGGTGGATCTCCCACTCTATACCTCCCTGGTACATCATTAGCAGCACTCTGTGACTATGTAATCCAATACTAAACCATGCTCCACTCATCACTATCAATAGTGGGTGGAATCCAACAGCACAAACAAAATAGACTCCTCTGGCAACACTACTTCTCATGATAACAATTGTGTTCGCATGATGGTTGTGCTTTACTTTGTGTGCTTACTGTGACTGTTAAAGAATTCTGTTTTGCCCTTGCTAAAAAGCTACGAAGAGGAGAGCGCAAAATATGGTCTGAAGCTCAACATCAAAAAAACCAAGATCATGGCCATTAGTCCCATCACCTCCTGGCAAATAGAAGGGGAAGAAATGGAGGCAGTGAGAGATTTTACTTTCTTGGGCTCCATGATCACTGCAGATGGTGACAGCAGTCACGAAATTAAAAGACGCCTGCTTCTTGGGAGAAAAGCAATGACAAACCTAGACAGCATCTTAAAAAGTAGAGACATCACCTTGCCGAGAAAGGTCCGTATAGTTAAAGCTATGGTTTTCCCAGTAGTGATGTATGGAAGTGAGAGCTGGACCATAAAGAAGGCTAATCGCCGAAGAATTGATGCTTTTGAATTTTGGTGCTGGAGGAGACTCTTGAGAGTCCCATGGACTGCAAGAAGATCAATCCTATCCATTTTGAAGGAAATCAGCCCTGAGTGCTCACTGGAAGGACAGATCCTGAAGCTGAGGCTCCAATACTTTGGCCACCTCATGAGAAGAGAAGACTCCCTGGAAAAGACCCTGATTGTGGGAAATATTGAGGGCACTAGAAGAAGGGGACGACAGAGGACGAGATGGTTGGACAGTGTTCTTGAAGCTATGAACATGAGTTTGACCAAGCTGTGGGAGGCAGTGAAAGACAGGAGTGCCTGGCGTGCTCTGGTCCATGGGGTCACGAAGAGTCAGACAAGACAAAATGACTAAACAACAACAACAATGAAGTTTCCATGGAGTCAGCAGAAAATGTGCTAAGTCTGCAGTCCTATGCACTCATACCTGGGAGAAAATGGAACTTCACTCAGTGGGACTTACTTTGTCACTTGTGAAGTAAGTTTAGGACATGATGCTTGCTGAGATGGAGTCCTCTTTCCTCTTACAGATTGGCCCTTGGAGCATGTGTATACTTCACAGCACACCAACCATTAGAGAGCAAGCTAGGCAGGGCTTTGGTGAAAAGAAGAAGAATCGGATGAGTCAAAAAGAGGTATGAGCAGGCCTCCTTTTCAGTGCAATATAGAGCATTCATGCTGAGGGGTAGCTAGAGGAAAATTGCCATTAGGTGTTCATTGAGCTCAGTTCCTATCCTTCGCTGTGCGATAGCTGCACCCATAAGGAATCCTTTTTTGCTATTTTACAAGATTTAGAATTAAGCAAACTAGTCTTTGAAGTGTCAATAATGGTAAAGGTAAAGGGACCCCTGACCATTAGGTCCAGTCGTGACCGACTCTGGGGTTGCAGCGCTCATCTCGCATTATTGGCCGAGGGAGCCGGCCTACAGCTTCCAGGTCATGTGGCCAGCATGACAAAGCTGCTTCTGGCGAACCAGAGCAGCACACGGAAACGCCGTTTACCTTCCCACTGTAGTGGTACCTATTTATCTACTTGCACTTTGACGTGCTTTCAAACTGCTAGGTTGGCAGGAGCAGGGACCGAGCAACAGGAGCTCACCCTGTCGTGGGGATTTGAACCGCCGACCTTCTGTTTGGCAAGCCCTAGGCTCTGTGGTTTAACCCACAGCGCCACACCACATCAATAATGTATTTCATTATAATTGACAATCCAACACACTGTCAGTTTTCTGTGACAGTTTCTTAAATTTTGAAATAGTGCTTGTTATGAAGTAATGCCCACAGTTAATATGACTAGGACCTGTTGACTTCAGTGCATTTAATGTTATTAAATATACCCATCTGTTAAGATGTTTCTATTTTCTTGACTTTATTCCCATTTCCCATTAATAATGAATATGTTGATCATTTGATTGCAATTTATCTTCATATAGATAATAGAACTGAATAATGGAACTATATTATCTCTTGATGATGATAACTGAGTTTATCACATTAGTAATTAAGGCTGCAATCCTAACTCCATTTACCTGGGAGTTTGTACTGTTTAATTCACAAGACTTCTGAGCAGACATGGTTAGGATTGCATTGTAAGTAAATAAAAGTTATGGAGTGATGAATGTTTTTAATTATTTCATGTGTATTCCACCTTCTAAAGAGCAGTTATAAGGAGTTTCTTGATGGGCATAGCTAAAGAAATGAGAATGCCAAGGGGTAATTCTATAATTAGCACCTCATAGTTTAAAAGCACAGGAAACATAAGTGGTAAAATTTTCATTTAAAGTTACAGAATTAAGAAATAAGACTGGTGTGGTGGTAGACATGAAACGCAAAGATAGAGAGAACTGAACAAGAGTAGCATTAATGTTGTGTTTCGAGGTGTTATGAAGATTTAATACAGTCGTACCTTGGTTGCCGAACGCCTTGGAACTTGTACGTTTCAGCTCCCGAATGATCGAAAACCGGAAGTGAGTGTTCCAGTTTTCGAATGATTTTCGGAAGCCGAACGTCTGGTGCAGCTTCCAATCGGCTGCAGCAGCTTCCTGCAGCCAATCAGTAGCTGTGCATTGGTTTCCTAACATTTTGGAAGTCGAACGGACTTCTGGAACAGATTCCATTGGACTTCCAAGTTATGACGGTACTATCTACAACAGTGGGTAAAAACCCACCATGTAACTTCTGTGAGAAATATGAAAGAATTTTTTGATAAAGGTAAAGGTACCCCTGACCATTAGGTCCAGTCGTAGACGACTCTGGGGTTGTGGTGCTCATCTTGCTCTATAGGCTGAGGGAGTCGGCGTTTGATCCTTATGCAAAGTAAATTGCCTGTAAATAATAGCTAAAATGCCTACCCTTCAGACCATATTTTTATTTGGGAGTTCTTCAAGTTTCAAGTGTCTTGTCTCATGCCTGCCAAACCTAATGGGGCTATGTTTAGAATGTCTCCTTAGACACAGAGGCTCAAGGCACCCCCCCTCCCCCATTACTGACAAGAAAGGTGGGAGTGCAGGAGTCTTCAGCCTGAGGAGGTGTCCTGACAGGCTCCATTAGCTGTTTAGGTACTGGAGCTAAGAGAGAGGACAAAGGCTTCCATTGCAACAAGTCAATATGACTTCTGCATTTGTCTCCCAGTGTGCACACTCTATTGAATGTTTGCATTTAAAGACATTTCCCATTGTTTTATGCAACACTGTGTGCATCACAGCTTCTTTTGACCCCTCGAGCATCTGCTTACAACACCAGAAGGGACTTGATACTATATCAGCATGGGCTATATAGTTCATTATTTATACAAGGAGAGAAATGTTGGATCAGAAGATGAGAACACCACATATGGCTTTTCCTAAGTGACATATGAAAGAATTGCTTCTGATTCAGGGAGTCTGATATATGTATTTATTCAGTGATATTGTGTGTGTGTGTGTGTGTGTGTGTGTGTGTGTGTGTGTGTGTGTACATAGATGTTCTCCCTCCCTCCCTCTCTGTTTCAAAGCTGGTTGGAAGCAAATGCATGCTTAAAAACCAATATAAAAATTGAAAGAGGCAAAAGTACTTCTTTACACACTTAACTGAGTCTTTCCCTCATATTTAATTGGTAGTGTTTAAATATTGACTATAGTGGATTGTTTTTCATTTAACCCCATAAGTTAACTTGCAGTGCTTTTTTATATATTTGTTCACTTTTACATTAAAAATTGCTTCAAAAATACCATTTTTTTTCAGAGGCACGAGTATAGCACATGTCCCAGTTCCCTCTTTTCTTTCTAATACTTAGATTGTTACACACATCTTGCGAAAAATTGTTTAATTTTTATGGCTTGAGAAAGTAGACTATACTGACTGTAAATTCAAAACATCTGCACTGCATTGTTGATGTAAATCGTTAAATCTGCAATTTTATGTGCACTTTGCTTTTTCCTAACAAATTAACACTTAAAATATTGAAGGGATATTTCTATTTTCTTCATCATATATTAATGGCTTAGACTGCAGTTTGATACATACCTCCCTAGAATCATCAAATTGGAAGACACCAAAGGTCATCTAGTCCAACCCCCTGCAATGCAGGAATCATAGCTAAAGCATCCCTGCCAGATAGTCATCTAACCTCTGTTTAAAAACCTCCAGTGATTGCTTATTAACCCAATTCCCACCCTGAACTCAATTTTATCCCTTCCCCATCTTTACATCTTCCTCCTCTGTACTTAACCGGCAGTAAAAGTACCATTATACTCAGTTGGACTTCTTCTTCTGGGTAGACTTGTATCACATTTTTTTAGTTCATTCTAGATCTTCATCTCAAACCTATATTGTATTCAGTCTCTGATTCACTTATACTTTAAGGTCAAAATAATAGTATTTCTGATTATATGTGTCTTAGTGTATGTAATTTAATTGAAATTTTACATTAGTTGTTTTTAAATTTATTGGCAAAAACAATATTTGTTAATTCTGGAACTCAAAATAATTTTACTATTCTTTCAGCCATATGTTTTTAATACAGTAATGCACTTTTTGATTACCTTTTACTTTGTTAAATGTGAGCATGTTAAGTGGTTTCTAGTATTGAGCGTGCATTGGTGGGAGTAAGGTCTAAATGATATGATGGATTTGTAATGTTGTTCCAAACGCTACCCACCAAATTCAGGATAAAAGGTAAAGGGACCCCTGACCATTAGGTCTAGTCGTGACCGACTCTGGGGTTGCACGCTCATCTTGCATTATTGGCCGAGGGAGCCGGCGTATAGCTTCCAGGTCATGTGGCCAGCATGACAAAGCCACTTCTGGCAAACCAGAGCAGCACATGGAAACGCCGTTTACCTTCCCGCTGTAGTGGTTCCTATTTATCTACTTGCATTTTGACGTGCTTTCGAACTGCTAGGTTGGCAGGAGCTGGGACCAAGCAACGGGAGCTCACCCCGTCACAGGGATTCAAACCGCCGACCTTCTGATCGACAAGCCCTAGGCTCAGTGGTTTACACCACAGCGCCACCTGGGTCAAATTCAGGATATGGAGGTCTTTTTCCTGCCTCATTTGTGGAGCTGTCTGGTGCTTATCTTCAAAAAGTTATGATGAAGAGGCCAAGGCATGTACAGGTTCTTTAAAAAAAAATTCCTGTGCCACTCTCTGGGCAATATGCAGCTTCCCTGACTTCTTGGGAAGCCTGCAGGAGCATGTTACATTTTGATGTCCTCCTATGGGACTTCCAGAAAGTATGTGAAGCTGGTAAGGTTATATGTAGAGCAACTGAGAGAGGTGCACTAGGAATACTCTGGGATCCAGTGGATACTTTCATGAGTACAAAGGAAGGGGTTTTCACCTATTGTCCCTTCTGTTTTCTGTCTCCTTTATCCCTCACCTCTGCTGTGGGTTGGGGGACCCTTTAGAACAGTGAGGGAAACATTGAAGGGAGCTGCTAGAGAAAGGGGGAATTTGCAAAAGCTGTCCCATCCCGCTGCCCATTCTGCTCCTGGAATGTGCCACTGAATCCAAGAGCCTTCTGCCAGCAGAGGTACACAATTGGATTAACATAACTAAATCTCAGGAAGAGTTAAAGAAATGCCCCATGTCTAAACATGTCTGCATTGCAAAGACTCCTCATAGCATCCTGTTTCTTGTACTAATCATGTCAGACCCTGGCAAATAACTTAGAGGACTACCTGAAAGACTCAAGCACATCTGTTAGTGTTCATGCCAGTTAGAAGCAGAATGATACCACAGTAACACGAATCCCAAATGTCAGCTACTGGTCCTAGTCTTCGTCAGAGTAACTGAAAAAAGATTGGTTTGTTTTTATTTGGAATGTGTTTGGTTAGAAATATACCCTTTAAATATTCTAGTGTTCTTCTCTCTCTAAGTGTAAATAAAATCATTTGGCACAGCAGAATGTGTAGTCTATCACAGTAGGTGCGGTATGTATTATCCAACTTTTTTCAGACAACATGTTTTATAGCTTTTGTCTTTTTGTAAGTGTCTTTGCATTCCCAGTGAAGAAAAATGTCAAAGAATTAACCTCAAAGCAGTGGGTAGAAAGATCTGTGTAGATAGAGTAGAAACATAATTTTGAAGATAACTGCTTGCAGAAATCAACAACAAGGACTCATTACATTTCACAAAGTAAGTTTATATCCTGCATTTTATATGTTTGGAACCAATAATAGAATTTGCTCTGTGGGGTTCTACAAGGTTCCACTCTTTCCCTGACGCCGTTTAACATCTCTATGGAAATGTTGGGAGAAGTAATCCAGGGAACTGACTGCAGTGTCCTCAGTATGCAGATGAAACAATTCTGTCTTTCCATTTCATCTGAATCAGGAGGAACTGGTAACTTGAAGCAGTAATGGGTCAATAAACTTGAGACTGAATCCTGACAAGATATAGGTACAGTGGTACCTCGGGTTACAAACGCTTCAGGTTACAAATGCTTCAGGTTACAAACTCAGCTAACCCATAAATAGTATCTCAGGTTAAGAACTTTGCTTCAGGTTAAGAACAGTTTCAGGTTAAGAACGAACCTCCAGAACAAATTAAGTTCTTAACCAGAGGTACCACTGTACTGATAGTGGACAGTTCCAGGATTTGGGAATTGGGTAGGAGGTCTGTTCTGGAAGAAATTACATTCCCCCAGAAGGAGCATTCTGGAATGTTCCTTGAGCCAACCAACCAGACAGACCAAAACAAAAACCAAACAATACCTCACATAGATACATTAAAACCAAGAGAAAAAGAAAGTTTTAGTTTTAGTTTTCATTGTGGTAATTCTTCTATTACTGTACTTATAGGTGTCAGAATGCAATTCTGACTTGGTTTTCTCCATCAAAAATCTTGCACTCTCTTAGACAGGATATTACTGGACAGTGTTTAATTTGTGATTTTGCATATATATTTGGTTTGATGTTGTTGTGGTGGTGGTGTTTTGGGGGTCAAGCAAGATTTAATTAATCAAAATGTGTATACACCTGTTTATAATGTGTGTTATGCTAGCATTTCATGGCAGTGTACAGCAGTATAATAAAACAGCAGTCAAATTCATTAAAACAGTAACATTCAGTAAAATACTGTATACTGCTTATTATGTGAGTATCTGAGGGCAGTATACAACAGTATAAGAAACTACAATTAAAATACAATTAAAATGCAGCAAAACTAAACTATTGGGCAGACAGTACAAATATTCTTAGAGTCCCATAATGGCTGGTCAGCAAAAGGCATGATAAACAAACAAACAAAAGTTTTCAACATGCACTGGAATTGCATTAATGCTTTTGGTTGAAAGTGTATTGACAGCAACTGGCTTATTGCCAGCTGTTTGCCCCTTCACAAGCTTGACTATCTAAAATCTAGAGAAATGGAATAGAGCTATCTCTTCAGAGAGTATGTTTCCTATTGCCTGTTTAATACTGTCTCTGGAAAACCTTGCATCCCAAATGCTTCCAGGGCATCCGAGACACTCTGCAATCTGAAAATACGCCTTTCTGCTAAATTTCACAGGTTCCCACATGTATTATATATTATGCAACTCTGAGCTTCTCCTACTTTCTAGTTTATAAATGTTTCTCTCTTTTTCCACTCTGCTTTTTGTGTGCGTGCGTAGTTTGCCAGGAAATTTTGGACAATAGGAAACATGGAATACAAGAGCCGCTGCTAGGAAAATGGAGGGAAAAATATTGATTATTCAGTACCTCCTAACCTTTGAATTCCACATTTTCCACCTTCCATATCATTTTTATACATTGGTTCTTGTTACAGGGATGAACAAGCTTAATACATGCAGACAATGCCAACATGCTTTAAAATCTGTGTTCCACTAGTGTGTTTTCTGCTGGGTGTCTTTAAAAAGAGGTGGGGCTAGGAAACAGAAGGATAGCACAAGGGCTTTGCTTACTGTTTCATGAGGCTTTTAGAATGGATTCCCATCTGTTAGGCCTGTGCGCTGATAAAGCTTGCAACAGCTGGCCTGGCTCTTTGCTAATCCATCCATTCCATCTACAGATCAGAAGGTGGCCTGTTTCTTCTCAGAGGCCCCTGGACCTTAGAGACTAGCCTGAGCCCCTCAGTGTTCCCAATGGATCTACAAACAAGTATAATTATATGACACAAGTGCTAGTAACTTGAGCATGTTGAGGATGACAATTGTAAAGTATAATATGGAACGTTGATTCAGTAACCTCATCCTGGAAGCAGTGTCCCTCCCCCCCCTTTTTTAAACAGGATGCTAGCTATAGCTAAAATATACATCTAATGTCTGACATTGAATTGGGAAACAAACTGGCTTGGAAGCATTTGTATGACATCTGCATACTTATGTATTTTGTGTCACATATTTGTTTCCATTGTTCCTCCTAACAACTCTTTCTTCAAATTGCGTATTTTGGAAAAATTCCCATTACTTCACTGTAAGGACTTAAATTGATTACTTTAAAGTGTACATGGGGCTGCCTTCAAAAAGCCTTCAAAATTTCAACTAGTTCAAAACATTACATTCATACTATTGTCAGGGGCTTTTAAAGGATCTTTTGTGGCCAGAGTTTGTTCCTGGGCACAACACAAAGTGTTGCTTTTTACCTTTAATCCTGAAATGTTCTAGGATCAGGACATCTGAACAGGAAACTTCCACCATATGAATCTGCTATTCACAGTTGTCTCTAATATCTAATGCTTTATTCTGAATCTTTTGATGTTTTTATTAATTGTTGTGTAGCACTCTTAAGTGTCTTTTATGAAAGGCAATATACAAATATTTTAGAGTATTTTTACTGTATTAGATTTTTTTTAATTGGTGAAACTGTAAAATAATCATTTCACTTGTTCTTTAGCGAAGATATTTAGTTCTTGTAAAACCAGTATTTTTAACTTCACACTCCCTCCACAGCCTCTGAATGTTTTTTGCAAATAGTATACAGAACATGTTGTCCCAAGTACCTCTTGTTTCTGTCACTAGCAGCTCAAAAATAGATTCTTGTGTTTTATATTAATTGATAAAGAACTGTGTTCATATAGTTTAATTTTCAAAACCTAGAGCTATGAAAGCAAAAAATAAGGAGCTAGGCTGGCATGTAAATAAATGTGTGATAATCATTGCAACATGTAACTTTGCACCATATTTTAGTGCTGACCTGCTGCTGTTCTTTACCTACCCTTCAAGAGTACATTTTTCAAAACAAAGATTGGTTTTCCTTTTTTGAAATGTTAGAATGGCGAAAATGAAGTCCAGTGAAGTGTTGCTTAAAATAGAGATAAAAGGGGTTATGCAGTGTGTCATTGTTATGTAAAGTTATAGTTCTGCTGGGAGATGTTTTCTGTAAGTCTTGGTCATAAGAAGGATTATTTTATTTTGTTTTTTACAAAGCGAATTAGTAAAATGTATTTTAGTTTGGGGAAGGATCTATTTAATCGCCAGCTTTGGGCATTACATGAAAATAACTTCATATTTCCTATAGTTTAATAATTAAGGTGTATAACAGCTGCAAATACTGAGCACTGTTTACAATTTACAACATTTCAAATATTAAAATAGTATATTTATTTACCTGGTTCCTTGTACTCATAGAATATGTCCAACAACGCTCATATAAATTGCCATCAGCACAAGTCTCCCTGTGCCCATTCTGTCATTCTCTCCTTCTCAAGTCCTTCTGTCTTTGAAGATGAGATTGGAAAAGAACCAACAAATTTGGCAGTGTATTTTGGTGGGCTGCCATGTCAAGAATTTTGAATTTCATACGCTCAGCAGGGTACAGTGCACTCTGGGACATATAATCCCAGAATATGTTAACTTTGAGCAAAATGTACTGTTTAACATATGCACGCTTCTTACATTTAGTAAACCCTTTCCTTCACTTCATCTGACATTGTTTCAGTTCAAGATTCCCCCACCTCCCGGCCCCGTGATGCCTCAAATAGGATAGATGTGTATGTTAAACCCAGTTCAGATTAAATGGAATCAAAAATATCATTCATTGGCAACAATTTTCTCATCTGACAGAGGTCAGAGATGACAGAGGTTTATACAGAGATAGCCTCAATGCCAATGAAAATTGGTTCCTTACACACTGCAGCTTCTGTTGTTTTCTAGTCATTTTTTAACTATGTAAAAAGTGTCCTATTTTCAGGATGCCAACAAATTGCCTTCCTAGGCTGCCTTGCCACTTAGCCCCTAAAAGTATTTTGAAACAAACGTGTTTAATGAATATGAAAATAGTAAAACCACAATAAAGGAGCTAGGTCTTTTTTTTAAAAAAAATAGCCACCTGGGCGCCAGGTCAGTCTTCTGACATATTCAAAATCTGTTTTAAGGAAACACTGGGATTGTTATTCCCTCTTTCCATCAGTTGTGACTGGGGGTGACTTATAAGCCTAAGCCACTGGAAGGCATTTCTGTTTCGGGATTGCACTTCCATGGTCTGTAATTTTGCTTCTAGAATGATTGTGAATAGGTGGCAATAGAACAGGGCAAGTTCTAAGCAAAAGCTTCTGCAGACCAAACATATGTAGAAACAAGGAAGGAAATGGGCACATTTTCCATCATTGAGATGAAGACTACTCTAAACTGAGTTTCGAGACCATGCATAAAACTCGAATGCCTGGTCTGGTGGTGTAAAATAATATATGCATGCTGACTTATAGCTTCAGTGAAAGGGCTATTTACACCCCTTCACTGTAACTGAGTTTCTGCTTTGCTCTACCATGGCTATTTGTACCGTATGTTTTGTGCTTGCTGAGGAACTGCAGCATGCAGTCCTGTAGATATAGCAAAACATTTGACTGGAACTCATAGAGGAGAGGGCTATCAATGGCTACTAGCCATGATGGCTGTGCTTTACCTCCACAGTTCAAGGCAGCTATGCTCCCAAATACAGCTGTACTTTGGTTTTTGAGCAGCTTAGTTCCCGAACGTTTTGGTTCCCGAACGCCGCAAACCTGGAAGTGACTGTTCTGGTTTGCAAACTATTTTTGGGTGCCAAACGTCTGACAGGGCTTCCGTGGCTTCCTGCAGCCAACCAGAAGCCACAGTTTGGTTTTTGTACATTTTGGAAGTCTGCTTGCTGGTTTCCCATAGGCACCTGGTTGGCCACTGTGAGAACGGGATGTTGGACTAGATGGGCCATTGGCATTGGCCTGATCCAGCAGGCTGTTCTCATACTCCTTTGTTCAGACTGAGAACACCTTCACAGCTGAGTAAAATATAAGGGGCCAGAGTCAACTAATCCAGTCTGCTAGTGGAAGCCAGGGCAAAGACCCCACTTATGCAATGGGGCTTTACCCCATCTCTCCTCCTTCTGTGCTCCTGCCACAAATCTGTGCCGGGGGAGGAAAATAAAGATCATCCCACTGGACAAGCAGATATTCTTATGCTAACAGAATGTTCTCCTTTGTACGGAATTCTAATGTTAAATTCCACCAACAGATCTGATGCACTATGTTGAAACATAGACTTTTTTAACCTGATGCCCTACAGATGTTTTGGGCTACAGCTTCAATCAGCCCCTGTCACAGCAAAACATCTGGTTGGGGAAGCCTGCTCTAACCACTCTCCATCTGAAGAAGTGTGCATGCACACGAAAGCTCATACCAAAATAAAAACTTAGTTGGTCTTTAAGGTGCTACTGAAGGAATTTTTTATTTTACTTCGATCTAGACCAACACGGCTACCTACCTGTAACCACTCTCCATCATGCTATATATAATACGAATACAGTAAGTACTTTTTGCCACATAAAATTTCATAAGCAGGGATGCAACAATGAAGTCTTACTGCTACAGCTGCATAGGCCTGTCACAAAATGGTGATTCTATCCAAATGAAGCTGTCTCACAATCTCCTTTCATACCATGCCCATTTCAAAGGGTTTGGGGAACTTCTCTACCCTCACTGCAGTCCAGTTGCAGTGTGCCGCGACATGCGGCGACGAGAAGGGCGATTTGCATTGTCACGTGCCTGGCGGCCGCCAATAGACAACACTAACCCGTCAGTAAGCAATATTTCTCCTCCTCTTTCCCAAAGCTCAATGCAAACGAGCCTGGCGGCCGCCAATACACAACACTAACCCCGCCGGAAAGCAATATTTGGCAAGTGTTTCTTACAGTCATAATTATAATATAGGGCGGCACAGAGTTAAATTTTTTAACTTTTTTAATGGTGGTGTGCCTCGTGATTTTTTTCACGGAACAAGTGTGCCGTGGCCCAAAAAAGGTTGAGAAACACTGATCTAATTAGTCAAAGGCTAATTTAAAAAATTAGGAGAAGGGGACGACAGAGGACGAGATGGTTAGACGAACATGAGTCTGACCAAACTGCGGGAGGCAGTGGAAGACAGGAGTGCCTGGCATGCTATGGTCCATGGGGTCACGAAGAGTCGGACACGACTAAACGACTAAACAACAACAAAATTAAATGTGACTTCCAAGGGAGGGGCTAATTGTGATGATGCTGAAACTATTAAAGATTAACCACATATCTTAGCATTATGTTATGGTATTAATAGAAAATGTGGAAGAGTATTATCTTCTGTGATTCGAAAATGTGCACTAAGTCCACCGGTGCCAGCCTGGTATCCCTTGTTGCTTAAATGTTGCTTAAATAATGTTTCAAAATCTTATATCCTGGGAATCGCCAACTCATTATATAGTATTGCTGTAGCCCAAGTTTTTAAACAGCATTAAACCTAACTGAAGTTTTGTTTTGTGTGCCAATATACTTCAGTGCATCTTTCACTGACAGCTAAAATGTAATTAATAATTTCTTAAATGCCATATTCCCATCCCAGCCGCTTCCAGTTTTGTTTGCTTAAAACTGGCCATGTTCTCAGCCTTTGTTCATGCTCCCTTAAGTGAGAATGTCATGCTTCCTTTTTAACTGAACTTGTGGAACTGGTCAAACTAGATTGACATAGATGTGTAAGATTACATTTGCTATTCCTTTAGCTTTGTAGACAAAATGCAGCCCTAATGATGCCTCTGTCTGGTTTAGGGTACATTAAAGCATGCGCTTTCCTGTAGGATAAATGATGTGGAAATCTAATTCACCTTGATGCGTCCTTTCTGTCTATTTCTTACATCCCTGTGCTGTGTCTCCCCCCCCTTTCCTCCTCCCTCCTTTGAAAGTTGTAGAGAAAAGTTCAAAGCAACAAAGTTCTCTCTTCAGGCATGTGGAGTGAATAAGGAATGATATGATAGGGAATGAGGGGGAAACATACTCTGGCAGTCTGCTGCACTCAGAATGTTGAGTTGTTCATCAAACAGCTGTGGGTAGTGAATGGCTCAGTTTTGAGTGGCCTAAAGGAGCAAATAGATATCGTGTTTATATTTCGAAGGGTATCCTAAAACTAGCCTTCTTTTTCAAGTATTTGGGGATTATATAAGCTTTATGTTGTCATTAATGGTGCTTTCCTAGCTTTCCTTAGGAGAGCAAAGGTCAGTGTTATAACCAGGCTATTCTCTTTAGGTAATAAAATTTTAAGAGATTTTAAAAGTAGAACACATTGCCTACATAGAGTAATCAGTGATGCACATTCTTCTAATCTGTGTGTCTTAGTTCCACATATATTTTAGTGTACTTTATATCAGTATTTGAATAACCATAAGAGGCAGGGTAGTTTGGAAATTTTGAAATCTCAGTGAATAAATAAGTCATGGAATAAATAACTTACACCATTTTTTATATGAATAGATACGGATTTAGCATGGCCCACACCATCATATCAGTTGGGGTTCCTCCGTTTCACCTGGTTATTAAACATTTTACTTGTTTTTTGTTTCCTCTCTTTTGTTTTTTGGTGGGCAGAGACTGTATTGTTTTAAAATATTTGTTGAGCTGCTAGATAATTTAAATAAATAAATGAGTTTAAATGGGTAAAGCGGTGCAGTGAATCGCCATACAAGCGAGATGAGAGGAGTGCCACATCCTGTATTCAGCTGCCTAAGATCATGTAGTGTGTAGTAACTCCCCTTTCTCTACAGGGTTCCTCATCAGAGGAGACCAGACTACCCCAGGAGGAATATAGTAAATGGCAGATGAAAAACTATGGGTTATATGCAATGTCCCACACCTGGAGTTCCCTATGTGCAGCTGGACTTCCCTTTCCTCTGCTCTCCCCATGTGCCCCAAAATATGCTCTCTGCCTTCCAGAGCAGATTTTGAAGGCACATAGGGGGGCTCAGGGGGATGAGCAGGAGGGGGATGTTTTGTTATGCAGGCAGTTGTGTTGTTGTTTTTAATGGTTTGTAAAAGATTTAGATTTGTAATCCTAAACACTTAACTCATGAGTAAAGTCTATAGAATGCTGTGTAACTTACTCTTAAGTAACCTGCTTTAGACGTGAATTGCAAATGTGGATTTTCCATCTACAATGGGTGAAGGGGTTATGAATTGGGCATCCCAGACTGTCAGTCTGGAGCTGATAACCCAAATGACTGTACTTTGAATCTTCTGTGTCATTTTCCCCACCTTAATCCAAGCTAAGGTGTTGGATCTACATTCATGGTGATTCCCCTGGGCACCACTAAATTTACTTTCAGGTTGTTGTTTTACTTAGGTAAAGAAGTGGATGGGTGTATTAAGTCAGTACTGTACTAACATTTCTCCACTCAATTTTATTTAAACGGTTCAATTTATTTTAACTAATTTCTGTTGAAATCCTAAAAATCACCAAGGGAACCAAATTAATACTGGGTACCAGAATATCTGTAAAATGAATAGGAGATGAATTTAGCTTGAAGGTTTAAACACCCCTTTTATTAACATCCATATTACATGTAGCAATGTGGGAAACGTGATCAATTTTGACTGCATACTTTCACATGGAGAGACAGTCGTTTCCCTTTTGCCAATCCATTTTACCATTGAAGCATCTGACTTAAAGGAGGTTAGCTGAATGTCTCAGTGTGGTGACTTTAAACGGTCTTTGTATGAGTACTTTGAACAGTGCTAATAACAATGGTTTCTGGCAATTGCAAAATGGGATCTGACCAATTTTAGTAAAATAGTGGCACTGGACCCACAGAGCTTATTTTTGAAATAGTGTTTCAGTTTGAACTGAGTTAAAATGATCAGTTTAAAGAAACAGTTTTTCACCTCACTGTAAATGATAGACAGCTACTAGACGAGTTAATGATCTGTCTTCATTCTGATGCCTCCTTTTATCAGTCCAAGGTTTTTCACTGAGTCAGATCTATTGATTAGCATTAGTCTACTTTCCAGGAAACTCGTTTTGCATTGAATGTCACACCCTAAGTATACTAAATATATGCCAAGAGAGTGCTTGAACTCCGTTGAATGCTGCCTGGTAAATTATATGTTTGCAGAGTGTTTTTAGTAAGTATAATAGGTATGAGCCCCTCAAGTGTTAACTGAGGACATCTTTCCCTTGTAGCAGTGTGGAGAATATAATGGATCAAATAGAAGATAGGCACTGTACATTTACCAGTATTTTCTAGGATGCAGGTAATGGCGTGCATGTGATATATCTAGTAGCACATAGTAATAACTTGTGGAAAAATATAATTTCTACTCCAAATCAGCCAACGTAATTTACTTAAGGAAATTTAAATGAGGGTGAAAAATAAATAAAGCTTGCTTCATTTGTCAGAAATCAAGTATGTCAGTTCAGAAACACTGGAAAGTTGGGTGTTCTCTGGGTGTATTTTTACAAACATCTCTTTGTTTTGAGGCAGTGTTTGATGGGGTTCAGGTGCTACTCTTTAAATAAACGTGGGTCACTTCTAAAGCAGAAGGTGAAGTACAATGCTTCTGAGTAATTGTGTTAATTATACTTATGGGGGCTAGATAGGAATTAATTGAGACCTTGGGGAGATGAGAGGAAGACTGGACTTGTATTCTATGACTGTGGTTGCCTATTGGTTGAGGGTTTTTTAATTTATAATAAAGGCATTTTAAAAATAACTTGAATGGTGGGAGAATTTACTTATCCCAAAGAGTGCAATTGTTAAGGAATCTTGAGTTAAATAAAAACTCTTTTATTATATTCTTTTGTTTAGAATTCAGGCACATCCAACAGGTGATCCTGATCTACCAGTAGATCACTGCACGTCTGTGGTAGATCACTGGTAGATCACTGGCTTCCCCCAAAGAAGCTCAACAACTTTGGCTCCCCTAAAAAAAGCTGAATTTTTTGCCCTGCATCCCAAAAAGGGGCTTTCATCCTCCCTAAAAAAGCTCAACAACTTTCACCTGAACCCCAAAAAGGGGGGTAGATCACTGCCAGTTTTTAACACTGTAAGAAGATCACAATCTCTTGGGAGTTGGCCACCCCTGGTTTAGATGATACGCCCTTGTGCTCATTTTGCTGAGGGGCCCCTGGACTCTGCCCGAAAGTCCTGCTCTGTTGGCATCATTGATTAGGAACACAATCAATATATATTATTAATGCCATTCACTGTGCCTTTTTCCAAGGAACTCTATCCATTTCAATAAGATTGGCATAGGAGTGCTTCCTCCTTGGATTGTTAGCCCCTTGGTCTTCATTAGATATAGTCTGGAGACTTTGGCATTTAATCATGACTTTTGCATTGTTGGTCTCTTTCTCTCTGTTCGTCACTCCCAGTTAAAGACTCAGAATGGAATTTTGAATCAGCTGAAGAAAACAATCACTGTTCCTAAAAAATTCCAATTCTATTTCGGTCAAACAAGCACTCAATTTCCCATTTTCCCATAATCAGTGAACTGGTTACATCCTTTTTTGTACTTATTCACTTTTGCTATGATTTCATAGAATCGTAGTTGGAAGGGCCACCTAGTCCAACTCCCTGCAAAGCAGGAATTTCAACTAAAGCCTCCATGGCAGATGGCCATTCACCCTCTGCTTAAAAACATTCAGTGAGGAGAGTCCACCAACTTCTGAGGGTGTCCATTCCACTGTTTAACAGCGCTTACAGTCAAAAAGTTCTTCCTGATGTTTAATTAGAATCTCTTTTATTGTAACTTGAATCCATTGGTTTGGGTCCTAGCGTCTGGAGCAGGAGCAGGCGAAAACAAGCTTGTGATCTACTAGGACCCCTAGACCCTTTTCTCATGTACTACTGGTAAGCCAAGCCAGGTTTCTCCCATTTTATATTTTTGCAGCTGGTTATTCCTGCCTTAGTGTAGAAACTTACATTTGTCTTTATCGAAATTCATATTGTTAATTTTGGCCCAGTTCTCCAATCTGTTATGGTCATTTTGAATCCAAATTTTGTTTTCTGTGGTATTAGCTACCCATTCCAATTTGGTGTCATCTGCATATTTTATGAGCTTCCTCTCATCAACTGAGGGCTTCTAGAGTGGCTTTACTGTGCAAACTAGCCTCCAAACAGAAGAAAGTAGAGTGGGAAAAGATAATTATATTGTATTTTGAATGTTATCTCATTCTTAAGGGGAGAGGGAGTTTTTGTATTATCTACAGTTTATATACATTTATATCATAAAGGTCTTGTGCAATTTTAACTATAATTTCCGCTATGGTAGATGGCATTTTCCCACCTGCTACTGATTAGAAATACTCCAAATACACTTGTGCGTGCTGACTGCTTTCCTTTGCTCATATCAGTACTATATAATATAATCAGATGCTGACTTCTTCTCAGGTGAGTGTACCAGTTTGATTATGTATGCTAAATGAAGGACAAGAAGAGGGATAGTGTTTCTTCTGCTCTCTTATCTGAAAACCCTGGCATTAACTTGGTAGAATAAAAACGATATTATGTGGGAGGCTCCTGGAGCGATTTTACTGTGCAAGCACTAGCTTCCAAACAGAAGAACTGGAGAAAGGGAAAATGGAATACAAAGCAGAAATGTAAAACCCACAGAAATAGGAAGAGATTTCACAATATTCCATTTCTGCTTTCTTTTTAAAAAGCCATTTATATATCCTGCACTAAATGTGGAAATTTCTACTTTGTTATCTTACCTGTCAGTTGAAATTTCACTAAATACTTACAGTAGGGTTGCGTCGGCATAAAACTCCCTGAATGTCTTTAAGGTACTGCACTGAAAAAATCATCCCTTGCCATGCCACTTCTCTACCCATCCTGATCTTCACAAGAGCTTTCTGGCAATGGTGCAGGTGCCATGATAGTACAAGGACAGCCCTGCTGTGCTCTATCAAACCCAAGACCCAGCTAGTCCTGCAGTGTCATCTTAACAGTGGCCAACCAAATGCATACAGGAAGCTCACAATCAGGACATGAGTGCAGGAATACTCACCAACTCATGTTCCCTAGCAACTGATACTCGGAAGCCATTATTGCTAGTAGCTATTGATAGCCTTATTTTCCATGAATTTGCCTAACCCCTTTTTAAAGCCATCTAGGTTGGCAGCTATCACTTGGGCATCAGGTGCCTGGCTCTCAATATAGTTATAGAACAACAATTTATGGTGCTCTGTGTTCAATCCTAATGCTTACTTGTCTGTACAGAAGCTCAAAAGATCAGTCCATTAGATAATCTGTAAAAATGTCTTAAACCTTAAAAAATATATAAGATAATACTATTTGACTTGTTAAACTAATTGTAACATTGTATTCTTTCTTCTTATGCCTCATGCATTATTGTTGCAAACAAGAGTGCTTCATCTAGTTTTCACAGAACAAAGTCTTAATATTACAGTAAATATAATGAGTAATAGTTCTAATTAACTGTGATATAAAGCATTACGTTCTCAGATCTCTGGTCCACATACTCTGCTGTTCTTTCTTCAAAATGAAGATGAACACATATAACCAATGAAGGTTTTTACTCCTTGGGAGAGCGGTCCACAACAGTGTCACAATACACAATAACCTTATAAATTGTCACTTGTCAATAGAATGATTGAGTACATGTAACTGTAGTTCAGATGCGCCAACAAGGATTGCAGCCACATCAAATAATGTGCTTTTTTACATATTCATATATGGGTCCCCAAATGTGTAGATACGTTTTGTTTTTGTGTGCATGTTCTTGAGCATTTTCCAACGTAAATACCTAAATTGTTATGTGGAATAGAACTAATTTTCTACCGAATGGTGCAGCGCTCCCAGGATTCAGAGACATAAGAAGTGGAGGCCAGTTGTATCTTTTATAACTTATTCACACTTTCTCTCTGTCCTCAGTTTGTATGAACTTTTCTAGCTATTTATCAAACAGATGACGTGAGCTCAAAAGAGTCTGCCTAAACCACTGCAACATACTTGCAGCATACCGTTACAGATCATACATACTCCAGATAAGGAGATCTGTATGTGTTTCACTTCCTAGATTAAAACGCCTGCACTGTAAATCAGGTGTATTGTGCATGTTGGAATTGCATCTGTATAGGATTTTTATTTGTCCATACCACATAGCTGTCAGTTAGATGAACATCCCCATGCACATTCTGGAGCACCTAACAATACCCATCTAGAGCTGGATGAAAATGTGGATGCAAGGATAACTGTTTTTTAATTTCTTTTTATTCAACAACATTTACATGGTTTACAATAAATCAAAGCATTAAAATTATTGAAGAAAAACAGGTATTTAGAAATATACAAAGGCATATTTACATACTTTATGAATAATATAATAGTACTAATATAATAGTAGCACTTTGAATGTGACCTGGTAGCAAATGGGTAACCAGTAACATTACTCAGTAATATCTAGCAAATAACTCATTGGCTGGCACTCTTGGTTTACCAGGGAAATCAAACGTTTATCGCAGCAGCAGCAGCAGCAGCAGCAGCAGCAGCAGCAGCAGCAGCAGCAGCAGCAACATGGATATGGAAGATCCTTCTGTTTTCCATTTGGTTGCTATATCATATGCTTGCAGTATTCTCTCATGATAAAGTAATTGTTTTATAGTACAGTAAATGAAAAAAGAGGGTTTGGAGAGCGGGGGATGGGTTATTAGGGAATGATAATGATATCAATTCATTAACTGTTACTAAAACATCTAGCATAGTTTTTTGAAAAAGATTTTGGATTACTGTTCTAAGAAATTAATTCATTATTTTTTTGCATTTAAAAAAACTTTAGTTTTCCAAATAACATTTTCCCCCTGAAGGGCATAACATGTTGGCAGTCACTCAATGTGTTGGTGATATATTACCTTAGGAGGAGATTTATGTATGTTACAAATAATTCTCTAGACATCTTGTAGCTCTAGTTTGAAACAAAGTAAATCATAACCCAGAGCATGTTTATTTGTGTATGTTTAACCACATCATTTCTCCCATATGAAGCCAATGAACTGCATCACTTTTGTAAATTTTAATGATTTTCTTCCTCTTTGCATAAAACAGAAGGAACCTGCAATTTTAGTTGTGTATGCGTTGCTACTCCTACAAGTTTTGGGGTGAAGGTTGTGTATATGCAGGAATGTGTATATCCTAAGCACATGCTTAAAACCAAGTTGATTACCTTATTGAGTGTCTCTGAAAGCATTGTAACATTAGTTTTTAACATTTTCAATAGACTAACCATATAGTAGTGCTCAATATGTTTGATTACTTTGCTTTCCTATACATTTACTGTAATTATGGAGCTGGCAGTGGGCCAGGAAGTCCTTCCCTTGGCCTTTCAGCCACAGAGCAACTGACCAACCATTGTAGCAGAGCTCTTTCTGTAAGGGACTGGTACCTAGTTTTGGTCCTCTGGCCAGTGATGGGAGCCAAATTGATTTTCTTCTTGCTGCAAGGCAAGTGGATATGTTATTCCAAGTGTTCATTTTCAATCTTTTAATGGATGTATTAGAAAGCTCAAAATATTTAGAATGAAAGAAGAGGGAGGAAATGTCCATGAATAAGCTAAATAAATGTTTCACTAGCAACAGCTGAAGTTTTGCCATTGATTCCGTGGAATTTTCAATAAAGATACTTTGAGTCAAACAGTCTTTAGGTCTCATCTCCACATTTAATAGCATGAGGGGATGTTGCTATCTGTGTATATGTTGTTGTTGTTGTTTAGTCGTTTAGTCGTGTCCGACTCTTCGTGACCCCATGGACCATAGCACGCCAGGCACTCCTGTCTTCCACTGCCTCCCGCAGTTTGGTCAAACTCACGTTCGTAGCTTCGAGAACACTGTCCAACCATCTCGTCCTCTGTCGTCCCCTTCTCCTAGTGCCCTCCATCTTTCCCAACATCAAGGTCTTTTCCAAGGATTCTTCTCTTCTCATGAGGTGGCCAAAGTATTGGAGCCTCAGCTTCACGATCTGTCCTTCCAGTGAGCACTCAGGGCTGATTTCCTTAAGAATGGATAGGTTTGATCTTCTTGCAGTCCATGGGACTCTCAAGAGTCTCCTCCAGCACCATAATTCAAAAGCATCAATTCTTCGGCGATCAGCCTTCTTTATGGTCCAGCTCTCACTTCCATACATCACTACTGGGAAAACCATAGCTTTAACTATACAGACCTTTGTAGGCAAGGTGATGTCTCTGCTTTTTAAGATGCTGTCTAGGTTTGTCATTGCTTTTCTCCCAAGAAGCAGGCGTCTTTTAATTTCGTGACTGCTGTCACCATCTGCAGTGATCAAGGAGCCCAAGAAAGTAAAATCTCTCACTGCCTCCATTTCTTCCCCTTCTATTTGCCAGGAGGTGATGTTGAGCTTCAGAACATATTTTGTGCTCTCCTCTTTCACCCTCATTAAAAGGTTCTTTAATTCCTCCTCACTTTCTGCCATCAAGGTTGTGTCATCTGCATATCTGAGGTTGTTGATATTTCTTCCGGCAATCTTAATTCCGGCTTGGGATTCATCTAGTCCAGCCTTTCGCATGATGAATTCTGCATATAAGTTAAATAAGCAGGGAGACAATATACAACCTTGTCGTACTCCTTTCCCAATTTTGAACCAATCAGTTGTTCCATATCCAGTTCTAACTGTAGCTTCTTGTCCCACATAGAGATTTCTCAGGAGACAGATGAGGTGATCAGGCACTCCCATTTCTTTAAGAACTTGCCATAGTTTGCTGTGGTCGACACAGTCAAAGGCTTTTGCATAGTCAATGAAGCAGAAGTAGACGTTTTTCTGGAACTCTCTAGCTTTCTCCATAATCCAGCGCATGTTTGCTATTTGGTCTCTGGTTCCTCTGCCCCTTCGAAATCCAGCTTGCACTTCTGGGAGTTCTCGGTCCACATACTGCCTAAGCCTGCCTTGTAGAATTTTAAGCATAACCTTGCTAGCGTGTGAAATGAGCGGAATTGTGCGGTAGTTGGAGCATTCTTTGGCACCGCCCTTCTTTGGAATTGGGATGTAGACTGATCTTCTCCAATCCTCTGGCCATTGCTGAGTTTTCCAAACTTGCTGGCATATTGGGTGTAGCACCTTAACAGCATCATCTTTTAAAATTTTAAATAGTTCAGCTGGAATATCATCACTTCCACTGGCCTTGTTATTAGCAGTGCTTTCTAAGGCCCATTTGACTTCACTCTCCAAGATGTCTGGCTCAAGGTCAGCAACCACACTACCTGGGGTGTGCAAGACCTCCATATCTTTCTGGTATAATTCCTCTGTGTATTCTTGCCACCTCTTCTTGATGTCTTCTGCTTCTGTTAGGTCCTTACCACTTTTGTCCTTGATTATGGTAATCTTTGTACGAAATGTTCCTTTCATATCTCCAATTTTCTTGAACAGATCTCTGGTTTTCCCCATTCTATTGTTTTCCTCTATTTCTTCGCATTGCTCATTTAAGAAGACCCTCTTGTCTCTCCTTGCTGTTTTTTTGGAAATCTGCATTCAGTTTCCTGTATCTTTCCCTATCTCCCTTGCATTTTGCTTGCCTCCTCTCCTCCGCTATTTGCAAGGCCTCGTTGGACAGCCATTTTGCTTTCTTGCATTTCCTTTTCCTTGGGATGGTTTTCGTTGCTGCCTCCTGTATAATGTTACGAGCCTCCATCCATAGTTCTTCAGGCACTCTGTCCACCAAATCTAAATCCTTAAACCTGTTCCTCACTTCCACTGTGTATTCATAAGGGATTTGATTCAGATTGTATCTTACTGGCCCAGTGGTTTTTCCTACTTTCTTCAGTTTAAGCTGATGATCTGAGTTACAGTCAGCTCCAGGTCTTGTTTTTCCTGACTGTATAGAGCTTCTCCATCTTTGGCTGCAGAGAATATAATCAATCTGATTTCGATGCTGCCCATTTGGTGATATCCATGTGTAGAGTTGTCTCTTGTGTTGTTGGAAAAGAGTGTTTGTGATGACCAGCTTGTTCTCTTGACAGAACTATATTAGCCTTTGCCCTGCTTCATTTTGAACTCCAAGGCCAAACTTGCCAGTTGTTCCTTTTATCTCGATTCCCTACTTTAGCATTCCAATCCCCTGCAATGAGAAGAACATCCTTCTTTGGTGTCATTTCTAGAAGGTGTTGTAAGTCTTCATAGAACTGGTCAATTTCACTTTCTTCAGCACCGGTAGTTGGTGCATAAACTTGGATTACTGTGATGTTAAAAGGTCTGCCTTGGATTCGTATCGAGATCATTCTGTCATTTTTGAGATTGCATCCCATTACAGCTTTTGCCACTCTTTTGTTGACTAGAGGGCCACTCCATTTCTTTTACGGGATTCTTGCCCACAGTAGTAGATATGATAGTCACCCGAACTGAATTCACCCATTCCCTTCCATTTTAGTTCACTGATGCCCAGGATGTCAATATTTATTCTTGCCATCTCATTTTTCACCACATCCAGCTTACCATTGTTCATGGTTCTTACATTCCAGGTTCCTGTGTATTCATAAGGGATTTGATTTAGATTGTATCTTACTGGCCCAGTGGTTTTTCCTACTTTCTTCAGGTTCCTATGCAATATTTTTCTTTACAGCATCGGACTTTCCTTTCGCTTCCAGGCACATCCGCAACTGAGCGACCTTTCGGCTTTGGCCCAGCCGCTTCATCAGCTCTGAATCTACTTGTACTTGTCCTCCGCTCTTCCTCAGTAGCATGTTGGACGCCTTCCGACCTGAGGGGCTCATCTTCCAGCGTCATAACTTTTATATGCCTGTTGTCTTTGTCCATAGAGTTTTCTTGGCAGGGATACTGGAGTGGGTTGCCAATTCCTTCTCCAGGTGGATCACGTTTGGTCAAAACATAACTTCTCTAAGTTATTTAAGCCCCTTCGCCACGACAAGGCAGTGATCCATGAAGGGGATCTGTGTATATGTGATAATATATAATGCGTCCCAGAGACACAGAGCCCTGAAACTTAGTACACATTTACCAAATTTGATATTTTTAAACTTAAATTTAAAAAATCAGCTATTGCAATAATAGTCTGAAGGGAAGACATTTGTACATTTCATGTTCAAAATGGGGCTCATAGCATGTCCCCAAGTGAGGGTACTGCTTAGCTCCCCATAAACACGATCACTGGCATATGCATAATCCAAGATACCCGGATTACTTGAAAAGCTTGTAGAAGTCTCTCCCTTTAAATGGTAGGGAGGGCAAGCAAGAAACTTATTTTAAAATGTTTAAAAAGACTTCCAATGAATATTTACTAACAAAGTTTCGAAATGGGGCACCTTTATATCAAACTGTCAAACAAATGGCACAAAGTTTTCCTCATAGTAGCAGCCTTTCTTCCAACAAAGAAGAACAGAATAAGGCTCAGGTTAGGACACAATGATGGCATCAGGATTTTTCCACTGTACCTTTACTCTGCTGGCACCTGCCTCTCTTTCTTCAACTTTCCCCCTTTGGAAAATTTCATGAAATGCAGTACTCCAGGAAAAGTTTTACAGATATTTTAAAAATATATTAAAGAAAGCAGCTTTCAACTTGTAGGAAGGCACTTGTGAATTATAGAGACATTGGAGAGAAGCCAGCTGTCTGATCCAAATATACCAAGATATCGTAGAAAGAGGACTTGGAGCAAATACATCACCAGTAATACACTGGCAAGATGTAACACCACTGTCACCCACATGTTCTAAAACAATACAAAAAAAAATACTGGAAGGGCCATTGCTGGAAGAGACATGCAATGTAGCTCTGCAGTAGCCTTCACACTGAAGGCTGCAGGTCAGGCTCTGAGTGGTTTACTACCACCATGCAGGGGTTTCCAGCATTATTTTACCCCCTGCTGCAAGTTGCAAGTTGACTGAAACTGAGCGGGTACAACAAGCTTACAGTATCATCTGTTGCTTTTATCCCAAAATTGCTGGTTGAGCTGTGAGTGTTGCATACAACAATTCTGCCCTGTTTCACTGTTATGTCCCTGTTTGAGGGAAGTAGTATTCAAATGGGTTGGGTTAAACTGACTGAGTACACTTTTACATGTTCAAAAATGTAACAAAATAAATTTTGCCCATTTAGGAAGACCCACATTAGAGCAGGGTTTTATGTCTTAGATGCTGCTTTTTGATTTTCAGACCCCCTCAAACACAGACAACATGTGCATAGCAACACTGAACAGAAACATTTGTTGCATGTAGAGGAGATCCACTAATCTTTAAATTGATCTCCTTCCCTTGTAGCATTTTTATTTCTTTTACAGAAAGTGTTCATATGCATTTTATTAGAATTCAGTTCCTCCAAGGGTGAAGCCAACATGTTTGTCAAACTATACCTTTCCAGCATGGATCCCATTTAGATTACTCCATTAACTAGATTTGTCCCCAATTTAAGCTGTGCATTAGCAAGTGATGATATTAGTATGGGCACTCTGCTAATGACAGTTTTATTCAGTGATGAGGGAACAAGAATGCTAGGCAGTGCTCTGCTAATCACACAAAGTGTTTGTCTAGGTGGCTGTCTCGAGACCCAGTCCTTTTTATATGCTCCTAGTGATTTATTTGCTTGGTATTTAAATATTAAAATGTGTCAAATGAATCTTCAACAAGAAGTCTTATGAAGATTTCTGTGTAGTAGTATTCTGTACTTTAGTGGGAGCATCTAATAAGAAAATGGGAACCATAGTCCTTTGTTTCCTCCACCAGCAATGTCCCCTGTTCCACTTTTGGGCCTAATTTGCCTCCTTTCAGATTCACACCACCAATAGCACACATGCCTATCATGTACTGGTTCCTTTTGCCTGGTGCTTGAGCTCAGAGTTGCTCTGAAAACAGGAGGTGTGTTACACTCTGGAAACACACTGTGGTAATCTCTCAGCCAAGCTTATTAATAAAGTTGCAAGCATATGTCTAGATAATGAACTATCCCACAGAATACATTTTTATAGTTCCAGTAGTTAACCATATCTGTGCTTCACCAAACAGGGCAGGGTGGGGAACCTGTAGGTCTCCAGATGGTGTGTGCTCCAACTCTCACCAGCCCCACCTAGCATAGCATGGTCAATAAGATTTGCAATCCAATTGATAAGATTTGCAATCCAGCAATATATGGAGAGCATAGGTTAGCCCCCCCCCAAAAAAAAATTTAGGGTGCTTTTCTGTTTTGACTATTGTGTGATTAGTTTTAAGTGCAATAATTTTTTAGTGCTTTTGTTCCACCTCTGGTAGCCACTGTAATCATTGACATTGACCAGAGTCTAACCATACTTAACCAGAACCTAATATGCTGTTTAGGGACCCAGGTGGCGCTGTGGGTTAAACCACAGAGTCTAGGGCTTGCTGATCAAAAGGTCAGTGGTTCGAATCCCTGCAACGGGGTGAGCTTCCGTTGCGCGGTCCCAGCTCCTGCCCACCTAGCAGTTTGAAAGCACATCAAAAGTGCAAGTAGATAAATAGGGACCGCTCCGGCGGGGAGGTAAACGGCATTTCCATGCGCTGCTCTGGTTTGCCAGAAGCAGCTTTGTCATGCTGGCCACATGACCCGGAAGCTGTCTGCGGACAAACGCCGGCTCCCTCGGCCTTTAGAGCGAGATGAGCACCGCAACCGCACAGTTGGACCCGAGTGGACCTGATAGTCAGGGGCCCCTTTACCTTTTAATATGCTGTTTACATGCAGTAGCCAATGTATATACAGTGGTACCTCTACTTACGAATGTTTCTACTTACGAACGGAGCTCTGTCCGCCATCTTGGATGCGGTTTAGATAGGATTTTTTCAACTTACGAATTTTTAGATAGGGTTGCTTTGACTTACGAATTTTTTCTCCCAATGCATTCCTATGGGATTCGACTTACAAATTTTTTCAACTTACAAATGTGTGTTCGGAACGCATTCAATTCGTAAGTAGAGGTACCACTGTACTGAGAATACTCAGCTATACAGTCATACCTCGGTTTAAGTATGCTTCAGTTTGAGTACTTTCAGTTTAAGTACTCCACAGACCCATCTGGAACGGATTAATCCACTTTCCATTACTTTCAATGGGAAAGTTCGCTTCAGGTTAAGTACGCTTCAGGTTAAGTACAAACTTCCGGAACCAATTGTGTCCTTAAACCGAGGTATAAGCAAGTGAAATGTGAAACAAAATGTCACACGGCATCTTCAGGCACCAGTGGCTAAAATTTCTCTGTCTTGCCTTCAAGTCAGGAGAGCAAGGAGATGTCTTTCATGGGTGTCCATGTGTGACAGTTTTGTAAGGCTGCTAGGCCAGTTTCACAGGCACCACAGAGGGAGATTTCCATGCCTCACCACAAGCCAGAATAAGAAAGTGTAAATCTCACTTGTTGACAACTGGGCTCAAGCAGCCACAGAGATGGTAAACATTTGTGAGGGAAAGTCTGCTCCCTCTTGACTAAAAGTACAGTTGTCTGCCTGCCTATTAGCTATGATTTTGGGCTTTCACTCACCCACACTAGTGCATGTAACAACTCTACCTCCTTGTCAACTCACCCACCCTTGTTAGAAGCGGGCAGAAATCATGGTAGCAGCTAAGTACAGTGGTACCTCTGGTTGCGGACAGGATCCGTTCCAGAGCTTTGGTCAGATCCCAAGGTTTCCGCAACCGGAGGGACTGCTTCTGCGCATGTGTGTGACACGGTAGAGCACTTCTGCGCATGCGCAGAAACCCAGAAAAATACTTCCGGGTTTGCCGCGTCCGCGTCCTGAAGGATACACAACCAGAGGTGTGTGTATCCAGAGGTACCACTGTAGATGCTTTGCTTGGAGCCCAGAGCAAAGTAAATGTGAGCTTTGTAAGGGCTTGCACCTGCACTTGGCCCTCATGTAGCCAGATTTCATAGTAGTGTTAATGCAGCATCCATGCACTGCCCTCTGCTCTTGCAATATGGAGGGTCAATATTGAAGGATAACCGCTTTTGTATATCAATATTCTCCCGGTTATACAGAAATTTTCCTCTTGTTTGGTGGTGGCCCCATTTTCCTTCCAAACTCATTGAGAGGAAGTATTGAGGAGGCAGGGCTGAAATCTCCCTCTTCACATATGTTTACACAAAAGTTACAAAATTAGCTCACCCCCCCTATTGTCTATGCTGCTCCTTCTTTAAACACATCTTCCCCCTCTCTTTTGTCCTGTCCATCTTACAGGAAATCTGCCATGTATGTTGTGTGTCAAATATGTAGCACTGTAGCATTGTGAAATGTTGAACAGAATGTGTTATCACACAATGTGCCTATTAAGGAGCACAGTGTTATGCGTAGCACTCTATGTAAGGCCTATGAGGGACCAGTTCATGTAATACTTCATGATGTAATACTTCAATAGTACTGTTACCCAAGGCGTTACGACAATAGTATGTCTTTGTTCAAATGCCAGCCCTGCAAATTAGTTTCCTGTGAACAGTGAGACTCTGCATGCTTAAATACTACAGAATACATACATTATTTTGAATAGTCCTTTCAAAGGATAGAACAGCGTTCTCCACATACAATGCTTTTTCTGCCATCCCCCCCTCTACAACAAAAATGCTCCCAGTTAGGGTTGTCTGCTAAAATAAGGGTCAGATAGAGGTCAGGTTCATCTAGATTTTGGGAGGGGAGGGTACCAAAGTGGCAAAGGCTGTTTTTCTTTCTGGCATTCTAATTCCATTTATTTAAAAGAAAACAATAGAAAGGAAAGGATATTTTCAATCGCAGTGTCCCGATTTTTGAACATTTCATCCAGAGGGGTTTTCTTGATACCTTCTGTGAAATCATACTGATGCCAGGCAAATACTTTATTTTCCCAGGATTTTTGGCTGAACTGCTTTTACCAGATTCTTTTGTTTTATCCATTTGCTGTTTTCATAGGCCTGCTCCTTTTACCATTTTTATATGTGTTTTTAATTTTATTGTATATTTTATTGCTTTATGTAAGCCACCTCAATTGAAGCATGTGGTGTAAATTCTAATAATAAAAAAATAAAACGATCTCTTTCTTCTTAATAAAAAATAAAACGATCACTTCACTGATGATGGCAAGCAGTAATGTCATGATGGAAACAAAAAATGAAGGACGAAGAGTCATCCTAGTTTGCTGGATCATTTCACTCAAAGTCTAGCTTAGTGAGACCGGCTCAAAGCCAGCATACCTCCTCTTTTTCTTGTCCACCCAGGGCAGATGAGAAGTAGACAGCACAGCCATAGCAGCTGGGGCAGAGGAAGGGGTGGGTGGTGGGTGCGGGCTGCCCCAGGTGTCACCACTGAGGGGGTGTGTGACAAAATGCTGGGTGGCACTCACCACAGGGCCTGCAGCGCGCCCAAGCCACACATCTCTCCTGGGAGAGACATGGTGGCTTGGGTGTGCACTGTCCAAACGGTTCACCCGCTGCCTCCCCCCCCCAGCTGTAGGACAGCTAAGTGGGAGGAGGCAGGCAGACTCCGGAGTCCCCACGGTGTGCCCTGCCCCTATGGGCGCCGCGCGCCGCCCCAGGCACGTGAGCGGCTTCCTCCGCCGCTGCATAGCAGTGAACATTACAGCCCACAGAAAGTGTAACACAGGAGTGGTTATGTCTCTTTTAGACTCTGTCTCTGTGAAAGGAGACAGCAGCAGAATAAAAGTCTGGATCTTGTTGCCCTTGTCTATGTGTGTGCATGAAAAGTGAGAAAGTGTTTATTCCTTCCCCCTGGCTGGCATGCTTCATGTCTTGCCTATGCGTTGCATGTGTGCGACTGACATAGCCTATGGTTTGACACTCTTTCTTGAGTTATCTGTTTTGCAAATATGTTATTTTCTTTTTAATAATAATAATAATAATAATAATAATAATAATAATAATAATAATAATAATTTATTATTTATACTCCACCCATCTGGAAATGTAATCTGGAAATTGTGTTGTTTAATGGGGCCTGATCTGATGATACTGCTTGGTGGCTAGGAACTTGTATTAACTATATACGTGGATGAACGAAATATTTTCTACAAGCCCTGCTCCTGGGTGTAGAGTCTTTACCTGCAACACTTTTATTTCAGGTGTTGACCACCATATTTGGACAACCATTACTTAGTTAAACGTAAACACTTCCCGTTTCTAGTCGTAACTATAAACAGAATGTGTAATGAGAGCTGGGTCATACAATAGCTGTTGCACAAGATCTAAGACAGCCGCTCCCTCTCCCTCTCCCTCTCCCTCTGAATGCTTATAACTGTGTCTGTGTTCTGTTGCTCTCCTTTGCTCTGCTTCTTGCCCATCCTCTCTCCCTTCCCCCTTCTCCCCTTTCTGTGTTGGCCTGCCAGCCAGCTTCATAGTTAATCATTCATCAACATGATAATTTACCTGTTTTTATTGGTTGCTAAGATCTGATTTTGAAAGGGAAAAATACTTTTGAAATGTGAAGAAGAAAGAGATGTTTTCCTACCTTCAAGCACTTTTCCCTGGATACAAATGTTTTCATGCAACAGACCTATCTTGTGAATTACAGATGAAATGTTTTCTAGTGGAAGAACCAAGTCAGGGAAACATCTCCTATGGGCTGCTGATAAAGATGAGGAGGCACACTGGAGGAAAAAAAGAAAAAGTGGGAGAACTAAGGACTTTTAACTTTTTATTTGAAAAGGGGGGGGATTGGGGAACATGTGACGTGAGGCCCCTCTTATTGTCAGAACCCCAATCTGCGGGCAAAACACATACAATGATAGGCCGTATTTACAAAAGTTGGACCTTTAATCCCCAAAATAAAACATCGGGATTGCAACACTAAAAAGCTACGTTGAGAAAGCCAGCACATGAAAACTCCCAGCAGTCTCTTCTGCCCCGCCTCTCCCCCTTCTGAGCTTTGGAGATTTTATTGCTGTGCTTTTCCTCCCTGCCTCCCTGCTTCTCTGCCTTATCCCCCACCCCCACGCATAGGCTCTTGGAAAAAAAATCCTCCAGCCTGACTAGAAAATCAGCCTTGTTTCCTCAGAAACCGCAGCTGCTGCTAGCAGAAAACACGTCAGGCTGGCCCTCCAACACGCACAGATGTGCCTTTGTAAATCCATATAAATGCTGAGAAGGATTGCGTGCTGAGGGCAAATATCCTCCCCTCAGAGGATGGGGCCAATGCAAATGGCAGGCCATTTCTCTTTTCTTAAAGGCAACCCCTCCCTCGGAGCCTCCCTCCACTTCACTCAGTTTCCCCTTTAATCGTTGTTTGTTGCATTAGGGTTAGGGTGATCTTTTTAAGTTTAACCCCTCTATAAATCTGGGAGTCACACACATATAAAAGCGATGGCAACTACTTCACTCCCACACCTCGCCAGCTTTGTTCTTCCCTCACAGGCATCAGTGAGTTGCAGTGTGGTTTGTTTTTCTTTTCCTCCCCCCCCCTTTAAAAAATAATAAAAAAATCGTCTGTCTTTACATTTTTTTTATAAAAAACCCACATCTGAAGATGAATTTTGCTGTTCACGGAGGGCACATCCAAACAGAGAGGATGAGAGAGGAAGGGAGCAGAGAGGCATCTCTTTCAAAAGTTTCTGCTGACATAGGAGGATGCTTAAAATAAAAATGTTGCTTTAAAATTTACTGCGAGGCAAGGAGCGTTGTTTATCGTGCCATCTTTTAAGCACACAAATCCACCCTCATCTGTTTCTCTCTCCCCCCCTCCTATTCCCATCCCTCTCGGAGTCTTTCTTTCTCTTCTTCTTTCTCTTCCCCCTCCCCCTTTTAATATAACTTCCAGGCGGATGAGTTGCAACTCGTTCTGCGTAATTAAAATGAGTGGATGATGGTTGAAAGAGGGTGGAAAATAAGATGGGGGGGAGGAGGAGGAGGGAGGGAGGCTGGCTGGCTGGCTGGCTGGCTGAGGGAGGAAGCTATAAGAGCATTGGAGCGCTACTGCTGAAGCAGACAAAAACAGGTCTGGTTGCTCTGCCGAGGGGGATGGGGCGGCTCCCTGCCATTGGCTCTTTTCTAGGCTCCAGAGCAGCTGTGGGAGCAGAGCGCAGGATGGCAGTTACTGCTTAGGCACTTTGGTTCCATTTGTTTAATAGCTGCTAGTCTGAGCCAAATGCAGCCTCATCAACCTTGACTGGCGGGAAAACCGACTCAGGGCATTTTTGTGTCTTCCTCTAAAGCAGAGCTCTGCCTACGCCTGCAAACTTTGCTTTTCTTCTCCGTCTCATTGTCGTTCGCTCCTTTCTGCTGGGTCCAGTTTTACAGGGTGAGGGTTTTTATGCAGCCTGTTTTCAGATAATGTCCATGAGGATCTCTCTCTCTTCTTGAGAGAAAACACACACACACACACACACACGGAAATGCTGTGCATTGCTTGTAACCAATTGACTTCACAAATTGTGCTTGTCTCTTCTGCTTCTTTGGAAAAACATCCTGAGTGTAAAGGCTTGCTAGTCAGTCACCCTGGGTAGAACTTTTATTTCCTTTTGAGTTGGGTGTTACCTTTCTTTGATTCAAACTCTTTTTTATTCTAGCCTTTTTAAAGTATTGAAAGTAATATTATTAATAATGGGGTGAAGGGATGTGAGCCAAAGACCTGTAATAAGAGATAGAAAATTGTAATAATTGTGTACCATGAACCTAAGTGACTTTGTATACTGCTTAAAAGTAAAAACCTCTAAGCAGCTTACATAAAAACATACACTGAAAATAGTGTCAGTATGTGCTATAGTTTCCTGTGCAGGGTTGGAGAACTTTATATTTGTAACCTGCTTATGCAGAGGTTGTGAATGCATATGAACCTTCCTTCTTATATCATCTAATAAAATCTAGACAGGGGCACAGGCAGAAATATAAAAACATCTATTACACATCTAATCCTAGAAGTGAAACTAGGGTACTGTATATGCTTCTGTGCTTGTTTATTCTTACCATACGCTTTTTTAAAAAAGGATTGTCTCACGTTGGGAAGAAACTTTGATGGGCATTTTTCTATTTTTTGCTTTCATAAACTATTTCCTATTGATGAGAAACCTGTGAGTTTCATTCCAAGAACTTTTAAAATATGTTATTTTGTTCTATCTATCTTACAACAAACAAATCCAAACTACAAAACAGTTTCTATGTATCCCTGGTATTTCTCTCCCACCGTCCGCACCTCTAATATCATCAGGTTAATTTGTGCGATCTCTCTCTCTATTTATATTCAGTGGTACCAGATAAATTGGCACAAGTATATAAGTTGTAGTCTACAGAGTCTCTTAACTTTATGAATTTTTAATTAAAGTGGCAATCTTATACTCTTCTCTCTCTTTCCCTTCCTGTGGGTGGGATTAAATACCTATGGTAATGAAATATCTAGTACAGAAACTAAATATATTTGCCCCTTGATGAAAAGTGTATTTCTGAGGATGTGGGGGTGGTTGTATTTAAATAAAACTTTCCACTTGCCCTTCCCCTCCCCCATATTATTATTGTACTGCTAGGCTGACACCCACTGGTAACAGTTGGTCTGAGATCACTGCTGCAGACTAAGCCTCCTGAGCACAAATACTATTCTGTTGATAACTGATTAAAAAACAAGCAAAATGCATAAAAATATTTTAAGAAAAAAGTAACTTATTTTATAATGCATGGGGGAAGACTTTGGGTTGCCATTTTAGTGAGAAAATGGATTGTATTCTTTTTGAGCAATACTTACTATAGAAGCTACAGGGAGGGAGACAGAACTAATTGCCACCATATTTGTACATATATTTGTATTGGCAGTGATTTAAATTACATTAAAGTAACAGTGTTTGAAACTCCCGTTGTTCTAGGCGCATTTTGTGTCAGGGAATTTTATTAGCATGAGCAGTTTCTCAGCTCTGGGTGCAGTACTGCGCCTAAGATTTCAGATTAAAACTGCAGAGTGGAAGGAAAGGAGGACCTTTTTCTGCCTCCCCACTTCCAGCTACTCTCTGAAGACTGGAGAAGAGACCCTCTTAAGAATATTAGGGGGGGCAGGGAAAGGACTAGACCATGTGAAAAGTGGACATAATATTTAAGCTGCAATCATTCATTTTCAGCTTTGTATTCTTGTTATAAAAATGTGTGCGTAGGCATTCAGTTGTTGCACCTATAACCTAGGTTTAAGGTGCTATTTAGCACCTAGCTTTCATATCTCAGTTTCTGACACTGTAAAGTAAATATAAGAACCTCTGCTTGTATAGATCATTTTAAGTGGGAGGTAATGAGTTGGATTCAGAATTGCAGTGCAATCCTACCCATGATTTATCAGAATAGGTAAGTCCTGTTGAATTCAACAAGGCCACTGTGTGTAGGGTGTGTTTTGGATTGCAGCTTAGAATGGACATGTTTAAATCAATGGGACTTACTAAGACCTGTTGGTTTTAATAGATCTACTCTTACGGATGACGAAGTCTGAATCTACCCAGTAGAACAGTGGCTTCTAAATTCTCTCTCTCCCCCCCCCTCTCTCCCCACCCACCCCACCCCCCTTAACCAATTGAAAATTGCTGAAGGTTAGAAGACTAAAGGTAAAGGTAAAGGGACCCCTGACCATTAGGTCCAGTCGTGACCGACTCTGGGGTTGCGCGCTCATCTCGCATTATTGGCCGAGGGAGCCGGCGTATAGCTTCCAGGTCATGTGGCCAGCATGACAAAGCCGCTTCTGGCAAACCAGAGCAGCACATGGAAACGCCGTTTACCTTCCCGCTGTAGCGGTTCCTATTTATCTACTTGCATTTTGACATGCTTTCGAACTGCTAGGTTGGCAGGAGCTGGGACCAAGCAACGGGAGCTCACCCCGTCACAGGGATTCGAACCGCCGACCTTCTGATCAGCAAGCCCTAGGCTCAGTGGTTTAACCACAGCGCCACCTGGGTCCCTCTCTCCCCACCCACCCCACCCCCCTTAACCAATTGAAAATTGCTGAAGGTTAGAAGACTACTTAATGGTTTTTTCTGACTGTTGTACCAATTGTAATGTGTTGGCTTCCATAGAATTCACTGCTAGCTGTAGTACTCTGAATGAACAAAAAAAAACCTGTTTATGTTTTGGGGGCAGAACCATGCTGGGATTCCCCTGCTTAGGCTAAAATTGTTTGTGGAAAGGCTTATGATAACACAGCTATTTGTAAACTCATTGAAAGACCAATTACAGCAAAAGTTATCAATGGCTAGCCTCCCCTTGCTTTGAACTACACATTCTACATTTGAAAGAACCAACTTCTTCTGAAAAGAAGTGTGTGGTACATTTGTATGCATGAAATGGGCTCTAGAAAACATGAAAGTGTTGAAAAGCTCTTCCAAGTCTGGATAGTTTAGAGATTAAAGCACTAGCCTTTCACCTTTGAGGTACACTTTGAGTATTTCCTCAAAGCCCATGTAAAATGAGCTGCATCATCTAAGTTCAGTCTTTGGCGTTTCTACTCCAGAGTAGAGAACTGATGCAGACTTCATAATTGGAGAATATAGATTCAGTTGTGGGGCTTGGAAAATGTCTAGGGTGTATTGTGAAGTGTTTACACTTCCATTAGCTTTATGGATTTTTACATATGTAGAGAGACAAAGTAATGAATCATTCTCTCTACAGAGATCACCAGAACTGCTGCTTTTCATATTGGGTAATCTCATGTGCATGTCTGAGCCTGTATTTTAGAGCTGTATGTTAATGTGCACGCCAGCATTTATTAGTTATCTGCTTGCTTGCATCTCATTAGACTAGGGGAAGATAGGTGTATAAAAAGTGGTCATTTCTCTAAGTTTTTAAGTTTTAAAAACATATTTTAGTGCTTTTCAGACATTGGTTACTACGGTTTTCCCTGTAGTTAGTTTTATTCAGGTTCTAGTCTGATACTGTTTTAATTTTTTCATGCTGAATTGTTATATATTTTCCCTATTCTGCCCAGAACCTTTTGTTAATGGCCAGTATAATAATGCTGTTGAAAAATAAATAAGTGTGGGTTCAGTTAATGAGTCCTGTCAATTGAAGCTGCACACACTTTCTTAATAGGACTTCCCCCCCTTCCATTCATGCCCCTTGAAATTGGCTCAAGTTCTGGAGAGAGAAATTGTTCCCCTAACCTGCATGACTTGACTCACTTGTTGAGTCACCCAAAACTCTGCTTATTCTGCTGAAATCTCTCTAAACTGCACTTGTTGTCATAGGAACATACCGGTACAAAGCTATAGTATACCAAATCAGACAATTGGTCCATATATCTCAGTATTGTTCAAACTGACTGGCAGTGGCTCTCATTTCTGTATGCAAAGCAAATGCTCTGCCACTGAGTTGTAGCCTCCCCCATTTCCACTGTAGAATAGTGAATTGATTTCTAGCTTCAGAGCTGGAGATGATAAGTTATGGGGCTGGAAAGGGTCCATTTTGTGAACAGTTTAAGCATACACTGACCATGTTTAGACATGACACTAAACCATACTTTAGTGTACCATGTATGACCCTAGGAAGTCTGGGCCTTGTATGCTTTCCTCTCCTCCAGCATGGCCTTGAGTAGGACACTAGAAGCTCTTTCTTCTGTTTTTTATTAACCACAGTTTACTGTTAGGTCTGAACTCTAAACTGTGATTAGTCTTAAAGAAACCTGTATCCTTTGAGGCTACTGTCATGACTTATAGGTATTCATGGTTTGTAGTTTGCTTTTTTCAAATCATTAACCTGTGGTTAAGCAAAAATGGAAGCAGAAGCTTCTAAACACCTCCTCCAAACTGTGCCAATTGTTCCTGGGCAGCTACTATTATACCACATCACTCTCCACTTCATACGGTGCTTGTGGACTGATGTGGGGGACTGCAGCCTGGTTTTCCAATACTGATTATCTAAATTGGGAAAAGAGGTCATGGTTGTTAGTTGCAGATTAGGGAGTTTAGCATGTTTTGCCTTCAAACCTTAAGGCCTGCCTCTCTCAATATGAACCTACCCAGACCCTACAGTCATCATCTGAGTCCCTTCTCATGAGTCCTCCTACATGAGAGAGGTCTGTAGGGTAGCAACGTGAGAACAGACCTTTTCTGCAGTAACTCTCCACTTGTGGAAAGCTCTTCCCAGGCAGGTTTGGCTGGCACCTTCATTATACACCTGTAGGTGTCAGGCAAAAACATTATTCTTCAACCAGGCCTTGGGCTGCTTAACATCCTATACTATTTTAAATGTGTTCATGGGAGGGGGTGATTGGTTTGTGGAGGTGTGTATGTGTGTGCTTGTTTTTATTAGGTATTTTGTGTTTTTATGTTGTGAACAGCCCTGAGATCTCCAGATGAAGGACGATATACAAATTTTAATAATGATGATGACGATGATGATGATGTGTGAAAAGACCCTATTAGAAGAATAGTCTGTCAGGATTATATTGAGGATGATAATTCTAAAAGCATGCGGTTTATCCTTAAGAACTAAATCGAGCTCTCCAGACCAAATGTTAAAACCAAATTACTGTATACATAATGGTTGAAGCCATAATTTTTATTAGAAGTGTCACGTTCAAATACAATGAGGGTGGGATCTAACTTTATTTTGTTCAAAATGGAGAGAGGAGAGGAGCCCTTTTCCCTCACTTTACCTCTGTGGCTTTTTATCCAGACCAGAAGAAAAGTGCCTGAAGCATTGGACTGAAGGGAGTTTAGAAAAGAGAGGGTTCTGCATATCATCAAACTCCACCCATCTGCTTCATATGTGAACTGGTCAGACCAGTGAATAAACAAACATGGTTTCCACCCTATATTATTGTTATTATTGTTATCTTCATCACCACCGCCATGATGCATGAGTTTCCTCTGGGGAAACAATTTGGTGGGAAATTACCATATTGGCCTGAATATAAGATTTACTTTTTCACCAAATTCCAACCGTGAAAAGTTAAAATGTGGCTTATATTCGCAACCTTACGGTATGCGGCCAGGAGCGTGGGGCAAACAGTGCCAGGAGTGCGGCAAAGTGGCGCCCGCCCTGTGTGTAGTCCCCCGTCCTCTCCCCCAAGGCCAGGAAGGGAGAGAGCGAGGAAGGGAAAGGCCACCGGCGATGCAGCGCAGCCCCCCCCCAAACAGTATGCAGCCAGGAGCAGCAAGGAATGGAGCGGCTTATATTTGGGTATTTCCCCCCCTCCAATTTTAAAGATGCGGCTTATATTTGGGTGCACATTATATTGGGACCGCAGGTGGCGCTGTGGGTTAAACCACAGAGCCTAGTGCTTGCTGATCAGAAGGTCGGCGGTTCAAATCCCCGTGACGGGGTGAGCTCCCGTTGTTGGTCCCTGCTCCTGCCCACCTAGCAGTTCGAAAGCATAATAGATAAGCATAGTAGATAAATAGGTACCACTCCGGCAGGAAGGTAAACAGCATTTCCGTGCGTTGCTCTGGTTCACCAGAAGCGGCTTTGTCATGCTGGCCACATGAGCCAGAAGCTGTACGCCGGCTCCCTCGGCCAGTAAAGCGAGATGAGCTCTGCAACCCCAGAGTGGTCCGCGACTGAACCTAACGGTCAAGGGTCCCTTTACCTTTACCTCTATATTGGGGCCAATATGGTATACCTTTCATATTATGGTTCATCCAAATTTTATTTGAGAGGCTCTTTTGAGCAACAAGAATTTATTGGATCTTTTGAAAACAGTTTCTTCTTTTGAAACACCTTTCCTTTCTCAGTGTAAGCAATTATCACCTTCACATCACTTCATGCTCTTGATACATCTGTTACCTTTGACAGATCTGCCTGTGTTTGCCACTCCAGCCTTGCATATCTACACTATCTGCAGCACAAAACAACTTACATCTTTGTTGCCTCAATTAAACAAAAAATGTCATTTAAACTTCTGGGGGAAATGGTACATAATTGAACTTAAGCTTTGTGTTTTTCCTTAGTGTTTTTACAAATTGTTTGACTGCCTTAAGTATATGTTATTGGGTTACTTAACCTAGCTTTAGTTGGAATAGTATTGTCTTTGCTTTTTAAAAACTCTGCAGCAGTAAAGGCAGCATAAAGGAAACACAGTAGTTTGTCTTGATGCAATTTTATACTTTTGTGTTCTAATCTGTAGAGCAGAAGATATTATCATTATTTCTTAATTTACACCCTACCTTTCTACAAAAATACACAATGTGCCTTACATAGAATCAACACAGTATAAAAAAGATATAAGCACAACCTAAAAACAAAACAAAGAAGCAAAACCAGCAGCAATTCAAAACAAAAACAAGTGTCTGCTTCAAAAGCAGATCACACAATACAGAAGATTGGGAGATGTGAGATTGCACTATCCTCCCTACCTCTGACTGCAGTTTTTTCTGCCAGCCTTAACCAAGATTTCCTCTTACCTACCAAGGTACTTTTTTAAGGTATGCGAAAGAACAAGTTGGAAGAGAGTTGTGTTTTTGAATATATCATCTCAATTGAAAGCTATTGAACGGTTGATATTTTTGAGATTAAATCAGTTGCTAATATTGGGCAATAGAAAAAATTATCTTGCCTATCCAGAGGTATACAGATATCTTACTGTTCATAATATTGCCCATTTTTATATCTGTTTTTTGTGTAATCCAGATTTAGGGGAAAGTGATACACTTATAAAGAAGCGCATGAACAGAATGTTCTGTAAAAATTACCATTGTTGTGATAAATTTTGCTGAATAATCACTGAAAATAAGAGGGAGCAGAATTGAGGAGTTTATTTTATAATCTGATACAAAATCGACTGGGAATAAGTATGGTATTTGAATTAAATGAGGTCTACTTCTGAGTAGATATACATAGGATTATATTGTCTGTGTAAATTTGGAGATGCATGTACACATTTAGATTATGGCAAAATGACATAAATACCTCAATTTACTATAACTATAACTTCTTCTTTGGCAATCACTCGTAGCCAAGTAAGATTGCCTTCCATGAACACAATCTTAATAGTGAGTCCGTAAGTGACTGTGAAGGCCAATTCTGGATCCACACATCCTTCCACAGTGGGGACATAAGTTTCCGGGCAGGAATTAATCATGGTGAGGGTTTGCTAAATGTGCCTTCCTCTTAGCACGTTTCTTCCTTTCATCCTGAGTTTGAGTGTCTTCAAAGTCCATGACACCCTTTAGTAAAGGCTATTCTCCAACTGGAGTGCTCAGAGGCCAGTGTTTCCCAATCGTTGGTGTTTATATTACATTTTTAAAAGATTTGACTTGAGAGAGTCTTTAAACCTCTTTTATTGACCCACCAGCATTACGCTTTCCATTTTTAAGTTTGTAATAGAGTAGTTGCTTTGGAGGTTGATAATCAGGCATCCGAACAACATGACCAGTCCAGTGAAGTTGATGTTGGAGAATCATTGCTTTGGCACTGACAGTCTTTGCTTCTTCCAGTACACTGGCATCAGTTCGCCTGTTTTCCCAAGTGATGTGTAAATTTTTTCAGAGACACCGTTGATGGAATCTTTCATGGAGTTGGAGATGGCGTGTATAAGTGGTCCATGTTTCATAAACATACAGTAAGGTTGGTAGTGCAATAGGTTTGTAAACAAGCTTTTTGGTTACCCTGTGAATGTCCCGGTCTTCAAACACTCTGCACTTCAATTGGGAAAAAGCCCTTGTGGAAAGATAACTGCTCAGGTAGGAGACGTGATCAACACTTTCCAACATCACACCATTGAGTTGGATGTGTCGTGCTGCAGAGTGGTTGTTTTGTGCTTGTTGGTGCAGCACTTTGGTTTTTTTGGATGTTGAGCGATAGGCCCAGCTTTTCATAAGCTTCTGTGAAGATATTTAAGATAGTTTGGAGGTCATCCTCTGAATGTGCACACACTATGTTGTCATCAGCATTCTGAAGCTCTATGATGGAAGTTACGGTAACCTTACTCTTTGCTTTTAGCCTACTCAGATTAAAGAGCTTTCCATCCTTTCGAGATATGATTTCTACTCCGGTGGGGAGTTTCCCTTCGACAAAATGTAGGATCATACACATGAAAGTTGGGGTGATAGCACAACTCTGTTTAACACCTGATCCCACATGAATGGTTCACTTTGAGAGCCATTGTTATCTGGGATTGTTGCTGTCATATTATCATGGAGGAGCCAAAGAATGTTCACAAATTTATCTGGGCTGCCAGTTTTCAGAAGGACAGTCCACAGGACATTATGATTTACAGTGTCAAAGGCCTTAGTTAGGTCAATAAATGCCATATACAGGGAGTGGTTTTGTTTTCTGCATTTTTCTTGAAGCTGTCGAGCAGTGAAAATCATGTCAACTGTTCCCCTAGGAAGTTGAAAACCATTTTGGGATTCAGGAAGGGTGGGCACAAATAGCTTTTTAAAAACAATCATTTTGCATTGTGGCATCATCTGCATGTCACAATAAATCATAGTTAATGATTTACCTGTAGTGCAAGTGAGAGCAACAAACCACAATCCCTGGTTTAGCTTTTCGCTCTTAACCATGGCTGGTTAGCAAAGGTTTGTTCTTGGGCTCCTATCATAGTTTGTTGTGACTAAACAAACCATGACAAACCATTTCAAACATAATACTAAGTCAGGGGTTGTATTTTGTTGCTCCCTCATGCTTAGGAGGGAAGTGATCTCTGAGTTCATGGTAAACCATTACCTATGATTTACCATAATGTGCAAACTGGTTTGGTATGTAAATGTAATTTGGTGCAATCAGCTAGGACCTTTTAATTTGCAAGCTTCAGTGAAATGAATATAGACTTGTTTGCAAATCCACTAGTACCCTTGTGGAACTTCCATTCATCTCAGTTGGGTTAGTGTGTAAACTTCCCAGGATTGTACCGCACACAAATCAAGTTAAACTGTTATATTTCAGGTCATTTGCCTCTGTCCCATTTCTTTGAAATTCAAAATGTGAGTGCTGTAATTAACATTCAAACAAATGTTCTGATGGTGTGACCCTTTCTCAAGCTCCTATTGGTCTCTGGCACTGAACAAATAAATAACAATGTAACAATTTCGTAGTTTGTGGGCAATAGACCGTGGTAAGAATATTGTGTTGGTACATAGGAGTCTTGGGTTCTAATCCTTTTTCAGCCATAGAATTCCCTCAATTGCCTCCAGCAAATTATTCTTTCTCAGTTTGTTGTGATCGCAAATGAAATATTTTTTCCCTACTAGACAGACTGCATTGGTAATGGAAATAATTGTAATCTCATAGTAACATTTTGGGGTATCTGCTTTATCTGCTTTATTTTAGAATGAAAATAACCAGATATAGTCTCTTAACCATTTGTTTCCACTGAATATTGCTTTGGAACACAGTGCCTTAGCTTCACTGCAATTATTTGTCGCGGTGAGCTGCCCTATATAGCATGGTGCTGCTTGCACAGTAAAGCAATGTGTTTGTGTATACAAGACTTGAGTCAGAAGAGAAAACTAATTCAGTTTAGTTTAGTCTGTTTTTCTTTTTGTAACTAGTCATTTAGGTCCTGCTGGAAAGTATTTTTTTGTAGTGCTTTGTCATCTAAATGTGTCTGCTGTCTCCTTAAGCTGTTCCCAGTAAAAGCAGTGTGCTGAAATAAGTAGTATTTTCCACCTCACTTATGACAATTGGTTTTAGTTATACTGTACAGTATCTACTTCATGTTAGACCTTTTCTTTAGTCCTGGTATTCTGCTAAATGTAATAGGATCCCAGAAAGTGGGTTACACAAAGCCATGCTCAAAACATGTGTAAAAATTACTGTTGTTATACTCACAATAATTTTTGCTGAATAATCACTGAAAATAAGAGGGAGCAGAATTGAGGTTTTTAAGTTGCAATCCTATACACACTTGAGAATAAGTCAATTTGAAATAAAAGGGGTCCGCTCTGAGAAGATATATGTAGGATTATAAATATTATTTGAAATACAGTATAGGCAAACATGTTAATGCCTTCCTAAATTTGTTGTCAATGAGTAGATGTGAGCATGAGAGATTTGTATTGCTAAATAGTATTTAACAATATGAGGGAGTATTGTGTCTTCTGTTGTAGCCTAGTCTAAATACAGAGCTGTTTCAGCAAGCTGTGTCCTTGAGCTGCTATGTTGTATGAATATGCTAATAAGGAGAATGAGGAGAATTAACAAGCAAGTGTGAGATACAGGCAAGCAGGGTAGATTGATTTAAATCAAGTTGATTTAAATCGCTCAAGAAAAAGACCTGGTTTAAATAATTTAAATCAACTTTCCAATTTTCTAATTAATATATTTCGTGAACAAGCATGCATACTAATTGTTTCTATAACAATTAATACATATTTGGTTTTTGTAATCCAGCAGCATAAGGACCACATGTCTTCTGAACTGCAGGATTTATATCTGTAAAACCAGGGGACGAGTTCTGAAATTAAGGATTTCTCTTTACGCATGGAAAGACACTAAGCAAGACCACTTACTTTAAGTCTGACTTTCTTAGTTCTTTTCAAAAGCATGTGTTAGTATTTCCTGGGCAGGACAGTATTTCTGCATGAGATGGAAACCAATGTCCATGTTGTTTGGATGAGAGAATTTCTGAGACCATAAGCATGGTTTAGGAAGCTGGAATTGTTCCTATTTTATTCTTCAGCTCACTCATCTCCAGAGTCCTCCGATAGATACTGTAGCAGTGCACCACTCTGCCTTGCCTGACTGCTGACAGAGTGAGTTCAAATCTGCTGTTATAATGTCACTGCCAAGCTAATTGTGGATGTAGGCTAGCAAAAGACTTTGTACACTTTTATGATTTATATTATGTCATTCCTACCATTCTTATGAGCTCAATAAGAAAGGGCAGGGGAAGCAACTGATCACTGTCTGCAGATGTGACTTAATTATTTTCACCTCCTATCACTTAAGCATAGTGATCGCCTGAATAATGCAATTCCTTGAAAAGTATGACTGGCTTCTGCAGGAAGTGGAGGCCTTCCCAAATTACATAGTCAAAGCACGATCTTTTGGGATTTTGATTTATGCCTCACCCAGGTGAGATATATTAAAGTTGAATGAAATGTGGCAACCACTTCCCACCAGCAACTCACGGATGCACACTTGGGAGCATCCTTTTCCCTGGAGCCAATCTACCTATCTCTGGGTTGGGGAACCTGTCAATCTCCAGATGGGACTCTCAGCAGTCTCCCAGCCAGCATGGCCAATGGTCAGAGATGAAGACAGTCATAGTCCAGCAACAGAGGTGAGGCCATCTGTAACAAGGAGCAGCAGAGCACAAATACCCGTTTTCCCATCAGTCAGTTTGCAATGTTCATTCTTTCATATCCTCCATGATGTCCCATCAGAAACCCAGTCATGGGTTTGTTGCATGAGCACATGCCTCATTTTTAAAGCGTGTAATGTTCATGTCTGTTTCTTGTTTGGAAATCCCCAGTGGACTGCCTTAGATACACAATTAATAGCAGCCTTTCATAAATGCCTTGTCCTGGCTGCTCTGTCCTCAGTCCCTGACTCACCAGTGGCAAGCAGCAGAAGCAAACTGATAAGTCCTGTGTTCTCCTTTGGGAAATATTTCACTATAAATTGTTTTGAGTATTGGAAGTAAAGTTTCCAATTACAGAATGAACACACGCTGGAATTTTAAAAGTGACCCTGCCTTAAAAGAACTCATTTGTTTCTGTAAAATAGAAAATGCAAAAATAAAATAAGAGCTTATTTCAGTATTACTGAAAAGTGTAACACCCACAGATGTATTGTGAAGGACTTGGAAGGGCTGAGGAAAGGTAGTAAGGGTACAAGCCTTGAGCATGATGTTCCTTTATTGCCCCAAAATTAGTGGCAACAAATGGAGGAAATGTTACAACAGTACCATTTTGAAAATCAGAGAGAATGTTCCGCTGTGTAAAATCCTATCCCATATAGAACTTCTCAAATGTAGGCAGTACTATTTAAAAAAACCTATTTTTTAAAACTAGATCCAGTCCCTATAGGTTAATTAACAAAGCCTTTTCAAAGAACGAGCCTTTTGGTTAGAATTTTAAAGTTTTTTTTAAAAAAGGTACATATTATAGCTTCTTTTTAATAGTCTTCAATCAGATCCTCACATTCCATTTCAATCATTGCTTGGCAGTTCCATGGATCTTTCTGGTGAAAGGATTTTCTTACCTGCCATATCACCTTCACTTGGAATGAAAAGAAGTGAAATGTTTGGTGTTTCAAAATCAGCTGAGGACTTCTTTTTGGACATCATGGGAACATTTAGCCAAGTACACCATGGGACATTATTCCTGGAGGGACCTGCACTAGGAGAGACATCCAGCTGTGACCTCTATAAATGGATGCAGATTACAAAGAAGGGAACTTGCCTTTCATCTGAATATAGGATAGTGAGAGGATTGGTTCTGGGAAGCATACATCTCATGTTAAGGCTTAGAAATGTGATTAATAGATACTACTGCTGCACCTGGATTTGCTGCTATGGAGAGGGTGGGTACTTCTGCCCAGGGATTTTTTTCAGCTGGAACTTGCTGGAATTGAGTTCCGGCAAGGGTGGGTGCCACTGCCATTATATGAGAACAAAGAATGCCTTCATGGTGAGTTTTGCCACCTCTTTTTCTAGAAAAATATGGCTTCTGCCACATTTAAGATGTTGGCTGAAGCACTGGCAAGAGCATCTGGGTTTGCCAAGGATTTGCTGAGTGGTGCATTTGGGTTTGTTTTTAACGTACTAGCATTCCTAGACTGAAACATTAATCTGTTGCTGAAATCTCATCTGTCACAGAACCATGGAAGCTATTGGTGGCTTGCTATTTTTTTTATTTTGACTGAGAAACCTACATAGTAGTGGCAGAGGTGGTGGGCACCTATGATGCTTTTGCTATGGTGGGCAATCAGTTCATGCAAAGATAGAGTAAGGCTGCTTCTTTTTCATACCCTTTGATTATGATTATTTATTATATATTAAATTTGTATATCGCCCTCCATCCGTACATCTCGGAGCGATTCACAATCCAAAACTACTGCATGACGAGAGTAGTTTATTTCTTTCAGCCAAAGAGGCTATTATGTGAATTGCAGTTTCTTGCTTACTGGAAGTTGAAGCAACCTCTCAGAATCTCCAGATGTACATATGTATTGCATGAGCACACTTGTGTGCATTCAGAATTTCACCCTATGTATCTATAGACCACTTTACTAGTGCGAGTGAACTGTGAGAGGCAGAGACGAATCTGTTGTTACTTAAGTTATTATGATACTGTTTTGTTGAACGATCAGCTCAAGGAATGAGATGAACTGAATTATTGTATTAGTGAGCTATAGTAAAAGTCTCTGCCTTCTTTTTGAAAGACCTTTGTCTGATAGTCTAATAAATACATCCAGAGAATCCAGCTTTGTCCCCTTCCTCTTATCCCCTTGCAAGGCTAGCACAATAAGACCTTCTATAGCCAGCTCAGAGAAGGGTCCCTCTTCATGTAAATAACACTGACTTTTCATTTAAATATTTTGTTGAAAGTATTTATACTAATTTGTCACACCAGCTGCCTCTACTATAGATTGCTGTTCAGTGTTAACACTCAGTCATATTTTAGGGTTAATTTACAGGCAGACTTCTCATTTGCAGACTCCCACAGAAATCTGGAGGAGCTGACCTAACTAAACACATATGAAAAAAAGCCAAGTTTGGATTTGAGCATTTTTAATATCAGTTGTGGGAGAGGGGGAATGCACCCAACGCAAATTATTTCCGTGTGTTATGTTGATTTTTCCTTGTGAAATTTTGCTTTAAAGGCATTATGATATTGTCAGTTTTATTATGACCTCTGCTCCCAAGCAATTTTTCTCCTTGGGGACTTGTCTCAGGCTGGGATGGGGCTTTTGGAGCCCCACCATGATAAATACTGACTGGGAGAATCATTTTCTCAGGAAAATATGATAAGGGCTACCTACTCTTGCCTGCCCATAACATAGTTTAGTAATGGTGAGCAGAAGATGGATTAGGATCTACTGGTGTCCCTGCAGATTTCTGAGTGAATGAAGTACAGTGGTACCTCGGTTTAAGTACACAATTGGTTCCGGAAGTCTGTACTTAACCTGAAGCATACTTAACCTGAAGCAAACTTTCCCATTGAAAGTAACGGAAAGCGGATTAATCCGTTCCAGACGGGTCCGCGGAGTACTTAAACCGAAAGTACTCAAACCGAAGCGTACTTAAACCGAGGTATGACTGTAGAAGCAAGGATTTCTGACTCTCAACTTGTTTAAAAATGGCAACAACAAAATAAACAGCCCCTTCCCAAAATTACAGTGCTGAAATGAGGAAAGTAGAGTATGTTGAATATATTTTTATATAGAAGGACTGTGAGCTCAGTTCAGTTTTTGGCACTCAAAACAAATTCCTGGGCTAAAAATTCTTTAAATTCTGCGCACCATTGCTTCAAATCACCCTGCACTCTTCTTTATTGGGATTCAGTGGTGAGCTAGTTTTTTATAATAATTTTTATTAAAGATTTCTTAGTTTACAAAAATATGTGCATTGTCTATTTTTTCCAAGTTATGTTTTCTACAGATGAGTTTCATTTGTTGTGTGACATTAGTGTTGCATGCAGTATTAGGTTGGGAAGAAAAGAGGGGGAGGGAGGGAGGGGATGGGGTGGTAATGCTTCTATTCTTCTTAGTGTAGGTGTGGGCTTTTGTGTCAGCGTCACTTGTGTGGGTTCTCTTTCTATTCACTTATATTTCCTTGGTGGTGAGAGAGGTTGGATGTGGCCTAGGGTTTGGTTGGTTGTCTTTGGTTGGCTGTAGTGAGATTTGTTTGTGTGTGTGAGGGTGGGTTTTTGGGTCAGGTTAGCCATATTGATTCGTATGATGTCGGCGGATTCTTGTTGTTGTCTTGTTGGGCAATGTATGTGATAAAGGTGTTTTCTATTTGTCCCCATGCCAGTTTCAGTTCATTGGTTAGTTTTTCTAGTAAGGCTGTTTTCCATACTGTTTGATACCATTGGTCATAGCTGCCAAGTTTTCCCTTTTCTCGCGAGGAAGCCTATTCAGCATAAGGGAAAATCCCTTAAAAAAAGGGATAACTTGGCAGCTATGCCATTGGTTCATGTTTACTCCTGACAGGTCTCTTCAGTGTCTGGCTCTGATGCTTCTGGCTGCTGAGAGTAGGTGGGTTATCAGCTCTTTATAATGTGAGTGGACATTATTATCTTGGAAGATGTTCAGTAGGGCCCATACTGGGGTGACTTCTAATACTTGTTTAGTTATTTTGCTTATTTCTTGTATGACTAAAGTTCAGAAGAGTTGGATTTTGGGACATTACCACCACATGTGGAGGCATTTGCCTGTGGAGATGCATCCTCTCCAGCATTTTGGTGATGCTCCTGGGTTAATTTCATAGCCTATGTTGTCCCCCCATTGTTTTTTTATTACGTCGAGGGGGTTTGTGGAATTTTGGAGCAGTATTTTGTATATTGTAGATACCATCCCCTTGGCGTGTCCCTTTGTTGTTAGGAGGAGGTTTTCGAAGATTGTCAAGAGCATAGCTGCTGCTGTTTTTACTACTGGGTTTTTTTTAAGAAGGCATGTAATTAGTGGTGTGTTTGCCAAGGCATTTGGATGTCCCCTAGATTGGCTTGAAGTTTTTGTGTTGATGTGGGTTTGTTATTTTTGTAGAAGTCTACTAGGTGATATGAGCCAGAGGTCTTAGTGGGGATGGGGTTGGGGACAGTTTGCCTGCTTCTTCCTTCTATGCTTTAAGCATGGTCTGTGTGAACCTGTTTAGTGTTGTGGGGATTTTCCTTAGTTTGTTTGGGAGGAATGGGTATGCTGCATTGGGGGTATTTTCGATTATGTCTCTCTCCAGGTGTACCCATTGTTTTGTTTCGTCTTCTAGAATATATGGGGTTATGACTTGGTTGGTGATGTAGTATAGTTCTATGTTGGGGATTCCTCACCCTCCTTCTGAGGAGGGGAGGTGTAGGTATTGGGGTTTATTCTTGGGTTTCTGTCTGATTTATCTTGGTGATGTTGGCAAATTCTTTTTGGATATATGGGTGTTGAAACACATAGCCTCAGATTTTTACAGATTTTTTTTTCAGTTTACTTGTAGATCCGATACCATTGCATCAGTGGTGGGTGGGTCTGCTCCCATCTCTGAATGCGGCAACTAGTTCTAGGTGACATGACTGCACTCTCCTGTTGCTGTTCAAGTTGCTACTGTCTTCTGTTTGGCTTCTTCACTTGGCTGAGCAAACTTTCCTCCACTGAGGCGCTCTCCTCCAACTTGACTCCAGAGCGACAGAAGTCAGGGTGGTAAAGGGAGATCCTTCACTCCTCCCACCCTTATTCCTACAATAGAGGCTCCCTCCTCTGTTTCTTCCTCCACCAGCAGAGCCTGCTAGCCCAGTTTCAGGCCCAACAGCACTTCAGGACTTAAGACATCCACTGAAAACTTTATCAGTCAGAAATGTTAGCTGCTATTAGAAATCTATAGCAGTTTATATTGCTGCCTGCTGTCTGTATCCTAAGGAGTTAAATATGCATCTAGGCTAACCAACAGTCATGTAATATCAGCATGTAAATTAAAAACAGGTTGGTTTTTTAATAGATACCTGTGGGGGGGGGTAGTTTAAAAGCTTTCAGTGTTGTTAATGGCTAGTTTGCATGTTTCCAATTCTGTAGCACCAACAACAGCTACTGACAGCCTTTATTTAGTGACAGGTTACCTTCAGTTGATAGCCAAACTCATTATCCACTGCAATCAGTGTTAAGCAGATGAACAATATAGAGAGGTGTCCTTATTTTTTATTAGGTATGTTACAAGATACACTCTCAAGGTGTTTGAAGTACCCTGCAGTTTCCACTAGAGGGTGATTCCTCCCAGACATGGTTTTAAACTATTAAGAAAAGCAGTTCCTACAATCTGCATGATGCTGTAATTTTGCTTGAGTTTAAGCAGAACTTATTCTATGTGACATTACAACTACATATGTGCTTTCACAGTACTTAAAGCAAACTTAGCAAATTAAACAGAGTAAGATTCACTGTATGTTGTGGTGGATGGGGATCATTTCCTGTTAACAAAAAGAACATGTTGATATTTTATTGGACAGTCCTTGACATGGCATGAAATATTGTATCAGGGCATTGAATCTAAGCACTTTATGGTTACTCTTTACTTTCTTTAAAAGAAAAAAATGACATTACTGTATCAGTGTTATTCTGTACAATTGTTTGCAATTAGAAGCATTTGATGACTTCATGCTGAGTTTTTGAGTTAAATTCATAAGCCCCACATAGGAAATATGAAAGACAAAACATACTCAGATGTTAACCGTTTGCTGTTATAATTGTCTCTTTTTGTTTCTGTGGTCTAACAGGAGAAAATTTAAATTAATAATTTTAAATCAATCAGTTCTATATCATTTTAATTTAAGAATTTGAATAGTGTTCCAAAAATACAGCCTCAAACTAGTTTAATGTTCTCTTCTCTTTCTGCCCAGATTAGCTGATTGCCAATTAGAGCCTGCTCTGTAGACAATATTGTTAATGCATCTCTTGGCTGTAAATGGATGTATTGTTTAAAGAGTCAAACATAATTATTGATTCTAATTCTGCCTGTGATACCACCATACACACACACACTTTCCGTGGTTTAACTTTTACATCTATACATTTACCAGTGTAATGAAATACTCTGTTTTTTGCCAGTTGTTTTGAGCATTGGATGCACCTTGTTGGAAGCTGCGAAATACATTTATTGGTTAATTTAATTTGTCAGCCCCTTTTCTCTGTCCTTGTTGATGCAGCCTGTCATATCCTTCTTTTAAAAGTCACATGTACTATTGTGGAGCTTCAGCATTTAGGTGGTGAAATCTTTTTTTAGATATGGTGACATTAAATTGAAATTCTGCTACAGAGTTCAGCCCAGAATACAGATGTGGACATAAGGCTGAAACCCTAAGCATTATTACTTAGAGGTAAGTGTCTTTGAAATCAGTAGGATGTACTTCCAAAACAGGCAAGCCTATTTAGAGCCCATGTTACCCAATTGATTGTGAAGTATGGTAAGAAGTTAATACTTCTTTAAAAAGTTGAACATATGTATTCAAATCTTAGTAGGACACTGACAATTCCATATTGGCCCCACTAGATTCTATAACAGCATGCATACATTCTTTTGTGATTCTATGCCTCATTGTTTCTTGCAATCCATCAGCTGCTGCCTCTGCCCCAGGAGTGCAAATCTGTTGTTTGCAGAATCTGCTTTACTCAAGTCAGGTCAGGATTCTGTGAGACTCCATACTGATTTGCCCGCTTTCCACTTATTCTTGTTTCTTTCTGTCATGTAAGTTGGTGCAGGAATATTGAAGCCAGGCAACATCTCATAAACTTGAGATTAGAATAGTGCTTTAGTTTGTGGCTTGTGCAAGTTGTGCTCCTTGTGCTCTGAATTCATAACTCTTTTCCCTGTCCATTGACTTGAAGGGTAATTTCCATATATGCTGACTTGCTGCACCCTCAATTAGCCCCTCTTTCCCTCTGCTCTTGTTGCTTGTATTTACTAAGGCCTATGTATTTATTTATATAATTTGGATATAGGAGTTTTGGGCTTCCAGAGCAAAAGTAGAGGGTTAACATTTGAGTGTGTCTGTGTATGCATTTGTGAGATACGGTGGGAAGAAAGGAAAGATCATTCAAGAAAGAATGTCCAAGCCTTACTTGTAGCTGAAAGTCATTCAACAGTATTGAGAGAGAGAGAGGAGAGAGAGAGATTTTATGTTCTTGATTGTCACAAATTTACAAGTGCTCCTTCTGCTTATGTTGTGTGTATGCTTGTTTAATTTTTTAAGGTTCTAATTACCGTATGTATAACTTTAATACATAATTTTAATTCCAGTTTGAGGATGAATCCATGACAGCTATTTAGAAGTGTGTGTATTATTACACTTATCTTATTTTTAAAAGAAAACCAGTTTGAAGGACCATCATTAGGTTTTCATACAAACTCCTCCAATAAACCTGCCCACTGTCTTGATATGTTTAGCCCTCTGTCTTTTCCTCATCCAGAAGCAAACAATGTTTCTTGCTTGAACTGGATATTGCACGAATGCAGTATTCAGCAGGTTTGGGCAGACTTCAGACTGGCACAATCTGCTTTGAGTTTTATCTGCCAGTTAGGTGCATTGCAAGTTACCCACTCCATGAGCCACAGCACTGGGATGACCTGCAAGTGAAAGTACAAATTTGCATATGAGTTACTGCAGATCAGAAATTCTAAAAAGCCTGACTCATTGGAAATCAGAAATCCTTGCTGATCTACCACACATCATCCAGAGATCTACCAGAGGACCCCAGTTCAGTTCATAGCTTGGTTCTATCTATTCTATGTCTAAACAGCTTGTGTTATGGGATTACACTGTGCATTCTGTTCTGGCATATGTTTTCTCCTTGTTCTGGTCAAGATATGTTTTTTAAGTGACTACATTTGAAATGATATTTTTGCTTATAATTTCAGGTTGAAGTCTTGGCCTCGGAGGATGCTTCATTTGGACTCAAGGTCTGTAGTTGATGAAGTTTTGACTTTCTAGGTGTCATCAATGTAGGATGGTTGCTTTGATTTTGCATAAAAAATTATTCCCCACCCCTGAAAACTGTATCAATATTTGATTCAAATCCACCAGTTCAAGCAATATCTGGGGCTTAATACTCTGAAGGTGGCATTTCATATGGTCTGTGGTGTTCCACCTATTTTCAAAGTGAAAGGTTTTGAGGGGACTCAGATTAGAAAAGCTGATGTTATAGGGGAATGGAAAGAGGGGACTTTTGAATGTGGTGTTTCATAGAGTTCCGGAGTTTGTTAATAAGCCTTTTGCATTTGTGTACTAATAGCCATTTTTACTTCTAAGGGGGTTGATGTCTGACCAATTTGGTAGTTCTGATTTGTACTGTATGGAATTTTAGGTTATTCTAGAGATATTGTGAAGGTTCTATGCATACTTTCACAAACTTAAACATTGATTTCAGTTATTTGTGAAATCTTGGATAATGCACATTATGGTATCGATCTCATTCTTAAGCGTACTGAGTAGCAGATGATCCTAGGCAAAACAGATTGTGTGTAGGCTATACATGCACTTAGTGAGAAGAGAGAATGGTTATGTGGAGAGGGAGAAGAATTTGGGAACATGAGCCTAAATCACAAGTCTCCTGCTGTTGAATTTTCCATATAATATGATACTTCTGAAAGGCATAACAGCAGCATTATCACCAAGGTAGAACAATCAGTAAGAAAAGAATGGATTTCAAAATTCATAAGGGAGAACCATGCACAAAATTAACTCTGGTAACTGGGAAAAAATCCAAATTTACAATGTTAAAGTTACTAAATATTTATGACAGCATGCTTTACCATTGTTCCCTTATTATGTTGTGATACCTGATAAACTGATTTAAACTAAATTATTAAAAATAAGTAGCCCTGCTCTACTGTTATGTGAAGTATTTAACATATGGTATTCTGTAGCACTTTCTGTCTTTTTTTGTTTTAAGGCGCAGCGTGCATACAGTACATTCACTGAATATTTAATAAAGCTGGAGGGTCAGTTCTTGCAAAATCATCTCTATAATCCTTCATGCTAGCTGAGTAAACAGAAGTATTACTGAAGATTATTGTAGCCAATAGCTCTCATTGCTGACCCATTCAGGAGAAGGCTCTGCTATTATTTTATGGCTAAAGTTGCAAGTTGGCAATAGTATTAGGTAGGCCCAATTTATATGTGACAAAGGCCATGGTTTAAAGCGCTTACCATGTAAATGTTCCACTTTCTTCCCATCATATTTAAATGCATTTAGCACATGCATCAACCCACTCATGTTTAGCATTAGCAGTTCAGCGACCCAGGAGGGCAGACGGCTGGCACACTAAGTCTACACGCGAATGAGCCAGTGCATATGGTAAGTGCTTTTAAAAGGGAAGGAAGCGTGTATTGCAGGGGTAAGCACTTCCCTTGGCCAACGTCACACACAAACAGAGCTTAATGGCTAACTTTGCACAGATTGAAAAACTGATGTATGTTTTAATTATGGCAGGAATGGTTGTAATAATAATAATAATAATTTAATAATAATATTTTTTTTATACCCCGCCCATCTGACTGGGTTTCCCCAGCCACTCTGGGTGGCTTCCAACAAAATATTAAAATACAATAGTCTGTTAAGCATTAAAAGCTTCCCTAAACAGGGCTGCCTTCAGATTGTTAGCAAACACCATGGAAGACACCAAGGCTCCGTGCCTTCCTGGTCGACCTGCTGGGTGTCTCACCCTGTGGTGCAGCTTGAGATAATGACCTAGACCTCAGTAGCCTAGGCACGCTGTTGCAGAGTCCATGCAGCCAGAAACGGTGAGAGAGACGGTAGTGACATTATTTACAAGCGTTTATTAAGCATAACTCAGGAGAGAGAAAAACATGTCCTCTCCTTCTTGATCAACGCAGCAGAGCAAAAGCAAAAGCAATACACAACGGAAGTGCACAGACATGTGACATACAACAGCTACATGCCTGTACCTTAAGGTGGAACTGAATTCCCAACACAGATGTCTACTAAATGTCTGGTTGTTGTTTTTCTCTTTTTTTCTCTTTGGTTTTTCTTTGCGTACATTCATATGCTACACACACACACACACACACACACACACACACACACGTATATTTAAGTCCAAATCTCTCTCCTATCAATATACCCCTGATAGTATAAGATACTGTTTCCCAAAATTTCTACTGAACTTCCTATTGGATGCTCTACACTGGCTGCATCTTACCGGGTTATTGGCTAACACTAATAAATCACAAGCAGTCAGAACTGTTCAGAACTGGAAATATTAATAAGATTGCATGATGACTTCCAAGTTGAATTTCTAACTTTTTAACGTGTGTTTTAAATAATCTTTGAAGTGTACTTTTTGTCAATGGAACAATAATAGTTCTATGTACCTACAATATCCTACAATCCAGTATGAATGCATACTTAATTGCTTGTAAATATATATTCTTTGTAGTCAAGACAGAGTACTGGTTCCAAGGTATTTTAATCAGTGATCTCCTAGCTTCCTTTGGTTCCTATTTGGTAACACTGCCCAATTACTATGAGGAAGTGCATGTAGCAGAGTGGGTGATACGAACAAACTGCATAGCATAGTAAGTGAACATTGTTGCCTGTATTTTCTTGTGATACCTAAAAAGCTGTCTTGGAATAATTTATGAAAAACAAATAGAGCTGCTCTAGTATTCTTTTAAAGTATTTAACAAATGTAGCATTCTAACTGGGAATAAAAGGGCAATTTCTGAGCTCTCCCCCTCTTATGGGAAGTGCATTTTTACATATTTCATGCCAAAAATCTTAGGTAGATCAAAGAGTTCTTCTGAGAAGAAACCTTTAGTACAGTGTTCAACAGAATTAATGTAGTGTTGGAAGATTAATCATATATTATCATCTGTTACAGAAAAAACCCACTTTTTCTGTAAATTGTCACACACCTCTGTCCCCATATGCTATGACAGCTAAGCTTAGGGAGGTATAACCACCATAATCTTCCCCATGTTTACCCCCTGCCTTGATTTTGCTGCTATTTCTCTGCTGTCTCCCTTGTGTCTGTTTCTAGACTGCAAGCCCCCATGCACTGAGGACCTCTTCTCTCTTTGTAAAACACATAAATAATTGGGACTATATTTAAAATAATAATAATATTAAGGTCTGTTCTTTTTTTAATAAAAAAGTGGAATACCAGGGATGTCTCTTGTTTTAGAGGTGTTACAAGGAGGTCCATAGGATTCCATAGAGCAGACATCATTGCATCAGACTAAGTATAATGCCACAAGATTGTCTCAGTTCATCAGATAAATTGTTTTTATGCATTTCTGTATTTTCAGTCAGCAATTGACTAAGAGGAAATCACTGTAAAACAATCAAACTTCTATCATGGAATGTAACAGGGTGGCTGAACAAGATTCAGGACAGCGATTTCTGTTCCTATTTTACAAACACATGATATCATTTCCCTGCAAGAAACCTGGGCAAAAGAAGGTACTACGGTTGAATTACAGGGTTTTACAAGTTATATCCAACCAGCACTTAAAGCTGCAAAGCACAGGAGGCCTAGCGGGAGGCTGGCGGTGCTGGTGTCAACATCTCTTACTGTAACAATTCAACTGTGCCCCTCGCTGACCACCCCTAACTTTTTAGTGTTGTCCCTCTCCAATAGTCTTCTGAGAAATACTTACTGTATTTGAGTATTTATTCCTCCAGTAAAGTCCTGTGGGGAACTGAGTTCATATTGGGAAAGACTTGACCATCTACTCAAAAGTATTTTCAGTCCAGTCCAAAGATTTCTTATTGTGTAATGAACTGCAATGCCCACATGGAGCTTCCTCACTAGCTTAAGTGCTAATAGCAGTGTCACACGCAGTGTGGGTAACCCAGTACTGAAGAGGGTCCTGCTAACACTGGAGCTCCCTGTGGACATAATGTTTTCTCACATCTGCTTGAAATACTAGAACACTATTCATGTGGAGTTCAGTTAGTGTATTGCAACACTCAAAATTTGAGAGCTTATTCTGCTCTTTGATCTTTTTCTCAGGCTATTTATACTCACCCACTTAGGTGACCATTAATTTAGGGTGAGAGAATATGGAACATATAAAGCTGCCTTGTAAGACCATCGGTCCATTTATCTCACTGCTATTTGTTGTGTACATCAGGGGTACCCAAACAGCATCTGCCAGCTTGGCCAGCGGTCAGTGATGATGGGAATTGTAGTCCAGAACATCTAGAAGGCATCAGGTTGATTACTCCTAGTGTACGCTGCCTGGCAGCTGCTTCCCAGGATTTCAGACAGGGCCTTTCACTGTCATACCAGCAGATGCCAGGGTTTGAACCTGGGGACTTTGGCCTGCAAGGCATGTGGTCTGCCATTAAGCTGCATTCTCTTCTCATATACAGTAATACCTCGGGTTACGAACGCGATCCGTTCCGGATCGCAGTTCGTAACCCGAATAGTTCGCAAACCGAGCGCGATGGGCGCCGCCATTTTGCGCATGCGCAAAGCGCGATTTTCGCGATTTTCGCGCTTTGCGCATGCGCAAATCGCGCGATCGCGCGCGCGGGGCGAAAACACTTCCGGGTTTGCGCAGTTCGTAACCCGAACTGTTCGCAAACCGAGGTGGTCGTAACCCGAGGTACGACTGTACATATGGCATGGGTAAGGTCAGAGGGGTAAAGATGAAAATTGGTACGCACCCAACTGTTACCAAAATATTATTCTGCATACTAAACCTGAAAATGTTCAGCTGGTTGATACGTGCTTTATGTCCATGTTTGTGAAAGGCAAGATAGGATGAAAGAAAAATCATACATTGTTAGCATGGCTTTTGCTGGAAAGCATTCAAAGCAGCCTCTGCTTCTGCCATCTGCTGGCTGCTAATACCATTCACATCTTGAAAGGATAGTGAAGTTTTATTAAAGCCAATTAACCTTTATCCGATTGAGTGTTTTAAGTACTGACTCCGTTGATTTGTTGATGAGTGTATTTAATGTATACCCTCTTCTAAATTATGCCTTTGCTCTAACCTTGCATGCAACCTTTGCTGACTTCAAGAATATTGCACAGGTGTGAAAACAGATTTCTGATTATTAATCAGTAGTTTTATCTGAAGTACTCAGACAAGACTGGGAAACATAATCCTTTTTTAGATATAGCTCTTCTATATTACCCAATGGATACACCCACCATAGACTGGCTTCCTAGTGTGCAGGTTGTGTTGGTTCTATAGCTACTAAAAATTAAAATAACAATATTTGCCCTTTTCTTTCTTCTCTCTTTTGAACTAGAGAATATAAAAAGTAATTATGCATTCAAGGATTTCCACTATGGCAACTACAAGTTGTTATTTTTTCTAATGAGGTTCACAATTAAAATAATTGTTCTATGTCAGATGTTGTGATTTTAGCAGTCATGTGAAACCTGCATTCAGTGATCTCTGAATCATTTTTATTTGATATTATAAGCAAAGGCCCTCTGCATCCTGGCCTTTGATAGCTGAGATATATTTTTAGGAGCTACCCCATTTTTTTGTTGTTTTAAATTGTATTACAGTACAGTGGTACCTTGGGTTACAGACGCTTCAGGTTACAGACTTCGCTAACCCATAAATAGTACCTCGGGTTAAGAACTTTGCTTCAGGGTGAGAACAGAAATCGTGTGCCGGTGGTGCAGCAGCAGCGGGAGGCCCCATTAGCTAAAGTAGTGCTTCAGGTTAAGAACAGTTTCAGGTTAAGAACGGACCTCCAGAACGAATTAAGTTCTTAACCCGAGGTACCACTGTACTGGCTTTGCACTAAGAACTGGCTTAGTGCATTTGATTTTTAAATCGTATTGTTGTAACCCACCCTGTGGCCTTGTGATGAAGAACGGCTAAGAAATCAAATTGATTGATCAAACAACCAGCCAACCATGTATTTGGTGAAATAAAAAATTTTGTATGGGAAGTTATGAAGAAACAAGATCTATCAACTTCCATCTCTAGGTTAGTCTAGTAATAGTATTTACTGCTTTAAAAAATGCCAGGCATGTTATAGGCAAGGAGCGTTTCTGGTGATGCCGCAGAATCATTTTTGGGCATGTTCTTTCTGACCTTGATACAGTGAAATAATGTGCAGTGCTCCCCAAATGCTTTTACTGCTAAGAAGAGAAATTGCCTTGTAATTTCTAATGTATCCTATTCTCCTTCATCACCAAGTTACCGTAGAACTCTTTTTAGCCACATTGAATTAGAGAATATTTCTAAAACCTGGTTCAATTGGGGCAGGGGAGGATATGGTGGACTTAATTGAAGTAAAAATTTATGTGAACAAATTCACTCCTCCTGTCTGCATGATGCACTCCAGTCTAGTAGCTTCTGCTGAAGGAAGGGTACGAGTAGAGATGGGAAGGCCTGGGGGAAAACTGGAAAAATTGGGCAAATAAACAAGTTTTTTCCCCTCCCCCCCCAAAGCTGTTTTTTCCAGAAAAAATGGGGGGGGGAATTAGTTTGATATACTTTGAATTTTTCACACACTATTTCCCCCCCGAAAAAAAATGGCTTTGGAAAAAACCAGGAAAAACGTTCCCCCCTCCCCAATTTTTCCGTTTTCTCCCCTAGGCCTTCCAGCGCCCACACTTTGGAGTTCCCTGCCGACTGACACCAGGCAGGTGCTCTCACTGTACTCTTTACGGCAACTGCTCAAAACATTTTCGTTAGGGCCAGCCCATTTCGTTAGGGCCAGCGATTTACTTCCTTTTAACCACTGCTGACTTTAATCATCTTTTGAATACTCTTAAATACCTGCTTTTAACTGTGTTTTATCAATCATTTTAATGTTCTGTTGTATATTTCTGTAAACTGTTTAGAAAGCTCTTTTACCTTCATGCGGTTTATAATATATAATAACAAATTCAATTTAAAAAACACACACACTCCTTTTCCTTTCAAACAGAGTTTGAGCCTTAGTGCAACATACTATTCAGTAACCGGATGTTGGTTACTTCTGGGCCTGGCATGCAAAAAAAATTGCCATATGCTTTGCCCCGGCTGTCCTCAAGTAGAGATGGGAATACCTGGAAAACCCCCAGAAAAAAACAGGTTTTCCCCCTGTTTTTTTCCAGAGCTGTTTTTTAGAAGTCCATGAGAAAAATGACAAAGAGGAAGAGGAAGAAGAAATGGAAAATGATAGCAGTAGTTCAGAAAATGAGATAGAATAAACTGCATGTATATGTTGTGTCTTCTGAGTATTTTTTTTAAAAATAAGAAAAGTACTACTCAAAGGGTAGACCTCCTGTGGAGCTTAAATATCGAGGAGGATCTTAACTTTATGCTGTTGGTGCTAAGGGGCAAATCTGATTCTTTTTTATGTTGATGGTTTCTTGCTTTTTTGTTGCTTTTGAGGGAAAGGGGATGATTACCTGTTTTATTGCAAGCACAATACTTTTATATACACTGCATTTCACACAATTTGTAAAACTACTCCACACTGAACTTTTTTTTCAATTTTCCCCAAATTTCCATTTTTTCCGGGAAAAAACGTGAGAAAACTCAAGTGTTACTCTGACTACTCGCTTTTCAGGCTGTAGCTTCTTTTATGGCTTCCAAGTACAATAATGGTCAGCTGGTCTCACTCAGCCCTGGAGAGAACACAGTTTTGCGGGCAGCAGCCCAGTCCAAGACTGCAGCTTCTTTTATGGTTTCAGCACAAGGAGGGATGGAGCTGGACAATTAGTCTTATACATCCCTGAACTGAACACATTCTTTGCAAGCAGCCGGCACAGTCAGGATATTTTCTTCAGAAACAGTGCTCTGAGAAGGTTCTGGGGAACAGCAGGCAAAGCTGCCCTGTACTGGGGCTTATTTTGTCTTCATTGGCGTCTGCAGAAAAGCAGTCCCCTTGACTATAATTGTGTATTAAAAAATGAGACTCCAGTGAACAATGCAAAGCTGTCTACTTGACTTCTGTCTTTAACCAGGGCATTTGCATCCTGTGAATTTTAATTAAGTCGCCAAACTATTTATGTACATTTCCCACATCCACTGACTTCTTTATATCATATACATCATACCACAAACATTTTATTCCCGATGTCACTGCAGTGTTGCTGTCATTTGTCTCTGGAACATTTTTAATGTGAGGGATGATGACTTTCTGCTCTTGTTCTACCAGATTAGTTGGTTGTGTGTTACTCTGTTCCTAGGGCTTCTCTTTTTAGCTAGTCTATTAAGACATTATCAATGTCGCATACCTAGGATACTGTGAGTCATATACAATTCCATATGGCAATTTTGATTTACATTGGGTGGGGTGTGTGTATGTGTGTGCGCACGCACGCACGCACGCCCTATCAGATATATTACAGTTGGAGTGCACTATAATTTCTGGGGCAAGTGATTTCTTGGTGGAAGTTGGGCATTTGACACAGTATTTATATACAGTGGTGCCTCGACTTGCGAATTTAATCCGTTCCGAAGGCACCTTCGTAGGTCGAAAAATTCGTAAGTTGAAAAGCGTCATTGGAAACGCGATTTCCCATAGGAATGCATTGGAAACGAAAAAATTGTAAGTCGAAGCAACCCCATCTAAAAATTCGTAAGTCGATAAAACCCTATCTAAAACCGCCGCGGTTTCTGTTCGGATGTCGAGAAATTTGTAAGCGTGCGGCCATTTGCCCCATTCGTAAGTCGAAAAATTCGGTTGTCGAGTCGTTCGTAAGTCGAGGTACCACTGTAATAGGTATTTGACAATTCCTTTTGGAAAGGTGAATTAACTACTTCATATTTTCTTGGTTAAGTTACATTGGACTACAGTTCCCATTCATAGCAAACAGCCCCCTTGTTCTATTAAACTGTTTTTAGTACAGTACTTTTAGTATTGCTGAGAAACTGGATTTGATTCCTTTTACATGTGTTAATTCTTTTCTCGTTGTGAGAAAAGAAGTCCAATGAATTAAAGTATATGGACTCTTAGTTTATTTTGAAGTTCATCATAGTAGAAGCTATTCCATCCCTTCCTGGAGTCTCCCTCTTCATTAGCAAAAGTGACTGCTTCCTCTCTAGAATGCAGAGTAAGTAAAAACTTGGTGATATTTCTGGACAACTTCATTGATTAATATCACCGAGGAAAAAATAATACACTATTGGGTACTCTAATTTTGACTAAAGAAAATAACCATTTTATAGTTTAAATTGTGAAAAATAAATACAGTAAATGGACAAAAGTACAAAGATTCTCAAAATGTTTAGGGGTATGCTATCCCTGCATCATCCCCCCCCCAAAGAAAAAAAGCACTGCATGTACCTAAAGCTGTTTGCTGTTTGGGATATGTGAGCATAGATGTAAAAGAAGTGCCTTCTGAAATGCTGGTGATATTTGGAAAGTGATAGTGATGATTCAGATTAATATTAAAAGCTTATCAACGCCTTTTTGTTATGAAGTATATGAGATTAATATCTCAAAATATCAGGTGGCTCCCTTCTCCCAAGTGCCACCAGAGGGATTCAGAAAGAACCAAGGGGAAGTGAAAAGAAGCAACTTGAACTTGATCTCCCAAGCAGAAAGCAAGAGAAGTGAAACATCAGAAAATAAAGGGGAATGGGAAGAACAGTTCAGTAAAAAAGAACAGATGCAGTGAAACTCTGACCTTTAAGAGGAGTGCAGTCAGATCCAAAATAGGTATATTGCCATCCGTTAGGACAACTGAACTAATCATCATCATTATACCTTTTTTTCTCTCCCCGCCCCCCTTTCCCCTTATATGTAATGTATTTTAGATTGTAAACCTGAGACCAGGGACTACTGCTGCACAGAGCAGAGTAAGCTGTACTGGGAGCTGCTTCTTCTTTTTTGTGCTGAAGAGCAGGGTAAAAACGTTTTAAATAATGTGGGAAGTGTTGCCCTATTAGTCCTCCAGAGTGATTAGGACATTAATATTTGTTCCTATAGCAGCTGCATACACATTCCCTGTCCACAAGCTTAGAGCACAAGGTAGCCATAGTGCAAGAGGAAAGTAAGGGATGCAGCAGTAGGAAAATTGAAATCAGGAGATCAAGTGACAAGCCAAAGATGATGAACGTGACATAATGGATGGTCACATACCCAGCCCAGATTTCTGCCTGGCAGTGATTGCAAAGGGAAAGATTGGTACTCGGCCTTCTGGACCAAAAATATTATTCAACAATCCAAGAAAGAGCTTGTGCCTTTGCTGACAATCATTACTATGCAAAGCTTATGCAGATTTGAAGTTCTCAGGGGCTGTGATATTTGTTGAGAGAAAAGTGTCTGTTGGATATATTTCTGAATAGGAGCAATTATTTGAAAATGTGTATTTAAATACTTTTAGAATGGAGGTTCTCCAGGTATAAGGTATACTGCTCTGTTGTTGTTGTTTAGTCGTTTAGTCTTGTCCGACTCTTCGTGACCCCATGGACCATAGTGCTCTGTAGAGAGGTGCAAATTTTTGGCAAAAGAGGCTGAACAGGTCTGTACTTAACATGTGTATTCACTAGCTTCTCATATATATTCTGCTTTCATGTGCTGTTAATGAAATATTTAAAGTAATTATGGCTTTCAAAAAATGTTATTTTTATTGATCTGACAGTTGACATAGTTTCACTCATAAATATAACTTTTAAACCTAAATATTGGACTTGCAGTATCAAGAAAACACACACACACACACACACACACACACACACACACACACACATTTTCAGTTATATAATAATAAATACAATGTAGCCCAAATGTTAAAATTCTGTCAGAAAAACTTTTTTCAGTTTTATGACTCAGTAATGCCCAGTTTGAGCTTGGAAGACATATTTCAGAATTATTTATAAACACTTCAAAGTGGTTTCTACGAGAAATGTTGATCTTCTCCCTACTCTCTTCCTTTCTAGTCTCAATTCATAGAGTGCGAATAGGCTATTATGTATGATACTGTGGGTAGCCTGATAAGTGTAAAGGGCTGGTTGGTTGAAAATACATTTTTCTGGGACTTTAAGTTGTAAAGTGTTTTTACCTGTTACAGTAATAATAAAAAAGGCTTGTATGTTCCTGTGATGTGTTTGATTCTACCCTGCAGTGATTCATTGTGGGTCTCTCTCACAGCTAAGTGCTTGCTGCTTGTGATCAGAGAAAAATGCTACACACCTTCAGCTTCGTGCCTATTAAATTCAGGCTTCTACTGTAGGCAGTTTTACACAGTTATCTTTGAATTAAAAAGCATTTTAAACTCAGAAGCTGAACTGCAAATGTAAAAAGGCATTTGGTCCCCTATAGGTCTACAGTAAGTTTAAAAATATACTTTGGCTCCTACTTACCACTCACTTTGCACATTTTCATTCCCTTTCACAGAGATTGCCCTCTTCAAACACTTGTAGGTTTTCCACTAGTAGAACCCAATTTCCCAATTGGGAAATGAGGATTGCCTCTCGCAGAATTGCCAAGATAAGCTGCTGCATCCAGTAAACTACAGATATATTTTAAAATCATATTGTGCACAGTTATCTTCAAGGACATCTGATGTTACTTTTTTATGTGTGCTTTGAGTCTCTCTCTCCCCCCCAATGCATTTCTCACGATGTATGTAGGTATCTCATTTGTCTATTTTATTGTCATAGTCCTTTTGAAATTGTTTCTCAAGTTTGCAGTAAAATAAGCATGTCTGTATTATGCGTAGGTGGCATTTGCACATGGCTCTCAAGATACATGTATTAAAATATATCAGCATATCAAAGCCAAGGTCTGTTCACGTTCTCAAAGTAAGCTTTGTTCTGTAGATAAATAATCAATGGCATCTATAAACATGGCTTATGTTTATTAATCCAAATTGTAACATCATGTGATGTTGATGAATCCAAAAGGATAGTCTTACTTGGGAAGAAAAGATATTTCAAGGATGTTGTTTTGACTGCCCTGAATAACGTTTTAAACCTTTAAGGTTTTGTAAAAATAAAATTAAAAGTCACAGGATGTGCCCCTCTGCTTCCACAGTCAGAACTCTCCTTATCGGGGGTTCTGATCACAGGGAGACGTGCAAGCAAATGTGCTTTCAAGCCCCCTTCAGACCTTGGTGTAAAAGAAGTGAAAGCTGGGGCCCTTGTGTATCCAATGCCTAACACAAACTTGTGTTATGTTATTGGGAAACAAGAGCCTGAGCTGTGGAGCCCAGAAATAAATGATCCAGGGAGCAGACATAGTGGGTGCAGGTGTTACATAATGCCATGGGAAAACTTCACAGGGTGAGTAAGTAAACATACATGTGCTGCCCCTTCTCTTGCTCTCTCAGTTCACTGTGTGTAATAGCTGAAGGTTTTTGTGCACTTTGGAACATGAGCACAAAATTCTGAAACTCTAACTAAGCTCCTGAGCCTCTTTTACCACCTCTTTCCTCCTCAACAAAACAGTCCATCTTCATGTTTGAAGTGAACTTAATCTTATGAGGCTAGATTAAAATATGTTGTCAGTTTCCTCAAGCATATCATTTTGTGTGCATGCTTATTTGTCAAACTCTCTTTGTTGGTGCCAATAATTGTCTTGTATTCTGTGTAGTTGCTGGAACAGGGAGACACAGTGGCAGTGCTGCTCAGTGTCTGGAACTACCAGGACTAGAAGTAGGAGCCTTCTGCTCTGTGTGCGGGTTCCCTGTATGATGAACCTCAGCACTCTTGAGTATCATCCTGGCAGACAAGCATCTTCTCAGGCCCTAGACTGGCCCTGCTCATCTAGGATGGCCTTTGCTCTCTTCTGGAAGGGCAGTCCTTTTCTGTTTGGCCTGAGATCTCAAGGTCTTCCTGATTCTTTAGCATATTTCATAGCTCTGACTCACCAGCTAGTCCCTGGGCTCTGGTTCATCTCTTGATAGCTGCCTTTGGCTCAGCCTTGAAATGAAATGCTTTATCACAAAGAAAATGTTCCTAGTTGTCTAGCAATCCATTTTTAAAAATACTGTAATAGGTTAAGATCTGGTGAAGTACAATAACCGACTTTGTAAAGTACAGTCAAACCTCTGTTCCCAAACGCCTCCGTTGTAGAACGTTTTGGCTCCCAAATGTCCCGGTTTCCGAATGTTTTTCGGAAGCCAAACATCCAACACAGCTTCCGTTTGAGTGCAGGAAGATCCTGCAGCCAATCGGAAGCCATGCCTCGGTTGTCGAACAGTTCAGAAACCAAACAGGCTTCTGGAATGGATTACGTCCGACAACCGAGGTTTGACTGTATACAGTTTTGGGTCCGCCCCCCCCCTTACTTTCCCTTTTACATGGGTGCTGTTTCTCTTTTTCTTTCTCTCTCTTTTATTTACATCTCACCATGTTTAGTGCACATATAATTATGTACTTTTTAACTTTCAAGAAAGATGTCTGGGGGAAAATAGTTGTCTACCAAAACACTAGTCTTTGCTGCTTAGGAAAAACTGTTTAGGGAAGCCAAGTTAGTTGGTATAGATCCTTCTGGTTACAAATTGCTGGCATAGGGGGTGGAACTGGGATTGACCCTAGGAACTCGTGCTTCATACCTGGCAATTGCAGCGCAGTGCTGGAAAAGAGAACCCAGTTTGGTGCAGAGTCAGTACTACATTTCCCTGTGCTGCTATTGTAGGCAGATTAAGTATATTTGCTTCAGAGTATAGTTGTAAGTAGTATTGTTGGGCAGTATACATCAGATAGAGAAGATGGAAACTATTATATGGGAGTACTTGGCAGAGTTTTCTCCCTGCCTCATCTCCCCCCCCCCACTATTTCTTGCTTCCTTTTTCCTCCTTTGCTGTGCTGCACATTTGCCGCCGCTTTGTGTCAGCAGTTTATGTTCTGCATGTTTAATGAAGTCCACGGCTCGGCTCAGCACAGTCTTTCCCCTTACACTAACAGAATTTTGATCAATGACGTTTCCTCAGGAGGAGATTTCAGAATGGATGTTGACTAGAAGGGTTTGTGAAATTGTGAAGCTGGGCATATTACAGCTATTTTATCAAAGAAAATGAAGTTGTTCCTTGCTCTCTAAAGTGCCCATTGTCATACTCTGTGTGGCTTTTTTGTTTCTCGCAAATTGCAAATAATAATAATAATAATAATAATAAATTGGGGGGGGGGAGAGATGTGGTAGTTGGCCAGTGGTTTAAATCAACATATTAATTGATGGAGCTGTATGGCTTTTATTCACTGGTTTTATATTTGAAAACATATTTAATAAATTTTGATAAGGCAAGCCTAGAGCAAAGCCACATGCAGAGCTTGCATATAATATAATATAATATAATATAATATAATATAATATAATATAATAATAATAATTAATTTATTATTTATACCCCGCCCATCTGGCTGGGCTTCCCCTGCCACTCTGGGCGGCTTACAACAAACATTAAAATACTGTACATCATATATCACAGATTAAAAACTTCCCTAAATGAGGCTGCCTTTAGGCATTTTCTAAATGTCAGGTAGCTGTTTACCTCTCTGACCTCTGATGGGAGGGTGTTCCACAGGGTGGGTGCCACTACCGAGAAGGCCCCCTGCCTGGTTCCCTGTAGCTTTGCTTCTCTCAGTGAGGGAACTGCCAGAAGGCCCTCGGCGTTGGACCTCAGTGTCCGGGCAGAACGATGTGTCACTTCCTCTTGGGGTAGGCTATTCTGCTGCATTTCTGTAACAGGAACAGCTCTTAGTTGCCTTCCAAGCACATGATATGGCACATAGACACAGAGCAGTTTACCCTCCTACAGTGGAGAATGATGAAAAGGAGGCAAGGCTAGAGCAGTTAATTTTGCAGAAACATTGCAGACAGGTTCCCCTCTGGGAGGGTTCTTTGGGCTCACAATAATTTGCTTCATTATTTTATTCAATATTTTATTTGTTATTTCACATAGCAAGTTAGCAGTTCTCTCTGGGCACACATATATGCCCCTGTACCCAGTTTGGAAATTGCCAATAGAGCAGAAATAAACTGCTACTGTATTTCTTGGAGTGGTATAAATATTTGAGAAATCAATCAGTTTCTGGAGGATAAGCAACATTAAAATCCTTACCAGTATGATGTATTCACATGACTGAAATAGTCTTCACATCTATTAGACTTCTGTTTTGGTATAGATCCTAGATAATATCCAGTGCTAATCAATGGGTCTACTGAGAACCTGTCTCATGTGGGGTATTAGTCATTGACATTATTCTCAGAAGTATCCTAAACAAATTTTGTATGAAAGTAATTCAGTGGGGCCTATTTGCACATACGGTAAATTGTTTTGTTAATTTATATGTCAGTATTTTTAGTGTAGCCCACTTGACATGGTTCCCCCGTTAAAAAAATGCGATGCAGAATCATATTACAAGTAATTTGCAACTTGCACTCATTTAACTTGTGAACATTCAGCTTTATGCACTTAGCAAAAAACAAAACATTTTAAAATATTAAAAAGGGGGCGGGCATCCAGGAAAAAATACTTTGGTAACCCCACCTGCCATTGAACCCAGTGTCTTTTGACGATACACAATTTTGGTTTTAGGTGTTATCTTTGGAACTTAACCCCAGCGTAAGTTGTGAACCGCCTGTAGCACTATTAACAATCATTAAAAAATATAGACCTGTTTAAACAGATAAAGAAATACAAATTTTGGCAGAAATAAAAAAGCTATCCATTCTAAAGTAGCTCTCTCTTAAAAATGTCTTATTTAAACAAGTCTGAAACAATTTGAGTTTTTGAAATTGCACATGTGATTTAAGTTATAGTTATTATACTGGTGCTTCACTTTACAACAAAGCTCAGATTTACGGATTGAACCATGGAATCATTTTTACAGTCTGCTGAAACACCATTTATTGGTAATTTTGCACCTAATATGGTGCAAGGACTATAGAGCAGTGTTTCCCAACAGGTGGTCCGCGGACCCCCAGGGGTCCGCGAGCTATGCCAGAGGGGTCCGCACCGCTGCCCAGCGCTGCCTGGGGCTGCTTCCCGCGTCCGCAGGGAGGGCGTAGTTCAGCACGGCTACTGATTGGCTGCAGGAAGCGCCAATCAGAAGGGGCAGCCAATCAGAAGGGGCAGGAAAGAAGTCTCCGCCCAGGCGAGGGAGGGGAAGGCTGGCCGGCAGGAAGAGCGAACCGGAGCGTGGGAGTGTGCGGAGGAATACAGCGCCGCGCCCCGCCGCGCCCGAGAGGACATTTCCTGGCGCGCGCCTCCGTCCTGGCTCCCTTGGGGATGATGGGGACGAGGGAGCGCCCTTCCCCGCCAGGGCCTTCGGGAGCTGCGTGCCGGTTCGGCTGCCTTTGGTCCTCGCAGAGGCTGCAATGCACGGCCTGGCGCGCGCGGCGGCGGCGGCTCCGCGGCCTCCCTCCCACCCGCCAGCTGCGTGCCTCAGCTCCCGCCAGTAGCAGACAGAGCGCAAAGCTCTTCCCGGCCCCGCATCACTCTCCTCTTCCCTGGTAGCTCCCGACCCTCTGCAGGAGACTCTCCCGAAGGGGCAGGAGGAGCAAAAGGGAGCCCAGCGCCCTACTTTCCTGGGAATGGAAGAAGATGAGTTCGCCTTCAAAGTGAGCACTTCTTCCATCTTCCATTGCTGGTCCTGAGCCGTACAGAAAAAGTTTGAACGCCAAGAAGGTTTAAAAAATGTATTCTGTGTTTTTACTTGTAACCAGGCAGTTTATATTTTCTTCTGTGGCTGTTCTCCTATGACAGGGTGTTAATTTGCACATGCATTTCCACCAACTATGAAAACTATTTACTGTAAGATATCATAAATACTAATGTCGATCTGATTCTCAGGGAGCTGTACCACCACAGGAGAGCTATGAGCTGCCTTGCTGAAATCTAAGTAAAAAAATTCCTTCCAGCAGCTCATACCAAAATAAAAAACTTAGTTGGTCTTTAAGGTGCTGCTGGAAGGAATTTTTTTTATTTTGTTTCGACTACGTCAGACCAACACGGCTACCTACCTGAAATCTAAGGTTTGTAGGTGCACAAAAATATTTTGAAAACAGCTGCCTTGGGGTTAGAATCATAGAGTTGGAAGAGACCACAAGGGTCATCTAGTCCAACCCCCTGCAGTGCAGGAACCATCTCTAAACAAATTAATGGGGGTCCTTGTCACAATAGCAGCTCGATGTGGGGTCCTTGAGAAAATTTTGTTGGGAACCCCTGCTATAGAGGCTTCAACACTATTATAAATACAAACATGTTTCTGTGGTTCAAACTTCAGAGACTAGATGTGTAAAGACATAGTTAAAGTGGAATCAGTGAGAAAGATGGAGTAAACAATCATTACAAATAGAAATATAAAATGCCTGAATATTATAATATAGGCCAGAATTGATATTTGAGAATGAAAGTTAAGAATTCTTAATTTTCATTTGCTGGAAGACAGAATATCAGGAAATGAATCTATGGATCTATGAGCCATATAGCCTTCAAGAGGGCAGGATTCCCTGCAACCCAAATGCTAATGTTAGATATTCTATTTGAACATCTATAGCCTCATACAATTTGAACAAAATAATTAAATGCCAATGTTGGTGTCTACAGAATAAACTGACAATAGTGACCGCTACAAGGAAGGGACAAGGAGGCAGTTTCAACACCTGTAGGAAGCAAATTGATAAACAGAAGCTACAGTCACCGCCAAAGGTCATTGGGGAGACCCAACCACAATTTAGGAACCAAGGAATGTTCTTCTTCTTCCCTATCTTTTGTACTGACATTGGGAGCAAGATGTGTGAATACGTAGTGTTGCATTGCTTTGGATTTCTTGTTTTGTTTGTTGTGCACACCTGTTGTTCCATTCTCTTAGGCAATGCAGCTTTAAGTGACAGAATGGAGATTGCAATCTGGTACAGGGATTACGAGAACACTCCCAGTCATTTAATTCTAACTAAAAATAGCAGTTTTTGCATTACAAAAAGCAAATTGTTTCAGACAAACCAATCTCTATAATGCATTCTTTGTCTTTTAACCACTACTGAGTAGCTTAATTTTTGAATTAATCAGTCATAAATTACACGAAATAGTATGACTCATTTGGAAGGAAGGGGCAAATATATTAAGGGTTAACTGGCTCATGTGAAGTGATCCTAAGAAGATGCCCTAAAGGTGTGCACTGGCAATTTTTTTTTAGCTCTTCTTAGCAATCGTGATAAAATAGTATATGGATATTTCCATTCCCTATGCTGACTGTATTAGGGTATAACAACATAACATTCATGTGTCTCCATTAATGCCGTTGTCCACAAAATGTATTTTGCCTTGAAAAGAAATTATATATATTGAAGCAATAACACCAAATAAATTTTATCATTTGCTGCTCTGTGCTGCAAAATAGCACTATTGTAGACCATACTCTTTTTACATTTAACTATTTAGTACAAAAGAAATACATTTTATAGCTCTTAATTGGGAACATATACTTCAAAATGATTAAATAGAAAAGTAGGTGAACAATTAGAAGGTGAACAAATAGAAGGTACCTTTACAATTTATTCTGTCTGCATGACTTCAGCAGACTTTCAAGGAAGTACAGTGGTACCTCTGGTTAAGAACTTAATTCGTTCCGGAGGTCTGTTCTTAACCTGAAACTGTTCTTAACCTGAGACACCACTTTAGCTAATGGGGCCTCCTGCTGCCACCGGAGCACGATTTCTGTTCTCACCCTGAAGCAAAGTTCTTAACCCGAGGTACTATTTCTGGGTTAGCGGAGTCTGTAACCTGAAGCATTTGTAACCCAAGGTACCACTGTAAAGGCTAGATTTTGTACAAATAGCAAGTACAAATACCATTGTGATCCTTTGATTCAAACTCATGGATTCATGTGAAAGAAGCCAGGGAACTGGTGGTTTCCAGTCAGATTTTTTGGCCTGGATTTGGATCTGCGATTACCTTGGTCACCCTGGGGGTTTTTTCTTGGTGATTTTTAATACCACTGACTGTGATACTGCTACCCAGAGGTTCCCTTCTATAGGAAGGTTGCTGTGGTGTGCAACCCCACAGTCTTTGTTCTGTGGAACACTTCCTTCCATGTGTTGTAACATTGACATGGAACTGCTGGTAGAATTCATCTGGAGGTTTGGGTTGAGGTGTCACAACATGCAGACAATACATGGCATGGCTATATCTCTTATTCCAATTGTTTGATTCTTGGAAGGCATTGGAAGTGACAAACTGGTGCCTGGAATCATCATAGGACTGGAAGTCTGTTAACATGTTCAAACTTAATCAAGGTAGTGTGGTCAAGATTGTTTTTTTGTGTCCTGAGTAAGGATACACTCCCTTTTCAAGAGCTGCTTCACAACTTCCAGGCTCTCCTGAATCACTTACCATGGATGCCGAGATGGTGCAGTATATCCTGGAGAAGACATACTTGACATCAGTTATCCATGCTTTAGTTACCACCTGGCTGGACTATTGCAATGCACTCTGATGACGCTACATTTGAAGATGTTCAGAAGCTTCAATTGGTTAAAAACATGGCAGACAGACTACAGGCCTCTACAATGGAATATATTGTTCTTGAGATAACCAAGTACTACACCACTGAGGGGTTTCGAAGCCAAAACCATATGTAAAAGGATAACTTATGTAAGCAAATTGCTCTGAATTATATACCAGTATTCCCATATAAGTGTTATGAATGGCTCCGGAGTCACATAAGTGCCATCCTGAAATAATGGATTTGTGAGCATAAGAGACATGACTTCTCCGTTCTCTTCCTCCTGTTACAATACACCAGATCCTCTCTGGGTGTCCTGCATCAGAAACTGAAGAAACTCATTTTTATGTAGATTTTCTACAACAAGAAGAAGAAGAAGAAGAAGATGTTATGATTATGATTGTGTATATGAATGCATGCAGTTCAACTCAAAGTTAATATCAGTGGGACTTTTGGGATTTTCTACAGTAGAAGGTAATTCTCATTCTACTGAGTTAATAGAGAATTCCACATGTATAAATAACTGATACAAGAATATGATTGGTTAGGTTTCTTTTTTATTGTTCAAGTACATATTATTATTATTCTTTATATGTATATACTGCCCTTCATCCAGAAATCAGTTTACAACATATTTCTAATGTGAAATCTTCATATTTTTCTAGTTCTGAATGAGTTCTCCCATCTCCTTCAGCCATTACAATACAAATTTTTTTTTAGCAAAGTTGAAGGCACCTACCAACTCTGTAGTTGAACAAGTAACCACTAATTATGTGTAATATTAGTGTAATGTGATGGTCTTTCCAGTAGGCCCTGAATAAATTTTAAACTCTCATGCTTCAAAGCAAATAGAATTTAGGCATCAACATAGATATTACGTATTTTATTTTTGAGTCTCCTGTGTTTTTATTGAGAAGTTTACCACAAAGAGTAAGTTTAAAAGGCAAAAGGGAAATGGAGACCTGCCAAGCTTGTTGGCTAGAGTCATGGACAAGAGCAAGGCCTGTCTGAACTGCCACTCAGTTTTTATTCTGCGAGTTTGCAGGGTTGGTGATTAGAGTGGCTTTCGCCCAATTATGCTGTGATTATTCCGCTGCACTGTAATTGACTGGGGAGATATGCTAATACCTGTCATTTGGGATGATAAAAGATGAGCGGAGGACGCAATGCATTATTTAGCTGGCTGTGTGATAGATGAGGGATGCGCAGAGTGCTTTAATTGCTGAGAAGAGAGGTTAAGCTGAACGAAAGGATGAATTAGAAATGAGTTTTTTTATGGGTTGTGGAAAAGTGAAATAAAGGAAAATGTTCTTTAAAACCGAAGGAGCAGATAGAAGCGAGCAGAACAAGGCTAGACCTTTTAGGCAGCTTACTCTATTAATTTAAATGTATAAGGGAAAATGCTATTTGGTGTTCAGTATATACTAATATGCAGGTTCAGTAGATTTACATACTTTAACAGGGAAAGAAACCATTTAAGGAATTATTCTTTTAGATAGTATTTTGATAGCTTAGAGAATATATCTATATCTATATATATCTGTCTAATGTACATAGTTTTTTGTATGAATGATCAATGCATATGAAAAGTGAAGTACTTTGAATATCCGTAGAGAATGAATGAATCTAAAAATACAATTAGCAGAAATATGCCCTCCAAATAGCAAAACTCTTACTCTTTGAATAGGAAGAACATTTTTATGAGATGTCAAGGATTATGCAATTGTCAGTAGAATCTATATGTACATTTTTATTTTTCATGTTGTGTACTGGTATGCCCTTCCCGGCTATCAAAATATTGATCTAAGCATACTTAATATCATACAACTGAATCATTATTCAAGATTTGAAATTTCTAGAAGCTTCTGTATGTTTTAGCAGTATTACATAAAATCAAAATTGCACCCCAAAAGAGCAGTTACAGAATTTTAAAAGCCATATGGACTTAAGGACCTATTTTGTTTCAAATTGAGAGAAATTGCTCTTTAATGGTCCCTAGTTCCTCAGTTGTCAAACTGCTATGAAATTACTTGTCCAGTATAGTAACCAATTGCAATCAAACATATTTTTGAATATTTAATGGATAAATCTGGAGGGGAAGCAGTGGTTGAAATGGATGCCAAGTTTCAATGAGAAAAGGACTCATTTGATTAAGTTCTGTTAAGGTCAATTATATGACCCATATATAATTGACACCTTGTTTCCAAAATAAAGTTTTCTCATATTTTGTCTTTCATGCACACACACTCATGACTGGAAACACTTTTACAACTTTCAGGCTTCTGTTAACTTGGCAATTTTGAGGTGGTTACTTTTAAAAGACCAATTTGTAAGGCCATTGGCTTCTTTTACAACATGGTTTTTATTGTTATGTATTGGTTAATATAATTTTTGTAAAATGGAAGCATTTCCAGTTACACCTTGGCGTGTTTCCATCCCTTGACTTGACAGAGGTTGTGTGCCAAATGTATTCTGAGAAGCCAGCAAACTTCAGCCTACAAGCGCACCTTTCTACAGGGATGGGAACCTCTTACCTTTTTGCACAATAGGCTACACTGCAGAGCTGCAGAAGTCAGAGGTTCCTAAGCACACCAACATCCATCTCTATCCAGGCAAGCAAGAGGTGTCTTCATAGTTCAAGGACACATTCCAGCCAGGCACCTGACTAGGACTTGGAGCACAGGTACTAAGGAGAGGGGAGTTTGCCCTGGGAGAGTGACAAGGGCCTGGAGGAGCCATATTCAGCTCCTGGGTCTGAGGTTCCCTACCCCTGCTATATTATGTTCAATGATTTGATTTAATTGATTTACAATAATTAATGGACCTGTGAAATCTGCTTTGCATTATTTGGTTGTTGCATTTAAAGGAAAGCAATTCAAAATTACTGAAAGCTGGCTCATCATGAGAACGATGAGAGCTTGATGAGTAAACGTTTGATATACCCAAAGTTAATAGGTAACTTCTTAAATTATTTACCACAAGATGTGGTATTGGTTATTAGCCTGGCTAGTTTTAAAAGGGAATTAGATGAATTCAGGGATATCTAAAGTGAATGAATGGTAATCAGAAAGAAATATTGCCTTTAATCCACACATTGTAAAAGCAGAACAGTTTTAAAAATATAATTAAACAGAGGGGGGAAATTAAGTGGTATACTAGGTTTCACAAACTCCTGTCATTAAATATGTTACATGCAGTACAAACAGAAATTTCATTAGGCATCTCCACACTAACACACATGTTACAAACCAAGGTTCAAAAAATTCCAGGTCCTCTCTCTCAGCCTCACTTCCCCAATTCCAAGTTGGGTAGATTGAACGAATAATGATAAAAATATTAGTAGGTTAAAGCAGCAACGTTAATACCCGTGTCATATATTTTATGCATAAGTTTTAAAGTATGGTTGTATTTTTTCTCTATTTTATCATTTTATCTTTTTGTAAACAACTTTGAGGTTTTTTACAATCAAGTGGTGTATGAATTTTATTAAATAAAAATATTAAATTAATTAATAAATTATTAAATTAAAGCAGAGCAGTATATTTGGCATCAGTTTGGATGCAGGAGTTGCTGGAAGGAGGCTTACATGACACCATCCAACCACCTTAGGGACTCACTCTGGATTTCTGTAGGGTTTATTCTTTATCTGTTTCTTCTCCCAAAGATACCTTGCAATGCAGTGGAGGTCTAGGATAAGAGTTTTCCTTCTCTGTGATAGGCTACCTTCCCAGGTGGCCAAGCCCCACCTGCTCCTCAGTTCTCTCTAGGTCTAGGTCCTAGGACATGTGCTGAAACTGTCTTTTTGACACAGGTCGGTAGCTGTGTTGGTCTGACGTAATGGAAACAAAATAAAAAAATTCCTTTCAGTAGCACCTTAGAGACCAACTAAGTTTGTCATTGGTACAAGCTTTTGTGTCCATGCATCTGAAGAAGTGTGCATGCACATGAAAGCTCATACCAATGACAAACTTAGTTGGTCTCTAAGGTGCTACTGGAAGGAATTTTTTTATTTTGTCTTTATGACAGTCTGCTCAGTCTGGTCTCATCTGCTCAATCCACTGGAGCCTGTCTTTGCATGAAAGGGAAGCCCCTAACTCACTGAGGATTTGGGACCCATTGGCTGCCATCACCAAGTTTGGCCAGCCAGTTGAAGCCATTTCACAGTGTGGCCGCTGTCACATGCCAACAGCTTCTGGGAGATACAGGTGAGAGCTGAGTTCAGGGTGGGGACCAAAAGTGGACAAACTACCCCCGAAGGAGCACAGCTTGTCCCCCATCAGAGGTGCTCCCCCTCCCCTAAGTATCCATCCATCCTAAGTATCCATCCATCCAAGAGGATGTTAGTGAAAATATATTTGGTTTTCCAGGATAAACTGGGGCTGTGATTGTGTTTACACATGATGCTAAGCTCAGTGAATGTGGAACTGAGTAAATGTTTCTGCAAATGATTTAAATTCTTACTAGGATTTACATTGATATGTCATTCATATATAAGCATCTAATAATATTTTGGGGAGTGACCTTTTCTTCAAACACCATTGTGGAGTTTGGACTTCATTCTTGTGGATAATGTCTTTAAAGATTAGGGTGCTACTCAAATAAACCACAAAGTAATACTGCTTCAAATAATGTTTTACCTTGGGAAGGCATTGGGAGTCCATGGGGTAAATGAACATTTTCATATCAGTTTAAATAATATTTACAAGTGCTTGTCAAATCTATAGAGCAAAAATTAATGGAGGAATCAGACCAACAATGGTTGTAAATCACTTTGGGTTGTCCTGGGCAATATAAAGTGACAACCAAATGAATGAATGAATGTTAGCTTGCTATTAATATTAACACCAATGTATCTGATACACAGGCATGTAGCAAGGGAGGGGCGAAGGGGGTGGGCCGCCCCTAGCTCTACTCTGGCGGAGGCAGCGCACCTGGCCCCTGGCCCGCCCCTCGCTTCCTCCACCCAAGCAGGAAGAAGCAGAGCGCGCTACGGAGTGGGTTACCACCCGACAACCCGCTCCATAGTGTGCTCTGAAGCAAAGCGCCGGCCAAGTGCGCCGACTGAGCACGCTGGCTGAACAGAGCAGCAGTGCCAACCCGGACGGACTGCACATATGCGGACGTGCGCAGTTCATCCTGGCGTGCATGTCGTGACACCCCAGGGGGTGCTGCCCCGGGCAGCCAAGCTGCACCGTTCGCCACTGCTGATACAGGCTTAAATAAATTAGGAATCAACTGAGCAGTGCTACACAACCTTTTTCATAAACGGATGCACATTTGTTTCAGACGTTAGACAGAAATACGAAGACATATGGTTCAGAACTTGATATAATTTATCTGACCTATTCCATTAAACGAATGTATGCACGTCATTCTCTCTTTCTCTCTTTCTCTCTCTCTCTCTCTCTCTCTCTCTCTCTCTCTCTCTCTCTCTGTGTGTGTGTGTGTGTGTGTGTGTGTAATGTTACGTTGTGTGCCTAACACTATCAAAACTGTCATTTTAAATAGTTATATAAAACATTGTAATATCTTCTATGGTTCTTTGGTTTTTTTTGCTGCTTTTCAAGCTTATAAAATTTACTCGATCTACCACAGAGTCTGTTTCTTATTACCCCAGCGGGCTACAAGGATTCCTCAGATCATAGCCAGATATAACTACTGAAGGAACAAGCTGAGATCATCAAAACCTTATGACTGAATCACTGAAAACAAAAATAAAATGTACAGTTTTCACAGCCTACCCCAAGAAATACATCAAGAGCACAGTAAGAAAAGCCTACAATACAAAATTACCTCTCACAAGCTCCAGCAAAGCCTTAGGAGTTAATAATACAAGAAATAAAACCACTGTTATGATTGATAGATCCGTTAACGATTCTTATCACTTATTTCCAACACTGTCAGTCAAATACGTTCCAGTTATTTTAATGGTGGGGGGGGGGTGTTCCATTTTGTTTTTTGCTTCAAACTTTAAATTTCAATTGCTTATTTTGAAATTGAAATGATGATGATGATAATTTATTTCTACCCCACTCATCTGGCTGGGTTTCCCTAGCCACTCTGGGCGGCTTCCAACAAAAGATTAAATATACTATTTAAAACGCTCCAAGTCAAACTTAATCACAGTTTTAATTTTTTCAACTAATTTCCAAATATATGAAGTACAGAAACAAAAAAGGACTTAATTGTTAAAGAACAGTTTATTTTCTTTTTCTGTCTGTCATAGGCTATAGCAGGGGTTCCCAACAAAATTTTCTCAAGGACCCCACATCGAGCTGCTATTGTGACAAGGACCCCCATTAATTTGTTTAGAGATGGTTCCTGCACTGCAGGGGGTTGGACTAGATGACCCTTGTGGTCTCTTCCAACTCTATGATTCTAACCCCAAGGCAGCTGTTTTCAAAATATTTTTGTGCACCTACAAACCTTAGATTTCAGGTAGGTAGCCGTGTTGGTCTGACGTAGTCGAAACAAAATAAAAAAAATTCCTTCCAGCAGCACCTTAAAGACCAACTAAGTTTTTTATTTTGGTATGAGCTGCTGGAAGGAATTTTTTTACTTAGATTTCAGCAAGGCAGCTCATAGCTCTCCTGTGGTGGTACAGCTCCCTGAGAATCAGATCGACATTAGTATTTATGATATCTTACAGTAAATAGTTTTCATAGTTGGTGGAAATGCATGTGCAAATTAACACCCTGTCATAGGAGAACAGCCACAGAAGAAAATATAAACTGCCTGGTTACAAGTAAAAACACAGAATACATTTTTTAAACCTTCTTGGCGTTCAAACTTTTTCTGTACGGCTCAGGACCAGCAATGGAAGATGGAAGAAGTGCTCACTTTGAAGGCGAACTCATCTTCTTCCATTCCCAGGAAAGTGGGGCGCTGGGCTCCCTTTTGCTCCTCCTGCCCCTTCGGGAGAGTCTCCTGCAGAGGGTCGGGAGCTACCAGGGAAGAGGAGAGTGATGCGGGGCCGGGAAGAGCTTTGCGCTCTGTCTGCTACTGGCGGGAGCTGAGGCACGCAGCTGGCGGGTGGGAGGGAGGCCGCGGAGCCGCCGCCGCGCGCGCCAGGCCGTGCATTGCAGCCTCTGCGAGGACCAAAGGCAGCCGAACTGGCACGCAGCTCCCGAAGGCCCTGGCGGGGAAGGGCGCTCCCTCGTCCCCATCATCCCCAAGGGAGCCAGGACGGAGGCGCGCGCCAGGAAATGTCCTCTCGGGCGCGGCGGGGCGCGGCGCTGTATTCCTCCGCACACTCCCACGCTCCGGTTCGCTCTTCCTGCCGGCCAGCCTTCCCCTCCCTCGCCTGGGCGGAGACTTCTTTCCTGCCCCTTCTGATTGGCTGCCCCTTCTGATTGGCGCTTCCTGCAGCCAATCAGTAGCCGTGCTGAACTACGCCCTCCCTGCGGACGCGGGAAGCAGCCCCAGGCAGCGCTGGGCAGCAGTGCGGACCCCTCTGGCATAGCTCGCGGACCCCTGGGGGTCCGCGGACCACCTGTTGGGAAACACTGGGCTATAGAAAAGGATGATGTAGGTTCAAAATCAAACCTTTCACATCTTGAAGGAGTTGCAAGAAGCTGCTATAAGAAATCTGAACTACCAGGCAAAATTATGATTTCCCATGTCTACCTTACATATATTCCTTTAAATATGTGCACTTTGAGGTGGAAGGCTGCCAATTTTTTAAAACCCTATTTTCAGTGCCTAGATAAAACTTGTTGAGCTGGATTGCTTTGAGTGCAATCCATCTATGTAAATATTCCTAGGGCATCAGGAATAACATGCCCCCTCCTTTGCTGCATACATGCTAACAAATGTTTCTCTTACCTTAGTACCAGACCCATAGGTGGATTGCAAAGCTTCTGCAGGTGTGGGTCACAGGCTTTATATGAAAACCCCAAATAATTTTGCTTGCAATCCCTAACTAATATGATGAATACCTCATAAAAATGTTTTCTTCATTGCCATATTGTAATGTTATGTTGACACTTGAGGTAATAAATCACCATGCCAAATAAATTTGGACTTGTGGGTCACCGTGCCAAACAGGTTGGGAACCACTGTCGTAGGCTACATTCCAACCATGCAAAAACACACAAATAATATACCATATTAAATATTTGGGTCTGGTTGAATCCAGTTAAGGCATTGCATGGGCAGAATGACTTCTGCTTGTGCAACAGAGCTTCTCCTCCTCCCCAAAAATCTGCTCCAGAGGATTAGAGGAGACCCCAGGGCAGATTTGGAGGGGGTTTGATGGTGTGGAGGGTAGAAGAGGGGAAGGGAAATTTGCTACATGAATGCAATGCAGTAGCAGTCAAGATTCAGCTGGAATCTTAGAGGGAGGAAATGAAGGACCAGTTCAGTTTCACAGTTGCGTCACTGGCGCAATGACTTTGTTGGAAACAACACTATGCATTAAAGATAGCAGTTTTTGTCACGTTCATAACAAGCTTCCAAAAGATGAATTTGACGGTGCATAATGCTCAGCTGTATTCTGAACAAAGCACAGTTTCCACCCATTTTCTAACACAGATTGTAACCCGAGTCAGTGCATAATTCTCTCTCCCTGGTGCCATTACTGGTAGGTCTCAAGCTTCCTTGCACATAGGCTGTTGCAGAGGAGACCGCATGCACCTTGCCAGGTAAATGGATGTGTGACAGGGGCTCACAATAGGAGACTGGAGGGTGCATAAAGGGGTCTGTATTTTAGAAATGAGATGCTTTATTTTTTGAAAGAAAAGTTTGATTGCCTGAGCTCAGTTCCTAATTGAGCTGAGGGAAGAAAAGTGTCCATCACTAATTAAAAGCTGGACTGGACTGTGGCGGTAGATAGGCTGGACCAGAATGAAATAAACGGAAGGAGCTCAACAGAGTGTGGGCATCAGTGAAATTGACGACCACTTTAACCCAGAAATGATCCTATTTAAGTGATATAACATTTGCATCATGGTAAACTGCTGGGATCTTGCATAAAAAAATCTGTCACACACTTTGAAGTTTATATTATTTTGTAACTCGGAAAATGTCAAGATTGGGATACATGTTTAATTTTTATTATTATTTTTACAAAATATGTTAGAAATAAAATTTTCATTCCATTACACTCCTTCTTTAGGAAATAGGGTAGTACAGGTGCATGAATTAGTTGTGGCTAATTTAACTCACATTTATTTCAATTGAAGTTAAGCACAACTAAGTTTCTCTGGATGTCAGCTTTTTGTTGTTGTTACATTCTGTACTACGAGGAAACAACCTAAGCTAAAGATAAATATATTCACCACTTAAGAAGGAAACACAGATTATCTTTCAAAGAAATTACGTCTAAAAATATCAAGACTATTTGGCAGTGCCTTGTTTGTACTGTTAGATCTTGAATGCTTTGATAATTGTAGCCTGTATTAGTTATGGTTATGGCTGTATATTTTCTTATCTGCAATTGTCTTGAATTGAAGATTTATAAAGAATATATAAAAGGAATTCTTAGGGATTTGGGATTTACTTAATAATGTCCACTGGTAACACATGATGAATCATTGATATGAAAATTAGAATTTTGGAAGGAAAAGTAAAAAGGAATATTAAGGACTTTACTTTTTTTAACAAAAACAAAACCCTGCTATTGCTGTTTGGGGACTGGTGAAGGAGGAAATCTATTTCTGTGGTTGTTGCCTAATAAACATCTACTCTGCCACTTCACATCAGCTTCTGTCCTTTCCAAGTAAATTAGTTCTTTGGGCAGCATGTCAAGAGGAAGTGTATTGTTCTTGGCAGGGCACTTGAATTTCTAATTACCAGATTCCTGCCTTAATTGCAATTACCTGGACACCCAGGCAGGGTGAACTTTTGGAAAAAGAATGTAATTAGTGCAAAAGAAATGTTGCTGCCAACTGCTTGTCTGAATACTTACAGTAAGCAGACCTCTGATAAGTTCACATCTCTAAAGATAGGCCATCAGTCTATACAAAAGATGCTGAGAGTTTGTGTGTGCTGTTATGTAAACACATTACCCTTGTGCATGCACAAATAAAGGGAGGTCTTTCACTATTTCATTTCTCCCCAGGATTGTCGGACTACGTTTCAAGGGAGCATTTGTATTGATAGAACATTGAAAGCCTGCATAAAATAATGGATGCACCATAGACCTTCCCAGCACCGTAGCTCTCTGAATAACAGATGCCACCGCTTCAGGGTCCTTTATTTTAGCATCCCTGAGCTGATGTATAGTTTTGCTTTCTAAGACAGATTAGGGTGTGGACTCTCAGGCCAAAGTTGACAGGGATACTGTGTCATCAGGTGATTGGGCTTTTTGAAGTCCTGAAGTTGGAACTTCTAACCACCAGACAGGGCTTGCAAAGGGGTTTGGCTTTACTGCTTATCAGCACATCCGAAGCCCGCTTTTTACTAGGCATCAGCTGCATGGGCAAGATTCCTGCAGGGAACTTGCTCCTATAGCCAATCAAGAAGGTTTCAGCTCTACCAAAGCCTGCTTTCCCTTGCCAATGCAGAATTGGGGCATTTTAGAGCTCCCAGTTGTGCATTGGCAGCCACATCTCTACCTGCCTGTCACCTGACATCAAGTGTGGGGCAAGTGTGCATGGTTTGGGGAAAATGACTGCCACCACTTTTCCAAGAGGAGGGAAAACTACTTTTCACAATAGTCATGGCTGGGAGTCTTCAACATTATGGCCCAGTTTACATGTAACTCTAAGCCAAACTATGGCTTAGCATGAATAAGAAAAAGTGGACCCCTGGAGAGGAAATTGTGCCCTCTTTGTTCCTCGTCTGGTTCTGTTCTGCTGTACTGAAGTGGCCCATGGTTTGGCTTAGTGTGTCATCTAAACCCAGGTGTGTGATCTACGGTTCTTTCCAAACCACAAATATAGCCAAGGTTTGTCATACAGTATTGTTTAGTGCTCTTAGTTTGTCTGGGAGAGCTAAACCTCAAGCCCAGGTTCAGATGACAAACTAATCTCTGGCTTCGCTCTGTTCAGTGCAGCAGCTCAGGATGACCAAAGGGGGAGTGAACCCCACATGCTCCTTCACTCAGGGTTAGCCATGCTTTGCCTTAGTATTTTTTCACTTATTGATACAAGTCAGTATCCTGTCTATAATCTTTCCCAACAAATATACAGCTGACTTTTTCCCCCTGAAAAGTTTGGCATCAAAAGCTGTTATTTCTTTATGGCCAAAATATCAAATTCCCAATCCTTATTCCTTTTGGGGGAAAGAATTGGGATCTTGCATAGGTAGCCTTTGGGCGCAATCCACCAAACACTGCTGTAGCACAACTTCTTTTCATTTAATTGGTATTTGTGTGGGGCTCCTATTAACATGAATGACAGCTGCACAGCAGTAGTGCTTAGTGGATTGCTCCTTTTCTCTTCCTGGTGACAGGGAACTGCAGAATATTTGTGCCTCTTATTGATGGGCTGAAAATAAGAAAAGCTATCAGATAAAAGTGCTTTCTGTTTTATAGACAAATGTATAAAACTGCTTTGTTCTTTAGAAAATCCAGTTAAGAGCACTTCAAACAAAGTGCCCAACTGATAGGCTCCCCAAGCACACGTAATGGCAAAATGGAAGTGTTGTGATGTGAAGGGCGTTGTAATAAATTGTTCCCACTGCTTGTAAACAATGAGGAGTAGAGGAATCGGAAAGCAAAGCTGATGTAGCAAAATACATCTACTGCTGAAAGTCTCCTCTTTTTTGAATTCAATTATGCTGGTTTCCAAAGCATTTATCAGTATATTCATTTTTCTTTTAGTCATAAAACCTTCCACGATATGTATATTTTACACATACACATGGATGCATACACACAAGAAGATGTTCTAATGTAAACTATGTCCAAAGTATTTGCCCACAGATTTAGGGGAGCTCAGGACTGACTAATATTCCTTTTGGGGGAAAGTTTTTAATCTGACCTCCAAAATCACTAAACAGTCTATCCCTCCTAATTCAGCACTTACCTTATTATCATTATATTTGGCCCCAAATTTTATCTTTACATCTAAAGAATTAATTTCCTTCCTGTTCACAGCAGCTTGACTAGTTATTGCCCAACGATGGAAGGAATCTTCTAAAATACTAATAGAGGCTTGGATTAATAACATCTGGAGCATTGCTCTATCAGAAAGTCTCGCATACAACCAGCGACTAATCAAAGGCATCTCCCCCCCAAAAAAACTACATTTGACATGATCTGGGCTCCCCTTTTCTCTTTTATTGAAGAAGAACAGGATATTTTAATGCCACCATCATCTGGGATATATTCATTGAAAATGTATTGGATCTGTATTGTAACTTTCAAATATATATATATTTTAAAGGACAGACCAATATTGACCCACACCAAACTTACTTTGTGTTGTTGTTGTTTAGTCATTTAGTCGTGTCCGACTCTTCGTGACCCCATGGACCATAGCACGCCAGGCACTCCTGTCTTCCACTGCCTCCCGCAGCTTGGTCAAACTCATGTTCGTAGCTTCGAGAACACTGTCCATCTTGTCCTCTGTCGTCCCCTTCTCCTAGTGCCCTCCATCTTTCCCAACATCAAGGTCTTTTCCAAGGATTCTTCTCTTCTCATGAGGTGGCCAAAGTATTGGAGCCTCAGCTTCATGATCTGTCCTTCCAGTGAACACTCGGGGCTGATTTCCTTAAGAATGGATTGGTTTGATCTTCTTGCAGTCCATGGGACTCTCAAGAGTCTCCTCCAGCATTTTGACCTTATTGTATGAGTTATGCATCTAATCAAGCTAGGACAGGGGTCAACAACCTTTTCAACCGTGGACCGGTCCACCGTCCCTCAGACCATGTGGTGGCCCAGACTATTTTTGGGGGGGGGGGTGAACGAATTCCTATGCCCCACAAATAACCCAGAGATGCATTTTAAATAAACATTCTACTCATGTAAAAACACGCTGATTCCCGGACCGTCCGCGGGCCGGATTTAGAAGGCGATTGGGCCGCATCTGGCCCCCGGGCCTTAGGTTGCCTACTCCTGAGCTAGGGTGTTTAGCTACTTAAATGTGTTGTCCAAGCAAAACACCAAGAAATAATAAAGACAGTATCAGATACTTTGCTGGAGTTTCAGATATTCGGTGTTTGTTTGCAAATCACGTAGTCAAAACAGGTATCTGAAGAAGTGTGCATGCACACAGAAGCTCATACCTATGACAAACTTAGTTGGTCTCTAAGGTGCTACTGGAAGGAATTTTTTTATTTTTTATTGAACAAGGAAGACAGCCACTTGCCTTATGATCATCTACAATGTGTCAGGAAAAGCAGTCTTCAAATTATTGTCAACAAATGTAATCCATCCTTGTAGAACTTGCTTATGTTCTTGAAGCAGTGCATAGTGTGGCTTACTCTTACTTTTTTCAAATGCATGATGCGCTGCATGAATTTCTCCCTGTCTTATTGGTCTTTGATCCATAACTAGTTAAGTCAAGCCTTTAGGGAAATCATTAGAGAATTGGAACAGTTGTGGTGAGAGACTGAAGCGTCAAGCCACTACTTCCACATGGGACCATCTCCTTAAAATGAGCTTACTTCTCCTCTAAAAGCAGCTCAAGTGTCAGGGAAAGTTGGCATAGACAGGTCACCAGTCCAATGCTTTGCTTTGATTTTAGAATAAAAGCATTCAAAGCCTGCTCAATTTTGCTCAGATAAATAAAATTAGTTTAAATCATGCAAGTATAAAACTTTCTGATTTGATCTCAAACACACTTATATGGAAATAATTTCAGTTTCCTTTGAGATTGAACTTCCAAGTAGATGTGTTCTGTACAGAGGTTGTAGGCTGCCACATCAAGATCAAGTAACTTTCTGTCTTGAAATTGTTGTCAGTTCATTTTTATCCTACCTCATTGGAAGACATTAAGGGAAAAGGTATTACTAATAGGGTAGTTTTTAAAAATAATAATAATGATAAATGTGGTTCCTAAAAACACTGTCCCAGAATTTAACTTTAGCATTTCTGAGACTATTTCAATATAATGTATTTAATAGGATGGCCAGTTGGCAGACTGCAAGGTAGATACAGCGGCACCCCTACCCCCCACTTCTGTCTGACACACACCAACTGTTTCCCATATTATACTGCTTTCTAGCAGTTTCACTTTTAAAGAGAAGAAGAATATTTTATAGTTGTGAAAAACAGATTACATACTTTAGTGTTCCTTGCTTTCTTTTTGGTTTTATGTGTATGTAATCTCACATTATTATTTTAAAAAAACTTTTCATGCTGCTTAACCCAAGTGGACCTGACATGAAAAGAGCTTTTAATCTCTCTGCCTTGCTTGTGGGGCAAGGCCCTCCAGGAGTGCTGGGATGCTTTCGTGAGATCTTACAGGGCCATCAGAGTTTTCACGTGAGCATCTGAAGCTGGCTCAGCAAGCAAGGCAGAGAGATTAAAAGCTATTTTTGTGCCTGGTTTTCCTGGCTTGGAAAGCACTTTTAAGTTTGGCTAGGGCTGCTCATATGAGATCTCACAGGAACTCAGAAAGCCCTGCAAGATCTCTTGAGAGCATCCCAGAGCCCATGTGCTGTGTGGGCCTTAAATCCTCTCTGCCTTGCTTGCATTTAACATGTAGAATTTCAACCAGCCAGCCTTCAACCATGTATAGTTGAAATTGTGCAAGTTAAATGTGTGTAAGATATGGTTTTACTGATGGAGATAGCCTGGTAGCTTTGTCTGACATGTATTTGTATGCAGACTACATGTCCTCCATAATGGGAAAATCCTTGCATAATGGATTCTGCCAACTTTGTTTTGGAACCTTTTTGAAACTTTAAAACAGGCTCGCTGTTTTAAAGAGTAATGGGGCTCCTGAGAGTTGGACATCTCTGATCTAAAGCTATAGCTACAATGTTGATTATCTAATGCAGCTTTCCCCCCTTTCAGCAAGAAAGCCAGCTTTCCATTTCATTAATGCTACAGTCCTCAAATGCTCCCTTAATTTCACCAAGGTTGCATCAGTGCAGCATGTAAATAATTGTGCAGTAAATGAGACAACTTATTGGAAGGTAGAAGTATGAAAGAGACCCAGCAGGCAACATTCCAACAACACTTTCATTTCTGCTTAAATCTATTATTTTATGTATTGTATGAACATACACACAACCATGAGTTTCCTTGTCTACTAGCGTCAAACTCTATTTAAAATTCTTCGTATTTGGATGAGGTAGTTCTATCAGTGAATAGCAAGTAGGTTGGAGAAAGCCGAGATCATGGTTGTAGTAAACTTCCATGTTTTAATCATATAAAATGGAATATTAGTTCTGTAGCAAAGTGACAGATTGATACATCAGAAAGCATTATAAATTTAAATGTGCAAAATAATGGGGAAATGTCTATGTTAAGGTTGTGGTATTTCTCAAAATGCTTATTTGATGTAGCTGGCAAATCAAAACATCATCAAGAGCTCACAATAGTTTGAGAAAGCATCATGTTAAAATATATATATATAAAAGGTAAACGACCCCTGACAGTTAAGTCCAATCGCAACGACTCTGGGGTTGCGGCGCTCATCTCGCTTTACTGGCCGAGGGAGCTGCCATTTGTCTGCAGACAGTTTTCCCACGTCATGTGGCCAGCATGACTAAGCCGCTTCTGGCGAAACCAGAGCAGTGCATGGAAATGCCGTTTATCTTCCCGCTTGGAGCGGTACCTATTTATCTACTTGCACTTTGACATGCTTTCAAACTGCTAGGTTGGCAGGAGCTGGGACCGAACAACGGGAGCTTACCCCAGCACGGGGATTTGAACTGCTGACCTTCTGACCAGCAAGCCCAAGGCTCAGTTGTTTACACCAGAGCGCCACCCGTGTCCCTGTTAAAATATATAGGGACCCATAATTTGATGGGAATGGTGTTAGATCACAGATAGTCTACTTCATGGCTTATGATTTTACAGAATGGCCTGTCTTCACAATTTGGTTCTCTTATATATCACACTTGGGAATTTTGTGCATAAGCAACAAACTGTAAAAACGACTTTTATTCCCTAAGAATTGGTTATTTAAGATTCCTTATTTTGTAGTTTACGTACCCATTTACTGTTATATGAAAATGACCTAAACAGGATAATTATACCTCTGGGAGTGAGTGGGGAAAACAAAACCTAAAAACAGAACATTTTGTTAGGTTTCCCCATGTGTATTATGTGGGGTCAAGACCCAGTCTTATGCCGCTTAAACAATTGGATCCTGTTGACATGTAACAAATAATCAGCTAATTCGTTGCTGTGGCAATTGGCTTTCTGCCCAAACTGAATATAGATACTGCTGAAATCAGAAGTTCATATTATTTCAGTGTGAAATCCATGCACATCAGTTGTTATCATTACCTCAAAGAGAGGTGTGCCACTGGATTGAATCAGTGCACAGGTTCAAATAAGGCAAAGATATCAGAGCTTATAGAAGCCCCTAACAGTTTTAACCAGGGCTTTTTTCTGCACCTGTATAGCTACAATGCTACAGAGGTGCAGAAATGCACCAAAGAGATGCCTGAACTCAGTTATGGTGAGCTCCAGCTGGAAAAAGCCCTGGTTTTAATGGTATCATTATTAACATTGTATTTCCACTTCTGTCCTTTTTTTGGGGGGGGGGTAGTAAGGTAAGTAACAAGAGTGTGCAATGTGCTATTAGCAGGGTTTGGAACACTCAAGCCTTAACACTTTTCCCCATCTAACATCTGTCACATTTGTCTGGTGCATTTTGGAGGCAGGGTTAATTTCTAATCTGCCACTTTCCTTCTCTGGCTGCATACCCCGCCCCCATGCCAACACTTATATATGTGCCACCTCCCATACTGTTGGAGTTTGAACTAGACTGATGTTGTAATCATGTCTTGCTTGTGGGCTCCCCACATGCATCTGGTAGGCCAATGTAAGAACAGGATGCTAGGCCATCTTATGTTCTGGATTCTTCTTATGTTCTAGATGGCCAGCCTACTCTCAGGTGGTACAGGGAGTGGGAAAGCCCATTTCTGCAATCAGAACCTCATTTATGCTTTTCTAGATCTGTGCCTATACTGTATATGTAGCATAGCCAAAAACTCAGTCTTTTTGTTTTTATGTTTCTGCTACTGTTTGCTAAATGAGATGAGTTGTAGCATGTGCTAAAAATTCAAAACCAGAGCTCAAATACAGTAGCTTGTACATAGGTTTTAAGTGACTTGATTTCTAGGCAGTTGTTGGTTTGGGAAGATGGATTTTCAGTTGATTTCTCAGTTGATTCACATGTAGCAAATCCAAAGTATAAGAGCAGCATGACACGTCCGCCGGCTTTGGCTTGGTCTTCACATTGTTAATACAAGTGGTGTTCTAATGGCGTTAATTACATATATCTGTAGCACAGATACCAGTAGGATCCTCCCAGCACACATTATTTTTACACTGTAGTGGTCAATGGAGAACAAGTTGCCTACTGTTGCTGTAGTTTGTGCTGCCTTTAAGTCTCTACACATTGTGGATGGGGACACGAACACTTGCAAAATAAAAGACATTATAATTGCGGGTGGTTTTGCAGGCTTTCCAGCAGCTCTGTCAAATTGTAATCCAGAACTGAAAAGTAGACAGTTTCTGCTGCTGCTACATAAAGAAATCTGTTCCTGTAACACCTCAATCTGCTTGTGAATTGAATGTCCTCTGAAATAGAAAGTACAGCTTGCCTTGGCAGTAACAGATGTCCAACACTTACACTTTGTTTTAGGACATCTACAGCTCAGAACCCATTTTCTCTGCCTCTGGATGTGTTGTTACTAATGGACAATCTTGTTCTGAATTCTGAGACTGTGTAGACCAATTTGGCACTCTTTAAAATAAATACAGAGAATCTTCACTTGGAAGATGCCGCTCCATCTACTGACACTGAAAATGATGAGTGGTGCGTAATGAAAGGCTGCAGAGCCTGGAGAAGCAATTATTTGAACGCTACTCCCATTGTTACACATCAGTACTAGCAGCATAACTTCCTTGACTGGAAGATAGTCAAAATAAGACTGCAAGAAGGGGTGAAATAGATTTTACTTAAGCTGTATATAGGAAAACATAGCTATATTTGTTAGTGGGATTCTCCCCTCCCCCGTTTCTGGACACAGAAGTCCTGTTTTGAAACATTGGCTGCTGAAAATGAGATCTAACCTTGAGCATCATGAAGTAAAAAAGAAAGACTGCTGTGAGCTGATGTAGCCAGGAGATTATAAAAATGAAGAGTGTTTTTTTGTCCTAATAAGCTGAGATGGAGAAAATATTTCAAATTATGAGGTTCCATCAGCAACTAAGATTCCCCCTCCCCTGCCCCCAAAAAGCCTTATTGTTGAATGAAAACTGAAACATGTTATTTGCAGGGTTATTCATTGTAGTTGGGGATGGGGAAGAAGAGGAGAAAATGGGGTGCCAAATTTCCATTGAGCCTTCATACTCTGCTTACACTAGTACTTCTGCAATTAAATCATTGTACATTGATCTACAAAGCATAAAATAGAAAGAGTTAACTCTGTGGGTAACCTACGGCTTTTACTATGGGTACTGTGTAAAGCAGCCCATGAACTAATTTGAATGCTATAGTGAGCATACTCAAAAAAATCTTGCACCCAGCCCTGTACTAATATTAGTACAGTATTAGTGTTATTAGGTTGTAAATGGCTTCAGGACTTTATAAAAGTGGGAAACAATGTATAAGTTTAATAAACTTAACCCAACCTACTGCCAGGCAGGGTTTAGTTTTGGTTTGGTTGTACCTAAAATAAACAGTTAAGATTATGCACAATTCAAATCCAAAGTCTAATTAAAATAAATTATGTAAAGTGCATTTGATATGTTTTCACATTTTGCATAATTTACTGTGCTTACAGTTTTCAGAAAAAAATAATTTAAAAATTATTTGCAGTGGGTGGGGTAATAAATAGGAATGCAATGAGGTTTATTTATGGGGGGGTCATTATAAATTCAAGTTATTAAAGTGCACAAAGATTGAATGTTGGAGGATAGAGAGAAGAAAATGAGCATCCCAAGAGAAGAATTAGGGCCATGCCCTAGCAGCTTACTTCAGTGTCACTTGTGAGCTTTACTCAGAAGTAGCTCTTACTGTGTTTGATGAGACTTTTTACTCCCTAGTAAATAGCAAGTCAGTTTAGGATTTCTGTCACAGATTGCAATCTTATACCAAGTTTCATTGGAAAAATCTTCAATGAGTTTCGTAGAATTTATTTGTGAGTAGAAGTCTATAGGATTGTGCTGTTAGATATCTTAGTCTACAGCAAACATTATGCTATCGTAGTATCTCTGCCCCCTGAACCACCCTGGAAACCACTGGCAAAATGGATTCCTCCTCCTTCTAGGTGTCCCCAAAACTGCAAAATATCTTCTGCAGTTTTGGGGACGTCTAGAAAGAGAGGAGGAATCCATTCTGTCAGTGGTTTCCATTCCACTCTGATTGGACCTCACTGGATTTCACCCTTTGTGATTATTGAGTCAGCACCTACCTGACTATCTAGTTATTTTCAAGGTTTTCCACAGCTCTTTTTAACAGAGTGAAAGCTAAGATTCTCAGGGTGCCAAATCATGTTACATGTCAACTTCTTCACTCATGTGAAAACCCACACATTTATGTAACACATGCACCCTTGGTTTTGTGCTGCCTGTATCTTTTCCCCACAGAGTTAGGAATCATTTGCTGAGAACTGAAAGGGGTTTGATTCATACACATATCATCAGGAATCAACAGTTGTGTTGCTTGTTGTCTGTGCTAATATTACCAGAGATTCAACACCAGGGAAAAGAAAATTAGTAGTATAGGTTCTACAACACCTGTACAACATTACTGTCCATGCAAAGCCTTAAAACATTCTGCCCACCTTCACCGATATATAGAAATGTGGTTTGGAATATTATACGGTTTTTTTCTTACATCTCCGCCTTTCAAATACTACTATTATCTTTCTCTGTAACAAAAGTAAGTTAACACTAAATGTCATTTTATAATTGCATTAATGATCACACAGCTGTGCTTTCCTGGTACTGTATTATAATGGATGTCAGGATCAGTTTAGGCGCTCAGCTTCATTTTCTGCTCAGATGTAATTCTGATGACCATTATTGTAGTAAGAAAGTACAGCTTCTTGTTCATTATGGCTGAGGTCTGTCAGAGGCGTGTGAGTTATAATGAAGGCCACAGTGAAAGAATGTTACAGTTCTGGCTTAGCGTTTGCCTAAATTTCAGCTTCCTCTGCAGTGTGTGTATGTGTGCAAAAGTCTATCCGCCCACCCATTCACACATGCACGCTCTTTCATTTCCCAAGCTAAGAAATGCTTTATTTATGAGCATGTGAAATTCTGAGGAGGAGCACTTATACTTAAATGAACCTGCAAGCAGCCCATAGAAAAGCAAGTGCCTGCAGCGCTAATAATGAGAACTGACAAGGCAATCCTGCTGTGTTTATTTATGACCTTCTGCCTCTGTTAGCTCTTGTGAGAAATTCCTCTCTAGCCGTAACAATATTGCTGTAGTTTGGCACTATGTTGAGAAATCCTATGGAGCCCCGAGGCCCACTAACTGGCAGTGGTTCAGCTCCTAGCAGATTGGCATGGTTGCTTCTAATTTTACATAGCTTTTCATTTTTATTTACCCCTTTGCTTAATTCAGAAGTCTTGCTTGTTGCTTCAACACACTTTTTAATTTTGAAAAGCACAATTAAAAATAGGAGGTAGGAAATTGGTGGAATGCACCTTTTGTAATTCCTGATATTTGTTGTGCTATTTGCAGGGAATAATTTGGCAATGTTATATATGGGGCTTCCTTAGCTGGAGCCTATGAAGTCACAAGGCAAATTACATTAAGAGAGGGCAGGACTACAATAGGAACTATGCATCACTTGCACAAACCTAATCCCTTTACCCTGACAAGAGCCATCAAGGGGTTAGGGGTAAATGTTCAAGCAACACCTCTATTATGGAACAACAATTACCAAGCAAGTGAGCATGTTTGCCCAGCTCTTCAACTTCAGAACATCAAGAACAGGAGAATGAGGAAATGTGTTTTTATTATTATTTTTTGATGAAACTTCCTAATATATTATTTTGAATGATGTTTGTGATGTTTTATTATTAATTTATTCCTAATCTTACTTATCACCATTTACTGTATATCTAATAGCTATTTATTAATATCTGACAGTATTGGGCAGTTTCATCCTATCTTACTCCACTTTGTGTATGGAAACAGTTGATAAAAATAGCAGTTGACATTATAGTTAGTGTTTGTAGTTGATAGTGTGTAGCTTGTAGTGAATTTGCAATGTTACTGTGTAAATATTATTGAAATAAACAGTTGTATATTTGGGTTGCTATTTTAAGTATTGTAATAATTGTGGGTTACTATTGTAATGCTGTTTGGTATGTATTCCTCTCATTGTATTAATTTCTAGAAGAGTAGCAGTGTTAGGCCTTTAAAGAAAAAGAAAAAAAGTTTTGTGGCATCTTAAGGACAAACAAATTTATTACGACTTAAGAGTTTGTAGAGCCAAGCCTACATAATAGGATGAATAAAAAATTGGTTAGTTTTTAAGGTGACACAAGAATCATTGCTCTTCTTCCTGTAGTGTGGTTGTTGTTTTACAATATTTATTGATTTTCAAATATAACACGACTAAGGAAACAAGACCACCAACAAAATGTTGCAGTATAGAATGCTCACAGTTTAGAATTACAAGCATTCCATTTTTCCCTGTGCCATTTTTCTATTCTTCCTTCAATTGGCATTCTGGTGGCTACTGAGCATGCTCAGTCTTCATTAGCCTGTTTTTGGGTTCCCCCCCTAAAAGTTTTTTCCGACTTATTTTGTGCGCCTGTAAACAAGAATACACAAGCTGAATCATACCTGTGTCTTGTCCATCAGTAAGTGTGATTTTGGCTTCATAGCACCACTCCAGGGAATGAACATAATTGTTTATCCTCCCCCTCCCATGCCATCATAAACATTATATGTAGCAGGACTTTTTGAACTTTGACCTAAGAAATATCCTTAGGTTGAAAAAGAAAATCTCTGGTAGATTAGTGAAGTGTTTAGACCTTATCCTGCTCGTTTTATTTTATTTTTTTGCTGTAGTAAAGATGACTTCATTGTGTCAAAAAGTAAGATGAGGCCATTGTGCCTGAAAAATAGCTCAGCCACTGATCTGTGACATTCATCCTGATCACTGATCCCGAATTACATGAATAAGGGGAGGATGCTGGACCAGGCTGTCCTTCAGTGTGCTTTGAGGTCCATAAAAGATAGACATTATACATTAAAAGAAGCCTCCCTCCCTCCAGAAACCTTCCCTTTGTGAGCCTCAAATAACACTATACGATTCCTATTCAAGGATGTCTGAAATCCTACAGAGAAGCACCTCTCTTAAGGGCTGTGGGTACACTACAACAGTTTGCTGTAAGTCCAAATTTGGTTCTTCTAATACCAAATATGATTACCCTATTCCTAGCAATATGACAATGATTTTATGCTATGCACAGAAGTCCCCAGCATATTAGCTTGTAAATTTAAATTTAAAAGAAAGAGGCAGCAAATAGCCCAGGAACCATGGAATGTTGAGGGTGCCTGTCAGAAAAGGCGAAAGTGGCTTGATTTCAGTCTGCAATACCTTTTAATATATTGGTCATGAGAATTAGACTTGAGTGTTTTCTTTCTGTATAGGGTGGGGTAAAGGTAAAGGTAAAGGGACCCCTGACCATTAGGTCCAGTCGTGACCGACTCTGGGGTTGCGCGCTCATCTTGCATTATTGGCCGAGGGAGCCGGCGTATAGCTTCCAGGTCATGTGGCCAGCATGACAAAGCCACTTCTGGCAAACCAGAGCAGCACATGGAAACGCCGTTTACCTTCCCGCTGTAGCGGTTCCTATTTATCTACTTGCATTTTGACGTGCTTTCGAACTGCTAGGTTGGCAGGAGCTGGGACCAAGCAACGGGAGCTCACCCCGTCACAGGGATTCGAACCGCCGACCTTCTGATCAGCAAGCCCTAGGCTCAGTGGTTTAACCACAGCGCCACCTGGGTCCCTATAGGGTGGGGTAGGGTGATAGAATATCCCAGTATAGCATGGTGAAAGAGGATTGCTTGTTTCCACTATTGCTAATCTGATGTTATACTGTGTCTGCACAGTGAGGTTCCATTCTACCTATTGTGACTCATACTTGTGACAGGCCATGACTTTGTGAAATCCCTTTAAACATTTATGCTGGTGACCGACCATCTCATGTCATTTACTAGTATAAATCTGATAACAAAGTGTGTGTGCATGCAGAGAGAAAGAGAGAGAACGGGGGTTGGACTAGATGACCCTTGGAGTCCCTTCCAGCTCCATGATTTTTGTGTGTGTGTGTGTGTGAGAGAGAGGGGGGGGGCATGGGAGGGAGGGAGATTAACAAAGCAGAGTATTTTTTTATTTATTTGGCAAAACCTTTCAGCTTCCACCTCCCCTCAGCTGCTCTGATCAAAATGGAATGATGCTGTTTCCAAGGTGGCAGTTATAGAGCTTTGAGGATGGAATGCCCAGAAAGGCTTCATTCACTGAAGCTAAGTGGTGCTGGTACGCTCCTCCAGGTTAAATAATACACCTGCGTCTAAGTAGATTTTCTGTATTTTTTATAGATACTGAGTAATTTTTTTAATGTGCTAATTTGTTTACAGTTGCTATAGAATACTGGTTGTGTCTAGTTTATAGTATGTTGTTGTAATATAATATAAAAGGACACATGGTTCCAATTGATTCATCCTACTGTTATTATTTCCCAAATCGTACATGATAAGCAGGGTGGTTTTTTTTAGAAGTAAGACCCTAGTTTGAAACATATTGTGCTGTAGTTTTCTGCTTTAATTGCATATTTTTTATACTTTCTAGTATTAAAAAAGGATATATGTCAGGCAGTACTTAAATCTGGTATGCTTATTGTTCTTAGTAGGCTTTACGGATTGGGTCATAAGAATTTATCGTTTCATAGGTTGGAAGCTATGTTTTCCAAACATCATCTTCTTTATGTACGTACCTCAAGCCCTTTAGAATTCTCTTTTCATTGGGTTCTGGAATTCTGGACAAAACTGTAGCAGAATCAGAGCAGCTCCATAAAAATATAAACAAATGGCTTAATTTTAGCCAGTTCTCACCATAGTTTAGTCCTGAATCTGTTTTCAGTGTTAGGGCAACACTGCAGAAATACAAAATCCCAAATTACTATTTGGGTTCTTAAAGAAGGATAAATTATTTCCTATATTTAATATTGCCCCCCCCAAAAAAAGTATAAAGGGGGAACACCTTTCTTCAGAAACTCCCTTGTGCATTTCAGACACTGTCCAAATGAATCATGACTAAAGAATGCCCCTGACACAAGGACCATTGGTGGGAACATCATACTAAGCCTATATGTAATTCTTGTTCAGATCTGTAAGATTATAACTGCAAGGTACGCCATGGTATCTTTTTCTTTCTAAAAGCTATGATTGTTTCAGTAGGTATGAAGAAATGTTCCCTCCCTGGATATATATTCTAGAGCAGGGGTCACCAAACTAAGGCCCGGGGGCCAGATGCGGCCCAATCGCCTTCTAAATCCGTGGACAGTCCGGGAATCAGCATGTTTTTACATGAGTAGAAAATGTCCTTTTATTTAAAATGCATCTCTGGGTTGTTATTTGTGGGGCATAGGAATTCATTCATATTTTTTTTGAAAATATAGTCCGGCCCCCCACAAGGTCTGAGGGACAGTGGACCAGCCCCCTGCTGAAAAAGTTTGCTGACCCCTGTTCTAGAGAATTGGCTCCTGTGGATGAAATTACACATTCATTTTTTTATTTTTTAAGGAAAAGGAAAACCTCACCACAGTGAGAAATCTGTGTACATCTTCAGTTTTTAATTTTAATCAGATTTGTAAAAATGTTAGAGCAATGTAGTATATCTACAATTATGATTTTACCGCTTGCATTTTTGAATATTTGTACAGTGGTACCTCGGTTTATGAACACAAATGGTTCTGGAAGTCTGTTCATAAACTGAAGCGGACTTTCACATTGAAAGTAATGGAAAGTGGATTAATCCGTTCCAGACGGGTCCACGGAGTACTCAACCTGAAGCGTACTTAACCCGAAGCATGGGTGTAATTGGTTCCGGAAGTCTGTTCATAAACTGAAGCGTTCATAAACTGAAGCGAACTTTCCCATTGAAAGTAATGGAAAGTGAATTAATCCGTTCCAGATGGGTCTGCGGCGTTCGTAAACCGAAAATTCGTAAACCGAGGTGTTAATAAACCGAGGTTCCACTGTATTCCTTTTTTTCAGTTGCACAGGAAATTAAAAATGCTGTTAGCTAACTTACTGTGTAGACAATTAAACCAGAAGGGTATTTTAAGATTTCTTGACAAACCCTGTTAGCTGCTGCTTTGTAGTAAAAGCTGGCCTAACAATTACAAACATGGATGAATTTAAATTGATTTATTGTAGTGTTTTCCACTAGGGGTGTGTGCTTGTCAGCTAAACTGTCAGCATTAAATGAGCATTACATGTGCTGGTTTCTGTTATCTCTATGACTTCTAAACATTCCTGGAAAGATTCTGACTGGGTGTTTCTATTTCTGAATGCTACATACAGCTTTTTAGATATATATAAGGGTTAATCTGAGTTTATTTAATATATACTGCCTCTCTGGCAAGGCATTCAAATGCTAACTTTAAATAATGGTTCATAATCTCATGGACATAGTACCATTAAAAAATAATTATGAGTGGATAGAAGAATGTCCATAAATGCTGACTACAGAAATTCATAAATACTGAATAATGACATTCAGTATCCAGAGAATTTAGCACATTACCGGGTCAGTATGGATAATGGCCAACAAATGTTGGAAAATGTGAATTGATCAGAAATGTTTCAGAAATAGAAATAGCTTCCCTGCCAATTTTCTGCACTGCCTAGGAAATATAAAAAGTTCCCAAGTAGATAATCCATCTTTTGACAGGTCTCTGTGTATATTACTTAATTAAAGTTGTCAGCTTTTGTACATTATCTGATAACACTTGAAGACTACGCTTCTTGACCAGTCAAGGTGCAAATTTCCTTGTGCATATTCTGGTCACATTCTTTGTGCCTTCATGTGAATGTGTACTGTCACTGGTATTTGTACACATTTTCCATTGAACTTGAAGTAAACATAAAGTAAAATGTGACAGACTTTAGTGATGTACTTGCTCAACACCATGTAGAATTAAATTCTTAAAAGAGATGTGGTAATTTATTGTCTGTGATGGGTTATTTCTGTATAATTAGGCTGATAACTGTATATTGGTGCTGAAGGCAAATTGGTATTGACCAAATGCTACATGGCTTATCATAGCTACAATCATGTATTTATTCTTTCGTGGGTGTTGCGTTTTCCTTATTATGTAGGCTGGTATGCTGCTTTCTTTATGGCTGATTTTATTATATAATGCACTGAATTGTTTCTATTATTACAAACATGGAGAGAGCACTTACTTACTTACTTACTTTCTTTCTTTCTCTCTTTCTTTCTTTCTTTCTATCCCTTCCTTCCTTCCTTCCTTCCTTCCTTCCTTCCTTCCTTCCTTCCTTCCTCCCTTCCTCCCTTCCTTCCTTCCTTCCTTCCTTCCTTCCTTCCTTTAAAAAAGGAGAAAGATAGTAACAATGCTACTGCATTTGGCTGGCTTTAGTAGAAATGACTTATTACAAGTGAAATGTAATCAAGGCGGATTTCTAGGAATTTTTCCTTGAGCATGTTGCTTTATTTATCATAAGAAGTGTGCTTCTGTGTGTTTCTGTGTCACTCACCCTCCCCTCAAATTCTCTGGAGAGTAACCTTGGGTTTCCTGATTCTCTGTACACAGTTTACTGCCAACAAACTTCCCCTGCTGACTATGCTACAATTGCAAGTCTGTGAGTTATTTCGAGAGTGACTCTCCTGTTGAAGTCTGATAAGATCGTGTACCACCAGGAAGGCATAATATTATAATCCTAAACGCCACATGATCCTCTTCTTTTTTGCTCTTGTACTTGTCACATGGACAAGAATAAAGGTTGTGCATGGTTGGAAGCAGAGGAGTAAAGAGGAGATAGCCATAGATAACACCCTTACTAAGAAGTATACAGTAAATCCTGAACAGGAATGGCTTAGTTACAGTAAAGCTTTTATCTGTAAACTAGCTTTGAGGACCTGGTCATGGTATAATGACTAACATAAAGCACAGGCTGACACATCTTTGGGGTAGCAGGTAGGTAGGTAGGTAGGTACGGTAGGTACCCCTACCAAATGAGTCCCAAAGTTTTAACCCTAAGCAAAGCACTAAAATAAAATAAGAACTGCACTGTGTACATGAAACAAACGGATTTAGGAGGAGAAAAGAATAGTAGTCAGCAGTTCTTATTCCCAGGAAATCAGTGCCTTGCCCAATGCATCCTCTGAGAATGAAGCAGACTCTTTGGGCATGCCTTTGGGGATGTATGGGGACTTGCTTCCCTTTAAAGGATCCCTGCAATTACCCAATCTGCCAAGTTTCCAAAAAGATAAATGGAAGCACTGTAGCTTGAAGGTGTCTTGGTTTGAATGAGATGCAGTAAGTAAGGTCTCTTTGTTCTTTACAGGCATTGTAGATCTGATTGTACTTATAAAAGAAGAATAGAGTTGGTGCCCTGCTGACTAAATTGTCCTCTGGAGAAGTATTAGTTACAAAGCTTCTTCATTAACAAGGCTCCCTGTTTAAGCTACTGTGGAGTAGTTTAGTGCTTTAGCTACTTCTCTTATTTGCTTCTTTCTAAACATTAATTTGGCACGCATATATGGTTAAATAGGTTTGTGACAAATAAATATACTATTGATTTTGAAAATGTATGTACACATAAAGAGGCTAATACATACAGTGACACAAACATAAAAACACATCTCTCGGATTGAATAATTTGCTATATGTTACTATAATCATTGTCAACAGGAAAGAACTGTTGCTCTTGCTATTCATATCTCTGCTTTGTAAATGTAACTTGGCTAGGTGGCAGTGTCATTTCTGTATATATAGTGTGAGAAACAGGAATAGAATGTCAGGTTTTTGTAAAGTCACCATCTTGAAAACAGTAAAGGCAAAATGCACTTTAAATTTTGAATATGGCAGAGTACATAAAAAGGCAAAAATAAGTTTGGCTGATGTGTATTCTGTTTTTTATTACTATTATGTGATTGTGTGTATATGTGACAGAGAGAGGAGGAGGATAGTACCACTATGTGTATATTGTTTGTTTGTTTGTTTGTTTGTTTGTTTGTATGTATGTATGTATGTATGTATGTATAGTACATATAACTGCTGCTGTATGAAGCACTATATGTACACAGACATTGAATTTTCTTATGAAAGTACGTGTCTAGGAAATCATAGGTGTAGGTTTACATATATGAGAAATGCATGTATATCAACTTGTGCACAAATCTTTGGTAATAGTTTATTGCCACATACACACGTGGCAAGTTGCATGCAGATGTTTATCATATGTATTGAATTACACATAGGATTAACACAAATATTATTACCATGTGAGGAATTTTATCTTGTGCAATGTGGTGTTTTATATATGCCAGTTTTACATTTGATCAGGAGAGGATAAATATATTGATTCACTTGGGAAGAGAGCTGACTTTTTTTTCCTTAGCAAAAAAAAAAGCATGCTTTTTTCTGTACTAATATCTTTCTATGTAAAGTTAAATGAGCTCCAAGTTAGCCTTGTAGTTTTATCCAGTGTGGGAAGGAAATCCTTCTGGTTTATTTTTATGGAGAATGACATACTGGTGGGGTGGGTAGGGATAGTTTTTAAAAGAGAGCATAAAGCATTTGAAAGCTGTGCTTGCTTGCTCTTCACTCCCCAGCCCCTGCTTCTTCTTCTTCTTTGGACTCAGTATAGCTCTTCATGCAGAACGGCATCACGGCATCACGTGTGCCCCTTTTGATTTTTATGAATGAGCTGTGTCAGATTTGTGAGGAAATCCCTTGAAGGCACGCACTTGAGGAAATGCCTGGGACTTGTCAGTCACTCCACCCCCATGGGGGATTAGTAAAATGAGAAGCCGTAATGTGACCTGATGGGGGGAGAAAAAAGCCACTCTATATACCTTCCCCCTCCCTTCAAGCTTTCCTCCTCGCATGCGTTCACTGAGGGAGTCAAAGATAAATGGTTGCATTACAGTGGACTCTTGGGTATTGCCTTTATCCCTGAACTGCAAATCATTTTATCCTTCGGTATGTTACATACTTAATAACATTTTCAAACATTACTTGGCCTTATAAAACAGGTTACCTGCAGTTCAAAAAAATGTTATCAATATCTTGGATGCTGTCTGAATGGAATGGCTACCCTAAAAGCCATATTGTGCATTATTGTAACATGTTTCCCTTGGGGGCACATGATTTCTTTCTTTTCTTTTTTTATAATGCACAAGATCGGTATTCATTTTAAGCAACTGAGCCTATCTTGAGGGAGTTTGTTTTCATATTTTATTATATTTTTTGTAGCCTATACTTGTTTTATCAGCAGTTTCTGTTGCATTTGTTATATATTTGACTTTGTCAAAGAATGCCCTTTATTACATGAAAACAAAACTTGGTGTAAGTGTTTATCAATAGGACGAATATACTTCTCTAGAAAAAAAATCAAAGTACTGTATTCCATCATGATTTTATACATACTGTAATAACTAGTAATCATTTTTTTAAATACATACTGAACATATATCTCTTAATATACTGAAATTACTGCTTCATGAATTTCTGACTTCACTGCACCTGATTGCCAAGTTCAAATAATTCACAAAAGCTCATTTTCTTAATTGAATTGATCCTGGCATATACCACAGCTCTGTCTAAAACACTGCATAATAACTTAAAAGAATCAATTGTAGATACTTCAGTATTACTATTTAAAAGAACAAATTAGAAAAGAAGATCCTGGGTAGAAGATTCTGTGAGGTGAATATGTGTCTTCATTACAAATGAAACTTGTTAAGTTTAAAAAGGGTTTTTCAATAGTAGTACACATTCATAGCCTGGCTGCTATAGTCCATGGGGTCACGAAGAGTCGAAAACGACTAAACGACTAAACAACAAACACATTCACCAGGGTTTTGTGACATGAAGAATGTTGCTTGGATTTCGCATTTCACAAATTCAACAAAAATATTTTCTTTATCTTCTTCTACTGAAAAGCATTCCCAATGTGGCATGCTAACAATGTTTACCCCTTTGTCCCTATAGTGTGTGTCCACTCGTACTCAGGTATATATTGTTGTACATCCTAGTGCTGAATGCATTGACCCTGACCCAAAACAGATGCTCTAGTTCATCAGCAAAGCGCTTGTGTGAGCTGGCTTTACAGTTGCATCACTCTCAGGGGAGATCCATGAAGGCTCCACAACACCCACAATAGCCAGGAAACAGATAGTTTGGCCACCGTTGCTAGCTGTGGCTGACATAGGCACAAAGAGCAGGTGTGTTCTCATTTGATGGCACAAGGTAGCCTTCTTAGATTGTGCCCATTATGTGGAAGTAAATATACTGATTTTAATAATAAACCAGAAACTGCAGGAAGGGATTTGTCCAATTAAGCTTGAGTCTAGTGCTGAACCTTTTTTAAAAGAGCATTCTGTCCACTAGCCTACCTCATGCCCAATGCTAAATCATGGTTTAGCATTTTGAGAAATATCAGGAACAAATGCTGGGCTTGCGGAGTCATATCCCATTTCTGTACACACACAAGCAAAGAATGCTTTTTAAAGCAGGAGTGGCTAACCTGTCACCCTCCTGGGTGACATCAGCCCCAGCCAGCATTGACAATGGTCTGGGATGCTGGGATTTGTAGTCCTACAACATCTGTAGGGCCAGAGGCTAATGTTTCTCCCTGTTATATCTGAATACAAATATAATGTACTGGAATCCTTTAACACTATGTCCTATTTACTCTCAGCAGCAATGTATTAAGTAAAACAGTGCCAATAGAATCTGCCAACTCCACTGGCACCAACCAGCCATAGCTTTGCTCATCGACGGTTTCCCCAGGGTACCTGTGCATGGAAGGCACTGTACAACATTAGTTGAATTAGGGGAAGGGCCATAATTCAGTGTCACTAGAGCACCTACTTTGCATGCAGAAGGTCCCAGGTCCAATCCCTGTCATCTCCAGGGCAGGAAGTATGCCCTCTCTAAAACCCTGGAGGGGCCATCTAGTTTAGACAGGGGGCAGAGAACCTCCAGCCTGCGGACCTGATTGCCAAAGCTGTTTCCTCCAAATCATGCCAAAATCCAGCAGGGCCCTTTGCAAGCCCTGTGCTCCTTGCAAAGGGCCGGCTCAGCACTTTGATGATCTGCTGAGCCCACCTCTCAAGCTTAGCCAGTCAGAGTAGGGGGTGCTTCACTTTTGTAACCCCAATTGCAACAATGGAGATGAGGTTAAAACAAAATCCAGGGTCCTGCAACAGAATACCTAAATGCACCCTAAGTATTCTGATGATCCTGCTTCATTGTTAGCTTTGGCTCTTCCTTATATGAATGGCTCTTCCTTATATGCATTATGTTCCCTGTCACCATGTTTTCCATCACCAGAGCTTTCATTTGTGCACCTACAGCCACATGCCACAAAAATTTCTATATGAGATCTGTTTTTTTTCTTTCTGGAACTTATAGATTGGCTTCTGAATTAGTCAGAATTGTATCCTTTGATGTGGCTGGGTGACAGACAAGGAAATGAGGAAGCGTTTGCATTTGATTCTATGATTCTGTGTTCCAATGGAGTGTTTTTATTATGCCATCATTTTCTGTTATGTCATCGTTTAGAGTGAGAATAACCTTTGAAGTAACATAGGACTCCACTCTGCCCGCTCTGTGCATTTTTGCCTATTTCACTGACATTGTGATTGTACACCACTGGTGCAACTGGCATAAATTCACTACATGACATAACTTTGTGTTCTGTTGGTATAGCAGAAGTGATTGCTATGTGTTCCACTATTATGCCTTGTGGTTGTGGAAAATAAATAAATAAAAATGAAAGCCCTGAAGCCCTGAGGGGTATTTTAAATGAGCTCACTGTATTTGCTATAGTGTTGTGTAAGCAGCACACGCCAGAGCAAATCTTTCATTAATGCAATTTGGTAAGGGATTTGGGTCTTGGTTTTTCCATCTGATTTTAAAGTGAATAAAAGTACTGTCCTGCAGCACCAGCATCCTATTCATAAACTCTCCATGTATATTTAATAGGATAAATAATTGTACGGGATAGTCATCTAATAAACTACCGAGAACATTAAAATAGGCACAAGTGGATACCTATCAGTGTCCTAGAAACCCAGGTAATATATAGAGAGAGCTCCATGAGTGATTCAGTGGGGTTTTAGCAAAGGTCTAACTTGCAGCCACATTGTAGTAAGAAATAAGGTAAATTGAAATGTAAATGCATTTCCCCTCTAACTGTCTTGACTTCCTGGGAAATATAACATATCTGAGTGTGTGTTGCACATTTGTTATGCCTTTATATTGTGGGGTGGCATGAGGAAAAATCCAAACAGGGCTCCATTTGTTTAAAATATTAACCCCTACTTTTCATCTCAAGACAGTGTTTCCACGACTTCTGTCTCAAATTGAAAAATGTCCTACCATCTTCTGACGTTCCAACTGCTCCTTTACCAATTCCCCCCCCCTCTTTTTCCCTCAGGATTTATCGGGTTCCATTGATGACCTGCCCACAGGAACTGAAGCAACACTGAGTTCAGCGGTTAGTGCATCAGGTTCCACCAGCAGTCAAGGGGAGCAGAGCAACCCGGCACAGTCGCCTTTCTCCCCTCATGCCTCCCCACATCTCTCCAGTATCCCTGGGGGGCCTTCCCCTTCCCCTGTGGGCTCTCCCGTTGGAAGCAACCAGTCAAGATCTGGTCCCATTTCTCCTGCAAGTATTCCAGGTAAATGACGGGCTTTTTTAAATAAAAAAAATCCATCAACTGTTTTGTTTTTTAAATGTTTCCTTCAGCATTTGTATATGCTTTTTACTTTCCCATCATGTGCAAAGATCACATTTTCAATAATTTGTGCTAAATAATTCAGACATTAGATGAATTACCACATTGTGACAATTAAGTATCACACTGCCATTATAGAACTGGGTTGTGCAGGAGGTATTCCTGGTAGTTTGCTACTCAGACTGGACTTCGGCATTTCAAAAACATTGATTGTGGGTTTCCACTATCCCAAAGGCCTTGAATGAAGGGACTCACCTTGTCTCAAAATGTTCCTGTCATGTGATCTTTCTCTACCTTCAGTCAGGGCTGGATTAGCCATTAGCCAAAATAAGCACATGCTTAGGAAATCAAGGGAAGGGGAACACCACAGAAATTTTCTGTTGCCAGATTTTTAACATTAATGGTCACAAATTGCTCAGTAGAGCATTCATTTTCCCAGTTGAAGTACATTTAAAATACCAACAGAACAACTATGCAGCGAGGCAGGCTGAAGACCTTATCTCTACTAAGTATAGAAGCAGATATGTTACGTACGATTAGTTTTGAGGATCTGATCAAAGATTTTGCAGTTAGAAAAAGTAGGAAAAAAATTATTCAAATATAAATAAACTGGATGTATACAAAAATAAATATTCTCTATTGTACTGTAGGTTTTGCTTCATTTCAAAAAGCAAATTTTTATTTTACAGTTTGTTATTGTTTATATTTTGAATTATATATCTAATTCAAAATATAAACAATAACGAACTGTAAAATAAAATCTTGCTTTTTGAAATTTGCTTTTGGGGGGCACCAAAATCTTCGAAGTTGTTAGGGCCTCTAAAGGTCTTAATCTGGCCCTGCCTTCAGTGAATTTTCTCTTCCTGCTCATCCTACCTTATTTGTTCTGACCTCAATCCTCTTGTATTACCACCTGTTATGTCTTGCTATGAGCATCTCCATGTGACATAGATGAGCTTCCTCTATCATTTTCTCTCTAGCAAGTCATTGTAAAACAAGCAGCTGTTGTGTTGCTGATAGCTATGACAAGACAACGCCAAAATGCAACAGGAGGTTCCTTTCTGGGAAGGCTGTTAAAATAAAGGTGTATTCCTAGGGCTTGCTGGCACGAAAGAATCCTTTACCTCTTTCCTTCCTCAGATGAGATTAAATTGGCAGCTAAAGAAACATCAAAAGGACACACACAACAAACTGCCACACGAGCTTCCCAGTGGCTTGTTCTATCACATGTAATGTTTAAATGCTTTTCTCCCCCACCGCAAATTTTTTCTCCCGTGTTGTTCATGATCACCCATTGCGAGTATTAGAATACACTGGCACAGCCCCAATACTAGACTATCCCCTAAAACTCAATAGGCATTTTCCCCCCTGTGCAGACCAAATTCTGTATTTCTGATAGTAATTCCCCAGAGTGGCTGGGGAAACCCAGCCAGATGGTTGGGGTATAAATATTATTATTATTATTATTATTATTATTATTATTATTATTATTATTAGCTTCTATAATTGTTCCCTGATAGCATTTCCACTCTGAGAATAAAATACAGAGCAGAGAATTACTATTGAGGACAACAGCAACTTTTACAAGTTTATGAATAAATAATTTCTCAAATCATCTTCCTTATAACAACGCCACAATGTATAATTTGTGTTTTGGGGACATTAGCAATCTGTAATTTAGATTTGGGTTTTAAAAATATCTTTCTGAATAAACACCCTGTGGAGGGGAGAGAGATCATGCATATATCTCTGTACAGTCTATACTTGAGTTTCCTCATTTATGATTCGTATTTTACTAAATTATTATGCTATATGTCCTGGTATATTAATACCAGTAAAAAAAGATGCATGTCATTTAGCAGGCTTGTACAACACTCTCTCTAATTCAACCAGAGCTGAGGAGTGGAAGCTGACACAGCAGAACATCAAAATGCATTGCTGATGCCAGAGAAGAGAGCGAATGCTAGCTTGGCTTGCCTCCTGGGCCAAAACTCCCAATTTACTAACAAAGCAAAAATGTAAAAAGGAAGAGACTGGGAGTGCATGATTCTATGGCCAGCTCTCAAGCCCTAATATTATATGTTCACCAGGTGCTTTAGTAGCCACAGAGACACCCTGATGCAAGCCCTGATTATTCTGTGGACAAACTATCCAAAATAGTAAACACTACCCCCACTCCCAATTGTCTTGGGAGCGCAAGCAGTCTGTAATGGAAGAGGATGTTGTTAAATCTTAGGAAACTATAAACTAAGACCCATTCCCATGCAGCCAAATCAAAAAATAAATAGCAAACACTTATACGCCTTACCCAACCAGTTTTGTTTAATATTCAGAGGAATAGACAGCTCATTTGAGAGGAACCTTTTGAGTCTGTTCTGGTTTTGCTGTTATTTTAACCCATTCTTAACATTAGTGGAAATTGCAGTAGTGAAATTGACATGATCACCCTTTAAAAATCTCTCATGTTTAAAAAGGTTTCACTTCTCTCCGGAGTCAAATGTTCTACAGCAGCTTTTTCTTTTTTCTTTTTTGAGATCCATGAATGACATTTATTGGCCTTGGCAGTACAACAATTTAATTGACAAAGTTACGCCTAATGCACAAAACAGTTACTTAGCAGTTTTTCAAATTTCAGAGCGTGGTCACAGCAATACAAGGGAAACATTTCATTTGTTCGCTTAACTGTAGCTTTATTTTTTAATTCTCTGACACTATGAAGAGCAAGGTGAACTTCATATAATGGTGTGTAGTCTGCCTACATTTTATATGCCTGTCTAAAAGTCATTTCTTACTTGTATAGATGTGGGTTTATTTGCTTTTACTTTTTTATTGATTGTGTTTATTGTCATTAGTGTTCGTATCTCTACTGTGTCTGAAAGTCACTTTAGGTCATTTCCATGAGTAAGGTGGCTGATAAATAATAGTAGTAATAATATTCTTTCCATGGACAGAACCATGGACAGAAATGAAGGAGCGTCTCCACCTCCATCATTCTGCCCGGACACTGAGGTCCAGCACCGAGGGTCTTCTGGCGGTTCCCTCATTGCGAGAAGCCAAGTTGCAGGGGACCAGGCAGAGGGCCTTCTCAGTAGTGGCACCCACCCTGTGGAACGCCCTCCCATCGGATGTCAAAGAGAAAAACAACTACCAGACTTTTAGAAGACATCTGAAGGCAGCCCTGTTTAGGGAGGCTTTTAATGTTTAATAGATCACTGTGTTTTATTTTTCTGTTGGAAGCTGCCCAGAGTGGCTGGGGAAACCCAGCCAGATGGGCGGGGTATAAATAATATATTATTATTATTATTATTATTATTATTATTATTATTATTATTATTAACTGTTTTTACAAAGTTGGTAACTAGAGAGTTTCAGGTAATGTTTGTGGGACAAACATACTTGGACACAGGGGCTTGAAGAGGAAGTGTTAGCTATGTGAGGGGGGCAACTTATTTTGTCATCAAAACACAGTCATAAGCCTCTGTATCTCCTTTGATGTCATATATTTCAATAATTCAACAGAAACAAAACTTGAATTACCAAGTTTTTCTCAGTAATCTTTTGAATAGTAAAAGAAAGCAAAGAGACTTGGCCTGATACTTTCTATCATCCTGGCAATAGCTCTTTGGGGTGTAGTTACTGGTTTTTCTCAGATGACTTTTCAGATTTTCTTTTGCTGCTGTATATGAAGTTTTTAGGTGAGCTCTCAGTCAGCGGGGAACACAAAGGCAGGGAAAGATGATCAGTTGCTAGGGTTGCCAACTTTTCTGTGGCACAGCTCCTGTGCCTTTACCAGTTGCGTCTCATGCGGAAATTGAGCAGGTGATGCTTTTTCTTACGTGCAAATGAAATTATAGGAAAAATAATACCTGCCCAATTTCTGCCTCTGATCCAGCTTTTAAAGATGTGAGCACCTTGTTGGGAAGAAAAAAGGTTGGCAGCCTCTGAGTGATGGTTGCTTATATAAAGCTTAATGCTAATTCAGGCCTGCTGTAATCGTATTCAGAGCACTCACCTGAGAAAGCTCCAGAATTGGCCCTGATTTTACAAATCAGATTGGTATCATAAAGTTGAGGAGCATAGAATGTGCAGATCTGTGAGATGGTGAATTAAGATACAGTACCGTATATAGAATTACAGTCCATGTTGCCTTGTGATAACGATAATAAGGGAATTCAATTTCCAGGCTTCTCAGTCTCTCTGTCCCCAACATATAGCAGCAGTTCATGAGCAGCAACAGGTTCTATCATACCGATCAAATAGAAGAGGTAAGCACCAGGCTTCTCCACAAGGGAAGATAGCATTCCCTGCGTACAGGAATCTACACATATCAGCTTGGCTTTACTACCCAAGCCTCTACCTTTGTGCCTATTTCTATCTACCTATTTGAGGAAGGGTCATAGCTCAATAGTAGAGCACCTGCTTAGTATGCCCCAAGTTCAATCCTCAGCATCTCAAGATAGGCTAAAAAGACTGAAATCCTATTTGAAATCCATAAGCCACTTCCAGTCAGTGTAGACAGTAGTGTACTAGATACAACCATGGTGGCACTCAGCATGAAGCAGCTTCCTATGTTGCACTCTCACCCCTTGGGCAAGCCCATGGAGTCTGGTCTTACTTGCACCAGCAGTGTGGATCAGGTAAAAAGTGGCAGATATGTCTAGTATTTCGTTTCTTCTTCTTCTTCTTCTTCTTCTTCTTCTTCTTCTTCTTCTTCTTCTTCTTCTTCTTCTTCTTCTTCTTCTTCTTCTTCTTTTCTTTCTTCTTCACCATTTCTCTTCCAAGCCCCCTATGTTTGCTAGAAGCCAGAAGGGAATGCTGGGATCGTCTCCTTTGCAGAGGTGCTAGCAAATGGAAAGTTACAGCACGTGTCTCTCTCACTTTCTGCCATTCTCCAAGGCAGGGGAGATTCTGGTGGAATCTACACACACAGAAAAAACGCTGTGAAAATGCTTTTTAAAAAAACATTTTGAAAAATACATTGAATTTTGCATAGCTCACTTTCGCCATCTAGTGTCACATGTGTATATTGCACTTTGCAACACATTTAAAATGTTTTATTTGCAGATGTGTAGCTTCTGTCTTCTCCTTGCGGACCTCTAGGAAGCACAGTAGACTTGAAAGGGGGCAGGGTCTTGTCCTACTTGCAGGAAGATTTGAAGGGCTGATACTTCTCTGTTGCCAAGACTTCCTGCTAATTAAGTACTTTTCCACCTTTCCCTTTAACCCTTTCATGCTTGCTAAAGAGAAAGGCAGAGCTTGCCCCACCTGCAGAAAGCTTTGGAGGGGGGAAGAAACAGCTGTATTTCATGCTGCTTCTATCTTTCTCCAAAGCATAAATGATTCCGTTGTTGGACTCCAGCTCCCCATCATCCCTGGCCACTGCCCATGCCAGTTGGGAATTATGGGATGTGGAGTCCAACAACAGGTTTCCCACCCCTGTTCTAACGCTTCCTGCAAGTCAGACAAGAACCCGCCTCTTCCTCCACCCATCTAGCAAGCAAAGGTGGGGCTTTGCCTTACTTGTTGACACTTGGCTAAAAACAGAAACTAGGTTAAATACCAGTTGTTCTTTTCATAGCCAAACTATTGCATGAGCCTATCTGAGACTGCTACGAGTCTTTCTTGTCCAGTTATTTACGTCCAGCAGGGAGGCAGTTAGATTTGTCAGTGCCTGCCTGTGAAGCAGCCTATTCTTCATTTCATTTCAGTTTTGATTTGTATACCTCCTTTCTATATTACTATACACAAGGGGGGTTACAAGCTGAAGAAACAACAAAATAGGCAGCAAAGATCACACACATAATAACAATCTGATCCAATACAAAAAAGTCACAATAACTTTAAAATAAACAACTTGTATCAAATAAAGCAATATACAATATTCTTCATTCATTGCGATAGATTGGTAGATTTACCGTACTGTGATAGAGAGCAACACAATAGTTTTTTCTGGTTTGGAAGAAATTTTAGCTTGGAAGAAAAGATAAACCCACCAGATTATAGACATTAATTGGGTCTCAATCCTGAACACCTTTAATGATAAGTAATTTTTGCTGAATTCTATAGTTACAATCCTGCAAAGTAATGAGCTGCTCAGTAGGACTTCAGCAACATAATTCAATGCAGGATAACAGCCAAAGGACTTACTTCACATAAGGTATTAGCACCATGAGGATAATTCCTATTCCCTCTTTTTCAGAGCTTTTAATTTATAATGTTACAATTAAGTAACTTAAACCTTTAAGACATAGGTTACCCATGAATAAATGTGTTGAACTAATTTAAACTACCACAAATAATCAAATCATTAAAACAATGTTAAAATAATTAAACTATGTTTAATATGTGTATAAAACTATAGACATTTCCTTGTATTAGACGAGACTATGAAAAATAATTAGTCTTTTCGCCCTTGTTAGTCGTAAAAGTGTTGTTTACCTGCAACATCTGTTGCTTAATTCACATTGCCAGTTAGAATTTTATTTTAATTTGTAAATGTTTAAAATATGTTCCTTTATTGAAGTAATACTTTTTATCCCATCATTCATCCACAATTGTCACATTCATGAAAAATACTGGATTTTTGATTATTGCATTATGAAAATATGAGTTTTATACATGTCTAGTTTATGCTCTTACAGATGAAACAATTTACATTCTCCTCTTTCCATTTTGTGTGCTTTCATCATAAAATATTGATGTGAACGCATCATAAATGGAAAGGTATCTTTTTTCTTCCATCAGATGTTTCAATATTAAGAAATGATGGATGCATTTACAGGGCAATTCAGTTAGTCTGCTCCTGCTTTGTCAACTAATTTTTGTTGTTGTTGGCTGCAGGGCTTTGTTCCTTGGTAAAACGTCTTATAAATTGAACTCTGGCTGATGTTTATTTTCTGAGCTACTATAGATTGTCGCCACTTCTATATAGATTAGGGACCTTGCAGAGCCCTGTCTTCCCCAACGTCCTCCGACATAGCAGAAGTAACTTTTAAGGTATACACAAATCTTCTATTCCGTACTGTCATTGGCATGAAATAGAGGAAACATAGCTCTGTGGAACTTGCAAGTGTAGTTGCTGGACTGACACTTGAATAGAACAGTTTCTTTATATATTGTCACTGCTACTTCTGTGAGAGTGTAAGAACCATGAGAATAGTGTAGTCTATCCAAGGAAGACAGTGTCTGTTCATGGAAGACATAACTGTCAACCACTGTACCTGGGCAAAGTCACTGAAAAAGAAAAGTATTCGCAGGGGTCATTTATGAGCTGCTCCTATTATCTTCTATGACAGAGCTGCAATTTTGGAAATTAATTCAAAACCAGAATTATTATTCACTAATTTATTAATTTCCTTTTTCAAATTACAATTTCCACAATTAGTTATATTTGTAAAGATGAGAAGTGCTTTAAAAATTCGTTAGAGGTCATTGATAATGGTGTTTCTAAGGATGTACAGTATTCAAATAATAACAAGCTACCCTTGTGGATTTAAACCCCCCCCCTTATCCCCAGATAGTAGTGGACTCAAATTATTGAGATGTGTTGATTGATTACAGCCGTTAAGTTTCTTAGTAATCAGTTTCATCGCTTATTCTCAGTTCACACTTGTACCTTTGATTTCTCTTCCACAACAGGGTGATGTAGGTTGTCGTTGACTAATGAAGAACAGAATTGGTTTCGGCATGAGACAAACGGAATGCCGACACCAATCCTGAAATGCATTAATCTTTAATAATCCACATCTGCATGTTTATAAATGATATAACCAGGAGTTATTAATGCTGTTACTCCCCCTTGCAAACAGAAACTGACATAAGAGCTGGATATTTCCAAACCACATTAAAGGCATATGGCTAAGTGTTGTGTGTGACCTTGTGGAGGATTCTGAATTGATAAAGGGTTCGTGTGGATTAAAGATGCATGAAGAATTGTAACATTCAACTACCAAAGCTAGTATTCTAGATTTAGCATGCCTTATGTATGTTCAGAGTTGTCAGGAGAGGCTTTGTCTCCTCTGTTACTTAACTTTCTATGGTTCTTGAGAATGAATGGATGAATCTTTACTTGCACCAGCCATCGGCCACAGCAAAGAAACAAAACACGATATACAAAAAATAAAAATAAAAAGTCCATTATATAAAATACATTTTAGGCTTTGAATCAATAGTCAAATAGTGGAACTTATTCTAATTGCCCCAGCTAAAAACCTTGCAACCTTTGCTGTCACCTGCTCATCTTGATCTGCCAAGAGAAAGGACACTGTGGGAGTGGCTGGGCGACCCGGAATGGACAATAAAAGAGGGGTGATAACCTCATTCCTCAAGTCTTTATAAAGAGTGCAAGCCAGAAGGGCATGTGCTACTGATTCGGTACTGCCATCTCCACAGGGACAGAAGCGGTTTTTGTGTGGAATCTGTTGGAAACGTCCCTCAAGTACAGCCGAGGGCAATACATTCAATTTTGCAAGAGTAAAACTGTCTATGGTTCCAGCCTGCGGGTTTCTCCTCTCTCCATTCAGATTCACTTATTTCTTGGTTTGAGCTAAACTGGCAAACCATGTTTTGGCTTGCACTCTCAATTTCAGCTTGGAGGGTATGCACAAACCTATTCCCCAGTTCAGATGTAGCAACAGACTGTGGATCACCTTAAAACAGGAAGTAAGTGAATTAAAAGTAAATGAATCCCCCAAGTGAGGAGGCTGGAAGGGAAGGACATTAATCTGAGCCTCACTCATGTAACATCAAGCCTCTGCTAGTTTACTACCGGTAGGAGTAAATATTTACTGTGATTTTCTCTGAGCCATTTTCCATGTCACACAGCAGTCAAGTTATACCTGTGTCTACAGTGCTAACATACATGTCTCCAAGCACACAGTGGAAATCTGCAGCAAACGTGGCCAGTCATGATTCTCCAGCATGTGGTTAGTGGACATTCCTGACTCAAGGTGTAAATCTCCCTTTCACACCTTATGTAACAGAAGGAAAGCATAAAATTTCATAGCTGCCAAGTTATCCCTTTTTTTAAGGGATTTTCCCTTATGCTGAATAGGCTTCCTCGCGAGAAAAGGTAAAACTTGGCAGCTATGATAAAAGCTGCCAGACAATGGTGGCAAACAGGAATGTGCATACATTTGTGTAAAGCTGAAAAGAAACAAGTACACAGGGTGGACAGACAGGTCACACAAGTCATTTTAACACTAAAGATTGATGTAATAATAAAAGTAAACATAAGAGCATAGTAAGGATCCTGCTGGATCAGACCAAAGGCCTAATTTAATTTCCCCCTGTGTCCAATCAGATACTTCCTAGAAATCCTACCCCCCACCTCCACTCTTAAGCTATTGTCTCTGAGCAGGCAACAATATTCAACAAAACAGCTATGGTAGTGCAAAATAAAACAATTAGTGTTCTGTTCTGGTCTGATGCTGGACATCACAGAGAACGAGGCAAGGCTGGGATGGAGGCAAGGCAAGGCTACCATACCATGGAGAACTGCAACTGAGCAGCTTGCTCCAACAATGGTGGTTCTTCTTCTTCTTCTTCTTCTTCTTCTTCTTCTTCTTCTTCTTCTTCTTCTTCTTCTTCTTCTTCTTCTTCTTCTTCCTCCTCCTCCTCCTCCTCCTCCTCCTCCTCCTCCTCCTCCTCCTCCTCCTCCTCCTCCTCCTCCTCCTCCTCCTCCTCCTCTTCTTCTTCTTCTTCTTCTTCTTCTTCTTCTTCTCCTCCTCCTCCTCCTCCTCCTCCTCCTCCTCCTCCTCCTCCTCCTCTTCTTGGGCATTGCAAGGCCAAGGCAATCACCACCACCTACCTGCAACAGCATTATCACGCTTCACTCAAAGCTAACAAGGGTTGGGAACAAACAGGCCTTTTGAGCCTAAATTGTTATTATTATTCGTTTTATGTATGTGTGTGAGCATGCATAAGCATACACCTGCATGGGCAGAGATACGGCTTGATTCTTTGGGCCATCTTGAGCTGTAGCACAACAAGCAGTGTTCTTACTTCCAGAATGTGAGACTGAGACAGCTGCCTCTGGCATATTTTCCAGGAAGCTTCCTTCTTGCTGGTACTTTTACATTTGCTGTGCAAGTTTTCTCTGGCAGCTTGTTGGTCTGACCTTTGTTCCCTTTGCAAAAATAGTGAGAAGAAGGGGGGTTGTCATTATTGTGAGCCCTTTATATGACTTAGTGGCTCCCTTGATAGCCTGTGAATTTCCAGCCATCCACTGGAAAATAGGATTACAAGAAAAACAACACGGGCCCTGAATCACCTCTGGGTTCCTTGCATCTTCTATGGTGTCATTTGGGTTTGAAGACAGCCATTAATTTACTTGAAAATAGAGAAATGCAAAACAACAAAAGTGTAAAGTGATAAACAAATCTATTTAAGGTATAAATGGCATGCTTCCTAGGCTTTTCTTCAGTAAATATAATTTGCAGGTTCAGTATTTGAAATTACTTGCAGGCTAGAATAAAATAAAACATCTCCTTCCCTTATAAGATAAAGGGACCCCTGACCATTAGGTCCAGTCATGACCGACTCTGGGGTTGTGGCGCTCATCTCGCATTATTGGCCGAGGGAGCCACCGTACAGCTTCCAGGTCATGTGGCCAGCATGACAAAGCCACTTCTGGCAAACCAGAGCAGCACACAGAAATGCTGTTTACATTCCTGCTGTAGCGGTACCTGTTTACCTACTTGCACTTTGAGGTGCTTTCAAACTGCTAGGTTGGCAGGAGCTGGGACCAAGCAACGGAAGCTCACCCCATTGCGGGGATTCAAACCGCCAACCCTCTGATCGGCAAGCCCTAGGCTCTGTGGTTTAACCCACAGCGCCACCCGCGTCCCCTCCTTCCCTTATAGTTACCTTCAAAATGCAAAGCACATAGCTGAGAGGCATACATTGCAAGACAGGGGTTGTAGAGGAGATTGCGTGGCCAGATGCCCATCCCTTAATCTCATAACCTGTGCCGCCATGGAGTTGATCCCCATCAAGTTAACTGTGTGTGTATGCTTACACTGCAAGGGATAAGGAAGAGGTGGTTGTAAGAGGAAAAGATAAAATGCCCCTTCCCTTGCAGTCATTCCCACAACCTGCAGCAAACATTTCCAACAGTTTATCAGGCATCTTCTTACTGTTTCTACACTAATTATGTTTCTCTGAAGTTAGCATTAATCTAAAAATGCAAGATTTCTTCCTCTTCTATTTTAGGTATGTATGTTGGGTTTTTCCAATTATTTTATGGCATTGTTGCATTTCGTTTTGGACATCTCTGGACATACCTAGCATAACTGCCAACGAGGACAGCCATACTTCTGCCCGGGGTTGGTGGCTTTCTAACTAACTTGGCAGCCCTTCAGTGAACCACATGCTCCTTTCCCCCCCTCTCCCCCCCTTTTCTTTTTTAGCCATGAGGAGTTTAAAACAAGTGGGCAACTTGTGTGGCGAGAGTTGAAAAGACTACAAAAACACCAGGTGCACACCAGAGTCTCTCAATCACAAACGTTGTGAATTTTTACGTAGTAAAAGGATGGCAGTAATTTATAAATCACTGTAGAAATACAATGGAATTTGTGGAACATCATCCCCCCCCCCCAAGCTACTCTAGTTTTCCCATTTTAAATGCTGCACGATTCTGTGTGTTATTCCCAGGGACACTGGGGAAATTGAAGGAAAGCTTGTTTGAGGTGGTCAAATTAGACCTTTAAAAATGCAGTGCCTCAGTTCTGAAAATACCTAAGTATAGAGCAGAGATGAAGTGGGTAATAAAAGAGCAAGCTTTCATCTAATCTTTCTCCTAGAGACCCAGGTGGACAAATTGGCAACCCTGTTCGCAGCCTTTCTCTCCCCCCTCCTCTTTGTACCATAAGAACTACTAATCGGATCCATGCTGCTCTAACTGTGGTTAGTTATTAGCAGAATAAAAGCAGATTTCTTCGAAAGAACAGGTTGGGGTGGGGTGGGGGAAACGACTATACAAAATTGCAGGGTTGTTAGAATCTTAAATGCACAGCAGTTGATTCTCCCCCCCCCCATTCTGAATTATATGATGAATAAAGTCTTTCATCTGTCACTATGCCCATTTCCTTCAAAAGGCAGCTAAATATTAAGCTTTTCAAACAAAAAAAAATCACTAAAGGAATAAATAATGGGGAGGAGGAATAATAGGCAAGCAGATAGCGGAAAGCCAGGCTTGTTTTTATTAATTTGCTGTAGAAATGTAGAATCATAGAATTTTAGAGCTGGAAATAACCCCTGCTCTAAGGTAGCATACTTCCATACCAAATGCATTCCTGTCCATGCTTCTCTGCTGTAAGGGGACTTCACAATCTCTCAAGCAATATGCTCTGTTGGTGAACCCTTCGCCTAAATCTGCTTTATAAGCACTCAGGACCTCACTTCTAGTTCAGTCGTTGATGAATCTGATGATCAGTCCTTTTTTATATAGATTATTTTGTTTGAATTTCACAGTAGTAGCAAAAATAACAAAACTCGTGAAGTTTCTTTCAGAGGACATTAATAATTCAGCCATAGATACATCTTGCCCAGTTTGTTACACAGATTCCATCTGCAGCGATGGGTCAATTTCTCCCACACTTCCTCTTGTTTCAACCTACCTTTAACTTTTAAAATTTGAAAACTTCATCATGCTTCCCTTGAGTCTTTGCAATGTGGCTTGCGCACTGGAAAGTGGCATTCATATTGGTAAGCTCCTTTTGGTTTGATTCTGAAATGAGCAGCTTCTGCCAGTGTTCATATTGTGGAGCGTTTTATGAGTCTGTTGTTCAGCCTTAGAAGTTAAGATGGAGTGCCCTCATGGATTGTTTTTAGTGGGCCAGTTTTCTGAGCTTGCTGTCAGCAGGAGAGTTTGGCAATATGCTCAGCAACCAGAAGGTGAGGGGGAGAATATCTGAACATCCCCTCTAATAACTGCTCCTCTTTTCTTTCTTTCTTTTGCCAGTGCTTATGTCATTTGAGTGCCCAGTGAGGCTGTTTCATCTTATGATTCGGTCTGGTTTTAGGCAGAGTCACATATATGCTATTTTCCCCTTCTGCAAGGCTCCAGCCCCCACAGCATCCTCCTCCAGAGAGGAGGCATGGGAAGAGGCAGAAGGTCAGGCACTACAGAGAACTGTGAGGAGCCAGAGGGCCTCTCTTCATTACATAGAACATAGAACATTGGCAAGAGGCAAAAGGTGGCGGAAGAGGAACCGGGCCAGGGGAAAGTTTCTCCCTGTGAATATTCATTGTCTGTCTTCAGTTCCTTCCATTCTGCATTCCTCCTTCCTTCCTTCCTTCCTTCCTTCCTTCCTTCCTTCCTTCCTTCCTTCCTTCCTTCCTTCCTCAAAGTGGGTTTCTGACCCTGCAGTTTCCCTTCTGTTACTAATGCTCCACTTCCTCCTCCCTCCAGTTTTCTTCCTTCTGCTGTTCTTCTGAATTTTACTAACTGGCTTTAAGCATTGTTTCCCCATTCCTTACTTTGCAGACACCTATTTTGGTTTGCTTGTAATTTTTGATGCAAGTTCATTATGATGTGTGTCAGAAAGACACACGATTGTGATCATTTTTTTTCCCTTCACATTCTAAGCCCTATGCACATTTTCTTGGGAATAAACTCAAGTGAATCAAGTGAAGCTTACTGAGTAATCATGGAATAAACTGGATTTTATGGTTGACCTCAGGGTTCAGGGATGAATCTAGAACACCCAAACCGAGAACCTGAGTCTTCAAGGGGAGTGGAACCTAGTCTAAGACACATCGACCCACTGCTCCCTACTATGCCTTTCTTTTAATCAGGAACATCTCTCTTGCCCGGATTAAGCTTCACTTAGTTCACCGCATCTAATCCACTGCTGGTGTCAGACACTGATTCAGAACTTCAATGACTTCCTTGGATTTAGATGAAAAGGAGTAAGAGAGTTGGGTGTCTGGGATATTCTTCTAGGGCAGGGTTGGGGAACCTATGGCCCTCCTGATTTTGTGGGGCTTATCATTCCTGACCATTAATCATGCTGTCTGGGGCTGATAGCCATTGGGGTCCTTCTCCACCCCTGATGTAGTGGCACTTGTAATGACAACTTGTCAAATATATTTTCTTCAATCTGAATATATTCAGGGCCTTCAGCTCTATATACAGCATGCCTTCTGGACATCATCCTTCTCAATGTTGTTCTTGAAATTATTAGCATAATAATGATGATTGCAGGCCTGTGTTGAATTGTCTTTTCCCAGGTTTTAGAAATCATGCTTCTTTTGATATGAACTAAAACGGGCAGGCAACGTGGTACCCTCTAGATGTTTTTGGACTTCCATAGGCCACAACCAGCATAGCCAATAGTCAGGATGTGGGGAGTTATAGTCCAACAACATCGTGAAGGCACTACATTGGCCATGCCTGTACTAAAACAACATGGATATTTTGTGCCAAGCTTGAAAATGTTGACATACTTTTCTTGATACTCAGCCTTAACTCATAAATCCGTCTCCTCAGTGTTCAGCCTAGACATTCATCCTCCTTCCTATAAGTAATGCTCTTGGTTTTTATTCTTGTGTGTGACATCTTACATTTGTCCTTGCTGGATTTCACATTAGTGCTACCAGCCAAGGCTAAACAACCTGTAAACATTTTGGATTTTTAGTCAATGTGCTCTTTTAAATACCCTGATGTTATTTCTGTGCCTTTTCCTACTGCAGTTTCTTGAAATATTCCTTTATAAAGATTGAGCAGAATCTTTTGCCCTGGTCTGTCATCATTTCTGCCATGAAATCCGAGGACTTCATTCAAGCATCCTGAGGGCAAGGAAAAATGAAGCTTGTTTTTTGCTTCTCCTAATGAAAATAGGGGTGTGGCTAGAGTGCACAGATGCTATAGCAGGCAAGATATCTACTTCCTGCTCTATAGCTACTAATCTAAGAGATGGTGGATTAATATTTGAAACTCCTAAGAATGTGCTTTCTTTTGGTGCTATTTTGATAACACCAAGCAGTCAAAATGTGAATGAGGTTTCACTGTGCTAGATACTGCACAAACAATGGGGGGAACTTTCTCAGGCATTATGTTTTTTTATATAGCAATTGCTTTTACACAGCAAATGTGGCAGTTCTATTCCAGATCTATCAGCACACAAAGCAACCATAAACACAGCTTAAATGGCCAATTTCACAGGGTTTATGACTGCATTGTATTGTCGCTATGACACCAATCAGCCAAGGTGTAATCTGGCCCTTAGAAGGCTGTTTAGTCTGTGTGTAATGCATTGCAATTAGCAAGGTCCCAGGCTTAGTTCCAGGTGAGCAGTAAAACACTGTCGAGGGAAAATCTATCCATTTGGCTCTGCAGTAGAATTAAAGGAAGGGCAAAAGATTGGCTTCATGGATTAATGTTGGTAACACAGTTCACTGTGCAGATTAGGGTGCCTCCAGGCCAGCATTCTTATGATATTTTATTTCGTTTTGTATTTTCCCTCACAGTATTATTTTTTTGCATGCCTTATGTATGAACACTCGTCATCCTCCCATAATTGATTTTTGTAAAGCGATGCTTGATTTCCCTGGTTGCACATGCAAATACACACAGGAACACATTGACATGATAGCAACTGATGCAATGTGCTAGGGAGACAGAGGGTGAGGCAGGAGAGGGGAACCTCATGATGGAATCTGGTTAACATTGCCTCTCCCTTTTCACTCTCAAGATCTCAGGATCCAGGATAAAGTGATTATGTTGACGTGGTACTTGGGTGCTACGGTGTAAATGGAACATTTTTTTTAAATAGATAAAATGAAAATGTTCTTGACACCAGTAATATAGTAGGAAGCAAGGTACAAAGACTGGGAAGAGGGACGCTAATGGATTTTATGTCTAGATCAGTTATGGAAAGATTCCTTTCATTGATGTACAACCTTTCATATAAAAAAATAAGTAGTAACAGACTATTGTAACTCCTCATCATGTATCAGTAGCAGATAATGTAAAGCAGGTGTAGAAAAAACCAGATGTTGGCCATCCAGATGTTGCTGGACTACAACTCCCATCATCCCTGACCTTTGGCGATGTCAGCTGGGGCTGATGGGAGTTGGAGTCCAACAATATCTGAAGAGCCAAAGGTTCCCCATCCCTGATATAAAGGGATTCCTTTTTGGCCATATCTTCAGAGTTTGTACCAGAGAATATTTGGCTGTTTAGTTGGTAAAAGCATAGTTTTGAAGGAAAGATAAGCCATAGCATTGCCATGGACCTTTTTAACCATGGTACAGTGTTGTCGTTATCATGGTTACTGCTATTATACAGTGCCAAAGAGAGCAATTCATTGCCATGGCCAGACGTGTTGGGGGCAGAACGGAGCAGCAGATCCACTACCACACCCCAGGCCCTGCTCCTGGCACTGACCAGGGCAAAAGGAAGGATATGCATTGGGCCCCTCCCTGGAAAATTGGTCATTTTTTAATCCAGCACCAGTCCTTGTCCCTCACCTCCCTTGTAACACCCTGCTTCAGAAGCTTATGCTGACTATTGCTTGTTGGACTGCCTCTAGTAGTAGAGTGCAGTGCGCTGCATTTTCAGCATGGCCACTGAGGCCCTCTATAGCAGGCATCCCCAAATTTCGGCCCTCCAGATGTTTTGGACTTCAATTCCCATCATCCCTGACCACTGGTCCTCTTAGCTAGGGATCATGGGAGTTGTAGGCCAAAACATCTGGAGGGCCGCAGTTTGGGGTGCCTGCTCTATAGCAACTGAGCCCCTGCCCCTTCCAGCAGCACAGTCCACAGAGACCCCTCCATGTCATCTTAACCTTCTCCAATAGTGCAGATTGGGGGTTAGGATTGTTCAGTAAAATGGTTAGACCTTGGACAAAAATCAGAAATAGCACAGACGCTACCCTCAAGCTTCATCCAGAGGTAAAAATGTGACTCATTTGTGGAGGAAAGGAAAGGAGACTAAAGAGGAAGGAAAATCAAGGTTATAGCTGTCAAAATAGGCCAGTAATGAGACCTTTTCCTTCAGCCTCTTGGAACAGTGGCTGATCATCGATGGGAGTTAAGGAGGAGAGTAATGGGCAAGGCAGGCTAATGGAAAGTATCAGTTAAAACTTAGCCCTTTTAAAAACAAATATATGTTTTAATCATTATTTTCCTCATCCTAAGCTTCACAAGTCAGGGACTTGGTTTTTGTTTTGCTGTGTTCTGGAAATTACTATGAACACTGGTGACAGTCCACAAAATAATATTTGTTGTTGTTGTTGCAATAGTAGTAGTTGCTGCTGTTGTTATGCCTAGAATTTATTGTGAGTGCAAAGATTCCAGCTTTAAAAAAATTTAAACTTGATAAATTAGTGAGAGAAGAATCAGAAATGTTCTGATTTACTTTGCCACGCTCTGCTGCCTGAAGTACTAAAGTAAAATGTAGCCTTTTAAAATAAATTCCATAGGGAACAGTTCCTACGTTGCCCTGTAGCCAACACTTATTTGTTCACTTATATAGCAGCACTAGCAGCATGATATGGAGCTAAATTCTTTGGGTTGTTTCCAGTCCCATTATGATCAACAACAATCTTGCCATTAAATTCAGTGGCAAGCAGATTGGGGCCTTTCTATACTAAACTCAGAATGGCTTAACAGCACCACCAGTTGACTAAACATCCAAAATTATTTGCTGGCTCAGTTACAAAATTCTTCTTGGTTTCTAAATCAAAAGTGACTTCTCCCGTAAGGTAAAATAACAAAAATTGATTTTAGTGGAGCTCCTTGAAAAAGAAAAAGAAAAACCAAGATAGCTCAGGAGCAGCATACCTTCATGGTGATTTGATGCAGTCAATTCATGGATTGGATTTACATCAAAGTCCAAAGTAAAAGACTTTCTGAAGGTCTAATCAAGCCAGACTCTTTCTTTTCAACATGGCACATAGCTGCCAAGTTTTCCCCTTTCTCGCGAGGAAAATCCCTTAAAATAAGGGATAACTTGGCAGCTATGACATGGCATCCATTCCTGTTATGTGCAGATTGATTGGGTCTGAGTGCCACACCACCTGATTAATATTTTGTAGTTTATTTGGAATCTCTAGATTCCACTCTTTATGTTTAGATTTTACTCATTATATTTTAAAAAACTATTACTGAACTTTAATTCATATTGGCTACCCTTTGTTGTCCAAGGATGGTGTAGAGTGTTAATGGATGTAGTGATGTTGTCTACATCACTAAGTGATGTCATGTTGGATTAGAACCAGAGTTCCAGCACTCTGGGTTGGATCTCACATTTTTGTTGCATTCCTTGAAGGGAAGTTTGCTTACACAATGGGGCCTTCCAATGGTGGAAGAGATCATTTCATAAATTTTGCTTACGTATGTTTTTGTGAAAAAGAGGAGTATTGGCCAAATTAAGCCCAACTCTCCCGAAAAAAAGCTCCTAATTAACTTGAGAACTATATTTAAAAGGGAAATATTGGAAGAACCAAGAAAACCTGTCAATAAAAGAAATTTTGCAGTCTTTTTCACAAGTGCAAGTACAGGTATGTTTCTGAACACTTTATAAACCCTTTCCAGTTTCTCTTCACTTTTACCAAAACGCTACTTGGGATGTAATTAAGGCATAATATTGAGTCTTCCTTTTAGGCATTAGCCCAACAAATATGAAGAGATAGTTAAATTTAAAGAGCTTCTATTGTATAAGCACCAATAGCTGCTTTTCATAAATATTTTTATGGGCATTCTGTTTCAGATAACATATTATTTAATAAGGACTTTATAGCCAGCACACAATGCAGTCGATTTGACTGGCACCCATTCTACCAAGATCTATACCTTACTCTGCTAAAATATATTGAATTGTTGTTTGATATTTTATTCCTCATGTATTTTCCATTCCTAAAAATGTATGGTAGTGGTTAGCCTATGTAGCAGATGTAATAACTCACCATTGTACAACCATGGTTAAACAAAAGTGGCAGAGCAATATTAGTATTGTGAAAAGTTCTCTTTTATTGCATTGGTCTATAAACACTGCCAGCAGCTTTCCTCTTGTGTATAACGATAGTAATAATGATGATGAATATGTGTTTGCTGGTTGAAAATGTCCTCAATACTTCACCATTGCAATTTGTCACCTAGGCACTTGCTTATACATTTATGCTATGGAAAGGCTGTGTGATACCACATAAAAACCAAATAAAAAGGCAAATCATCTTTCTCCCTATTCCTTTAGAGGAGAATGTAATATTTATTGCTACCCACAGGTGATTCTGTGTAGTGCAATATGGTGCATGGTTTCTGCACCTTGCATACGATTCAGGATACATGACGAGTTTTCACTTTCTTTGGCCTCTTTTACTCAAATTAAAAATGCAAATGCTGCTATGTATTGTTACCTGTCTGGAGCACTCCTCTTTTTGTCCGCAGCCGCTGCTTCCCTTACATTGCCTCCCCACAACACTTGAAATCTATGGGTAGCTTTCAAGAGTGTTCATAAAGACGCTTTGTGCCAAATCAGACCAACAGTGCATCTAACTCAGTATTCTCTACACTGACTCGCAGCAGCTCTTCAGGGTTTAAGGCAAGAGTCATTCTCTGCCTTACATAGAGGTTCCAGGAACTGAACCTGGGACCATTTTTGTTCTCAGGAAAGGAGATGCGTAGGAAGCTTTCCAGTATAGGCAGTAATTCCCCAGTGCACATGTGCAAGTCTTGGGGACACAACCATAATTTTCTACAAGTTTTGTTAATTACTGAATTTTTTTGTTCTGCTTTGAAAACTTATATCCCACCTACTTTCTGTGGAACTCAAGGTAGCAATCCCCGAGTTAAAGCCCATCATAAAACTACCCAAAAATACAGCAATAATTTCAACATAGCTAAGCACCAGAAAGAAAAAATAAAGACCTTTTTCTGAAAAGCCGTAACTTGCCAGGCACAGCAAATCATATAGTGAGAAAACCTGAAATACCTCATTAGGCGAGATGTTCCACATAACATTACAGAAATTTAGAATTTTTTTATTTAATAAAAAAAAATCACAAAACATTCCTTTAAGATGTAAATATGTGCTCAATATAATCCAGACTTCCCCAGCCTGGCGGCCTCTAGCTCTTTTGGACTAAGCTCCCATCAGCCAAAGCTAGCATGGCTGATGGTTTGGGATAATGGAAGTTTTAGTCTAAGACACATGGAGGGCACCAGGTTAAGGAATGCTGTTATCTGCTGGGTAAATTGCGCATCCTGAATTTGCTCTAATCTTATTTCACACAGTGAAGAGTTCTGCTGAACCCTCTCAGAGAATTCTAGTGCAGGATCCTTCCAGCAACACCTCTTTGCTTCCCTATTTTGCCGGTGGAGCTACAAAAGAGCCAGTACACTTGAATGTAAACCAGCAAAGTTTCAGCAAAACTGAAAGCCAAAGGGGTTAAATTATCATGAATCCAGGGGCTCTAATTTAGCTATTTGTAGTTTGCCATCTTAGTTCTGTAGTTTGCTATCCAGGGTTCTGTCTTGGGCCCATTGTTGTTCAACGTCTTTATAAGTGACTTGGATGAAGGAATTGAGGGGATGTTCATCAAATTTACAGATGACACCAAACTGGGAGGGGTCGCTAATGCTGCAGAAGACAGAATCAGAATTCAAAATGACCATAACAGATAGGAGAACTGGGTGCAAGCTAGCAAAATGAATTTCAACAGAGACAAATGTAAGGTTCTGCACTTAGGCAGGAAGAACCAGATGCAGAAGTTTAGGATGGGGGACACCTGGCTTACTAGCAGTACATGTGAAAAGGATCTAGGGGATTAGTTTCTGGGCCTAATTCAAAGTGCTGCTTTTGACCTATAAAGCCTTAGTTTGGAGGGTGGCAGCACAAGAATGGGGCCTTTTCTGTAGCGGCTCCTCATTTGTGGAATGCTCTCCCCAGGAACGTTTGCCCAGTGCCTTCATTATACATCTTATGTTCCTCTTCCACCAGGTCTTTGGCTGATTAACATTCTGTCCCCTTTTTAATGTGTTTGTGGGAAGAGGGAGGGGGTTATTGGTTGGTTGGGTGGGTTGTTATTGTTTTTTGTTAGGAATTTTGTGTTTTTATCTTGTATTTTTAATACAAACTGCCCTGATATCCACAGATGGACAGTATACTGATTTAATATATAATAAATAATACTAGCATTTTCAGAGTAAATAATTTATCCCCAAATTGCCAGTAAGTACTTTAAGCAATTGTACAATTATGGTGTATATTTCTTTATACTGCATATCACTCTAGCATCTTTCCTCAAAAGTCAGCTGTGGAAACAGTTGGCTAATTACTTTAAAATGATGTGACGTATGGAGCAGGAGAAACATAGAGTCCTTTGCAGCGATTTACAGTTTGCCCCAGAACTCAACAATGACAGTTCAGTGTAGCTTTGAAGAAAGACACATCATCATGCTCTGGTTTCGACAGACAGAATACTCTTGCATAAAAGTTAACATGGGTTTCACTTTGATCAAATATGCAGAGAAGGGAGCATTTTTAATAGCTTAATACAAACCATACATTTTATGTGCTTCCGGTTGTTGAAAAGAGAAAAACTATTGCAAAGCGAGAAATGTGTGTTTGTCTTTGAAAATACTTGGGTTTAATTTGATGTGTCTAACATTTATACCATGTTCGCTAACATAGCTAATAAACACCTATATTGATAATACAGTATATATTTGTTGCCTAACCTGAGGTAGTACCAGCTGTTCTTGGTAACCAGACCAGCCATTTCTCAAATTAACAGTGAATGAAAGCCTCGGGAGTTACTCTCCTTCCTCCTGTGGCAACTTGATTGCTTGGCATAAGGCAGTCACCATAATATAACAAAAAGAGAGGTGTTTCTGTGCTGTGTGCTCTGTTGTTTGTCACAGAGAAGGGCTTTGTGTGTGTGATTTTTTTTAAAAAAATACAGCATTGCTGAAGGAGAAACTCTGTGCCCCATGTCTAATGAGTTTGAAAATAGACTATTAGCATGACAGAAGGAAAATTAGACACATGTAATTTGTGTGTTCATTTTCTCATAGTAAATATAGTGTGATTTGTGCATGTAGACTGTACAAAGGTCTTTGGAATAATAATCTAAACTAGCTTATCCATTCTTTGTATTCATGAAGAATTATGTGGGTATTTTATTTTATTTTTAAAGTATTGCCTATCCTTTGATTATTTGTTTGGATTTCTACCCTGCTCAGTCGTGTGGGCTCAGTGTGGGTTAAAACATTTTGAAGCTAAAATATTAAAAATACACGTTGGGAAGTACGTAGTTCTTTCAATATGGAAATACAATTAATAATAACAGGAAATTCTCCTTGGCCACAGGATAATACTATATCCAAAACCATTTTACTCCAGCCTTAATTTTTTTTTTAAAAAACCCAGTCCAAACAAGAAACCCCTTAAAAGATTCAGAGGATACTTCATATTTCATGTTTTAAAAGCAGGCATTTATGCTGGTGTTGGTGATTAGATTCAAGTTTCTCTCTGCATTTTTCAGTGTTTATCAGTTTTTGGCTGACTACCACTTTTGAAATGAATAAATTTTTAAGCCTGAGAAAACCTGATCACTATCAGTATATACAGGCGCAGCACAAGGAATTGTGCTTACCGTACTCTCTGCTTCATGTCACCACTGCTGTTCCCCCACCCTCCTTTTTGGGGTGACCACAGAGCTGCTGCCACCCTCCTCCTCCCAGTTTGTGCTGGTGGCTCCTCCGCCATTTCCTCCTCCCTGCTTTTACCTCATTCTGAGAAGGGGCCAAGGGGATCGCTCTTCAGAGTCCAGCCTTCTGGAAATGCTTTTTAAACCTAGACATTTTCCAGGAAAATGCCTGGAGCCAGAAAGCCACCTCAGTTGTGTTGTGTGTGTGTGTGTGTTTGAAGCTTAAAAAGTCATTGTAGCCACCACCTGTTAACCATGGCAGTAGCACAGCAATTCTGCTGTCCACCTCACCCCAAATGAAGAGGTCTGAAGAGGACCCTTTGACCTGTTCTCAGAGCAAGGTGAAGTACAGCAGAGAAAGTGGTGGCAGGGAGCCTTGCCTCACTAACTGCACCGTAATGGGGGGGGATTGGCCTTGCCCCCCCTGCACACACTTGCACCTGTGACTATTGTCTCATTTCACCTCTATAATGAGCTAGCCCCGAGTACCTATTTTATTAAAATAATACGACCCTTTGTTACTCACAAGCACCTCTGTTTTTAAGGTTCGTTTTTCAAACATGAATTTCTTGACCCAGTTGCAGAAAAACCCTTGAAAAGTGCAGTGTGTGCTACAATGTATACCCATATTAGCCTTTGTTTATAGCTGTCATGTACGGCATTGCAAAAAATGCACAATTACTAGGTCAGCGCATGATAAGTAAACAAGGGCAACAGCAAACTTCCTACTTGTGAGGCTACTGTTAACATAAGACTTTGGAAGCATTGCAAATATAATATGCTGTAAAAGGCTTAAGTTATTGCTGACAGTTCATTTCTGCTATCAGTACTATTTGTACCAGGTTTTTCAGGGGGAAGAAAGTGCTAGATATTAAACTGTATGAGGCTTTTGTAGCACAGCAGACACATGGGGCTGGAGCAGAAATGGAGTTGAGTTGGACATCATCTTAATGACTTTTTGGCTTGTTGCAACAGGCATTGTCAACAATGTTACGGGAATTATGTAACAAGTCATATTGTGAGCAAAGGAGCCAAGTCCTAGGGGCCGAGGTCCCTTTGCCCCTCCCAATAAAATATTTGGGGGAGCTGCCCCCCAAGCTGATGGACATTGCCATTCAAATGTTGTATGCATGCTTCATGTTGTGATTAATTACGTGGGGTCGGGCTTACCTGCCCCCCCCCATATATTTTATTCAAGTTGACACCCCTGATTGTGAGTGCAACTGACTGGCAGCAGAGCTAGAAACCTCTTTCGCAACTCGCATCACAGCTATTTATCATAGGAATATGCTACCTTTTCTCCCATGAGCTCAAGGTAGCATGTTTGGTCATCCCTCTTTTTATCCTCACATCAGCCCTGTGAGGCAGGTTAGGGTGAATCTTTGCCAAATAGAAGTTTTAACCTGGGAATTCTGTTTCATGTTTTCTGTACTGTATTACTGGTTATGAAAAAGTCAACAATAGTCCCCTGCTGCCAAAAAAAACCTACTCCCCCTCATACTATTCTGGATCCAAACATCCTCCCTGCAACTGTTAATAGTGGGAATAAAGAGAAGGAGAATCCTTATCATGGGATTCCAATATACATTTAGTGTAGTTTGATCCTCACAGAGGTGATGCAAGCAATTCTGCTTGCAACGTTGCCCAGAACTATGCAAGTCTTTGGGTCAAGATGGCATTCTGCTGCACTGTGTGTGATGTCATTTATGATTCTCCCTATCCCTCTCTTTCTTTTTTGTTAAACATTAACTTGGATTCCTTCCCAGGCCAATTTATATGTTAGCTCTGTATTTTTACCAGGTGCAAATTATGAATTAAGCTCTTGTTTGAATAACAAAGTGCACAACACAGGCTTTAGAGACATACCTGTTTTATTGCTGTGTTACACTTAGAGGACACCAAGATATCATTAAAACCTCAGGTTCTTTACAATATTCTTCTTCCCAAAAAGCATAGATGGAATTTATCTTTAGTTGCTGTTGTTGGCAGCTGTCCATGTGTTCCTGGCTGGCAGCCAGTCCACGCTCAACAGGATGAGTCCCACTGTTCAGCAGACTTGAATTTTGTTAAAACTCCCTCATAGAAATACATGTCAGGAGATTTCCAGCTATAAATTGGATCATGTCAGTAAGGATGGGAACAAGCTCAGTACAAAATTGAACAATTCGGCATGCCTGATGTTAAATATGTTTATGCATGCTTTCTCCTTGGGTTACGAAAACATAAAACATTGTGAAATAAACCTGTTGCAGTATCTCTGACGTTCACACCACATTTTTAGTCATTTGCAGTGCGCTAATGTTCACACTTTCTAGGAGTATGCCCCACTGGATACAATGGGGCTTGCGTCTGAGGAAAAGTGCATAGGAATGTGCTGTAGGAATAGGTTTTATTTGTATATGTTACTTCACTAAGAACTAATTATTTATTTCCCTTCCCCATTTGTGTTGCAGGTAGCCAGATGCCATCCCAGACTCCAGGTAGCCAATCGGAATCCAGCTCCCATCCTGCTTTGAGTCAGTCCCCAATGCCACAAGATCGAGGTTTGTGTTGGAGGATGAAATAGCCACATGGCATAAAAGGCTGAAAGGGGCAAAATATTTTCATAGGTCCCCTGTTTCTTGCAGCAAGGACATTCCACTTGTAATTGTCTCTCAGCAAAATACTGTAAGAAACTTATTTCCTGGGGGAGAAGTAAATGAAAAAGGAGTATCTACAAGAACTTGGTTAAAAACAAAGAGCTTAATGTTCCAAAAACATTCTTTATCAGAAGATCTTGCTAGATTCTTAATGGTCTTTAAAAATCTGGATACAGGAAACATTATTTATAAATATCTGACATAGCATTTGGTCTCTGTAGGATAGAAATGTTAGCTGCTTTACAGTCAACAATTTTCCCACAGTTATTAAAATGTTGATGAATTCCTGTGCTTTGGGGTATAGGCCATGATATATATCTTCCTATAGAACAGGATTGGGGTCAGCAGGCTGGAAATGGCCACATTCCCAATCCTCTTGTCTCAAAAAGTATCATGATCCTATCACAACATGGCCTGAATGTGCTTGCAGTGCTCTTCTTTAAGTAGAGTTTTTAAACCCACAGGAAGAACTGAGATTTCATGACTTGATGTGTAAGAGCACACTGCTAGTCTGTATATCAACATTAGCAGCTGTTAAAGTATTAGAGAGGTGAGAAGCTATGTGAGCTTTCCCCTTCCCTTCCATGCTCTTCAGAGTAAGCCATAAACAAAGGGTGTGCATTGCTGTGGGCTGACTTTGGAAATGCTCACTGGAAGATGTGCACCTTCACAGCACACCTGCTTGATTGCTAGAGAGCAGTGTAATGTTGGAGGGGTAGGGGGAAAAGATTCACAGGCACTTAACATGACAAGTACTAGGGAGTTACAGGCTTCAGTGTATCTATTAAGCAGGATTCCAGTAGAGTGGGTGGACCATATCACAGTGTGCTATGCATTTTCTTTTCTTGCTGAAAACTCCCTTTTGTATATTCTGCAAGATATTCTGAAAGTCGTTGATCAGCAACTTGGCCTAAGACAATACTCTGGGCTGGTGCCAGCATCTACTGAACTTCCATTTTATCTGACCCTGCACTCCTAGGAGTGCCAGGTGGCTGGATCTAGCCACCCTTTTAATTTTATTTAGTGCTCCCAACCTAGTATCACTCACAAGCACCAGAGGAAATTGAAAGGGTTGCTAGGCACAGCCGCCCAGTGTTGCTTGGAATGCTGCCACTATCATCAGGCAGTGATGTCCTGGTGTCCTGCCAGGACTCACTGACAGGAGGGAGCTCACCAGAGGACACTTTGCCCAAGGTCCTCTCAAATCTGGAGATAGCCCTAACAGCACTAGATGGAATACCCACTCTGGTACTAACTGGAGTGAATTCCACCAGAAGATATTTAGGAGAGGCATTCAACATGCGTTGAGAGCACACTGTCAACTGGTTCCAGAATTGTTTTATGTCTTGCAGACATAGTAAAGCTTTCTCTTTATCCACAAATAATAGTGGCATGAGTTTCTTGGAGTTTTCCCATTGTACTGTGGTGGTTTATAGTGTGTGGGAGGAGCCATTCATCTCAATGCAGCAATGAGGTTGGGACTATGCAGATCCACCTATTAGCTCCAATGGCACATCTGCACAGCCCTGGTCTCACCACCGCCCTGCCCTTCCCAGTAAGTGGCAGTGATGTCACTGCCAGGAGGCTATTGCTGTGGCTTCGTCCCATCAGACAAGAATTCCCTGATACGTGGACTATCCATTCCTTATTCCATCCTTGGAATCTGCCTTGTTGGATATGTCCCAGTGACTCTGTTGCAGCAACTCTGTTGTAAAGGATGTGTGGTTTAAGAATTTCACCAGGAGTTGACTCATCGGGTACTTCACATGAACTAAAATGGCAAGCATTCCTTATCACATCCTACAAAACCAGAGTTCCTGTGCATGAGGTCCACTTCCAGTCAATTAGCTTTCAGTTCAGCTGGGGCATTGGCCACCCTGACTTGTGACAGAGATGCAGTGGAGTGTTTTGTGCTGAGTGGTGGATCCCATGCTGTTGATGAGCTCCAAATCCTAGGACTTAATCTCTTTCCGTTGTGCATTTCTCCACCCTTGGGAATGCTTCCAGCTGAGTCATTGCTTGGAGCCAAACATCAGTGTCTTCAGTGCCTGATGTGGAATCTGATGAAGTGGGGTAAAGAGAGGCATCCAACTCTGAATCACAAGGCCAAATAAAAAAGGTCAATTTTTTTAAAAAATGAATAATTTATTGTAACCCGCAGTTTGAGAATTTAGAATCTAATCTTCAAATTGCTCTGCTGGCACTACTCTCGCTGCCATTTTGTTTCTCAAAAATTCTTCTGATATTTGCCTTCATCAGACCTGGCTTTTTATTTAGAGTATTTATTGAAGCTCCTGTCATGCTATGGTTAATCTTTGTGACCTAGCTTGTTTAAAATGTACATTTGTTTCATGCAGCAGATACAGAATTTGTAACCAGTGAGGCCATATTGATTTTGCAGAACATGTTTCCCCAAAGCCTCTGTTAGGTCTGAACAGTGCGCGGATAAACATGCGTGCATTCCCTTTTGTGCCCTGTCATTGATTAGAGACTTCTTTGAAATGGAAAACTTCACCTTTTAAAAAGGGTGTTACATTAGTTGATTCTTTTGCTTGCTTGAACTGCTTTTCCACTGAAGTTGGAGAGGGGAGGGGAGAGCACAAGGGCTCAAAGGGAAGGTGCTTGTCATTTACTGATAAAAACCCAAGCAGAAAATCGTTCCTGCCAAAGACACCTGATCCACAGGCATCTGTTACAGTAATTTAAACACTTGGTTTACTGATATAAATGTTTCCAGCTAAAAACACCAAGTGACCCTCCACTTTCAGAGTGTTTTTGTTCCTTCTAGCACTTTGTGAAACATTTTTCTTCTTCAAAGAAATGAATGAATGCATGAACAAAAGGCCACTAATGTGTTTATTGCTCCTCAATATATTGTTAGTCAGACTTTCTGTGGAATTTGCTTGGCTACGTAAGATCTAAGTTTCGCCGTTCTTAAATGAAAGCCACACAAACAAATTATTAAGTTTACACATTTATTTTATCTTGTTTTCAATGGTGCTTCAGCACCCAGTTGGGATTTTTCATCTTTTCAGGCCTAAGGGTGTGTATACCGTGTTTCTCATATTATAAGACACGTCTTATATTTATTTTTTCCTCCTCCTGCCGCAGCCGGCATTGCTACTGCGCCTATCACTATGTCTTATTTTCGGGGTATGGCTTATATTCCTTGAATGCTTAAAAATCCTGTATGGCTTATTTTATGGGTATGTCTTAAAATATGAGAAACAGGGTATATATCTCCTATAATAGAATAGAGCTTTCAAACAAACAGATGTTTCCTTTGTTCAGTTCGCACGTGTATGGCACAAATGCATGTATATAATATACCGGTAGTTCAGAATGTTTTTGGAGATTGGGACATTCTGGTGCCTTCAAGTTTTTCTTTGTTGGCAATAAGAGTGATAGATTGATGACTTTTACAGAAGTTCAGGGAGCAAGGTATAGGTGGGATAGTCATGCTGGGATAGTCATGCTTCTTATCTCCCTTTGTATAGCATTGGAACAATTTCTAGAGCTTTATTCTGTGTTCATCTGCTTGATAGTGTTGGTGCCTGAGCCAGAGTTGGAACTAGATGCTCTGGCACCCAGTGCAGCACACATGCTGTGCACGCGGGGGCAGGGCTAGCCACCCGCTGGGGTGGTATGAGCGTCCAGAGGGGTCACCGCCCGTGGCGAGCGTTCCAGGGCGGGGGGCGCCGCGAGGCCTTGAGTCCCATCCTCCCATTCATCTCTCAGCCGCCTCTACACCCTCCATCACCCAGAGCCTCCCCTTCGCCCAAAGGACTCACCGCCCCAGCAGCCTCCCAAGAGAAGCATGGAGAGGAGACAAGACGGGGAGACTGAGAGACGGGCCTTTTCCTGGCCACTCTAGGGAGCCCAGCTCTCTTGCTCCCCTTAACCCTTATGTGGCCTAGCCGCTCGGGGATTTCTGCCCAAATTCCGACTGAAAAATTAAAATGCAGCTTAAATTCACTACCTTACAAAAACAGGCTTTTACAATATCGCTGCTGAAACAGACATATGGTAAAACGGAATGTGTGTGAGTGCCTGTGGAATTTTAAGGGAGTGGCTTATATTCAGGTATTGTCCCTTTTTCTTTTTCTCGCTTGAATTTTAAAGATGCGGTTTATATCTGGGTGCAGCTTAGATTCGGGCCAATATGGTACTTCTGGTATATCCTTTATCATGCCTTCCTATACCTGGATATATTCAAGGCAGCAGCTAAGTTACAACAAAATTAATTAAAATACAGTTTACGATATACTTTCTCTATATGCTAAAACATTCTCATTTGGCATCCTCAGTGTTCTTTTTGGTTTGAAATAAGTACACCCTGGTTCATCATATTCAGATTAAAATAGTAGATAGGGAACTGCTAAAAACACAGAATCTAATGGAAGCATTAAATGGTCTCATGCTGTTAACTCTGGCACACACTATCATGAAGGGGATGCTTTAAAAGCCTTTATTTATTAAGCCAAATGTATATGGGTCAGAATTAATTAAAAAACTTTTAATTGTTCTCCCATTATAATTTTCACAGCAGTGTATAGTTAAATATTCATGATAATGCTGATGATATGCTAAAGGTCTGGAATAGGTCTGGAGTTTCAAAATCAACACAGGTTATTTAACCCTTTTCTTCTGATCAGAGACTTGCTCAGTAAAATCCCAGAGCTCTGGAATAATTAGAAGAAAGTAATGAGGATTTAATTAGTCCTTGAGATGTGCTGAAACAGGACCATTGAGAACTTTTTTCTGTTTGGACATGGATTGCAAGTAGAATTGAGCTATTGCAGTTGCTGTGATGTGCTGGAAAATGTATTCTATTGCTAGAGGCAGTTTCATGGCACCATTCTGTGCCTGTCAGATCTGCATGGAAGGTACCCATCACGAGAGCTTCCGAAAACCCCTTGTCTTTGCCACCCTTTGCCAATATCCTGCTTTTCATCATTTCTCCTCTAGGGTCTTTTTTTCCTTCCCGTCATTTACATGTTGCATCTTGTGATAGTGTTTCATCTTGCTTTGTTTCTTGGTTTTTAAATGGAGGGGGAGAAAGGGGGGTACAAGTAGTGTGTTCTGGGAGGAAAATGTATTGCAAAGAATCACAGTGGGTAACAAATTGCAGCCTTATAGAATCCAGGTGTTGAGCTGAGCGAAACCTTGATCTATTTGACACAGCTGCATGTAAGCATTATCTCAAAATCAAGTTCTTATTTAGTATTAGATCTTCACAGAAGTGATATTTATCAGTAGCTACAATGTAGTAAATTTAAATGGCTTTTTGGTAGTGGAGATTGTTATCCAGTAAGAAGCAGAAACAGATGGGATGTGATCAGGCATTTTGATGTTCTCTTTGTGCTTTCCTGCACACACATACTAAACAGCAAACTGAATTTATGTAACTACAAGCTCTTGCTTTGCTTATTCCTTTTAATGTTATTTACTTCCATCATCTATATCCTGTCACTTCATCATCCATTTATTTTCATTTAATGAAACACAAAACATATTTATCTCTTTAGAAGTCATACGTATCACTTAGGGAATTTCCCTTCATATTTGCTATTCAGATACAATTAGGGCTTAATATTGACATTTGATAAAGAGTATCTTTTCTCAGACATCTATTTGCCATCTTTAAAGAAGAGACAGAGAAAGAAAAATCCTAATCAAATTGCAACCCAAAAGCACTGTGAATAGTTTTTATATCTTAAAAGGATGTTCTTCCTCCATTTTTATTGCATTTTAGGATTTTGCATCTGACCCACAGAAAAAGAGAATAAAACTGTTCTTGTTATTATTTATAATTTTTCTTATTTTGTATATCTATCTCACCTTTTCTGCCACCCAAAGCAGCAAATAGAAGAAATACAATAATATAGCATTCATTTAAAAAACAACAACCAGTGAAACCTAATAAAATCCTGGATCATTTGATTAAAAGAAAAAAAAGTGGGATGGCTCACAACAGACAAATAAAGTATGGTCAGAGAGGAATGTTTTTCCGCATCTCACACACACACACACACACAAAAAAAAAACATATCTAAAGCCTATTTCTTGTAGAGTTAGCATGTTCATCCACAAGATACTGAAGCCCATTTTATATTTTCTGTGTGTACTTTATGATTACTCAACACTTGGATGGTATCACTTGCATTCCTAGAGCAGTATGGAAGCCACTTCCCGCTTGTCCAGTCCCATTCTGCTCCAGGAAAGTCCATAGAGAAGAACTGTGAGTGTCCGCTGAGTGATTTGAACCTTCCCACAGCAGTATTCCCATGGACTGCTAGAAGATCAAACCTATCCATTCTTAAGGAAATCAGCCCTGAGTGCTCCCTGGAAGGACAGATCGTGAAGCTGAGGCTCCAATACTTTGGCCACCTCATGAGAAGAGAAGAATCCTTGGAAAAGACCCTGATGTTGGGAAAGATTGAGGGCACTAGGAGAAGGGGACAACAGAGGACAAGATGGTTGGACAGTGTTCTCGAAGCTACGAACATGAGTTTGACCAAACTGCGGGAGGCAGTACAAGACAGGAGTGCCTGGCGTGCTATGGTCCATGGGATCACGAAGAGTCGGACACGACTAAACGACTAAACAACAACAACAGCAGTATTGTCCCTCTCCTGGCATTTACAGTAATTGGAACCTTTTTCCTTTCTACATATATTACCAGAACGGTGTAGCACTAGACTACTGGGAAGAAGGTTCTATGTTGTTCCAGTAGCAAATAAACCTATAGTGACACCATGCATTATTGTTAAGAAATCCTAGTTTACCAAAAGGGATGCCTGTTTTTTAACATGAAGGGATAATTTACAGCAGCTTTCTAGAGGTAAATGACATGCAGCATTGATGCAACAACAAAGGAGGCCCTGCTCTGTTTCCTAGCTGTTCATTCCTTGTAAAAATGATGCAGCTCAATTTAAGGAAATATTTGTGTCCTTCCCGAGTCTGGGTTATGCTGATTTGAAGCAAGTTGGAGATTGGGGTTTTGTATACCCCTGTGTGTAGGTGCTGAATTTGCAATACCAAAAGATACGTGGAAGGTCACCTTTATTAAAGTAATCCCATAAAGCAGTTGTATCTTTATGTCTGAACTGGTTTGAACCTATTTCAACTCCTAGCTTGTGAAAAGTTGGGAGTGAGGTGGTACTTCTTTTCCTATTGGGAATAGTCTCTGGTTTGAGCATTGCCCAAATAATGTATGGTCCAGTTGCAGAGTGCATATCAAGGGCTGGGAGTTTCTTTTCTTGTTCTGCAACCCTTAAAAGTGGTGTAAGAGTGCCAAACCAGCTCTATTCTCGGAGAATCTGAGTGCCAATTTCAGCACCTGATGGATGTCAGTTTCAGATTGAATGTTGAATATCAGGCATATTATCCTCCCCAGCCAACTTCACATTTAGACTGAGTTGATTAGTTTTGGCATATGCTAAATATACAGCAGCTATGCCTTATTTCAAGAAGACATGAAATCGGCGGTGTCTACCTACAGAGAGAAGGAGCCACCCTCATAAACTGCTCTGTGGCAGAAGACAACAAAATAATCACGTCAGCAGAATCAAAACCTAAAATCAAGTTTCTAGACAAATATTATTGTCTAGCAGATGGTTACTGACCCCCCCCCCTTGATAAACGCAGTTATATTCTTGAAGATGAATTTTTATTTACTTTAGCTAAATTGGGTTTTTTGTTGTTGCTGCTGAAAGGGGGAAAGGATTAGATTATATTTCTGCCTGTATACAATTGGTAACAATAAGACACCTCAGTAGAAACATTTTTACACATTTTTATTTAGTGTCTGAAATCTCAGCCCCTAGGCTAGTACAGAAATAGGTCAGAACCATTCATTGGTAAAGGGCTTAACAAAGTGACAGTGAATGTTCCTATCACCAGGCTTCCAATAAAGTTTACTGAATCTGGTCGTTGTCCCTGGCACAGGTTTCCCTCATGAGCTGTGAAATTCATAGTTTCTCTATTTTAACATAAATAGGTAATACCTTGGTTGATCTTTGTTAGGAAAGCTTTCTTAAAACTATTGAACTGTTTATTGAAACAATGGATTGCATTTGTAGGTCAACATATAGGCTTAAAACAAGCTGTTTTTTAAAACAATACCAAAGGATTGCAAGTTACAATACTTTTTTTGTGGGGATTGGAAAACAACTGAAGGATGCGGGTGCCTCAAGGGGCCAAGCAAGGGCCTTTCCACTCAGTTCTTTTCTGACTACCACCTGAGCAGCATAAGGGTCTAAATTTGAGCCCCTCTTTGAATTTGAGGCCCTCAGCCAAATGAGGCCCCCATTGACCCTGCTCCTGTCTGAACCCCTAGACAGCCACTGCCTGTTAATATATTGAATTAGATGAGTCAATGATATGAAGCAGCTTCCTGAGTTCCTAAAAAGTAGGTTTTCTATTCTGTCTCTTCTGTCCAGCTTAGATGCTGGAAAACAGGGAAGGTGGTCTTCAGTCCTGTTATGCATTGTCACAGGATACACTTATTATCCAAGAAGACAAAGAGTAGTATACCTTTGGTTCTGTCAGAGTTGTAGAGCTTTCCTCTCTGAGCATTTTAATGTGCACATACATATTCCACAAAATGGGACTGCTCAGTAGATAGCTGGATAATAGTACTTAAAGGGATACAGCTCAATATTCAAAAAAATGTTCCTATTAGATCACTTTGCATGACATGGCAATCCATTGAACATGAGATAGCAGGCTAATGGCTTCAGGTCTGATATTTCTTTGCTTCTTTCATTGTATTGACAAATGTCACTCATGTCTTTGGGTCTGTGCCCTTTGTGCATCACATTACAATGTCTATCATACAGCATTGGGCAAGATTTGCATAAGGAAAGGTTTCCAGGCTACCATCTGGGTGAGCTGTCTAATCCTTCCCCCGATTCCAATTTATCAATGATAGATGATATTAATTTCAAGACTAGACAGGAAGAGAGTAAAGAATGAGGAGGGGATATATTTAAACATCATTGCCTGCCTTACGTAGTTGAGTTTTTTGTCATATCAGAGAAAGAATTGGGAGAGCGATTCAGCCACTTAGCTTAATAGCACAGCTGGTGGAACAGTAGGGAGTCTGGGTTAAAGCTTTAGCTAGGTCATTATTTTCTGCCTTCACCAAAGCAATTCAGTTTGTGAAAAGAAACAGGCAAACAAACACTACACATAGTATACAGAATTTAAGCATGTGGGATCTTATAAGAAATGAAGCATACTTCTCAAGTCCCTAAAAACTTGGCACCTTGGAGAGGAAGTGAATTGGTATTACCAGCCTTTACAGTGGGAGACAAATTTGCTAAGGTGACAGGTTGTGTGACTATTATTTCACCCAAGCAACAGAGAAACATCTTTTGTTGAACTGGTGTGAAGAAACATGTCAATCATTCTGCACACAACAGCAGATGCAAACATGAAAATAAGCAGTTGCAATGCCAAGTAGAAAGGGTATTGTGTCTTATTGCAGTCCAGTGAACCTTCTCTACTTTCATACCGCCCAATAGTGGCCACTGAAGTGCTTGAGTTTATATTAGCTAATGGAACTGCTCACCAAAAACACTCTTCGTTTCTGTAGCTGCTGTAGCATCAAAATAAAACAACAGCAAGAAGTGGGATTGTTTATAAAAATTAATGTGACAAGTCAGGTTTGCATTAGCTGGTTTTCTTCACATAGACATTTATAGGGGCCCCCCTATAAATGTATTTGACATTTTGTGAAGTGGAAGATGATGTGTTATTAGGGGTAGTTAAGAGAGCGCCCTGCCTTCATTTCCACTGCTTCTTTGATTTGGTTCCAATTGATTTTGTAATGCTTCTTCCCATCTGCTGAGATGAGTGCATTGGTAATGCAAATGTTTAAAGACGGTGTTTTGTTAATAGTCCATTCCATCTACTATAAATATCATTCCTTGCACCCTTTGTATCCCAAGAAGATAAACTCCTGGAAATTTGAACCCCTCTTACTTACAACGGCCTATCCATCTCCACTTACATTTAAATTTACTTTTTGTTCTTTGACAGCAAGTTAAACAATCAGCTTGGCTTTCAGCTTACATAGCAGTCCAATAGATCCTTTGCATGAACGTTCATTGCATATATCATTTCATTACTGTTAGAGTGAACAGTGTCTTAATATCATCTCAGTCTTCACGTTGTTCTGATTTGAACAGATTATTCTTAATATAATTCATGTATCCACACACCAAATAACACTACACTCAGTATAATATCTTTTATCACCCTCGTGTTTGATTCTGCTCATCCTGGAAATACAGTCATAGTCTGTTGATACGTTCAGTAAGAAAAAGCAAATTGTCACTCAATACTGTTTGCTAAACATTGTCAGATTTGTTAGAGGCTGTGACTGTACTTGACAGCCAGACCACTTGTTTATGTCCAAGTACATTGTAACATTGGGGAAATGTTTGTATATTTAGGCAGTAATTTCTTCTAACTTCTGTCTTTTTACTTATTCCATTTCTTTCCTGATTTCATAGCCCATCTGCTTCTTCTTCCCTTTACATTTCCTTCTAAATCTCTATCTCCCATTTGTAATATTCAGTCCCTAAAGAGATTATTGCTAGGAAAGTGAAATTGCACCTCCCCTCTGGGAAAGTTGTACAAATTCAACATTTATTGGCACAATCCTTGGAGAAGAAAACATGAGTTGTTCTGGTCTGAGCGCACCCTTCATTTGAACAATTCTCCTTTTGGACTTATACTTCCAGTGACTCTTGTCACTTCTGTTTCTACAGAAGCTATATACCTTCACTTAATGTTTAAAGTACTAGTTTCCTGTTGGTTAAGACTTGTCTAAAGAACAGTTTTACTCATGGCAGGCTTGATATTGCAGTACTAAATAAGGTCAGAGGGGACAGAGTGGTGGTGGGGAGGTACCATGTAATCAGGTTTGAGCAACAGTTGTTCTGACAAACTGTGCCACCTGTGCTAATCCTGCTCTTTCAGTTTCTTGGAGTAGCAAAGAGCAGACTAGTGCAGTCATCCTGAGGATTGCAAATTGCATCTGGGCTCCTGCCAGGCACTTATATAAACCCTCTAGAAGCACTCTCCTCAGCATCAAGGTGAACCCATTAAACATGAGCACCCAAACTACTATTTAAAAATTGATTTGATTCACTGAGGGTCACAAGATATTTGCCTTAGTTCTCCTCCACAAAACAAAATAATAAATTGCTGTATCTAAAATACCTTTACTTTTAGTTAAGTACCATACTCTTGAGTGCAGGCTGGTTTGTTGGTGTCTTAAATATGACCTTTGTGATCAGCTGCTACAACCCCAAACTCTTGGAATGACTCTCTAGAGAGCAGTGAAATGGCTAGGATAGGTAAAACAGGTATTGGAATTTGATTGAATATTCATAATCTGTGTCCATGTCCATTAGCAGCAATTGTCAAAGATATTTGAATGCTTCTTCCACCACTTTCACAAAGCTTACAAGAAATACCCTTGTGCAATCTGTCTTAATGTCAATCTGCCTAGAATACTTAGTCCATATAACATTGATTGTTCTGCCTTCAAGGTAATTGCCAATTCCTTGTTTTCTCAGCTTGTTTTATTTTAATATTAATTCATTATCTTACTATTGAATTTTGCACAGCTTTTACATGTGGAGTAAATTCCAAACTGCATAATTAGTATTGTGTTCACAAATGATGCCCTTAAGTAATGTCATGTGTTATCTGTGATTTGGAATTCTGCTGTGGCTTTCGTGCATCAGCTCTCCATATATAATGATATGTGATACAAATAACCATTGCCTTAAAACAATCTTCCCTAACCTGGTGTCCTTGAGATGCTTTGAGATACAACTCCCCTCAACCCAAGCCAGCAAGGGATGGGAGTTTTAGTCCAAACATCTGGATGGAGGGCACTAGGTTGGTGAAGGCTGTCTCAAACCAAAGTTTTAATGTGTTTTTTTTTTGTAAAGAAATGTTTGAGTTTTCCATGTGGAAGTCTTTAATTTGTTCCTGTGTTTTGTTTATTTCTCTTGTAGGTTTCCTGGCAGGCATTCAGAGAAACCCTCAATTGTCTCAGTACACGTCTCAGCAAACTGGACCATCTATGTCACCGCATCCTTCACCCGGAGGCCAAATACATTCTGGAATTGGTAGCTTTCCACAGAGCAATTCAAGTGGTACTTATGGAACTCAGATGAACCAGTATGGGCCACAAGGTAAAACAGTTAACACATAAAATAAGCAGCTCTTAATCAGTCTTTAATAAATGCTATAGAACATTTCTTATCCTGCAGAAAGTTGTGTTTTTCTTTTTATATTTTTATAAAAAGACTACACACACACCCCTTTTATCTTTATTATTCCTTTGTGTATGTCTTGAAAAAGAGTTATGAGAAATATTCTTAATTTTAAAAACACTAGCTGAACATAATTGAAATACAGGAGTCTACCCCCCACTTTTATTCAAAACAGATCGAACTCCCACATTCTACCTCTACAACTTTTTGGAATTAATTTCTAGGATCTAAGATGAAGGGGTGGTTCCAGACAGGAACTAACTTTCAGCACTAACTTTCTTGGGCACCTTCAAAGATCCAAGGAGACCCAGCATTGATTCTATTCCTGCCCCACCTACATTATACTTGAAAACTGGGTATTCATGCTGCTCACTATTTTAAATACCCACAATGTCCTGGAGTGAAGCTGCAATGGCAGGCACCGACGGTAGTAACTGCTCAGCAAATATCACAGCAGTTCTGCTGCTGCTGCCCACCAGCAGGATCCTGCTGATTTAGGACAGGACCCACTAGAGCAGGCATCCCCAAACCGGGCTCTCCAGCTGTTTTGGGACTACAATTCCCATCATCCCTGACCACTGGTCCTGTTAGCTAGGGATGATGGGAGTTGTAGTCCCCAAAAATCTGGAGGTCCGAGTTTGGGGGTGCCTGCACTAGAGAACACTTTTTCAGGGAACCCAGTCAGAAAAAAGAATATAACATCAATCAATCTTTATTGCGGTCAAAGACCAGACAACAAAGTTAACAACAACAATAAGCCACAACAAATAATATCAGAATTGAACATCCATGTGAATATTTAATTCCAAAACAGTTCTTCCAGAAGGATTTTTGTAAAACATTGTTGTACAAGAAAATTTAACATTGGGCCAATATATAGAAGACGTCATGTCGTTTTCTGTTCAGTTTTTATAGACCTTTGCAGCCACCAGAACATTCACATGTCATCAGGTTTTCAGGATTATTTTATTTAAAATAAAGGCCATATCTTTTGGGGCAGGGTGAGATAATTTTTGGGATGAACTGTCCCTGCTATTATTCTAGCCACAGGTCAGCACCACTCAGTTCAGAGAAATGTTGCCTTAATATATTTGATCCTAAAGTATGCTCATTCATTTGTGAGGTGCAGCTAGCTAGCTGGCAGCTAGCTGGTATTGTTATTTTTAGCCGACAAGAAGCCTGCTTGCATTCACGAGCTTGTGGGTGAAACATGTTCGTTAGCTCAGATCTTAATATCTGAACATCAGTAACTGGCAATAGTACAGCTGAAACTTCCAAAATGTAGCAGATTTTTCTTGTAGAGTAATAGCCACTACTAATGCACTTAAGAGATATGCCTGGCTTACATCCATGTGGCTATAAAACGATAGCAAACTGAAAGAGGAAGTGTCTTTTGAAGGAGGTTGTCTCTTTTGACTAGTCCAGATGGTTCAGTTTACTGTTAGCTCATTGGCAATCACCCCTTAATTCTGAAAAGGTATGCTGCTTCTGTGATTATTCATGTACTTCTGCATCATATATAAGTTCATCCTCCTTATATGGGTTGTGGTGGTGCCAACTCATTTTGAGTAGCTACTGGTTTGTCCAAAGCATAGGAGCCAGCTCCTTGGAACCAAGGTCCCTTCAACCCTGCCCCCCAGTAAAATATTTGAGGGGACTACCCCCCAAAAATGGTTGCTGGGCATGGCCATTCAAATGATGCATGTGTGCCACTTCTTGTAAACGATTATGTGGGGTGGGGCAGGTAAGCCCACCCCCAGTATTTTATTCAAGCTGGCACCCCTGGTCCAAAGTGAGCAGCTATCTGTAGTTAATGCTTGTAATGTAAGTGAGGTGAAGTAACTTAGTTCACAGAATAAATATAGTAATGTTGGTGTGCATGTCTATAGTTCAGTCCATGTTAAGTAGACCAGGAACGCAGGTTGATTTCTCAAAAGTCTTAACAGAATGCAAAAAGATCATACTCTTGGATCATAAACTTTGGGTTGCCTTGGGCAAGATAAAGTTACTAACAAATTTAATACATAATAAATAAATATTTTTTAAAGAAACTTCATTCCTTGGTAAAGTTAATTTAGAGATGTGTGAAGTTAGTCAGTTTGAAAGTGTCAGTCACAACTGTCAAACAATTTGCAGGTTAAAGTTACCTGTTGTGGCATTTCCAGGATATGCTCGAAACTAAATATTTTCAAATTGTGGCCAGCTTTTTAAATAATGCATACAATTTCAGCTGAGTACTAGAAGACAGTAGCTGATATCCAATTGTTACAGCCAGCTTGTGCAACAGCCATTCTGCTGCCAGGACGCCCTAGTTTACCGCAACAGCCAAATTCAATTGACGTCTTGTACTTGTGAAACAACTTCTGTAGTTTTTATTATTATACTTGGTGACAGGGAAACGGGGGTGAGGAAGTCCCATTGCACAAGCAGAGGTTGTTCCACTCACACTTAGTTAAATATGCTCCTCAGACTTTAAACTGAGCCCCATTGAATTCAATGGGACATTGGAGTAAACATGGTTAGAATTGCAGCCTTAGCACCTATAAGCTGCCCCTAGAAACAAAGTAAACTATCAATCAACACTGCAGAAGAAAGAAAAACAATGGAGCCCCTTATGGGACAGCAGGAATTATATATGATTGAATATGTAAACAATAAAGCAATTTACATCTCTATCTGCATATAATGTCCACTTGTTTAGAAAAAGCATTTATATAAGAATCCATGTCAGCTCAATGGTCCATTTTCAACAGATTCCTCCAAAATTCTTAATCTCATCCAGTGGCATGGCTACAATACATTTGTTTGGGCCAATAAAATGGGCAAGTGGCTTTTATGGAGTGGTGGTCCTGTAGACCATTCTGTGCTGTTTGGAAGAAAGTCAGGATAAAAAATAAATAAGTGTTGAATTCTTTCTAGCAGACTTCACATGGAAGTTGTAATGTTTAAATTGGCCCTCAGAGGCATTGTTGAAGAACTATAGCCAGTTATATGAAACCTTTGTTTTTGCAGTGTTTCATATTGCAACTTTATTGGCTCACCCTCTGTGGGTTTGTATGCTTTTCAGGTTTGTCCAAAACGTTAGATATGAATGAACACAGATTCCAGTAAAAGTGCATGTTGCTTGCCAAAACTCACCTAGCTTCACTGTAAAACTTCCAAAGAAATTGCCATAATTACTATATCCCTTATCTTCCTGGCATATACTGTACTGAGACCCACTGATCTCCCCCCCCCCCAGCTTATTTGGAGGAGAGTTTTTTTTAATGGTGTGGTTTTCTGAACATAATATACAGTACTTTATGGTTTATTATTCTCAACCAAAATGTCATTTTTGTCATAGAACTGTTCTTCATCTTAAAGGTTTTTCTGTCCAGGCAACATAGATCATAATCATTTACTGGAATATTTCATCTTAAAATATTGTTCCTTTAGTGTGAACAATAGGTATAAAAATAGACTTCATTGTAGATTAATTTTACTGGTACATAAAGCCATTGTTGAACGACATTAAACTGATACTAATACTAGGCTAGTTTCTATGTGGATTTTGATGCTCCTAAACTATTGGTCCAGTTCAGACATCATGGCCTCTGACTCACATGGCCCTCCTACAGCTGCTTGTTTACAATAGCTATAGTTAATTTTACTTACAAGTCAGGGCTGAGAAACTGAGATCAAGCACAGTGAGGCGTGGTCTAGTAGCAGGGTCTTGAAGTCAAACACAGCAGAGTGGTCTGAAGGTAGACAGGATTCCAAAAACAAGGTATTAGCAAGGGTTGGTAGTAGCAGGTCAGTCAGGATAGGAGCAATAAGCTGGTTTGCCCAGAGCTAAAAACTAGTGTTGTTCAAGCAACTAAGAGTTTATGTATCTGGTCACCCAAATCTGCTACAACTGATTAGCCCAGCCTTCAAAGTTCCCTGCTCCCAAGTAGGCCCTTATTCCTGAGAAGTCCCGTTCTTACAAACCTAGAGTGGGGGTTGAATGCACCTGGGAAGAAGCTATGTTCATTCAAATAGTGCCTGAACATATCACTGATAGTTTGTGCAGTTTGCGCTTCATCCTGTGACCAATCAAACTAGGGAACTACTTTAAAAAACAAACAAACATGAAAACCAACATACTGTTAAAACAGTTATTGTATGTTATGCTTTTTTGGGGCAAAAAATCCCAAATTGTTCCTGATTCCAGTAGTTGTACAGCTCTTTCTCTTCCATTATAAGCACCTGGTATGCCCCCCACCCATGAACATAAAGTTTAGTTGTGGCATAAGTATTCCATCTTTTGACTTTTTGATCTGTATATAGACATGACAGAAAGGACCTCCATTCACTTTCATCTCATATGGTTTTAAAGCAAGATGTAATAAAACAGACCTTTGCCTCAAATACAGCTTTTGTAGTGAGCGCTTTGAGTTCTGCCGTACAAGGATTTTGTATCCATTTATTTCTCTGCTTCACATAAAGACTTTCCTTCCTTGATGGAGAATGCGGGAAAGCCTGTGAGGATTCAACATTGTTTAGTGTGTATTGTAATATATTCACTGTAGAGAGGAAACATAACATTTGTGCTGTTTAAAGAAGCCTTCAGTTTCTGTGAGCTCTCCCTTATTACATACCGTGTTTCCCCTTTTTAAAGACACCGTCTTATAACTTTTTCCCCTCAAAAAAACACAGAGTGCCTTACTTTCAGTGGGATGTCTTATTTTTTATTACTGGTGCGGTTTTTTACAGCTCAGGGCACTGGCTCAGGGTGCTGCTGGGCTCTCTTGAGTGCTCGGCGCTGCAGCAGCCACCAGTTTCAGGTGGCAGGGCGGCAGGCGTCCTTGGCCGGGCCAGGCGGAGGCCGCTGGCTCAGGTGCTCCGCCCGCCGCTGCAGGGCACTCCAAGCTCCTTGGCCGGGCCAGGCAAGGAAGAAGCAGTGAGCCCAGTGGTGGCGGCAAGCACGGAAGCGGCAGGGGAGGCGGTGGACGAGAAGGCGGAGTGCGGGGATGCAGCCAGCAAGGTGGGAGAGTGATCAGCTGTTAAGCGGAGCTCATGGAGCGCCGCTTCACAACTGATCGCGCTCCTGCAGTGCCGGCCGCATGGAGTGACTCTGTGAGTGGAGGTGCCTGTGGGGGTTGGTTTCCGCGGCGCGGAAGTATGGCTTATTTTCGGGGTATGTCTTATATTTCTCAAATGCTTAAAAACCCTGCCATGGCTTACTTTATGACTACGTATTAAAAAAGGGGAAACAGGGTATTTTAGAATTTTGGAGGAATATTTTAAATAGCTTTAAAACTCTGTTGACTCCTATTGAAGAGATGGTGTCAATATTATTAACTGCTTTGACTACTTTGTTTTCCATGAGCTAGATGTAAAGTTAATGGGTTAAATCCTGTTGTGTCCCTCTACTGGCAGAAGGCTATTTGATCCAGTAGAAATGTCCTTGAGTAGAAAGGTAGAAGAGACTGTTTTTAGAAATTTCACCTTTCTTCTGCAGACCCCTCTTTGACACCTCTCACACTGTTGAAATCTAAGGGGTCCCCACCTTAGAGGTGTGCAGAGAGCAGCAGATGTAAGGGGGAATCAGCAAAAATAATCTCTTCCCATTTTCTCCTCATGGAAGCCTCCAGTGGATCAAAGAACCTTCCACCAACAGAGGACACAATTGGATGCAACCATATTTCATTAAGTGTTTGAACTTGCCAACCATTTTAGCAAATTCTTCAGCTGCTTACAAGGATTTTTGGACACAAGTGTTGACAATAGTTCTGTTCTGTTGTGAAATTGCTTAATTGGGGTAGTAATTTTAGTCCACTAGATGGATTATTTCATCTGCTTGTTTTAGAAGCTATTTGATTGCCTCTAATTCCACATTAGTTACTTCATGAGGTTGCTTTTGGTGCCTGCATGTAATGATGCCACTTGGAAACAACAATAGTTGAATCCTCTATGGGCAGATTCATCCATTTCTCTAGTTTTCTAAACTGAACTGTGAATTGGGTACATTGCTGAATAGCAGCAGTTTTGAGAATTAGCTTTCCAGCTGGTGGAAACCTTTTGGTTTGTAAAATATTATGCAATTATAAGGTCCCAGATTGTACGAACTCTGCAATAATTAGCTGCTAACTTATGTTGTAAAGAAGAAGAAACCCCAGAATTATAATTTACCATAATGACCTAACCATATTGAAATCATTGAGATTCTTGTCTGAAAATGGTAGCTTTCTTCTTAGTAAAACATTAGCCATTCAAAATGACTGAATGGAATTGATTTTAATGCCAAAGCAATGCTCTCAGATAACATGCCAAATACTGTGTCCCTTTTCCTGTTAAGTTCTGCAGTTCCCTGTTCCCCCACTTTTCTTTATACTGCAAGTGTCTCTGCAAATGAATTTCTGGGTTTTAGTCAAGAATTGGAGCTATGAAAGCATTGGTGTATCAGAAATGTACCTGCCTGCCAAATCATACAGAGATTTGTTGATTTCATGCTTTAGTGATCATACAGTATCCTAAAAGTTACCGTACGTTGTCTAAGTGACAACCTTCATTTTATTCAGTGGCATGTTTGACATGTATCTAAAATGGTAGACACATGCACTGGAGTTGATACATTTACAACTAGAGTTTTGTTTTTCTATTCATTAAGCATAACGTGACATACACACATAAACAATATAAAATGGCTGGATATGTGCGATTTATTTTATACGAAGAAATACTTCATAAGCAAATGATTAGTGTCTTCAGTTAGCCGTATTAGAATTGACTTGTAACAAAAAATCTGTATAGAAGCACTCAGCAGAATTAAAATTCTCTTTTAAATATTTTATTAATAATATTTATTTGTTGAGTATCTAAAGAAGAACTACATGCTGTGCAGAACATCTAAATAAGAAGATTGGCTTTGTCAAAATAGGTTTATTGTTCAATCTTAAATGTGTTTGTATTTCTTGCCAGATCATCTTTAGGACTGTGAGTGTTCCCAATGACACTGACACTGAAACAGTTTCAACTTAAACCAGAGTACAAATGCTTCTCTGGATTTGGTGCATGTCACACAATCTGCTACAATCTAGTCATGAGCTCAAGGAACTTGAAGTATTTCTGTTTTCAAGCTTAAATGCTCAAGTCTATGTCTCCATTCCTCTATTTTAAATTTGGTTTAATAGGGCCACTGCTTTCCCCTGTATATAAGACTCCACAGCTCCTGCAATTAGTGATAATTCGCTGAAATGGGCTGGAATCTGAAATCTATTGGCTGAAAGGAGAATGGGCTGCTTGTTAATGTTCCAAGCCCACCACGCCAACCCGTACCCACTTGAAAAGTGTGGCTCTTGCACTTGGCTGCTTGACATGTCCAGCTGATGGAGGCTGGCTCAGCATCTGCTGCATTCATTGTATCTAATGGTGTATCCATCTGTTGGCTGTCAAAGCCATTGCCAGCAAATTACTAATATATTAGAGAAACATGGAAATAAGTTTGTAATTCTCATTCCTGGCTTTCTGTCTCGTTTGTTGCTATTTATTTATTTATTGAGGTGTTGAGGGAAACTCCACATCCCCCCCCCCAAAAAAAGTTGCCGTGTTTTTGTCAACCTAGCCTTTTCTGATTAAACCACTTTGATAAATAAGATTCCTCTGTGTTTGTGGGTGGTGTCTATTCTACTGCTGCCCTGCACGTGGTCCCAATAAGGAAAATTGAGAGCAAGTGGGGGTTTTTAATACCAGAAGATTACAGGCATTAGAGATCTATACTCATGCTTCTCTGTTGCAAAATAATTTTACAGTATCATATGAGGGGCTTCAGACAGGTCAATGTGTCTCTGAGACAAACACACACACACACATGTATATACATACCCACTTGCAAGTGTGTGAGTTGAAGTTCAACAACATCTGGATGGCCACAGGTTCCCCATCCCAGCTTTAGATGAGACTTCAGTGTCATCCCATTGAGACACTCTTTCTTTAAAATGAAGGATTAACATCAGAATAGTATTTTTTGGAATAACAACAGCATCATTAGGAACAACAACATCATCTCCCCAAAATCAGAACATTGGAAGTCACCCAAAAATGTTTAATTTGGAATGGAATAATTGGCTTTTTAAATTGTATTATGATTTGGTATTGTATCAATGTGGTTCATATTAGATTATTATTAATGAAAAATTAATTTAATTTTTTTATAAAAAGAGACACTTTTTCTTACCTGAAGCCACAAGACATTTGAGAGATCAAAAGAAAATGGGTTTTTTGTATTTCCTGTGACTCATCTTGTCTATGAATAGTAATATAGTACCTTTGTGTATAACAGCTAGGGTAGATCCTCCTCCTTGTATAAAGAAACTGGGAGGCGCTTCTCATGCTGTTTCAAATACTCAGTTACAATCTCAAGAAGGGCAGTCATATCTGATAAAGTTCCATTCTGAATTCCCCTAAGTCATGAACAGAGATTCCTAATATAGCATATATGGGTCAGATCTATGCTGACGATTGGAATTATATACATTATATTATATATGTAGAAAGATTACTATGTAAAGCAGAAGTAGATAATGTTAGATTTCTGGGGGCTATTCAACCTGCAAGGTTTTTCCTCCTGACCACAAAGTCCTCACTGCTGCCATGTGATTACTAGGCAGGTGTGAAGAAGTTTTTCCAGGACAAAAGACCCAGCAGGTGTTGGTGTCAAGTAAAAATTTTCCTGTTTCACATAGAATATGAGTGGGAATGTCTGGTTTGCATTCCGCAAACACAGCTGCATAATAAAAATAGATATGTGTAGAACTAACTGGATATACCAGCAAATTTATATCTGAGTGGAAGTAAAATGTCAGCAATAAAGGCTGTTGGTGAATTGTTTATCAATTATATTAGAAAGGTTGATTACCTATGGCTGTGTTGGGGTGGGGATTAAAAAGTTGTATTTAAAATAGCAGCTAAAACTGGAGGCTGGCATTTCAGTTTAAGCACAAAGTGGGAGCGCTTGTTGTCAGTTCCTAAAGCGAATGTTCAGTGTTAGTTAATTTCCTTTAAAATTACAAAATAGAACTTGTAAGGCACGACTGAGTTAAAAGTGTACGGAACAAGGAAAAAGAAATAGACATGATGTAACAGGGCTTGCATATGAACCTATTATGAAGATACCATGACTATGCCAATCTAGATATTTATTTGTTAATGTTCAAACGGCACGGGGAAGGAATTATATATGTTCTGTGTTTCTTATTCTAGGATGTGGAGAATAAGGGGAAAGGGATCTAATGTTTGCATTTCAGTGAAAAGTCTGCTTAATGGGAACACTTTTTCAAAGTGGAGACAAGGAAGACATACCACCACAGCCTGCAATGCACAGTACTCATCCTAGCTAGGTTTTCTTAAGGTCCTTCCTTGTTTCACCCCCATGTTTCTATTTCCCACTCTTTCAACCCTGCTCCTGGTGTTGCAGGATGATTGTGCAGCTGCAGCCCCCACCCCCACCTCCCAAAAAATCCTGCCTTCTCCTATCCACCACATCTCCTTAGTGAGGCAAGTCCACCACTTTCAGAAATCCATATTTGCAGAACACCAGTATTGGATAATAGATAGGGAATCCTCCATTTGTGTCTTGCACTGTGTGGGTTACTTCATTGAATGAGATTTTCCAGCAAGCTTTTTCTCTGAATCCAAGGTTGTAACTTTATTTTCCTCTGTTACATTGTTTTGTCTAGGAAACTACTCCAGACAGCCAACGTACTCTGGAGTGACCAACACGAGTTACAGTGGCCCAGGACCTGGTATGGGTATAAATGCCAGCAGCCAGATGCATGGACAAGGGCCAGGCCAGCCTTGTGGTACCATACCCCTGGGACGAATGCCATCAGCTGGGATGCAGAGCAGACCGTTTCCTGGAAATATGAGCAGTATGACCCCCAATTCTCCAGGCATGTCTCAGCAGGGAGGCCCAGGGATGGGACCACCCATGCCGACTGTGAACCGTAAGGCACAGGAGGCGGCTGCAGCAGTGATGCAGGCTGCCGCAAACTCCGCCCAGAGCAGGTATGAGTCCAAAGGAAAGGATCCAAAACCATTTAAAATGTACTTGCTTATAAAGTAAAGGAGGTTTGCCAAAGGACAAAACAGTATAATTGTTAAAAGAAACCAAAATGACAGTGGCAGGTGTTTACCATTTCAAGACATGTTTTATATCTATGAATATAAGTATTTAGAACAGGAAATCCCACAGTTTTAATATGACATAAAAAGTAAAATGCCTGCAATTAACCCCTGCAAAAGGATAAATTTAATACACTCAGGTGTAGCATGAATTGTTGGGGAAAGGAGGGTAGAAAGAAACACCATTGCTGGAATCATTGTTGTCTCTTGGGCATTTGAAGTCTCCAGAACATTATCAATACCCATTCGCCAATGGATATGAGCAGTTGTGGGCAGGGGCCACCCTTTTTAAAGCTAATCAGAATATCTAATTTATAACTGCTATTCTGAGATGGGGACTGAAATATAGATTATTAATCTCTAGTCTTGTGATTTTTGCTGTACAGGAAGCATCTTCCTCAGGTCTTGAGGTAGTGCCATAAATTTATACTCCAGGGCTAATATGTGCAGCCTACTATCTCTGGGATGATATCTCCAAGACCCTTAAGGGAGAATAAAAGGGAGAACCTGGTTACTGGACTGCAGTATGTGCCTGCAGTTCTAAAAACCTGTGGAAATGCAAATAGCATCTTCCCCTGTGCTGCCCATGGCAGCCATGGGGAACACATGCTCTCATGTTTCTTGAGATCATGTTGTGTTTCTCTGTTTCATAGTGTTGAAATAGACAGACTTTTCCCCAGCTGAAAAATGAATTTTATTATTGTTTTGCAAGATGGATCTATATGCATGTGTATATTAAGTGCATGCATATATAAAACACATATTTATACACATTTCTACAGGCATATACATTGCATTTGGTTGTATACTATACCATTGATGACCTTGCACACTAATTACTCCAGATATTTTTGTGGATATTATGCATATAAAGGAAAAGGTATACACAACTTGTTTGTACTATGAAGGATTAGGGACACCTAAAACATCTTTTAAAACCCCCAAAATATTACCATTTTAATAGGATAAAATCACATTACCTTTCTAAATTACTGACCTGGGCTCCTGTGAAATTCAGTAGATCAACAGGTTTTTGTTTTTGTTTTTTTGTTTTGGTTTGAGCAATTGGTATTTTACAAACATAAAAGTAAGTGTAGCAAGAAACAATATAATTAATTTTAAACATTAATAATTGCCAGTAAAATAGAGTGCATGGTTGCAATTCACATTATGAATTTGGATAAAGTATTTCATATTTGATTTAAACACACAAACATAATAGATTGCTTTCCCACTTGAAGCCTAACTCTCAAATCTATTTTGTAGACTTACTTTTCAGTTGCTGTATCTCCATAATCAAAACACAACATTTCAAAACCTCTTCATCACATTGTGCGCCCCAGGTAATTAACACCTGTAGGAAGATTATGAAGTCATTAGACCTTAATTGCAAAAGGAACATTAGGAAGCAACTTGTGGGATTATCCAAGAGGTTTGGAAGCATAGCATTTTTCTCCTTGGTTCCTAATGGAAAGCTATATGGCTATTTGCCCAACAGTAAGAATCCTACATGCTTCAGTATGGAAGGATTGTAGCTGACGAGGTGGTTCATGCTTGTGATCCAATACAAATCCAAAGAAGCTGTTCTTTTGTTCTGCTTTAGGCCACCATACATTAGGTCGCCTGCTTATCCCAGCCAGTCTGGGGCTGGCGGACGCCCCATGTTTTCTTCACAGCACCCCAACTATGGCAGCACTCAGGCTCCCATGATGCATCAGCCTGACCAGTACGGGTAGGTAGCCATGTAAACTGGACTTGCTGTGGGATCTTGATAGGGTTTTTTCTCCTAAATGTTACATGCCATTTGGCTATTGAAGGCACCCCAGATCAAGTGTAGTGCTTGCATCTGAAAAGGAATTTGCTTTTTTGTTTTTACTAACTATGTCAGATATGATTTTTTAAAAGACAGACAAAAAACTGCATGTCACCCACACTGCATGGCTTGTGGCATGGCTCTGTTTCCTTCATGCCTGAGAGGGAAATGAAGATCTCCATTGGCTGCAAATAAATCAAATCTTGTGTTTTTCTGCGCCATTACTTGTCCCCTCCTCCATTTTTTTGTCGTTGTTGTCTAGGAGCAGAATCATGAGACACTGAAATTACCATGGGTGTCTTGTTGTTATCATCACATTAAGCTTCTCCCCAAAAATACACTACGTATTTATGAAACAGATTGCAGAAGCAATGGCAGTAGTTAGTAATGGGGCTTATAAAAGGTTCCATGGTATCATAATTTAAACAATTTATGAAAGGGTGACAGCCTGCTAACACTTTTGCCAAGGGGTATAAAACTTGAGGTGTCTAGTATGAAATTACCTGAACTACAGGGGATTTTGTTCCAGTTAATTGTGTTTTCATCAGTATTTCCCTACTCTTTTGTTAAAAGATTATGTCACTGTGAAAGTGCTCAGACCATTCAGTTTTAAAATTTTCAGAAGTAATACACATCCAGTCAAATTACTGCCATCACTGGCCAACTGGAAATCCCCTTCTCCGGATGTGGGGAGACCAATGAGTCCTGATTTTGCTGACATCATTTTTTTTTTTTAATTGTGTGGCACCCCTGAAAAAAAAATGAAGCGAACTATTAAGACTCTAACACTGTGGAAGTTTATAGTTCCTTTTACTTAAGATTTTTGATAGTCATGGTAACATTTTGGTCAGCCTCTACATGCTTTTGAACGTAACACTAAGCAGTGGTTTGGGACTCCAAGCATGAACTGGAACAAGCCCAGGCAAAGCCTTAGGCACATTTGCTCCCCTTGTGTCCTTCCACGTGACCAGAAGAAGGACTTCACTAGTGTCTACTTTTGGTTTCACAGAATTTTGGCTTGTTATATATGAATCAGAGAGGGTGGTTTGAAACAAATTCTGGGGTGTTAAAACATGCCAGCTACATAACCCATAATTTGAAGTTGGCTTGTTTTGAAACCGATCAGAGTTTGTTTAAAACTATGATGTTTAGTTTGTACACAACAACAAACCAGGATTCTCTGTTACCAAAAATAAACACATATTTTCCCCAGCTGCATAGAAGAAGGAGGAGGGAGGAAAGGCAAAGTTTATGAGCCCAATAATTTGCTTGGGCTTGTTCCAGCTCAAGTACATAGTACATGTGAACTGGGCCATGATAGGTAGTTGTTGTTTTTAAAAACAAAAACAAAAAACCCTAGAACAACACACTTATAAATGTCACAGAGAGTGAAAGCACACAATGTTTTTCTACCACATCATTAGTTTTGAAGGGGAAGCCTATAGTGTTAGAATGTCACTGGCAATTGAAACAAAATACCGATCTTTGGCACCTGGATTAAAATAAAATAAGAGAATACAAGCCATCTCCCCCAAAGTTCCTTGGAATGAATGAAGTGTTGAACTTGCTTAAGTGAGTTGGGTGGGAGGTAGTTTTATGAAATGCTTTTGATAGCTTCCAAGTCATATACTAAACTGTAACATGATCCCAGTGTTGAAAGCATGGATTTTTTTTCCCTAAACCACAATAAATGCTCTTGGAAATTTAGGAATCTTATTTAGACACAGAAAGCTAGTTTGGCTTTGCTGTGCCAAGTCACATTAAGCAACTATGTAAAATGAATTTAAATGGCATGCATCAGAGCAAGCTCACTTCTGCTGAGACAGAAAATCAATGCCGGCTAAGCAGAACTTGAACAATCAAGATCAGGGATTAAATCGGTTATATTATCCTGTATTCTGGTGTGCAGAATGCTGCCCTTCTAATTAAAAAGAAAGGTTAATAGTGCAATCCTAACAATGTCTACTCAGAAGTACTCTTATTGAATTGAGTAGACCTTACGCGCTGGTAAGGAGGGTTAGGATTGCAGCCTAAGACATTTAGAAGCAACATCATTCAGACATCTCTACAGAAGAAGTAGTTACCCTCTTGAACGGTAACTATTTTTTGTTTTAATAACCCAGATGGTATATTATGTAGGAACACCATATTCACTACTAAGCAGACAAGCCTGTCTCTAGTGTGGTTTGTACTTGGTGCCAAAGAGTAATACCATTCTTAAAGATCAGCAAATAACCCGAAAAAGCAGGAAGCCATAAAGAGTTAAATCACTTTCCTTTTCCTTTTTCTTGTTTTTGTCCTGGCAAAGACTTTCAGAAGCTGTATATTATGGATAAGGAGAGTATGTTCACATGTGACAAATCTCTGCAATTACCATGGAAGGATACAGTGAGTGCACTATAAAAATGAAGGATGGCAGCAACAACTGAGCTTTAGACTTCCTCAACGGGTTGGATATGAAGAAGTAATAAAGGCAACAAATAAACTTGGGATTAAATTTTAAGGGGCTTCCAATTTTGAATGTCTCTTGATGGGTGCCCAAGTTGAGACACATGGGCTCTGATAGACACTGCTGAGCACACACATTGTAGCTTGTAACGCTTCGAAAAAGGAGTGTATTTGATGGTGTGTATTTAAGAAAGGCCTTCAAGCAGTGGGAGGCTTACGCCTTTCTGGGGTCTGTTTGTTGAAATGGAAGGGGGATACAATTTACCGGCACAAAATGCTATAGCCTTCTCCGTAGCAAATCAGTGAGCACAAAGGGACACACACAGCTTTAGTTCACTTCCTTTGTGTTTATCTTGAAACTGCTAGAGAAGTAAAGGAGGGGGAGAGTTAAAGCAGTATGCATTCCTGTGTTAGTTCTTGTTTCCCTGTTTTGTTTTTGAATACAAGGAGACCTAAGGAGAGATTCACAGATTCAGGTATTTATTATTTGTGGTTCTAGCTCACCCTTCACTGAGTGGTCCCAGGGCAGGTTACAAAAAGGTACCATAGACACTAATTTTATTTATTTATAATTAGCGCTGCTTTCCTGCCATCAGGCATAAAGATACATGTCCAAATGCGTCATTGTAGGTAATTTCTGGTAATACGTTAAGTGATTCCACTCCACCAGAAAGTAGCTGCCGGCTATGTTGGATGTCAGGGTATTGCCAAGTGTCTTATGTGAAATGACTAATGCCTTCCGACACTTGCCTGTATATGTAGTAAAATATGCTACATATACAAAAATTGCAGGAATTGGTATGGTATTCAAATATGCAAACCCAGTTTAAAGTGGGAGGAAAACAGATATTCCTCACAGTCCAGACTGGACAAAAGTAGTATTGCAAAGATGCACTGTGTGAATACTATATGTCATAGGTAGATTTTCCATATGTCATAGGTTTTTTTTGGGGGGGGGGCATACAATGACCCAAACTATTGTGTGATGTGATGTGTACAAGAGTAGGTTTTTACAGAAGGAATTTCACTTTGCGCCATGCTACCACTACCACCCCAATTATAGTTTAGACAATTGTTACAAAAATGTTTCAATGTGTATGCTCAGAATGTTATTTGTTCCTTCTCTTAAAAAGGTAAGCACTTCATTTTAAAGTTTGGAAGTACTAGTTGGCTAGTTGAGATATATCAGCAATTAGTGGTCAGATCACCATGTGAAAACTCATAAGCATCTGAATATTGCAAATTTTATTCAGATGCTGAGTGAGGGCTTCTTTTCTCTTTATCTAGAACTTTTTAAAATATTTTTTAATCTTGTGCGCTGCCCTGAGACCTTGGTATATAAATCAATCAAACAAACTTACTAAATGCATGTCAGAAGGGCCTCCTATGGGCACAGTCAAAAACAGCTTCCATGAGAAGCCATCCTTGCATATTACATGGGCAACACTGGATTATATTGGCCAACTCGACTTGCAGGGACTCAGCATAAGCGGAAGCTCCCTGGACATAAGGGTCGGAATTTCCCATGCTAGACCCTATATTAGAGTTGTCAATTAATGCTGTAATTTTGTCAAAAGGAAATGCACAGTTGCAACAGATAATTTATTTGGCCTTTGGATTCCTTGATACTCCACCACCTAAGACACTTAAGTCTTGGATAGAGAGGAGCCTAAATTTGCACTAAAATGTTCCTATTTGTACACAGAGGTCATGGCTCATTTTGATGTCTGTTGAACATGCAGAATGTTAATCCTTCTAATAGAGCAGGGATTGCCACTGGAAGGTAGATTAAAACATCTCATATTTGAGCAAATGGAACCTTGCACTTATCTGGATCTAAGCCTCAGTCTTTCATAGTAGCATGAACTGCAATAGACAACAATAATTTTAATTGATTACGTTATGTTTCAGTTTACTTCAGTCTTCGTAAACCCACCACATTCTCAGCCTGTACTGCACTATCTGGGTTCAGAAGTGTGTGCACTTATTTGCAATTGAGGTGCATTGAAATAATTGGCCTGGTTTGCATAACTTGCTAGACCAGTCTTTGATTTAGTGAAACTCACAGCTACTTGGCTTCTCCCTGGTCCTTTTTGTTGCCCGCCACATTCTGAAGCCCAAGTTTGGTTTAGTGTGTAATCTGAAATAGGGCTCGCTCGTGTTTAATCTCTCTCCACACTAATCACAAACTGAAACCAAGAGCGGACTTTGGTTACATCTCATAGTTGGTGAGGAGAGAGATTAACCATGAGTCTTGGTTTGAATGATATGCTAGGCCGAAGTTTGGCTTGGCACAGGGGAGGAGTCGTGTGGCTGCAAGCTCCTTTCAGAGCTTGCATCTTCATATGGTCTCGCTAAGGATTGGCTTGGCATGTCATGCATACCAGTGACTCTTACTTTTGAGTAAAGCTGACTCTTTATCATGTCAGGCCATCAGTCCACTTAATGCACCTGATGAAAATATCTTTATTTGGCAATCACTCGTAGCCGAGTAACATTGAATTCCATAAACACGGTTTTAACAGTGGGTCCATAAGTGACTGTGGAGGCAAGTTCTGGGTTTCTGGGTGGGAGCTGATCATGGTGAGGGTTTGCCAAGCGTGCCTTCCTCGTAGCACATTTCTCCCTTTCATCCTGAGTTCGAGCGTATTCAAATCCCATGACACATTTGGTAAAGGCTGTTCTCCAATTGGAGCGCTCGCAGGCCAGTGTTTCTCAGTTATCGGTGTTTATACTGCATTTTTAAAGATTTGCCTTGAGAGAGTCTTTAAACCTCTTTTGTTGACCACCGGCATTACTCATATATGACCATCATGTGAATATTATGTTTCTGTGAAGCACTGAGAGAACCTGGGGTGGGTTCCCTTTTGCTGCTTGTGTTACACAGGCCAGTGACCAAAATGGTTGTGACTTAACAGGGCCGGCCCTGAGGCAAGGCTAGGTGGCGCAAGGCGCCAGGCCGCCAGGGGGCGCCGCGCTGTGCTTGCCACCCAGGCCCGTCTTAGCCATAGAGGCTAGTGGCATGGGGAACCACGGTGCCGGGCACTGGAGGGCGCCAGGGAAGAGGTCCGGGGGCCATGGCTTGGTAGGGGATGTGCGGAGGCACTGGAGTGCCGGGCACTGCCAGCAAATCTCCCACCGAGGCCACTCGGGGCGTCCCGTCACGCTCTTCTCCTTCGCCGGCTGCATCGACCGCTAGTCGAAGGTCCTGCGCAAGAAGCGCAGCATGGTGCGCCTTCGCTCCGGGGGGAGGCGAGCGGGACTCCGGCTCCTACCGGCCCTGCACTGATGCTACTGCGCGGACAGAGCTCCCCCAGCCGCGCCGCCATCCGGCGCCTGCCTGGGGAGTCCGGCAGGCAGGTCCCCGTCAGCCACTGCACCACACCGCCTCCCTCCCTGCTGCAGACGGCGGTGGCTGCACAAAGCCAGCGGGCAGTGGCGACCAGTCGCGGCGGGCTCCGTCACTCTCGCTCAGCCGGGGCCAAAGGGGGCCGCGCTCACCCCGTGGAGCCGCTTCCCTCGCCCAGCATTGCGTGCCTCTCCTAAGCGACTCACTGGCCAGCCCAGCTCCTCGCGGCCGCTGGGCAGCAGCGAGAGCGCCAGCAGCAGCCCCAATGGCGCCCTCCGCTCCAGGCTAAATTTTGGGAAGGGAGGGGGCGCCAGAGGGACCGTTGCACCATGGCGCTGGATGTGGTTAAGAGGGGCCTGTGACTTAAACATGGCAGAGTCAATGAAGTGGGGGATACGGTTGTTTCTGCTTTGCTGAAGTTCAATTTAGGTGATAAAGGGGAGGGCGGGGACCAAGTACCATATTCTTTTTTGGATTTGTACTACTGTAAATCCAGAATAACTGTGTTGTTCTTCATATGGATGGGTGGTTCAGAATATAGATTCTCTTAGCAATGTAAACTGCATGAGTCTGAATACATATAATCTTTTACACGCAGCTGAGTCCTCCATCAGCATTTTCCAGTGCTATCTCTGTATTTGTAATTCATTTTTCATATTGCTAGTGCTAGCAAAGCATTTTCTCCATATTTCCTCCAGAGCCTTGAGCATGCAAGACTGCTGATGGACTAGGAGCCACTGGCAAGGAAATACAGTTAACAGGCATGATGCATTAAAGTGTCAAGCAGGAGAAAACAGGGCAAAAGATTTCAGAAGTTGAAATGCTTAAGTAAAAAATAATAATTCTTGGTAGGGCTGGATTTCCCCGTAGCAAATTTAAATATTCACACAGAGCATGCTGAACTGCTACTGCATTGTCTGTATGTTTAACCCATTTGATCTTGAAAGCTTGATTTAAAATTATAATAATGTTTAAAAGCACACTCGTGGCATTCACATCTTATACAGCAGAAGGGGTTGAAGCAGCACCATAAATCCTCTTTTTAATTTTATCTCTTCCTGCGTTTTGAAGTCTGGGGTTGGTCTTTGTTTTTCGCCTTCCCTCTGAGCTGAGATATGATGATTTCTCTACTTGCAGCTGCTGTGCATAACAAGAAGGCTAATATTCCCATCCACGTTTGTATATGTATGCAAGCCAGGACATTTGTAGATGTAAGACTGCCAGTTGTGAATTCCCCACAATAAACTAAACTAAGGTAGTGATTTATTTATATTTCAGCCTCATTTGGAGGAATTGGAAGTGTTATCTTTAGAACAAATCCCACTCACAGTATCAAATTTAGTGTCCTATGGAACATCGGTGTAAAACTTTCCCTGCTGCTAATGAAAGAAGCAAGATGTGTGGAGGGTGTTTCATGTTAGGTGCAGCAGCATCCTAATTTCTAGAATTAATTACCGTATTTGTTTTTGTTATGCCCCTCCTTTCCTTCTACCAGAGCAGCTAGCAACAATGTCAAAGCACAGTAAAATAACACAAAACAATAATTCAGTAACAAATCAGGAACGTTAGTCATTCCTATTAAAGTGTGCAGCTAGCTACCAGGTCTAACAGTGGTTCTTCCTTTACACTGAATCCCCATCCTAGTATTTTCATAATTAGTAAATAAAACTGAAATGCATCCATTAGTATTGCTTGGATACCCAAGCAATAACTTCCAATCAGAGCAGCTATGTTTCAGCTTCCAAAAACAAATCCCCTCGTAGACTCAGTTGGATGAAATGGAGTTTGCTTCTTGGCCTAAGTGATTGCATTGTGTTACTATGAACTGTTAAACAGCTGCTCCTCTTTGCCTCAAAGCTGGCTTCAATTCATTAATGGGTGGATTGATTCCTGTAGTTGTAAGTGACTTTCGAATTAAAGATAAAATATATATCCTAGTCATAGCTGTCAAGTTTTCCCTTTTCTCGCAAGGAAGCCTATTCAGCATAAGGGAATTTCCCTTTAAAAAAAGGGAGAACTTGACAGCTATGATCCTAGTTGCTATTTTGTTTTTCAGCTGAACAGCAAGCAAAATTCATGGGATTCTTTTTTAATATAACCCACGCCTTTCCCTTACCAAAAATACCAAACTACTTTCTTCCAGCTGGAACTTTTTTCTCTGTTTCTGGAACATATCTTTTGTTCATTTTTTTATTTTTATTTTTACAGAATACATTACGGAATTCAAGATAATGCCATAAGGCAGTTTTAGCACCTAAAAATAAGTGGATTTTTAGATATAGCAGCATGATAGCTTCTTTTGATTTGTTTTCTATTCTAACAATGTGTTTATAACATTTTGTTTCAGATTTGTATGGTAGGTAGGAAGGTAAGAATTTTTATTTTTTTTAGCTATAAGCCCTAACAAAACAGAAATAACATTCAGAGTTGAGCCACAAATTTAGCTCTTAATTTCCTGGCCACTAGCTTAGGCAACTTTATATGAGGGAAGGCAACATGAGGGGCTGGGGTGTGTGTCAAATTTTGGCCTCCCCCCCCCACTCCCCAATGCAGTGTGTGACCCACAGGTTCTATGTGTGTATGTACTCTTGCAACCCACTTGACATGAAAGGTTAGACCGCCCTGATCTAGAGGAACCTTCCACTTTGTCTTGTGTGCCTTGTAACTAAGGGGAAAAAATAAGTCTGCTATCTGTTTATATATTACTGTTGTAGTAGTTGTAGCCACTGAAGTATACAGCTAGAACATTGGGGTTGATTGCAGGAAACCCAGGATAAAACCCTTCTTTGTCCATAAAGCTCGCTCTTATGTTCTGTTTTTGAGAGATGGCCTCAGGAGTGCATAGTAGAGGCTTCAATTGTACCCTGAACAGCTAAATGCAAGGCTTCAGCTGGAGTCTCCATAAGAGCAGGGCTCAGACTTTGTTATTACAGCAGCAGTCATCCTTAGTCTTAGCCTTAAATGGGAGTTGCAACTCTGTCTTACTAGCTAGCTACTCCTTCTGTGAGGTGAGCCTCTTTATTTAAATAGAGCGGAGAAGACTGTGATTCTCTTTTTTATATATAAATAATTTTTATTTATTGTTCCAATTGCAAACCAATTATATCACATCAAATATTTCCAATTATACAAATACAATCAATTAAACCAAATATTATGCCAAATCATACAATTTTTGACTTCCCATGCTTCAGAATCTGGGGATTCTAAATAACGTTTCGCCCTGCCATCCTAATTCTAATGTCCAAATCTTCCTCATAGTCCATTCTATTCCCGATCTTTTCCCATCAAATCCTCTAGATGTTATTTCCTCTCATCGCAGCTTTTGAGATAAGCAGCAAACAATATTTAAGACAAAATCGTTCTTCTGTGTGGGTTTTTTGTCCAGTCCGACCTCCCCGTAGATCCCCTCTTAAACTGGAGCGCTTCTCTGGCCGCGTCGACAATCTAATACAGGCAGTCGCCATCTTGAAAGACTCAGATCATATTCCATCTTCTCCTCAAAAAGTCCGTCAAGCGCAAAGATACAGCTTTCCCAGGCGGAACACAGCCAATTAACAATATACACAGTCTCTTATAACAAATTTATGGCTTTCCTGCCCTGTAGCTGCCCTCTGCCGCCTGAATCCTCCATGTGATAGCTTCTTATCTCTCAAATTCAAAGTGCGCCACAGCCTATAAGAAGACTGATTCTCTTAGCGCTTCTGAGCTGGAGTCCTTCATTCCCTGAAGAAGGGGAATTTGACTCTAGAGTTATTTATGATTTATGGTTTATAGTCCCAATCTAACCTGCTTGACGGGATTGTTGTGATGATACCCCTTGCATAGCTGTACAACAGACCGAGCAGCCTGCATTACTGACTACCAAACAAGTGAAAGAATACACAGCTGGGCTGTGTTTCTGTAACTTTTAGGTATTTGGGGTAGCATTTTCCTTCCCATGTTGCTGCATCAATTCTTTTGTGTTTGCTGTGTTGGCAGCCAACTAAAATTTACTCTGGCATGAACAGATCACAAGTGTTTGCATAGTTTTTTCCAGTGTGCTGAGATCACAGTGGCCAACCACAAACAATGCAATAAATCCAATTGAAACTGTATGACTGCTGATATGAGAAATAGGACAATGGTAGAAACTCAAAAAATGTATGTTTCCTTAATGAAAACACATTTAATTCCTTGAGAACTGGAAAATAAAAATACCGTATGTGCCTGTGAGCTTAGCTTCACATTTCCCTGACTGAACTGATCCCTTGCCTAAACTAAACTAATTTTAATATAAAAATGATCAAATAGAAATAGTATTTTTATTTTATTTACACTTGAGATGTGCGTTTTCAGGACACACCTGGTATTGTATTGTTTTGTTGTTTTTGTTTTAAAATTTCTTGTTGGTTTTTTAAACCTGTATTTTATTCTGCCCTGGGATCTTGTGATGAAGGGCGGTATATAAATTTAATAAATAAAAATAGTAAATACAGTTGGATTCTCAGAAGTAGCCTGAGAGAAGCTGTTGTGCCTTATTTATTTTCATTATAACAGCAAATTAGTGCACATTTCTTTGGTGCATGGTCACTAAGCCACCTGCTCCAGGTTAATTCTGTTTACATACTGTCAAGCGTAGCTCTAACTTGGATGCCGTAGTAGCATCCACATCTATCACACCCGCTGTCAGGCAAACCAGCTAATGTATGCCCTAATGCTTTGATCCCCTTGCAGGCGCAGGAATTCCCAAAGTGCATACACAGCTCTTCTGCCCCCCCCCAAGGGCTTCATTTCAGTGTAGTGGGCAGATTACCCATGTCCAAAGGGATGTGCACATGCTGCTGTCTCCCCTCTAGCTCAATGGAAGTGTGCATGCTTTATCTGCATAAGACCAGGTTCAGCCCCCAGCATCTTCAGTTAAAGCATCTCAGGTAGCAGGTATGAGAAAATAACTCTGCATGCAGCCCGAAAGAACTGCTGTGTTAGACAATATTCATTTGATGGATGGCCCAACGGTCTGAGTCTCTATGAGGCAGCTGCATCTACATCTGTATCATGAGGAGATCTACGCACCCATGCAGGAGCTTCATGAGCGATGAGCGCTTTAGAGTGTGCATGTAGCTCTGGCTTCATTGCTTGCTTGCTTGCTTGCTTGCTTGCTTGCATGCCTGTTCTGATACCTTTTAAACTAGCATTCTGTTCTTAAGAATATCAGTTCCTACAATTCATATTTCCTTTCTGATAGTATTGTAGTTAACAGAGCGCGAGTTCGTCCTCCTCTTCTCCATTCTCTGTCTTCCACACAGAGTCATAAACTCTTGTACTCCACTGCTTTCTTTGATAGCAATATCTTCCTTGGAAGCTCATGTTGTGGCAAGCAAGTAAAGCCATAGCAAAATTATATGTGCGAGAGAGTGTAAGAGAATCCCAGGAGGAAAATATGTTTGCAGATCTCACCCCCTGAATTGCTCTCATTATAATAGCCCATTTGATGTCAGGGTATGACAAATTATAAGCTTTTTATGGCGAGACCCAGCTCAAGAAAGATTTAAATAAAGTACTTCTGGTTATTGTGCAGGTCAGTGTGTTTAAATAACAACCCTTCAAATCATCCTTTGACATTTAAAAGAGAGAGGAAATATTGTCATGTGGCAGACCTGGCGCAGATAAAGCACAGGGCAATTTGGTCAGCACACTGATTTGTGAGTGCATCCTAACAGCCATTTTCATGGTTTGTAATCAAGTGGGGCGCCCTTGCAGTGTGTCAATGTTTTTCAAAAACACCCCTGCTTAAAATGTTAACACAAATTACCCTCTTGAGATGCTACGATCCAATTCCTTGGTGAAGCTGGCACAAGCTAAACATTTCAAGCAGTAGGACAAGAAAGAGGCAAAGCAAATACTATCCTGATAGGCTACAGAGAATAAAGGAAGTTAAGGCACACACACAGGCACCAAAAGGTTAGTCTCTGATACTGTACTTCCTTTCAATAAGTATGTTTTTTAGTTACTATTTTTGACCTTCTGAGAAGCTTAGCTCCTTGATGTGAATTAACTGTGGTTTGACTGTTGTAAGTGTCCCAGGATGTAGCTCATGCTGATGTCCTGGCAGCAGTACCACATGTAGCAATAGGCATGTGCAGGGCAGTAGCACATTCCGAACTCTGTGCACTGTGGGCCCCTATCTTATGTCATCCTAGGATTGCGGTACTTTAACACCACTAGAATAATGCAAGCTACTCCCCATTCTCACAATGCTGCAGCTACTCCCCATTCTCAGGTTAACCCAGTTTCCAAGAGAGGGTAGCGCTAGTGTTTGGGGGAAAGCTAAAGCATAGCTTCTTTGCATGTCAGCTAGGTCTTCTCATATTACCTCAGCTGTGTGAATAGGAGCTGGGGTGGGCACAACTCCCACATTGTCAATGTAATGTACAAAGGGGACTGTTGACTTGTAATGCGGTGCTGGGGGTGTGCTTGCCAAAGACCCTAGAATGGCACTGGTGACTGGAAATTGGGTTTCTCATAAACAAGTCATGCCAGACAAATCTTGCTTCTTCTTTTTTTGATAGAGTTACAAGGTTGGAGGAGCAGGGTAATGTACCCAGGAGTAACGTACTGTACCTTGATTTCACTAAGGCTTTTGATAGAGTCCCCCATGATATTCTTGGGGAGAAGCTGGTCAAATGTGTGCAGGACGAGGTAACTGTTAGGTGGATTGGTAGCTGGTTGACTGACCTAACTCAAAAGAGTGCTCACTAATGGTTCCTCATCACCCTGGGGGAAAGTGGCAATTGGGGTGGTGCAGGGTTCTGTCCTGGCCCCGTTTTTGTTAAATGGCTTTATAAACGACTTGGTGAAGGAATTGAGGGGATGATAAGAAGATTTGCAGACGACACTGAATTGGGATGGGTAGCTAATGCTGCAGAATCAGGATTCAATAGGCCTCAGTGTTTACATCTTTCAAGTATTATAAGTGAATTTGTTTCACAGGTGGATGGTTAGGCTTTCATCTGTAAATGCCACAATAGGTTTAGAAACTGGGTTTAAAAATCTCAACAACTAATATTAATTTAAATTCACATACCAATGGAGTTTAGGGTGCAGAGGAGAGACTAAAGGCATGTTATCAAGTTCTTTTCAAGCTCTTCAGAAAGAGTGGAGCAAATAGCCCTTCAGTTGAGACAGCAGTGACAGAAACATTCCTCCCTTTCTCCCGTTAACTCCAGTAACCAACAAATAATGCTATGACCTCAAGCATATATAAATATATTTAGCACTTGCTGTGCAACATATTTATTGGTGTTTAGTGGCCTGGAGGTTAATCAAAATGAGTCTGATGATCTCAGCTTCTTTCTCAATGGACTCTACTTCATACTGTAGAATGGATGCGGCACAGTTTGTCACATTCAGTTATCGTTCTACTCAAAGCAAGAGCACCAGTGAGTCAGAAAGAAAAGATAAAATTCCTTCATGCCCTCAGTCCTGGAAGCTGCCTGTCACAGGCTATACCATAGGACACTTTAGTCATGTATCCGAAATCAGATTTTTGCATAAAACACATTGTAGGTCTCTATCATTTCATGTAAAGGTGCTTCCAGTGCTATTTTTCTAGAAAAAGTGCTGGAACTCACCATGAACGCCTCCCTTGTTCTCTTATCATGACAATGGCGCCCGCATGAGAGGTGTCGGAACTGAGTTGTTGAAAAAAAAGCCCTGGGTCCTTCTACTATATTGTATGCAGAGTGTGGTATATGCAGTTTATATATAACTAGCTGGCCCTGCCATGCATTGCTGTTGCTCAGTCTGTTAAATGGAGACTCAGAGTCCCCCTTCAGACTCCCCTCACCTTCAGAGTCCCCTGTTTTACGCGTGTTCTGTTTATGCAGGCGGATCCCTGTGACTCCCCCCATCCTTTGCCGATCCATGACGTATCCCGCCCCCTCCTCCCCCCACCCCGGCTTATCCCTGTCATTCCCCCCACCCTGTCCTGACCCATGACGTATCATGCCCCCTCTTTCCCCCACCCCCGGCTCATCCCTGTGACTGGTCCCACCGTGTCCTGACTTATCCCGTCCCCTCCTCCCCCCCAACCCCCACCCAGGCGAGTCAGTAACTCCATTCGGCCTAGACTGTAAAGGCTTCGGCCTAGTATGTAAACGGGAGCCAAGGTGCTGTTGAGAGGAAAGGTTTTATAGGTGCAGTACCAGTGTAGCCATCGCTAGAGGGTGCTGGTTTGCAACCTGGTTCTTTCCCAGCATGCACTTTTGGCTGAGTGGTGTGTTCTGGAACAGTGGTTTTCGGGGTCTTACGTGGCCCAGATGTGACATTTGTCTTTGCAAACTTTCTAAGAGCCTTCGGACATTCGCATGGAACGTTGTGTCCGAATTTGAACGCAATCGGTCAAGCGGTTTCAGAGAAAAGTGAAAGTGTGTGTTCAGCACATACCACATTCATGATTTTAATCTATGCCCCAAAATGTAAAATTTAGACATCCATTCTTTAAAAATTTAAAAATAATTTTATTTCCCTGTGTGTTACATGACTGATATATGGCAAGGGACTGTTCCTCTGCACTTTGAAAATCAGTACTTGCACTTTTGAATTGGACTTGGAAGCAGGAAGCAGTTGGTGGAGAACATTTAGCACTGGTAGAGATACGAAGTGAATAAGCTATGCTAGTCAAAGTTCTGTAATCTGTAACTGATTGAAGCTCCTGAACCTTTTAAGAGGCAGCCCTACTTTAAATATATTGTAGTTATGCAGCTGGCAGTTTACCAGGACATGGTAATCCAGCAGGCAGATTGCCAGGACATGGGTAGGGAGATACTGTGTGCAGTCAGATGTCACACTAAACCATAGTTTAGTGTGACAAGAACAAGCCACAGTGAGCCTCAGGGTTGTGCAGTCTCCCTTTTCTTTTGGCATGGCTGCAAGGAGGACTTTGGAAGCTTTCACTTCAGATTTCTCTTAACTGTTAATGCAGTACCCAAATTGTGTAAGTAGGTCGTGTTAAACTTGTTCTAGCCTTGTACAAATCAGTAGTATTGCTGTCAATAGCATGTCCCGTATTTTCTGCTTGTGGTGCACTGTAATTTAGGTTGTATTTTTCAAATATTCTCTGTGTGTGTATGTCTGCCTCCTCGGTTTGAACTGGTGAACCCTCCAAATAGAGCACAGAAGCTAAAATTGCCTTTATGATGGTCTATTTCAGAATTGTAGTTTCATAATATTATTACACATTGAGTAAAGTTTTGGGTCTCTATTTCTTTCTTTAAATGTGGCTGTGAAATATTGTCCTTTTATATAGATATCCTACCTCCATATCCTGTTTCTTTGACAGGCAGTTTCAGTCTCTTAGCTGGAGTAAAAAATTAGGATCATCAGATGAATAAACCTTTCTGCCTTACATGGCACCCCATTGTTAAAGAAGCTGTCTGAGGGGAGAGATATTCACATAACGTATCAATAGTATCAGTATATTCATACTGGAGTAAGCAGGGGATAGCAAGTCCCATTTCGCCACTCGAGGTGAAACAGGAAGTACCGCCTTTCCCTGCTGCTGCTGCTGCACACGCTACCACATCTACTGCTGGTGAAGAAGCAGTGCCAATACGATGGGGCAAGCAGTATACCTGCAGGCATGCCACTTGGGGGACTCCTGCCACCTGAGGCAGTGGCCTCACCCTGCCTAACAGCCGGGCCAGCTCTGGGAGTAAGATAATGCCTGTGTATTTCTCTTTTAAAAGGCTTTTCTGCTATCATGTAGCCTTCCAAGAAGTTCATATTAATCCATGCAAAGCCTTATATACCCGAAAAGCTATTTGCATAAGGGCTGTACAAATGTAACAATAATGTCACATGCTGCTATTGGTAGCTTCCCAACCTGGTTTTCAGCAAAGCATAGCTTGCCATTTTATCCAAGCAGTCAAACTGTATGTTGCTCCTGCTTACAAACCATGATTGCAAACTATAGTGTTATTTCCAAAGAGCTACATTGAGTTAACTCAGGCTTCCTCAGCCTCGGCCCTCCAAATGTTTTTGGCCTACAACTCCCATGATTCCTAGCTAGCAGGACCAGTGGTCAGGGATGATGGGAATTGTAGTCTCAAAACATCTGGAGGGCCAAGGTTGAGGAAGCCTGAGTTAACCAGATCTGAGATTACATGAGGATCACTCACCTTTTGATAACTAGCATTTTCAGACAATGTGTTTTCCGTTTGTGTTTTTGTCTATAAGATTTGCCTTTACCACACAACTTATTTCAAGTATATAACTATATAGCATTTGTTAATGCAGAACAGGCCTCTTGTTACATGGGAAGGAGATTGTGTCAACCTAGACTCATGCTGCATAACAGTTTTGCCTGTGTTTTTAGGACAATTTAAAAGAGACAATATTTACATAAGAAAAGCTTGATTTCACGACAGTCTTTCAAAGTTTATGTCAAATGGTCTTTTTCTTTCCCCTCCCCTTTGTCATTATCCTTTGGAGAATTGCACAACTGTGCATTTTTAATATTTTCCCCTACAAGTCATCACAAGCTTCGTCAGGGGAATGACATTGTATGCCAGTTGTCTCCTTCATATCAAAAGAAATCCTTTGCCTCTTTACAGAAAATGAAGAAAGATTGTCTTCCACAGAGCAAAGGACAAAAGTGACTTGGAAAGAATTCTCTTTGCTTATGCCACATGTTCTTTACATTTTGGGAAGTTTCCAGGGTATCAAGAACAAATTTAACCTAGTGTTAACTAGAACACTTCTTTACCTACTCCAACATTAAAAACAATAAAAAACATAGTTTCCTGTTTATCTCTGAATGTTCAGTTGCAATGTTCACATTGGTACTGTACAAGTATTTGGGGGGGGGACTCATTGCACATGTTGACTGCATTTATAGAGTAGAAAGAAAACTGCATATTTATTTTCTCAATCATACATGCAATCCTTTACTCTAGAGCAGGCATGTCAAACCTGTAGCCCTCCAGATGTTTTGGACTACAATTCCCATCTTCCCCAACCACTGGTCCTGCTAGCTAGGGATCATGGGAGTTGTAGGCCAAAACATCTGGAGGGCCGCAGGTTTGACATGCCTGCTCTAGAGGGATATATGGGAATCCTGTGGAAGCCACATTGTAAACTATTCATCTCCTGCATAATAGTCTGAATTTGACTATTCAGATAGGAGCAGAACCACTGCAAAGCTTCCCCAATTTAAAAAGAATTCAATGGTTGAGGCTACTGAAAAGGGAAATAAACAACATCACCCACCCACTGTCTCTCTCCTAACAAAGGTGATCATATAGGGTGATCCAAGGCAGTCACAATGCCAAATCCAGGCCTAAACCTCAACTAAAATGGACCAGAGAATCATCCTAACCCAAGAGAGCCTGGACCTGGAACTCTTGCCCAGGAAGGGGGCTTTTGCAGTTGGTTTATGATTATTTAGATTTTCCAGGTCCAAATAAGGTTTTTTTTCAGAAATGTTTGCACCACAACCTTTTTTAGGCAGCCTGGGACTACCTCTTCTCATCATAAGGCATTGATCACCTTGGCCCAATCATTCTTCCCAAATAAGATTTCATAAGCTAGGAAAGGCATCAAAGATGCAAGTGGTTTCACAGATCTGTTCAAACATGTTGTTCACATCCTCAAGCTGCATCAATTGGAACTAATCTAACAATGCTGGACCAGATAGCACATTGGACACCTCAAGGCGATCTACCAAAACTCTGGAGTCCAGATGATACTGGATGTAAGCAAATTTATCATGCTTTGCAAACAAAATGCAGGAGGCAATTGGTGATTCCAAAAATCTTATTAGGGCTAGAATGCTATATAGACCACCCAGAGAAGCTTTGCTAAACAGAACTGAAAGTATGTAATGGAGGCAGGGGAAAAACATGTGTTCATCTTTGCTGCCACAGAGTATCATTGAGAATGAGCACATACTAGTGATCAGTTTCATATGTCAGCTTGTGTTCATGTAATCTCTCAGCTTTCTTCATCATCCTCAACACCAGAGTATACCATGAAGCTACCCAAGCTTTTCTAAGTGAGGGAGGACATTTGGGAGGGATCATGTCAACCATTCGGGTCATCTCTTCATTGCATAGGAGCATTATTCATATCAGCCAGGAAATCCCCCAAAGTCCTTGGGAATCCATAAGGATTCATCAAGCTCCGGGGCTGGACCACCCTCATAGTTATCCTTGCAGAGGGGAAAAGTCACTGTCATCCTCAACAGGTCTGACCATGACAAAGAAACAGATGCAAGATTCCTCACTCTCAGAACACCCTTTAAACTGTTGGTCTAATCACATTTTGGGACAGCCCATGATGGTAATGAAGTCTTGACCCACCCTAGATCTCATGACCTTGGTGTGAACATCTATGACCTCTAGGACCAACAGCCTGGAAAGCCTCAGTACCACCTCTGTTAGCTCACACAGGAAGGCTGCTAGGCAGTGGGATAGGTGGTACGCTCACAGAATCCCCAATCTGTTCCATTCACTCAGCACAATATTCAAACATTCTAGATTTGCAGCTAGTTGCATAGGAAACCAGGACAAAGATACTGAATTCCTGTTGACTAAACAGAACTTCATCTTCCCCTTTCTCCTTCCAAATCTTACCTGTTGCTGCACCAACTAGCCAGGTGGGCACAGCTGAGCCAGGTGTGCCCAACTAGCCAGGTGGGCACAGCTAACTCTCTGCTTGCCCCCATTAAGGTGCTGCTAATACAGGCCAGGTCAGCCAGTAGTGAATGAGGGAGATCTTCTTATAAACTGACCTTGCATTTCAAAGCAGCATCCGAAGACCTGGCATCTGGCTGATAGGACAGCCAACACACCTCAGGCTGAAGGAAGGATCAGATAATGGAGCAGCCCTTAATTGACTGAACCACATATCCCCTACCCAGCTCAACCCTGTCCCCTCAGAGGGCCCTTCTATCTCCACATGATCCAAGTAGAAGCTAGGCAGATAGCACAGCATCTGGGCAAATTGTCTGTTTTTCTTTTCCCTATCCTGCTTGGGGTAGGGTGGGGTTATTGGCAGATGTGTTAGGTAGAAGAGCAAGGAGCGGTATTTCTGTGATTCCATCAAAGACTTCATTAAAACAATTTTGGATTAATGTGTTATAGCTCCACTCAATTTGTGTAACTGCATCTCTTTCCTTTTTTATTTTTGTTTCATCGTCTTCGTGGCTTGCTTTTGTAGTATGGTAGGCAAAGTGGAATCAAAAGAACTTTTCTTTTTAAGATCTATCTAGCCCTGGCTTCTTCTTCTTCTTCTACGTATACCAATGGCAAGCACTTCTCTCTCTTTTCTGTGCTTCCATCACTTTCTACATGTCAGCCACACAACAACTTGAACCTCATATAATATTAGGCTGTGTTCATTTTAAATTAACATGTATTTTCCATTTAAAGATCTGCATGGTACTTGATTGTAGCTTGGATTGTAGAACGAGCCCCAAAATGTTAATTACTAATTCAGTAATAAGCTCCCAACAAATCGGTCCCCTCCTCATGCAGGCAAAGACTAACTGGCTGCCTCTTCCTTAGGTGTTTGTGAATGCTAAAGTATGAAATCTGTGACTAACCACAAAGTGTCCTGTGCAGTAAGAAACATAATAAGAGCTTGTGCACATGTGTGTGCTTTCTGTTCACTTAGGCAAGGCAGCTTTCCTGTCATCAATCAGAGCGGCATTATGGGATCCAGTTCTCCCTACACCCAACCAATGAACAACAACTCAAGCCTGATGAACCCTCAAGCTGCTCCTTACAGCATGGCACCTAACATGGTGAACAGTTCCACAGGTAATGGTTGGTAACTTTTCAAGAACGGCTATTTTTTCCAAGGTAGACCTCCTTAAGGCTGCTATTCCATATCCACTTACCTGGGAGTAAGCCCTATTGAACCCAGTGGGACTTACCTCTGAGTACATTAGATTGTACTGGATAGTGCAAAGGGTTTCTCCTTGCAGCTGGTTCTGTGTTCCTTAAAACAGGAGTTTCCTGTTATTGTATCAAATCCTGCATATGTTACACCCTTAGGTCCCCTTCTATTTTTCATTGAAAATGTGAACATGGCATGTTTGAAAACTGACAGGTCTGAAAGAAGACTGCGTTTTGTTTAAAATGTTGTAAGTTTTCTGAAGCTGGTGCTGCTGTAATTAAGCAACGTAACTGACATCATCTTAGGTTAGGAACCTGAACAACAAGGTACCAAAAGTCACTCACTGTGTTTAGAATAAAGTATAACTCTCTGGAAGTCCCAGTAATTATGTTCACTCACTGAAATAGATAAAAAAATGGACATAACAAATAAAATTAACAAAGGGTCTTTTTCCATTTATATTTCTTTGCTGGAATACCATGCCAGGGATCTGTTTGTTGGTGGGATTGTTCAAATGCTCATTTGCATTTGATGTGGACTCAAACCATTCTCCCTAGCAATACATTATTTCTTTTCTCATTCCCATCCCCAACTATTACATTCATTAATATGTTGTAGTGTGAAATTGCATAGTAACTAGATTTTCCTTTAATTACAGTTAAGTCATACTCCAAATAAGCCCACTGAAATCAATGGACTTTAGTTAGTCATTACTAACAAGACCATTGATTCCAGTGGGACTACTCAGGGTATGACTTAGTACGATACAACCACAGAGGGCAAGGCTATCCAACCATGCATTGCTGTGATGGATGGCAAAAATGGTTACTCCTGTCCTAAAACTATCGTTTTTTATTTGGTTGCTGGGAATAATCCAGGAAGTATAATGTGGTGTATGTAAGACAGAGAGAGTGATTGGGTTTAATTGCTGGGTTGCAGATGACTTCTTAACATTATTTCATGGTTATTGGAGAGAGGAACCACTGTTACTAACTTGCTTTCTGCAGCAGCACCTTTAGATTTCATTTTGTTTTTAAGGCAAATCTAGCAATGGCTTCTTGTGCTTATCTGCTCAGGACACCGCTGCCAGCGAAAATAGAGTTTAGTTACCTTTTAAGACAAAACAAATTGGTTGCTGCTCCTGCAACAGTTTTGGTTCCTCTCACCTCTCCAGGAGTCCAAAGTAAGGCTAGTGGGGAATCCTTTCCTGCTGCTGCTGCTGTTGCTACTGCTGCCTCTACTTGGCTGCTGGAGGAAAGAAGCCTATAGTCTCCTCCAAAGTTTCAAAACAGACAGGGGAGCACTTGAATACAATCATTTCCTCATTAAAAGAATGATGTGAGAACCAGCTGATTCTGTCTTTACTGTTTATAGTGATTCCTCCAAACTTTTATGAAGGTGTTACATGCTGGTAGATATTATTATTTCTCCCCCTGCCTTCCCACCCCACTCTATCTTTCAGATGATTTGCCTGTTGCTTAAGCAGCATGTTTATGTCGACTGAAATTAACTGCCTCGTAACAAAACTCAGAGGATTACCCCCACCCCCCACACACATATTGAAAACATGTACAGCTTCTAGATTCTGCTCCACAATGCAGCCAGCCACCCAGCTCTCTTAAACATTTTAAAGTTTTTGATTGCCAAACATTGGTCCCGTTTAATTCTTTTTCTGACAGCTGAAAATGCACATTGTTGTCCTAGAGTCTCATTATACCTGTTTTTCTACTCTCTGGACAACAGTTTAGCAGAGGTATTCCCACATGTCTTATTTATAATGGTTTGGTGCTGTGTCTTCAGCAAGTGTAAGAATACAGATTGTTAATCAGGGAGATTTTTTTTTAATGTAAAATAAAATTGCTTCCCTTAGTGTTAGGCAGGAGGTCGTTTGTTTGCCCATGCAGCACACTTTTACTTCAGTTGAAAAGGGAAAAAAATCTATTGAACAGGCCATTAGATAATAGCTTGCTACCCCCTCCCCCGACCAGAGCTGTCCCAGGTAATACTGTGTTTGGGTTATGTAGTAATGTGTTTTGTCTGCCTGGGTGAAATAAAATTACTTTTGAGCATTGAAACTGCACTATAAATCCTGGCTTGCTGTTTAGCAGCAGTAATTTTTTGCCCCTTTTACTCTGGCCCCCAGAGCTGGAAAAATAACCAACAACAAACAGATGGCAGAGTGCCCTGCCTAAGAAGATTTATGTATTGCAAAGGAATAACCAGTTTAAAGGAAGATTCACAGAGGGGTTTTTTTGTTCAGATAATTCAGCCATTCGTTATTTCATACGGTGGAAATCTGTTCAGTGCAAAACCATTTATCCTAGCAGTCTTTTGTATGGGGTAGTCATAGTATTTTTATTGTGTTCTGCATTCCAAAATATTGAATTTTTAAAATAATTGAACTATGTATCAGAGCTTTCTTTATTTCTTTTTTATTTTTGGTTTATGCATTTTTGAGGTTTTCACCTCCATATTTATTAATCCATGGTGTGTCCCGTAAAAATATAGTATATGCACTGGTAGTAGTGCTTGTTGTGGTTTATTTGTTTCAGCCATTGACCCTAAAAAAGAACAGACAGACTAAAGCAATGGTTTTAACCAGCAATCATAATCAAGATCATGCAAACAGCCCAATTTATTTTACTATGTTACAATAATTCACACTATTTTAAATAAAACTCCACAGCCAATTTCCAACCCTCAGTCTACTACAAGAAAATAAAATATTTTTATGTTGCGTCCGAGCTTGTAACTTCTCTATTTTCGTTTACCACAAGAAATTATTTTTCCCCTTGTAGATCTAACTTGTTTCATGATTTTTTAGTAACTGCTCATGAAATCTGTTACAGTACATGCATGTTCAAAGATGACACAGGCATATAGTAGATGTCTTTGTTTATCTCCTTCCTAAAAAATTACTGAAGTAAGCAAAAATGTATGTTGCAATAGCACTCATCCAGAATCACTGAGGGCATTTGAAATCTTAGCAGGGTCAAGGCTCAGATTGAACTTAGGCAGATCAATTAAACATTTTTTCCAGACCATGAGCACATTTTGATCACATATCAGGTTGTTGAATTGACTCTGGCCAATTGAGAAGGATCGCTTTGCTCAAAAGTGTCCCTGAAGTGTAAACTTTGATTTAGCAGCTGGCAATTCTGTACCCTTGATATCATTTACAGAAAAGGCTTCCATCATTTTAGTTGTGGAGATGGGACATAAGCAACCTTGGGGTACCAAATATTTAATGGGATAGAATTAATTGAATCTGCTCATATAAACAAAGCTTCAGAAGTCTAATTTCTGGCAAATGTTTTACCTTTAACCAGAAGTTAAGTAAATGTAAGTAGATTTACAGTGGTACCTTGCAAGGCGAATGCCTCGCGCAACGAAAAACTCGCAAGACAAAAAGAGTTTTGCGTTGCGCGAGGGACTCGCAAGACGAAGAGGTTTTCTATGACCGCCGCTTCGTCTTGCAAAGTGCGGCCATAGAAAGATGAAGCGGCGGTGAGTGGCAACAAAGGGGGAACCAGCTGTAGCACGGGAAGAAGGCAAAGGAAGATCAGCTGTCAGCGCGGGAAGCTAGCAGCTGATCTTCCTTTGCCTTCTTCCCGCGCTACAGCTGGTTCCCCTTTGTGTTCCGCTGGTCTCTGCCGGTTGCCGCGAGCGGTGGGGGGCCGAAGCGCAGCAGGCGCTGCTTGCCGCCTGCCTGCCTTCCCCTCCCGTCCCCCGAGCCGAAGCGCAGTTCGGGGGACTGGCGGCGGCAGCGGGGCTTCCTTGGGGAAGGCAGGCAGGCGGCAAGCAGCAGCCGCTGCACTTCGGCTCCAGGGCTGCTTGCCGCCTGCCTGCCTGCCTTCCTCGTCAGTCCCCCGAGCCAAGCGCCCGCTGCGCTTTGGCTCGGGGGACTGACAGTGGCAGCAGCGCTTCCTCTAGTGGCTCGGGGAAGGCAGGCAGGCAAGAGAGCAAGCGCCTGCCTGCCTTCCCCGAGCCAAGCACCCGCAGTGCTTGGCTTGGGGGACTGGCGGCAGCAATGGCACTTGCTCTCTTGGCTCGGGGAAGGCAGGCGGGCGGCAGCAGCCCCGGAGCCGAAGTGCAGCGGCTGCTGCTTGCCTGGGCTGTTGCCGCCTGCCTGCCTGCCTTCCCCGAGCCAAGCGGGGAAGCGCCACCGCCAGTCCCCCAGAGCCCATAGGAACGCATTGATTAAGTTTCAATGCATTCCATTGGGAAACCGCAACTCGCAAGACGAATTTTTCTTAGAACGAATTGACTCCTGGAACGAATTAAATTCGTCTGTGAGGTACCACTGTATAAATAATGTGATGTGAAGGGGCCAGTGATGTGTACTTCACAAATTGTTCTATACAGTACAGCTAGCTTAAAGACACAAATCACAGCCACAAAACGACTTAACATACTCCACTGATCAGTGTTGAGAGGAGGATATTTCATCAGCTGTGAAAGCTCACAGCATCACAAAACATTACAGTTTTTTGTGCTCCAAGCAAATACATTGGCATCGTTATAAGGACTGGTACTGGTGCGCATAGTTTGAAAATATTTTACTGATGAGCTATTTTACCGTAGCAAATCCATGATGGAGAAACAAGGGCAGATTCAGACAAGTAGGAGCCACTTGACGGCCATTTAGAATATCCTATATGGCAGCTGCCTGCCGGCTTTGATCATTTGGTGAAGCCCAGCATTACCATTCCTGCACTTCCCATATTTCCACGCAGCTATATAAGGATGCTAATGCTGGCTTCAGCCATGTGTCTGAAGGCACTAGGTAACTGCCTTGGCATGTGGCTGTGGGCAACTATATGATAAACTTTTATACCAGAGAGCAGGGGACCTGTGGCCATCCAGTTTTCGCTGGGATACAGTTCCCCTCATTCCTGCCCATTGGCCATGCTAACTAAGGCTGATGGGAGTCCAGCAACATAGGGAGAGCCACAAGTTCCCTGCCTCTTTTATTCAGTGCTGAATTTGAAAAAGTGGGAGGAGAGGGAGATGTTAAGCACAAGCTTCCCTAGATAGCATGACCTGCTGCCTGGAAGCCTCAGTTCCCCAGAGCTTGAGTGAAACTTATTCAGTGAAGAATGAAGGCCACTGTGGCATTCACACAGGGCCCCCGGTCGTTTCACAGACTATTGACCCTGTGCCACCACTGCTCCACTGCCAACAACCAGGATCCCCTGGTAAATCACTGAGTCTCAGTCAGGATTTAAGTTAAACAAATAATCAAGAGTTTATTTCAAACAGCAACAAGCTTTAGGCATTAGATACACTGTCATGGGCGTACCCAGCATGGGGCAGGGGGGCAGCTGCCCCCCCCCAGAAGCAGGGCAGCTGGAGAGGACAGGCAGGGACGCTGCCTGCTGTGCTACGCCTCAGCCTGCTTGGCTGAAGCAAAACAGCAGCGGCGGCAGCAAAGCTGCCTCCGTTGAAAAAAACCTGGACCTGGGCAAATGAAGTGCCGTGGAGCATTGTGGGGCAGCACTTTCTGTGCTGTGCTCGCTGTGACTTGAAAGAGTGTGGGCTGAAGTTAGCCCAGGTCCAGGTCCAGGTTTCTTTCAACGGAGGCAGCTTTGCTGCTGCTGCTGCCTTGTTTTAGTCAGCGCTGCCATTAAAGGAGCAGGCGAGGCAGGAGTGCAAGTGTGGGTGGCTCCATGTGCTGCCTTGCAAACGGCCCCCTTTCCTCTGGGGGGCCTGGATGTTGACCATGCCTCCTGGGGGGATCCTGGCCACATCATTGCCAGCTAGCCAATCGGGTGGCTGGGGGGCGTGGCTGGGGGGCATGGCTGGTGTGCCCCCCCTAGCTTTGATCCTGGGTATGCACATGTACACTGTTACACGTTATCCTCTCAATCTCAACCCTGTCTTTATCTCACTCTAACTCCTCTACCTCACCACCACCAACTTCCACACACCAACCCTCACAACCACCAACTCCCACTCCCAACTGCCAACTCTAAACTGCCAAACTGCTCCCTTGAGCTGTGTCTTAAAGCCCATTAACTCCGCCTCTGGCTTCCTATTGGTCAGCCTGTTAACCCTTTACCCCCTCCTGCACAGACTTATTTCCCCAGGAATGGGCAAACGCCACAGCCACCCTGTCCATAATCTAAATTACTCTCTTTATTTCTTATTTCTTATGTACTATGATTGAATTTAGCATTGTAAGCAGTTTCCAGGGTTCGAACATGGTAGTGCTTAGCTGTACTTTTAAGTGACTCCTATATGGATTCTGTATGTCTTATTTCATCTGCAGAAACTAACTTAAATATAAGTTTTCCCATCATCCATGTATATAATCATCATCACTTTCCATCAAGACCTGAGAAAAATTGTTATCCCTATCTCCCTTTTCCCAAGCTATGTATTCATTAAGGAGCTCAGGATGGTGTACAAGGTTCTCTTCCCCCCACCCCTTTTATCCACACAACAATCCTGGGAGGTAACTAGGCTGAGAGATAGTGAACGGCCCAAAGTCACCAAATACTGCATTTTTATGCACCCCCCCCCCAAACAGCTTCAATACAAATTGAGAATTGCCCATCAGGTAAAGACATACCTGTCCTGTCTCAACCCAGTGGTGTGAACATTGAGCAGGCAACTTTGATACACATCAAAGTATGCTAACATGTACAGCAATGTGCAAACACAGCAAAAAACCCCAATTTTGTTCTGTTTTAAGCCAGAAATGTGTGCACAACCTGAGCCAAAACAGTTCTAGTCCAGTATACCTCCCCCCCCCCCCCGCTTAGGCTTTTGGTCTTAACCACTATTAGCACACTAGCTCTCGTGTCATGTGAATCCTGCAGCACATTATAGAAAGTTTCAGCTACATGTAGAAACATAGTCCTCAGGATCATGCCCAAACCTAAAACCGGCATTTGTCCTATAACCACCCATGCCCATATGTACTATGAATGGGCACAGGAAGGACGACCAGCATTTTCAGAGAAGTTCCTATTGCCCCAAATTGTAGCTCTGGAGCAGGAAACAGAAAAATCAAAAGATAATAGTTGCAGCTCTGCCAGTGGAATTTAAACAGTGCCACAGACACTGATTTAGATGACTGTCACTTCAGCCATCTCCCTGTTCCGTTACGAAAACATAGCAGATACAGGAAAATGTCTCTTAACTAGTGTAGAGCCCCCATGCTCTGAAAGAAAGCCTCCCTTGTGTAATAGGCTTCAGTGAGCAAATAATTATTTAAATAGAATCAGTGTGACTATGAATATGACAACTGTTTCTTCAGTTATAATGCCAGGGGGAGGGGGTTTATGAGAAAGCAGTGAGAGAATTTCTTCAAAAAGACAGATGAACAGAAGGCCCCCCCTTTGTTAACAATGGTGGGGATTAATTTCATTTTTGAAATTTAGTGAAAATGGTAGTGCAGTGTGTAATATTACGAAGTGCATCTGAATATACCTGTAATGCAAGTAGGTTTATAATCAATTTTTATCGCAGGCACAAAAAGTATTACTCCCATCTACTTTTTCTTTTTTTAAAAAATTGTGCTTGTGGTTTTCCTGCCACTCAGTTGTGTCTCAACCAAAGCACATTTGCAGTTTCTGCAGCCATTTTCCTCAAACCAAAGCTCAGTGTACACTTGGGTATACAATGCAGAAATCCTCAGTCTTTTATGGCGGTAGGCAATCCATGCACAGAGCCACATTTGAGCGAATGAAGCTGTTCCAGACACATGGAAAAGCTAGTGACTGTATGGAGATCCTTTACTGTGAAAAGCTGGTTAGGCTGGGCAGTCATGCAGTTTTGCATAATCTGTCTCCTACTGATTCAGACTTCAGAATCCATTTTTTCCCAGTTACAGGTAGGTAGCCGTGTTGGTCTGACATAGTCAAAACAAAATAACTTTTTGGGGGGGTGGCCTTACATTGCAGAAATGTGTGTGGTGGGGTGTTTCTGGGCATATACTCTGATACGGAGCTCTGCTGCCAAGCTCATATCACTGGTCTTAAAGTGAGCCTTTATGCAAGGACCAGATCTCAGGAGCTGAAATGGTATATGCACAGAACTCTCCCATACAGCTCAATTCAGTATGTGCATGAACTGGAGCTCCTGCAGAACTTTGGGTCAGGTTGTCCCTTTTAAAATAAAGGGCAGGTGTGTGTGTAACTGATGTTAGATTCTGATGCAGATACACATTTACTCTCCTCACAGCAACCTTGGTTTTTCTGTATGTTTTTGTCTGCAAGAAAAATGACATGAGCTATTCCACCCACCAACCCCACTTTTTAAAACAAAGCAATGAGCAGTCACCTCTCTTTCTTTCCTGCGTCAAAGCCAAATCCACCCTTTACTTTTTCTAGCAGATAAGGTGTAATTTTCCACGTTTCACTTGATACAACCCAAAACAACTTGGTACAGCATCGCAGTTAAAATTGAAGGCCACAAACTATCCAAACATTTTCTTACAAAGGCTTAAGACCACGTCAGTGGCAACTAAAGTACTGGGCTACTTGGAACATAGGTTTATACGAAGTCTAGCATGTAGTCTTGGGCAAATCTCTCAGCCAAACCTACCTCACCACTTGCGTGCGTAGTAGTGCACCCATGGTTTGCACACAGACAGTTGTACGTTCAATCTCCAGATGGAATGATCTTGTTTAGGAGGACTGAAAGGGACTCCTTCCTCAGTCAGAGTGGACAGTGCTAGGCTGGTAGTTTGACTGCATCAGGCAGCATCATCTACAGGAAGAAGGGGGAGTGAATGTAATCAAATATTTTTACTGGTTCTGGTGTATTGGACCCAGAATTGTTAAGTCCCAACCTGAGCTCTTCCTGAAGAATCCAAAATTCAGCCTAATGATTTGCTGTGGGCTGTTTTCCCACAGACTGATCACCATTGCCTCTCCTATAGGTGGCTGGCTGGACAAGCACGACATCTAGCCCAGGAATACAGATCCCTGACTGTAGGACAGTCTTATGATACTTGACTGCAGTTTAACTCACATGTGAGCCAAGTTTGCTGTGGCATATAGCTGGTACAGGACCTTGACCCATATTTTCTTTTTTAAATTATTCTGACTTTCAACTTCTTATAATAAAGCCTGGGGCTAGTTCTTGGAACCTATTCACTCTACATTGCAACTCTTTTTCAATCACAGATTTCACTGTTATCTTCTTCTTTTTAATGTTTTATATATTTGTAGTTTGTGGGCAGGATCATTAGGGTCACTGGAGAAGAGAGCGTGTGTGTGCACACACATGCCTTAATTTGCCGGAATTGTGACAATAGTGTTCTTTCACTGTTTGAAAAGGGGTCAAAATAATACCCTCAGTTTGTCATTGGACTAGAAAGCAAAGGGATATCAGCCGCAAATCCCTTGGAAGCATTCTTGTAAGTCTTTACAAAGCATTTCAACAAAGGATAGAGAAATACCTATGGATGCTACACAAAAGACTATAGTAGTACTTCTTTCTCAAGATGACATGGTAACTTAGATTCAGCTGTTGTTGTGAGCAATTGGTCCTGTGCAATGCAATGCAGATGTTGATATGCAACTGGATTTGCATCTGAATCTGCACCAGTCATGCACATTGAAGGCTTCTTATATATTCCGTCGCTTTATTGGGGTAGCTCATAAGAAGTACATGTCAAATGCTCTATAGCCCAGCCTGTTTCTCTGGATCGTAATCGATCACTCAGAATTTTATTTACAATTTTCAGATTTTACCACCCTTGCAAAATCCTTCTGCAAGCAGCTGAACGGGCCACCTGAAGATTTCACTCATTCAGAAAGCTTGCAGTGGCATCACACAAACTTGCAGCTAGTGAATTGGCAACCAAATTCAGACTTGCCACTACTGCAGTTAAATTCAAGTAGGAAAAATGCTGGCCACAAGAATGGTCTTTTGCTTCTGGCATAAATCCTGCAGCTTTCTCCAGAGCAAATGGGTGAGGTCAGAAATGCAACTTGGATGGCCTTGTGCATTTAGTCACTCTGGTTGCTTCGTTATCATTTTACTTCCATTCATAAAAAACACTGGCTGTTTCTCAGTTATTGCATGGTTTGGAAATAGACACCTTGTTCCCGTTTTTAAATATACAAGACTGAAACTACTTTTTAAAAGCCAAGTACTATAGTAATTTCTGAATTACAATATTTCAAATGCCTTGTTTGGCCTACAAACACACCACAGCAATCTGCAAATAAGCCTATGGCAGTTCAGAGATGAGTATTGAGTATATAGTTAGCTGTAAACTCATGTGGCACATGGCTGGGTAGGGTTTTTGGCAGAGCCATTCTCCCAACCTGCAGTGATGTGATGCTAAAGATATTAGCAAATTAGCACCATGAAGCTTGCCAGCTTATTCGCCAGAGTCTTGCTTGCTCTCTCACTGCTGTAATTAAAACTAATTATTTTCTAAAACATAGTAATACATGAATATGTGCAATAATCATTTTGTAGTGGGCAATCTGTGAAGTGTTTTTAAAGCTCCCCCCTTCCCCTTTGGCTTGTTCTCCCACATGTTGGCTGCTGAGTAAAACACTGCATTATCATTTTACAGAAAAGCAAAGCAGCCAAATAATAATCAGGCTAGATTTTTATTATTCTGTAATATCCATCATATTTTATTTAGTCTTTCCTTCTCCGTCTACTATTTTTAAACACATTTTGCATAGTTAACAAAAATGTGTTGAGGTTAGCTAGCTGTATGTTCCATACCAAATGTGGAGCTCCTTTTGCTCACAAACATTTGTGACTGCATTGAGCTCTGCAGGCTTCTTTTTTATTTTGGAGGGTAATAACAGAAATGGAAGTTCAACTGATAATATTTACCTATTCTGTAGCAAAAATTAAAAATGTTTTAAAAAATGCTTATACTTTAAAATTTGGGTTTGCCACTATATATTCCACGGAGATTGCAAATACTCTTAAGAATACACACACACACACACACACACACACACACACACACACACGGTGGCAACTGCATACATAGTACGTACTCTGCAGAATTCATAAGGGGGAAAGTGAAATGCCTCCAAGGCTTGTATTCTAAAATAGTAGGAAATACATCAAATTGGGGGAGGCAGAGACAAGAATAGGAAGGAAAGAATGCGAACAGCAAATTTAAAATACTACAATGCAATCATTTATACGTGCCCAGTCAAAAGTGAGTCCCATTGAGTTCATAGGAGCTTCTTCCCAAATGCGTGTGTATAAGGTTAGGCTGTAATCTGAACCACACTTACCAAGGAGTAAGCCCCATTGAACTCAACAGGACTTAGATCTGAGTGTGCAATTGCCTTGCAGCAGTTTAACGCAAAGGCCTCTTGGGAAAAGTGAGGTTTCAGGAAGGATTAACCAAACAAGAGAGAAGACACTATGCAGATATTGGGGTAGGGACTTTGATGCATTGGGGACAGCAAGGGAAAATGTGTGAAGTCAGATTAGAGAGTAAGAAACATTTGGGTAATGGACGATGGTAGAGTTGGAGGAGCAAAATTCACAAGCAATGGTAGAATAATTGGTAATAAAGGACCAAAAGAGTGAGGCAAGGTTTTGGAGACCTTTAAAGATAAGTCCATCTTGGATGAAGGAGGGTATGGGAAACCATGTACAGATTTGAGGAGGGGATCAAGCAATGGGAAAGGCAAATGATTTGTGTAGTGGCATTTTAGAGAGAAGTGAAAAGGCTGAGACATGACAGGGAATGCTGAAAGGGAGGTTTCTTGAATCACATCATCAAGATGTTTTGCTCTCAAACCTTTGGGATGTTGTAGGCTGAGAATTCCCCTCTCCCCAAATAATTTTACTGGCTTTCATATAAATACAAGAACAACATATAACTACAGTAACGTGTCCAGTGGTACCGTACATTCTTAGAAATTGTTGTTTTTAAAGTATTCATTCCTCAGTGTGAGCATCCACTGTTTGTTCACACAGTTTTATACTGTACAGAAAAAACACAATATACATATTTGATCTGAATGTTTCTTTTGACGTTCGGCTTTGAAACAGGAAATTCAGGAAAAATGCAACAATAGCCCTCTCCTACACTTTTCCCACCTTCAAAACAATGAGAAGAAAATGAACATTTCTTTGGCACACCTCTGGAAAGTGTCTGCATAAGTGTTATCTAAACGAGAATGATCAGCATTCAGCTATGTTCCCAGCTGACTTCTTTAAGAAGGAAAATAGCTGAATACCCACATCGGCCACAGAACAGATCTACAGAATAATTTACAAGTTGAAGAATGTAGTTGACTAGGTTGTAGGCTTGGGATTTGGCAACTAAGAGGCTCAGAGAAATATTATGTGATATTTTATAGTGTAATCATACAGATTTTATTGTGGTACTCAGATAACATACCACAAGGGCTAATTCAGACCTTAATTTATTAGTTGGAACAGCTGATGTGAGAATCATTCGCACTTCTGTTTGTCCGCTAATGAAGTCATATATGAAACATTGCCACATGAATCTGACCCATAAAGGAGTTCCATGGGCACAAGAGTTTGGGTCAGAACACAAATCCACCTGCAATATCTGTTTATCGGTGATGGGGACATTAAGAGGGAAGCAGAAGCAGGAGTATGTCTTGTGTTGTTCCCACTTATGATAGGGTTGCTATATTTCAAAAAGTGAAAATTTGTTGAGCTTTTCTGGCAAATTTGTTGAGCTTTTTTAGGCAAAAGCTGGTTTTTTTTAATTCCAATGTGGGCCGCCATATGCCCGGATTTTTCCTGATATTTTAACAGATTTTTGAAAATTCCACCCGGACACTATTTTCGGCAGACAAATCCCAGATATGTCCAGGAAATTCTGGACGTATGGCAGCCCTAAACTTATGAAGTAAACATCCAAATTGACCATAAGTCAACTGGTGCTTGTTCACATCTATGAAAGTACAGAGGAACCTGTTCCAGCATTGGTGACACTGAAAATGCTCTCATGAAAACCAAATCATCAGTTTCTCTTATACTGCCACTCTCTAGGTAGCTATAAACTCAGCCTTGGGCCTGGATACTCTGGGGTGCCATATTATTGCATAATAAGTATGCATTATATAGTGACTGCTAAAATGCTAGTAACCAAAGTAGCTTTTCATAATGAAAACATTCATGCTTGAGAAAATGACTTAAAGAATCAAACATAGTTTGTTACACCACATATCCAAGAGGTGCCTAATGAAGTTGTCCGCAATTTTTCAGCATTACCATGGCAAGCATATATGGTTTGGATTATATTGCTATCAGTTATTAAAGTGAGTCACTCAATAATTAGATATTAAAATTAGACCTTAAAACTGTGTTTCAGGTTTGTAGAGTGATTATGTGGGTGTACTAATTTGGAGACATTTTCTCCTATTGCACATATAGCTCATTTTCAAAACTTAATTTGAGAGATCTAAAGGACTTCTCAGCCTCTGTAAATGATGGAGTATTGATATATTCCAGTTTCTTGTATCATCAGTTTTTGACACCGAGAAGTCAACCTTGATGCTAAATCATGCTTCCTCTTTTTGATTAGCCCCTATGGGTCTTGCAGATATGATGACTCCAGGCGAGTCCAAACTGCCCATTCCTCTCAAGCCAGATGGAAAAGAAGATGGGCCTCCTCAGTTTGAGAGCAAAAAGGTACTTCCCTCACCTGCATGTGATGTTGGTTTGGCGCAGAAGAACTCTGCTAATTTGTCCTTCATTCTCTGATTTGAGCTTGCCCTTTTCTGTTCTATCCCGCATGCTCTTTTCCATTCATATGCAATCTATTTTTTTATGTTGTTTTATTTTCTTCCCTTCATTGTGTGGATCTGAAAGTTACTAGTTCTTATGGCATTGTAACTCGCGGGGGCAAGGGAACCTACGGAGTACCTTGTGGGGAAATTGAGCTACGCCACTGGGTGCGCGGGGGGAGGGGGGAGAATGGGTCTTACCTTGGTACTTGCAGCCATTTCCTCTATCTTCGGTTATAGCTTCCTGTTTTGGCCGTTTCAGCAGCAGCATACTTTTGCTTTCCTGCCTTATTTGATAAAAATAAGGTGAACAGCTTAATTTATTTTTTTCTCTTTATCTCATAAGGGGAAACCCATGCTTGATACTCCATTTAGCTTGAGGGAAGCATGGTGGCATAGCGACTTCAGCCAAGCATCCAGCAAACTTTCCAAATTATATGAATAATGTCGTTTTGATACTTTACGTAATATATATATATATTTATATGTGTATGTGTTTTCTGTGTATGTCTGTGTGTGTTTCTCTCTATATATGTTTTATATAGTTAACAAGAAAAAAAATGGTCAATCTGTTTAAACTGGATGTGTTTTTTTCATTTTTAATAAAGTTTGCCCTGCCTTTGTCCTCTTTTTTATTCCTCTACCACAGGATAGCTACATCTCTCAGGGTATTTCACAGCCCCCAACCCCAGGCAACCTGCCAGTCCCTTCCCCAATGTCCCCAAGTTCTGCTAGCATCTCCTCATTTCATGGAGATGAAAGTGATAGCATTGGCAGCCCAGGCTGGCCAAAGACTCCATCAAGCCCTGTAAGTGGCTCTGGCTTTTGTTTTGGTTTTTTTGTACTTATTATATTTTAATGCTTGCTTGTTTGTTTTATAGATTCTTTCCTTCATTATTTATCCACTAAAGGGTTTTCTTTCTTTGTAATGACAGAGGAGGCTAAATTCTGCCCTAAGTTACTTTCCTGCAGCTCATTGTTTGACTCGGTTTTAGTGGGGAACAGAGCTTGCTTGGCTGAGGGCAAAATTTAGTCCAGTCCTTTTATATAAAAAGAAGATTAAATTTATGTATATCACAGAAGTTGGCTTTTCTTGTAATACAGCAGATGTTGTGAAGAAAACAAATTTCTCATAATGCATCAGCTTACAGAGCATGCTAACTGTGTTGGTTAAGGACATTTTGTCTCAGTTACTGGGTCCAAACTCTTTGCAAAATTGTTTTCCCCTCCATTTGGGTGTTGAGTAGCATTATCATCTAAAAACAGGAATTAAACTCTCCTTTCTTAAGGAATTGGGTGATTTCTGAGTGTACATTATAGTTTGGAGCAATCATAATCTCCAAATACCCAAACCTATTTGGTGTCATAAAAATATTATACAGGATAAAATTGTATTTATACATTACAGGAAAGTTACTTTTTCAAATTGACAGTATCCACTTGCACTTGAAAAACACATGTAGTCTTCAGACAGCATTGTAGTTTCAAAAGTATTTGTTCATTAAACACAAAATGATTTTGAATAGGCTGATGCTGAAATAAAACTGCTAAGCACATTTTGCAAATCTAAGCAGGGTCTGCTATGGATTCAAATTGCATTGCAGGAGGTTGGACTAGATTACCATTGTGATTCCTTCCAATTCTACAGTTCTTTAATTCAACTAAACAATTGTGCTAGTGGAAGCCAGCACAAGTCCTGCTAATGCAATGGGGCTTCCACCCCATGTTCTCCTCTTGTACCCCCATGCTCCAGACCCAAATTGGCTCTGGGAGGTTGAGAGACACCCCCCCCCCAGAACAATGCAGGGGGGAAGAGAGGGGGATTTGTTCCATCTAGCAAGCCGAAGTGCTTTCACTGACAGAACGATCATAATGTTGAATTCCACCTAAAATCTTAACATGATTTATTTAACCACTGCAATTTCGTTAGACAAACAAATAACTTATTTTAAATAAATTTTGGAGTCCTGACAGCATGAAGAATGGGGTGTTCATGTCATCAATTGCAATAATCACTAAACATACTGAAGTGTCTTCAGTTAAATCCTAATTTTCACCAGGGCACCTTAATGGAAAAGAAAATTCCAGAAGACAATAAGAGAAAATATTGTATACAGTGGTACCTCGGTTTAAGTATACAATTGGTTCCGGAAGTCCGTACTTAACCTGAAGCAAACTTTCCCATTGAAAGTACAGTCATACCTCGGTTTAAGTACGCCTTGGTTTGAGTATTTTCAGTTTAAGTACTCCGCGGACCTGTCCGGAACGGATTAATCCACTTTCCATTACTTTCAGTGGGAAAGTTCAGGTGAAGTACGCTTCAGGTTAAGTACAGACTTCCGGAACCAATTGTGTTTGTAAACCGAGGTACCACTGTAATGGAAAGTGGATTAATCCATTCCAGACGGGTCCTTAGAGTATTTAAAGTACTCAAACCGAAGCATACTTAAACCGAGGTATGACTGTAAAGGGATTGGAGGGGGGAAATGATCTCTAAGAAGATATTTTCTTTAAAAATATTTTATTAGTATCTGATTTCATCAGGCAAATACTTAATCCAAACTTAGAAAAAGACATGCAGCTGACTCCCAAAACAGCAGCACCAGGTCTAGTTCCCACCTCCATGCTGTCTAATACAAGGGCATACCAATTTCCCGATTTTCTAGTCTTCTGCATTTCTCCGTACCACTCCATATCACTGGTGGCCATTGGCAGAGAGACACTGAATATAATGTTATTAAGGCACAGCCCATGAACCAGATGAGGACTGAGGGGCTTCCCCAACCAAACCACACACACAGGCTTGAAAATAACCTTCCATTGGAGCCACGAGAAGGCTATTCTCAAGCCTAATTGCCACACCAGATGGAACACACTACAGCTCACCTTCCAAAACTCACCACCTTCACCCTGACCTGCTGCAATTAGACTTGAAAATTACCTCCTGCTGGTGCCAAACGATGGCTGTGTTCAGTCTCCATCAATCCAGCTGCAATCTCTATTAAGATCACTCTCTCTGGCAATCAGGCATGTAAAAACTAGCATTCTCCTTTCAAGCCTAAGTGCTTTGGGACGGGGTGGGTATGATATATGGTATACATTTGGGTGCCCACTGTGACCCTCACCCACTTTTGTTTTGATGCCACTCGTGACCTCCAGAAGGTTGTCTATGGGATCACATACCCTTGGGCTGAAAAAGGTTCCCCATCTTTGTATTAGACATTATGGAAAAGGTCAGGGTTGATATACATACAGCTGCTGCTTTTAATGACAGCCACGTGTTTATCTTGTTTGGTTCGTGAAGATTAAAACATTCCGATGTCCCCAAAATAAAAAAAACATTATTTCCAGGCAAATTGTTTCTCTAAGAATAGATTGCTAAGCTTTTATCAATGGGCAAAATGAATACCAGCACAAAAGTCCCATGCAAAAAGAAAGAGAAAGGTAACTAATATTTTAAATAACTGCATTATGTTCTAGAGGGTTTTTGGAGATATGTGCTTGTAGCCCTTAGTGTGAAAACATCAACAAAAGTAGAGAGGAACTAGGGAAAGAGGGCAATGACTTTGAGTCTCAGAAGGCATATGGTGGTGTGTGTTCCCTCTAATGTCAAAACTGGCCATGCCTGAATGCTTATCGTAATGGACAACTCTACAAAGAAGAAAATTATTGTATTTTCTTGAGTATTTTACTTTTTCTTAAATGGGCACAGAGAGGCATTAAGTGCATAGAATGTCAGTCTTTTTCAATATTTCTGGAAATGCAGAACATCTTTAGGATAGAAAATATGTATTCATGAGTACTTTAAGCTGTTGTTCATCCCCAGGGGAGCCTGTTAGAAATGCATGTTTTGTTTCCGCATTAATTAAAGAGAACCATTTCAGGGGGGTTTTTTGGATAGAGAAGGTGGGAGTAATTACCTTTCTGTTTTCAATTTAGAGTAAACACTCACTTCAGATATAGTTCTTAGAATTTATTGTAAAACTTTCTCCGAACAAATATCTATGATTTGATTGAGTTCTAAGGAACCAGAAAAGAAATAACTTGGGTTAGGTATATATTCTTCCTTTTACCATAATCCTTTGATTTCAGTGAAAATTATTTCAATGAAGCAAATTTCAGATCAGGGTGTTAAACTATATACAGTAGATATATTTGGGCTACCAAATTATCTGCTTGGAAGATTTTACTAACCTTATCAATTATCAGATCTGGAGTGTTCAGGATAGCAGCTTTGTATTCTTTTTATCAATTGGCTGGAAGATACCAAAAACCATATCCAACATCTGGTCAGATTCTTCACATATTTCTAGCAGAGAGTGAGTTCTAGAGCTAACATGCTTTCAGTGAAGCATTGTTATAGCCCTGTATTATGAAGATTGTTACTTTGATTCCAACTGGGGTAGGAAAATATGAAGACACTGGGTTGAGTAATTAGAGAATTTCAAACTGGGTATCTTCTATTCTGCTGTTAATAGGATCAGTTTATGTTTACTCTGGGTACATAAATAGGATAGCAATAAATGGCATATTTGAGAGAATATGAGTGTGAGCACACAAATTTGGAACTCTTGAATTCTTCACTGTGGGTATCATCAGTATACAAAGCCAAGTATCTGTAGTACCCCAAAGGCATACCAAGAAGGGCTGCTGGTCAGTGGCACATGATTTGCATGCAAAAAGTCTCATCCCTAGTGTTGGAAAAGTGTAGAAGTGGGAAAGACCCCCACCTGAGAGCTGCTGCTAGTCAGTGTTGACAATACTAAGCTAGACCTGGTCTTAGTGTAAGGTATCTTCCTTTAATCAAAGAGATACACATTGCTTCCCTCCAGGGGCCCCTGCCATATACAGCCTTTCTGTGTACACAGATTCTGCCCCACACAATGAGAGTCATTTCCCATGAATATGTAACTTAGAGTGAACATGCAAGATAGCCAGCAATCGCCAAGGAATGTTAACAATACCCCATGTGTTCAATTAATGTCCAGATATACAAATGTGGACAACACTATACTGTAATAGTTATAATAAACAAACACTAGTTTAGCTACCATTCTGGAAATTGACCAGATGTATGCAAGATACGTGGGACACGGGTGGCGCTGTGGGTTAAACCACAGAGCCTAGGGCTTGCCGATCAGAAGGTTGGCGGTTCGAATCCCCGCGACGGAGTGAGCTCCCGTTGCTCGGTCCCAGCTTGTGCCAACCTAGCAGTTCGAAAGTACGTTAAAGTGCAAGTAGATAAATAGGTAGATTTAAAGTGCAAGTAGATAAATACAGCGGGAAGGTAAACGGCATTTCCGTGTGCTGCTCTGGTTCTGCTGGCCACATGACCTGGAAAGCTGTACACCGGCTCCCTCGGCCAATAACAAGAGATGAGCACCGCAACCCCACAGTCAGTCACGACTGGACCTAATGGTCAGGGGTCCCTTTACCTTTATGCAAGATGGTCTATAGATTTTGGACATTCACAATAACATATACAAATTACAGGATGGTGAATGCTCCCCCAGTGAAGGCTATGCAGTCTTTAGAATTTTTCAGGCACTCAAAAATCCATCAGTGATGGTACAGTGAACTTTGTTGTAGTTCACCTGTGACTATTTGTTGCTAGATGCACATGCTTGCAGAGGTGTTTTGCATGAACACATGGAAATAATCGTTCACTACAATGTAACTGTTGAGAACAGGCAGGTTTGGGATAATAAATGCACAGCTACTGTCCACGTACATCAGCATACTTTTCCAGTCACAAATTTTTTAAATACTGGATAACACACATCTTGTACAGAAATTATATTATTTACTCATCTTGTTTCAGAAGCCTTTCATCATGGAATACTTTTGGTTAACTTAATACCAGCACAATTACTTTACTTTACTTACCCTGCTGTGCATCAACAAAACCATTTGATGCTACATTCATTATTTTTTACTATTTACTCCAGCTTTGATTTTTGCACTGACTTCAGTTCATAGTTTATTGATTTTACAATGCAATAAATATCAGAATTGTCAAGTATAAAACTTTACTTGAAGGAGGTATGTTCTATAGGCAGAATCTGGCCATACAAAGCTTCTATAATCTGTGCTTGACCGAGCAGTTGCATGTGCAAAATGTGAAATTTTTAATGTTTTTAGCTGTGGGGTGCAGACGGTAGAAATCAAGCCCTCTATGGAAAGATTTTTTCCTTATTCTTTTGAAGTTAATATTTCATTTTAGAGGAAAATTGCACCCACTTCACTGAGCTTGACAGCCTGAAAGCTCCTGCAGTGAGAAGTCCTTCTTTCGTTCTGTAAATAGTAATGTTTTCAGATTATGTTGTCACTTTGTGGCCTGTTGCCATCTCGTTGAAAAGTGACTTTTCTTTATGTAGACAGTACAAGTGCCCAGCAAAGAAAGGACGGTAAACTACTTCCCATTTTTTAATGATATAGCTTTATAAGAAGAAGTATTTCACTGTGTAAAATCGAAAAACCTTTGTTTGGCCATTAAGTCTGAATGTTTCTTGTAATGGGCAATTGGAATGGCAGCAGAGTGAAAATTATTAAGGGTTATATTATTAAGAGATAACATGTGCTGCAAGTATTGAGCATGTGGAATCAGAAGTAAGAAAATATAAAAATTAATTATCAATAGTAGTGTTGGCTGCAATAATTAGTTGTTCAGAGCAATAAATAATTTCTTTGTTTGCTTCCCTGCATTCCAAATATATTGACGTATCTAAAATGATATTGTGAATATATGTGAAATATCTATAGCTCTTTCTGCCTTTTTTCAAAATTCACTAGAATAGTTTGCTGTGCAATTGTTTTTAAGGGGAAAGTTGATAAAGAATTAATATCCTCCTAAATTAAGCAATAGGAAAGACAATAAGATGTGCCACATTCTCCTGTTGCAACCCTCCATTTACATCTAGTAAACCCCAGTTCAACCTAAGTAATTAATAAGTGTCCCTTTGGTAAATATGCTAAAAGTAAATTGATACTGTCCTTTATTTCAGAATGTGACCAACAACGTTACATAAGCATTACTGTGAATAAATGAGAATTTTGTATATAAAGCAAAAAAGTTTTATAGAGCAAGGTGATTTGGTTAATTAAAAACAGTGGACTCCATCCCAAGCATGGAAGTCAGTGAAATAAGATGAGACCTTGGCAACTGCCCCAACATCAAGCAACTATTGCCATCATCGCTTTTAAGAGTTTTTGCCCCTTGAACTTCACATACAGGTGGTACAAAGGGATGTAGGGGAAGAAATGACATGTCATGTTTGAATGACTCAAGATAGTTGGGGCTTCATAAATAACACAGAAATAGAATTGAGCTCAGAAGACCATAGGAAGATCCTAGAAAACTGATAAAAGGTACTTTTGACAGCTCATGCACTGCAATAGAGTGAGAACTTTTTTAATAACTGTGTTGACTTACTTTTACCAACTTTTTAGCCAGATATAGCAAGAAACCAGATTTGGCAAAATTGATTTGACCTGTTCCATTCTACGATTATTTCTTTAGCTTTTCACTCTCATATCTGGTGGCATTCATTTTAAGGTGGATTTCCAAGCAATCTTTTTTGTTTTCCTCCTATGTCATATAGCTTAATGAAGCTACGTTATGAATGACTTGAGGCATCATCAGAAACTTGCCTTCTGAGATCCAAAGTTCATGTATAAGGGCAAAACATTAAAAAAATAAAAGGGGGAGTTTGGGCCCTTTGTTTTGCAAAATCAGATGAGCAAACTGCAGCATGTGGACAGAATGTATTGTTTGTGCCTGAACTAGTAGCCTTCATTCCTGCCTGTTGTGTGATAGCTTTAGTTTAACATCCTCTCTTTGTCACCATTGTGAGTTTCTTACTATCTTTTCCCTTCTTGCCCCTACCCCAATGCTTTTTTAAAAAATGCTTTTGCTTTAGAAATCAAATTCGTCTACCACAACTGGAGAGAAGATCACAAAAATGTATGAGCTGGGAAATGAACCAGAGCGCAGAATGTGGGTGGATCGGTATCTCAACTTCATGGAAGAGAGGGGAACACCTGTGGCCAGTCTACCTGCTGTAGGCAAGAAGCCACTAGATCTTTTCAGGCTGTATGTCTGTGTTAAGGAGATTGGAGGTTTAGCACAGGTAAGAAATTCTTACATCTTAGTTTTCGTTGGCATCCGTCTGTCTGGAGAGACAATGGAGTGCACCTCTGGGGGTGAAGTCAGACCTCTTTGTTAGCAGCACCCAAGTCTAAGAACCAGGGCTATTCTGGATTTATTAAGCATATGTGCGTAAGTATTTTCTTGGACACCATATAGATATTAGCAACTATAAAGAATAATTATGTCTTTCCACCACAGCTATAGATGATACATCTCAGTATACCATTTCTGTGAAAAATGCACAAGTTTTGTCATATGCACCTGTGTTTCAGAGCTGGTATACGCAATATTGGAATTTAGTTTGCAAGAATTCACATGGTATACACTTCTTTATCATCACAAGCACAGAAAAATGTCATTGTGCAGCTCTAAGACTTACAGGCTTTGATATCATACGGCATAAAGCAAGATTCATTCTAGTCGGCCACCATATGTAAGGCTTTCAATAAAGAAACTCACTGAATCACCTTAGTATGTTCAAAATCAGTTGTAATTCATTTTGAACCTTGTTTGACTGTATATCTTGTTCTGCAAAGAGACCACTGATCTCCATCACAAGAAGCCCTGGCATTACAGCACTTGAATTAGGAATTACTAGCTAAATGATCCTTCAACTAGTGGCTATTTTGGAAGAGAAACGGCCTTTCATTTTAATTTTTTATATCAATGTCAAAGCACTTCAACAGTGAAAAAAGGCCTTATAATTGCCATTTTAAATTAGTTTTTAGAAATGGTTGTTTATAATTGGAGTCTGCATGCTTGTTTGTGTGCCAGAGCGAATAAGTACATATTAGGTGGAAGATAGATTTGCTAACTGCACATTACAAGCCCCAGCTTTCCCCAAAATGTAAAGAGTAGAGAACTGATGCCTGGCAGAAGATACTGTGTTTTGTATAGCTATCAACAGGTTCTTTAATGGTTTTATAAGTGTAAATGCTGTTTGTGTGTTACAAACGAGTGTGGGAGTAATGAGCATTAGTTAAAAGAGGCAAAAAAACAAAAAAAGGCATTAAGTGCTGTGTTTTTAAAAATGTCTCCTGGCTTTCATCAGGTTGCAATCCACTGATTCTGCTATTTATTTATGCTAGGTTAATAAAAATAAGAAGTGGCGTGAGCTGGCAACCAACCTAAATGTTGGCACTTCAAGCAGCGCAGCCAGCTCCCTGAAAAAACAATATATCCAGTACCTGTTTGCCTTTGAATGCAAGATTGAACGAGGGGAGGAGCCCCCTCCAGAAGTCTTCAGTACGGGAGATACCAAGAAACAACCTAAGATTCAGCCGCCATCTCCTGGTAAGCAGAAGAACTGCAGGAACATTGGTCATGTTGCTTAAAGTGTAAAGGAGATGTAGTTACTTTTTGCTCTAGACCTCCAGAGCCTCTTGTTTGATTGGGATATTCCTATTGAATTGATCAAGCCGCTCAGTTAAACATGTCTTTGTAATCTTCGGCAACCTATATAACCTATATGCTTTCATATTGACATTTGCAAAAATATGTGGTGTGTTCCCCTACACTCTTCATCATTTGTACAGAACATGGTGACATTTTTGGTGGTGATAAGCAACGAAGATTGCAGTTTAGAGGAAGGGAAGACCCTGGAACAAAAAAAATACAGTAGGTTGAAGTTTGAGAGAGAAAGCAGCAGGGGAAGGCAGAGAAAGTGAATGAGAGTTGGCAGAAAAGAAGAAGGAACAGAAGGCTGAGGGGCGGAGAAATGATGGTTGATTCAATAATGAATATGTCCAAACAATGAGGAAAGGATATTGAGGGAGGTGAGGTGAGAGACACGGAGGAATCGGGAATGGGAGCAGTTAGTGGATGCAGATGGAAGTGAGAGGGTTGTGATGGTAGAGATCACATGGGCAAGGAACAAAAAGACCAAAGGCACAGAGGCATCAGCCCTGCCGTCTTTTCTTTGACAACTACTGCTAGCTTCTGTTTGGCGCTGTAGAAGTTGTTTGCTAATGTCTCAGAATATATTATTTACAGTTACAAGAAATGCAGAGGCCAGGTTTAGCAATAGATAGCTTGACACAGGAACTCGGTCCCCAGGTTTTTTTCAGATGATAGTATTATATTAAAAACAACAGCCCATATGAGCAGTGGCTCTTAGCTACTCTTTCTCCAGTATTTACCGTGTGTGTGTGTGTGTCTGTGTGTGTCTGTGTGTGTATGTGTATGTATGTACACCTGCCACAATTCCCTTTCATGGTCTGTTTAGAACTAAGAGCTCAGTTTCTACACAAGAGAAACTGGACACAAATCTGACAACAAAATCTCAACATTCAGAAACCAGTAGGAGAATTTCCCCATTTCACTACACTGCTGACCTCTCAGCATCGTCAAAGTCATCATCCTTCAACAAAAAAGACTCAAAGCAGAGGCTCCAGTGTGAAATTGCTGGACCAGAATGTTATCAGTAAAGTAGATTCTATTCAATTTGGGCTTAATCAGTATTCTGGATTTCTTTCCCACTACAGCTGTTAAATTACAGTAAAAAGATAGTATTATCACAGTGGCTGATTTTATGAGTGGGGTATGCTGTTCTTATCATATATACATCTGGGCTCTGTATAGGAATGTCACAGACCTACTGCAACCCCTTATATTACATGACCACTGCTTTGAAAAAAAAACCTTTTTCCTCTGTGCCCATGCATGAGTGTTTGCATGTGTATGTATCTGCCAACTGAGGATAAAGTTTCATTCATTTATTGAATGAATAAGAGAAAATGCCATAATAAAACTTAGTATTAAGTGTCCTAAGATTTTTTGTTCTAGTGTTCTTTATTCTTTTCCTAAATTAATTAAATCACTGGCAACAATTTAACATATTTTGAACTAGAGCAATTTTACCTTTTTTGGTATTTTGGTATGGGGTCATATATCCATCCATAAATACCTTCAAATATACCTTCTTGTCCATTTTTTTATGTGGTGCGCATTATGGTAGAGAAATTCATTTCCAACTATGATGAGAAGTATTATTTTTCCTTCACAAAAATCAGGAAATTTTCATAGCAGTTTAGTGTCCTTTTATTGCAACATATAAACCCTCTAGAAAGACAGAGAACCAAAGTAAAAAATACAGTTGCATGCCACCCCAACTCCGAGGGGTGTGAGATTCCAGGCGCCTACCCAGGGTTTGTGTTTCCTTTTGGAAATGAGGCACAGCGGAGCCTGTGGTGTCTCAATGATATATGGTTTATGTACACATACAGTAGTACCTCGGTTTAAGTACACAATTGGTTCCGGAAGTCTGTACTTAACCTGAAGCAACTTTCCCATTGAAAGTAATGGAAAGGGGATTAATCCGTTCCAGACGGTCTGTGGAGTACTTAAACTGAAGCGTACTTAACCTGAAGCAAATTCCCATTGAAAGTAATGGAAAGTGGATTAATCCGTTCCAGACAGGTCCGCGGAGTACTTAAACTGAAAGTACTCAAACCGAAGCATACTTAAACCGAGGTATGACTGTATATACAACCTGAACCTACCATGGAGCGGTTCACAGCATCACCGCACCAAGAACGGTATTGTGTCTCCAAGTGCCACAATCTTGGATTCAAGCAGAAATCGGCCATGGCTTTCTCTCTGCCTTTCCAGCCTGCAGCTTTTTCCTCTTAGTCACATCACAGCAAACTGCCCTCAGACTTTTTGCTTCTCACTATCTAAAAGGTAGAGGGGGGACCCCATCCATTTGCTGACTGGCACAGAGCCCCCTTTCTTCTGTTCTCTTGATGGCCTATCACGTTTCCTTTGTTCCAGTGGCCCATCACCCAGGTGATTGCCTCAGCACAGGAAGCTAGCCTGGCTTATATTGTAACATTTGCTGTGTCCAGGGGTTAGAATGGGTCTAACATCCACAAACTTACAAGAAGAATTAGTGTTAGGATTCCCCACCCCACCCCCGTGCAACTGAACTTCTCTTTACCTCTTATCACCACTCCTTACACCTCTGTACCCTCTTACTGGCATGAAACTGACAGATTTCAAGTACAAAATATATCATCAACAGCATTGTACTTAGTTCAAAGAACTTGTCTTTGGTCTAAATGGAAACTTCTTCCCACACACACACCCAAAAAAACTCCAGAGCTTAGGGACTTGAAAAGGAAGGTGTGTTTTGTTTAGTGTGGGAGAGGGAAATGTAAAACAGGTCTACCCCAAGAAAGACTCTATTTCTAGATGAAAGAATCTATACCTGCTGAGGTATAGATTCTGTGAAATGCATAAGGACTTGTTTCCTAATTGCCAGCATTGGTTCTTTTCAAACATTTTATGGACCCATAGGCACTGTAAACGACACAAAAGAACTCGTGTTGCAAGTTGGGCTAGATAAACTTGCTGTGGCTTCGGAGCAGAATAAGATACTACTGAAAACAGGAAACAGTCCTGTCGGTGTTTCTGCTTTCACTCCTTTGAACTACGTTTTACTAGTACAAAGTCAATTACCAAACAGATTTCTCATCAGCATCTGCTGAAAGCAGGAAAAGGGATTTATATATGAGACTAAATAATGCTCTCCAATTTCCTCCTAGCCACTTCACTGGCTGTATTTAGGATATAATTAAATTTCATTTTACATACAGTACTAGTGTTTGAAAGGTCTCACTTTTGATACTGGTTTGAACTGTGTTTTGAATCTTCCCCCCCCCCACCCCTCATCCCATTGAAAGTGGTTTTGGGCTCTAACTTCGACCAAATAATAATGTCTTACAATGTACATTGTATGCTTCATTTTTACATGTTCAGTATTTAAGAGTGAAATGCCAGCACACTATTTTACAGCTGTCCTGGGCTCTTTGAAAAAGGATGCTAATATTTCAACTTGAAAATTAGAAAGGTGTTCTAAACATGCATGCTAACTTTCATATGTTTCATTATAATAAGAATATGGACAAATGAGTCTTTGCCATGAGCGTGGCCATAAATTATTTTTTAAACTAATAAGATTTATTTATTTTTCATTACAATATTGAGTTATATCACATCATGTATTCCCATTATAAATGAAAATAAATTCTGATATATTTGCAGCAAACAGATGAGGGAGTAGAGCTGTGGTTCTAATTTAAAATGTAGAATGTTATCCTGAATATGCGTGCCAAATATCATTGTAGTATCTCAGGGGTAAAGGCACGTCCTTCTCCCTCAAAAAAATAAAATAAAAAAGGAGGATATCATGTCACCCACAGCAAATGCAACCATGTATACATAGTACTTTCATAGACATTGCATGTTTGTGCATGCTTTACAGGTGCCTATTCTTCCACATAAAAGAGGTTTCTAGCCAATGTTTTCTGGGTTTTTTCTCCCTGTGGCTTTTATATTGTTCACCAATTCATCAGGAGGAATTGGATGCTACACCTAGAGAGCAAGACAGAGGATTAATCTTATTCAGTGGAGTACAGACTTCCTCATATATCAGCCAAGATACCCTCATTCTAAGGCTCTGATCCTAACAATCCTAACTTGTTTGAAAGTGGTGTGTGGTGCTGTGTTAAAATATTTCTGGCCCAGTCATTACCATCTGAATGAATGCATGAAACATCATTGACTCCTACTCAATGAATCCTATCAGAAGGGAACATGCCAAGGTGTTGCCCCAAGGTATGAGCTTTTGCAAACATCCCTGCATGCTGTGGGGTTCATACGGCCTCATCCTTGGCTGATATGTGGATCTGTTGGTTGTTTTTCTGTTTCACCAGATAGTCAGAGAGAACTGAGCCAAGTACTTCAAAGACTCCTGCCTCTCTGATGTTAGCAGAGGGCTCATTATAGCAAATCCGTAAAAGTTTGAGACTCCGCTACAACCGAGAGCACCGAGGAGCTGCTCCCTGGGTTTCCTTGGCAGCTGAGATGCAACACGAGGAGGGAGGGGAGGGGAGGGGAGGCGGGTGTAAGCCAGTCATTTAATTAGTAAGTCTGTAACCAAAAACCCATCTATCTTTGCTGGCAGGTGGCTGACTGAATTTCTATTATTAGCTGACAGGTGATGTCACAAAATCTGTCATGCAGCCAACCAGGGAATCCCCAGCGGAAGATAAACGAGAGAGGGGTCTGGGTTATAAACAAAGGTGCCCTTTGATTGACCTCCATTCACTGTGGACATGTGATGCATCCTGCGAAACCTCCCACCGCTTCCCCCACCCTTGTCAGAATTAGGGCACTGAGTTCATGCTGTGTAAATTATGTTCCCAGCGTGGTGTCTGGCTGTTAAGACTGAAGTATGTGAATGTACTTAACCTTCAGTAACCTTTCCATTGTTTACTTTAGAATATACATTTGTAGCTTCTGGCAAAAGGTAGGGATATCCTAGAGAGCACGTTAGGCCTCTTATTAATGAAGTTCCAAGAGGTTATAGTCATTCCCCCCCATTTCCAGCCTCAGGTTTTTTTTGGGGGGGGGGGAATAGCCGGGAGACTGCTGGCAAGTAAAAGAGGTTTCATTCTCTCCCTCCCCTCTCCTTTTTATTATTAACTGGATAGTATGATTAGGTGGGCATGGCAAATGAAAAAGATGTCTGAAACTATTCTAGCAACTCACCAAGTGCTGCTGTGGTGCATCTACTACTCATTGTATGGTGACGGTCCTTTCCAGATTGCACTCCAAGCCATAAAGAGTTGAACCCAAACTTTTGACGCATTACAGGATCTGTTACTCACTTTTCGGCCTGTTCCTGTCCTTTGGGTGATGTAGCTAAGTTTATTTCAGGCCACCTTCCATCTGATTTTTATTATTTAAAAAGAATTGCTTTTTTTAATTAAAAAAAGACAGATTCAGCACAGTCTTTTCTTCCTTTTCAGCCCTTAATTCCTTGTCACATCTTCTTTTTTTTCACCTGCGCATGTTTATGGGTATCCAATCAGGCCTAGATCTTACAGGTAGTCATGGATGATGAGCAGCAACATGTTAAACCATGGCATCCACAGCCCCACAACTTGTTGGCTTTGAAAGGGGATTAGACAAAATCATAAAGGGTAAGCCTGTTCGTGGGTACTAGCCATGGTGGCTGGGTATTACCTCCAGTATTGGGGACAGTGTGTCTCTGAATACAAGTTGCTGTGAAGCACAAGTGGAAAAGGTTGTTTTGTACTCGTCCTGCTTGCATAGGAATCTGGGTGGCCACTGGGTGAGATCAGAGCCATTGTTTAGATGCAGCAGGGCATTTCTAAGGTTTTTAGCCTGTTTTGTCTTGAAGGGATAGACATTAGGAGCACAATATTCAATTGGTTTTGCCTGTTCCTGACAAACAAGCAAATTGGCCTTGCTTGTTCCTGACCAACAGAACCCAGAACGTGGTCCAAGGATACTGCTTCCCTTCCCCGTCTGAGGTTCTGATATTCCACAGGGCTCCATTTGCCCAACCAGGGTGGTGGGTGGGGAAATATTGTTTGTTTTAAGCATTTGGAAAGATCCTAGTGTGTTGAGAGAAGCTAGGTACATTTGTGCATGCATGCATGCATGCATGCACAGACAACAGGAGGGGAAGCATGAATGCCATATCCTGTAGAAATTAACTTGAGTTACACCAGATACTCCAGTCCAGGATTAATCTGAGGGCGGAGTATGGGATTGCAGTATGGGTACAATTTGGATGTGAAGTGGACGTCCTTTTTTGGAGTGACACTATGGATTTTCCTGTCATTTCTGCACCGGCATTACTTTTGGTAGAGCTGGGGTTGAGAATGTTCCTCTGACCGCCCATCCCTTTGAAATTAGTCAGTTCTGGTTATAGACTCTATAAACCACTCTATGGTTTAGAGTGGATAGGTGGGGAGTTGGAAAAAGGAAAGGCAGGGGGTTTAACAATTTGTAATTAATTTTAAACTCCCCCCTCAGTGCTACTTTAAAAGTAATTTGTGGTTTTAAAAGTGTTGATTGCGTATTTTAATGTCACAAAAAGTGGTTGTGGCGTATAGAGTAAGTTGCTTTGGATCAATGTGAGACAAGCGACTAACAAATATTAATACTAATACACCAATGACTTCCTGCAGTCTCCCTTGGCAATAATTCAGGGGTCATTGACTAACAAATCTGTAGACCTCTTGTGCACCTGAGTTCCACCATGACCTCTGAGATCGCTCTTTGGTGTATTAGTTCTGTGCAACAAATTAGAATCATATGAGCCCATAGAAGAAAGGTCACTTCAGTGATTGCTGTGGAGCTCTGGTCCTCCTGATGCTCATCAAAAAACATCAGCATCTTCCACAGACCCTGTTGGACCTTATTTATTTGGATAAAATCATCATCATCATAATGGTAAAGTTGTTGCCTGACCTGAACCTCTCCAGACTGGACAGATTATCAGTAAAAAAATAAAGTATTGGGAAGCAATACTTCAAAATCCTTTGAAATACACTCAGGTCCTTAGAATTGGCTCTTCTGTTTCACAGTTGTGGCTCAAGCCTATGGCTTCCACTGCATGCCACATTTTGCAGCTGTTTATTATAGCTAGTAGTTTCAAAAACAACAACCAGCAGGTAGAAACCTAGCCTACAAATTCACAGTTGGGTATCTTGTTTTCCTTTCTCTTTTTATGTCAGACATATTTATATGACTAGACACTGTGAGAGAGATCATTATTTTGCCCCCAAAACAAAGTATATTCGTGCTTTCTGTAAATGTTACAAGTATGTTCTACAAACGATTAGCTTTTGTTTCTTAGACTGAATTTAGTTAGAATTAAGGTACAGCTAAGCAAAATTGATGCTTAATGAGCTGAGGAAAGGTTGAAATATAGTGTGAGATGAGTATTTGATATTTTCTAGTCAACAGTTTATGAATTCTCAGCTTTTTTCAGTTCTATATTTGTTGAATCAGAAATAACCATTGCTAATGGTTCCAGTGTTTCAGGAAGCAGTAAATGGACAGGGCAAACCCTAAAGATTCAAATAGCACCTATTTATAGAACTGATTTAGTCACTATTATATTCATCTAAGGATAATTCTATAATCTCAAGATACCAGAAATCTGTCAATTCTCATATTTATAGGCTACTATAAAAGTAATTTGAGGTTCTACACATAATGAGGCATTAGGATCACTATCTTTGCAGAAGGCATCTCATGTCCTAGCATTATTAAAATGGGAACTTTTCTTCCACATGCATCACTTGAGATGACATGGTCCTTGGAACAGTCATCTAATCAGAAGATTAGTTCTGCCTTTTTTGTTGGTGTCTGGGGTAGTAGGAAGGAGGATCAGCATTCTCTCAATTTAATCGTTTCTTGTGAGGCATCTAATGATCCAGTGAGAGGATTAGACATAGGGAATGTGACCTATTATTTAGAGGTGTGTTCAGCCACCACCCTGAATCCCGACCATCTTGGCTTAAGCAGTAAATTCATGTCTTAGATACTGTATAAAGACAGGAATTTAGTAACATAAAACATCTCAGGCACCAGGTATATTCAGAGAAAACAAAATATTGCTGGGCACTTGCTCTTTGTTTCCCCTTCTTGGTTTCATAGTTATTTATTTTCCCACATGCCTAATATTTACTCTCCTGTTTTGAATCTTCCAGCAAATTCGGGTTCCCTTCAAGGTCCACAGACCCCTCAGTCAACTGGTAGCAATTCCATGACTGAAGTACCAGGTGACCTCAAGCCTCCAACACCAGCATCTACACCCCATGGACAAATGACACCTCTGCAGGGCAACAGGTAGTATATTTTCTTTCCGCTTTCTTAGAGCCTGTCTGGACTTTATGCTTTATCTTTCTTTCAGGGATGTTTTCTTGTGGCTCAGAATTCAATGTTTTGTTGTTGTAGAAATCTCATTGGTATCTGTGATATGATTGCATGTCATGGGAATCTTAACTCCATAATCCCTTGCCCCACTGTGTTTGATCCTGACCCCAGTGCCCAGCCATGAAAGAGGGTGCTATCATGGGACCTTGAATTGCATGGACTCAGTGTAAAGTGGGAGGAAGCTTCTTATAATGGTAACCCCACCCCACCCCAGTGAGTGTTCAGGCTTTCTTTTGAGATTTGCACTCATTGCTGAAGTCAAAATACAGAAGGTTTCTCCAGTCTCGGTCTTGAGACTAGCTAGTTTCAGCTTACATGTGAGTTTGCAGGCTGAGTCTTTTATTCTGGAACTCATATCACTTGCATTGCTTCAGGACACTTATGGAAAGGTGTGTGTCATGCATCCATCCGCCCGGCTGCCACATTATTATTATTCTTATTAAATTTATGTAGCACCCATCATCCGAGGATCACAGGGCAGTTTACTATATGAAAACACAAATGCCTAGAATGGTTTTGAAAGTGGGCTGTCAAAGTAAAATGGTAAAAGTGTAAAACCGGTGGAGTTTTTTTGAGCAATTTAACTCATTGAAGTACATGGCTCACCATCTAATAAGGTATCACAATGTGTGTTTCTGTTTCCATGACATTAATGCTTTCTTTTCCTCTGTCTCTTTAGAAATAGTTCCATTAGTGTGCATGATCCCTTTTCAGATGTAAGTGATTCAACATTCCCAAAGCGAAACTCCATGACCCCAAATGCACCCTATCAGCAGACTATGAATATGCCAGATATGATGGGAAGAATGCCCTATGAACCGAATAAGGACCCTTTTGGTGGGATGAGAAAAGGTATATTCTGTTTCCTAGCAACTTTATTCCGGTATGTGTACGTGTGTGTGAATTTTAGGTGATTTGTTACCTTTGCATCCCAGAGAGGTGGAGGGGAAAACCCTGTATGATAGTGTTCTCACTGTTCTCTGCTTTTTATTATATTTCATAAGCTATAGGTGCCTCTTTCAGGGTTTGGTGTGGTTTGTACAGAGGGATATTTCTGTAAAAGGGCAAAAGATTGTCAGCAAATTTTTAAAACGAACTGCTAGGCTACAGTCCTATGCACAGCTATCTGGGAGTAAGCGCCAATTAATGTATGTGCGCACCTGTTTTTTTCTCTGCTTGCAGTGCCTGGAAACGGTGAACCCTTCATGACCCCTGGACAGATGCCCAACAGTGGAATGCAGGAAATGTACAACCAGACTCCCTCAGGGGCAATGTCCAATATGGGCATGGGCCAGCGCCAGCAGTTTGCCTATGGAAGTGGTTATGACCGGAGGTGAGTGACTCTGTCATTTTTAAAACAAGTACCTGTATTTTTCTCCTCCCTTACAATGGCATTCTATACTGACGACTTCACACCATCCAGGCCAGGGATGGGAAACCCATGGCCCTCCAGGTAATGTTGGACTATAGCCAGTTGCAGCCTAAAAATCTTTTACAGGGCCACAGGCTCCCCATCTGTGATGTAGCAATCTCCTGAATAAATTAGAGTAAAATCATTAGTAAAAACTGAGTCTGTCCCCCCTCCCCCACACACAAGGAATCAGAAAGTGAGGGGTGTAGCTGCATAAAGAAATTTAGGTATGTTGTTGGGTATATTTGAATTCTTATTTGGAGGGGCGTCATCATGACTGAGCTGAAGTGTGTTTGCTCTTAGTGAACATTTTAGCCCTGGCAAACAGCACTCCACTCTTTTGGGTGATTTTGCAGACTCCTTTGCAAAAGGATGTAAAAATGTTCATGAGGAGGTGGGTGTCAGAAAGAGGGAGCAGGGCCCCATTGCCACAGCACAGTTGACAAATGGGGCATGTCCCATTGAAAGTAATCCTGTGTACAAACTTTGATCTCTGCCATGTACACAGCACTACTTTCAGTAGGATACATATCCTCATCTACATTCTGACCCAACAAGCACAATTACATGGAATAAAAGTCTTACCTTGGCAGCCAGTGAAATGAACAGCAGAGCAAGACAGAGTGTGTGAGCATGGTTACTTCTGCTTTCCCCTCCAGCTATTTAGAGTCAGGTCAGTGGCAGAGCTTTATTTGCCCTAAGTGATATCACCATGTAGCCAGGTCTGATTGTCTATATGTTGGTGATTGCTTGGGATCAAGCACAGAAGTCTTTTTAGGTATAATAATAATAATAATAATAATAATAATAATAATAATAATTGCACTCAAATAGTTTGAGAAGGGGAACAATGGTTGGATACAAATATGGCAAAATGCATGAAAGAATGGAAGGTACAGGGGGTTTTGCAAACCTTTTTTCTCTCTCTTCAAAATAGTGACATTTGCAGTGAATATCGGTGCATTTGGCACAGCACTAGTAAAACAAAAAAGCACCTTTTTCTTCTTTTCAATAAAAACAAAGTATGCAGACTATGTTTTGCTCCATGTCCCAGTAATTTAGCTTCCTGCCTCTGTCTTTGAGAGGCACTGCTCCTGTGATATGGTCATAACTATAATCCCATTGCCATTGGTTCAGTAGCTAGAATGCATTCTTTCTAAATTATATTAATACAGACTATTAGTGGAGATTCCTTCATTGCATGGAGTTGGATTAGATGACCCTCAGGGTCCCTCCCAATTCTACAGATCTATGATTCTATTATAAGCACTGGGTATCAGCAGAAAGGATCAGTGCAGAGGAAAATACATTTTACTGGTTAGAAATGTTTTGTTCTACAACTTCACTAAAGAGCTACCGGTAAATAACAAATTTGCCCCTCTCTCTCTCTACATATATATATACACACACACAATTTTTTTCAAAAATGTGAATCTGCAACATGAAACTCTAAATTATTAGAAATAATCTCTACCAAATATTCTCAAAACATCCAGTGTCCGATGGCCAAACTAAAATTAAGCTAATTTCAAAACATCTTGAATTTTGTCAAACTAAGTTGTTTTGTGATTTATTTATTTTTTACTGCTAGGAATAGAAGTCACAGAACTGTAAGTGGCATGTCATTTGTCCCTCCCCCCTCCCAGTTATATGTAGCTGTTTCCATGTTTCAGGTTTCAGTAGGCTGAATTTCACAATCAAGAGCAGCATAAAATAGGTGCCATAAATTTATTCCTTGAAGAGATAAACTGCAGTGGTCTCAATGACACTTTGAGTCCCTGAGAGGTCTGGAGCCAAAACCGGCTAGGCCTTAATTTTTTAATTATTTTTTTAGCAAATTGAGAGAATAAGTGCTTTTTACAGCATGAGGTTTCCTTTGTCATTTTTAGGTCGGATCATGGGCTGGGTCCTGAAGGCAGTATGGGAGCACCTGGTCAAAGCAACATGGTGCCTTCAAACAGTGACCCAAGCATGTACTCTCCTAACCGTTACCCTGGGCAGCAAAGGTGAACAACAATTTAATTTGTTTCAAATGCCTGTGTTAACCAGATAATTTTAAATCTTAAGAGCCACTGGGCAGAAGGTGCAGTTTACCAAGCATTGTCACTGTGTAGCCTCTTTTCTTTCAATGGGACTTCTGCCGTTCCCTGGCATCATCGACTCCTTTGAGAACAGCAGCAGAGGCTCAGCACCCATGTTGATATGGAGTGTTTCCAGAACTTACAGGAGCTTGACATCTGGCTTTTCATTATTTCAGTTTTGGATTATAATAGTATGTTCATTTTGAACTTCTAGAGAACATGGGATTGCAAAAGCCCTTTTACTTCCATAAATCAAAATAAAACTGTTATTTTGCTCCTATATACATATGAAGTACTGTTATCAACCTTTTACTTTAAATTTAGTCATTAAATGTTGAAGCTCCCATGTCTTTCTTTGGTTGCGACATTTTGTAAACAAATTAATTGAGATTCCTTGAAATATGGCTTATGTTTTTAAGTGGAACCCTCTAGGACAGGGGTCAGCAAACTTTTTCAGCAGGGGGTCGGCCCACTGTCCCTCAGACCTTGTGGGGAGCCAGACTATATTTTGAAACAAAATATGAACAAATTCCTATGCCCCACAAATAACCCAGAGATGCATTTTAAATAAAATGACATTCTACGCATGTAAAAACACCAGGCAGGCCCCACAAATAACCCAGAGATGCATTTTAAATAAAAGGACACATTCTTCTCATGTAAAAACATGCTAATTCCCGGACTGTCCGAGGGCCGGATTTAGGAGGTGATTGGGCCGCATCCGGCCCCTGGGCCTTAGTTTGGGAACCGCTGCTTTAGGAGCTAGAATTGCGGCATATACCGTATATGCACAGACTTCTCTCACTTGCAGACATCAACATGAACTGAGTCTGTTCTCTAGACCTTTGACTTTTCCCTTAAACCTCATTCTGTCAGACATTTTTAAAATCAAATTTTACAACTGTAACTCACTGAGAACATTTAAGAAGTGCTGCAGAGATATAAAAAACCATCATATATTTAGATAGCCAGTGAATCTTCTATGACTATGACATTATACATACATCCAGTGTCATCACCATACATGGCACCTTACAGTTACATGAGCAAAATAGGCAAACCCCTACCTTCAAGGAGCTTAAGATAGACAATGGAAGGGAAGACAATATAGGGGAGGGAGGAAAGACAAAGGGAGGGAGGAAATAATGCTAGCATATGCAGTTCCATGTTCTTAAAGGTTGGGAGTGAGGACTGAGGTTTGAGAAGGGATTTGAAGGAAGGGACAGGGGTAGCCCGGTGCTGTCAGCGCAGACTGAGTGCCTTTCGGGCAGAGATCTTTTATAGATGAGAGTGAAGCTGCTTGCATGCAGAGCACAGAGCTACACACACTACCATAGTATACTTTGAACATAAAAGAAATATGTCCTAGTAAGAGAACACAAGATGGCTTATTCCAGCCTTGCCAAGGAGGCATTCCTTGGTGAATCAGGTAAAGAAGCTTATTTTTCTTCTGTCCTGAGTATTAATATTCTAGTTGTTAACTATTGCCTATTCCACTCTCAGATTTGTGTCTGTATGGTTATGCCGGTGTAAGTGGCTCTGTACCTTATTGTTTGTTTATAGTGATACATTTCCAGGACAATTTACAAATTTTAAATAGCAAAATAACAAGTTGTCACCTGGCATGGGATGGACATCAAATTTGGTGCCATGTGAGCTGTTCCTAGAAAAGGTATTCCACAGGCAGGGTGCCCTGGGAAGTATCCCATGATGTGTTTCCATTAATTCAAAGACTTACTGCCCTGCTTCCCACACACACCCTAAATCTTTTTTTTGGGTTCTTCCAATTCTCTGGAGCAGATTTGGGAAGGGCACAGGGGATCCATGGCATCGTTGCACTAACTGACCAATTGCAAGAGCAATCCTAGATGTTTATTTGCTGGATAAATGAGTCTTAAGGTCGTGCTTTTAATTTGAGACGAGATGGTTTGGATGTTATATTATAGTAAATTATGTTATATCCAGTTGGGGGTCTCCCATCAAAATTAGATACAGTACTCTGCACTGTTACCAAGTTACACAGGTAAGTTCCAAAGTGTGCCTAAAGCTCTTGAGTTCTCAACATAATATGTAATAAACATAATCAAGCTGCTTACATGAAGTTCTCACAATGCATGCCTTCACATGTAACTCTTAACCCAGGGTAGTTCAACTCCCACCAGCCTCAGCAAGCATAGCCAATGATCAGGGATGATGGGAGTTGTAATCCATAACATCTGGGGGACATCATGCTGGCTACTCCTGTACTAAACTATAATTTAGTGCTAAATTGATGAACCTCATGAAGCTCAAGCAAAGCATAAGGCTTACACACTCCCCAATCTTCCTGTGCAACAAGGAGGACTTTTGCCAAGTTTAATTTCACTTTCAAAGAAAATTGGTTTAACTTTATATATTCCAGTTCAATTATAAATTTGCCTTAAACCTCTGAATAAAATATTTCTCCTGTTTACATAAATAATTTTATAAAAGTGTAATATTCTAACACTATTGGCTAACCATAGATTTCATCATCACTGAGTGACTCAAATGCAGAATCAACTTCAACCTCTCAGTTGGATTTGTTTCCACTGTAGGATGGGCACATAATTTTGACTTCAAAGCTTTCAGCTCTCTCAGATATTTGCAAGTGAGGTGAGGTGGAAGCTTGGATATTGGAATTATATGTCCCCAGCACTCTAATCAGGAAGTTGCACATGATCCTGGGATACCAGTAATTCACTCAGTTGCTACAGTATTTCCATCTCTCATAAGAGATTAAAGAAAAGCAGAAAACCTGTGAATCAGGCATACATCCATGTCATATGTTGCCTCCTACCTGCAGCAGTAGGTATGTTCAATTCTCAGATCCAAACCTACACAACTAGTTCTACATTTTTTAAAAGACTGAAATAAATTGATATAGTGCCACTGAACCAAACTGAGCTGCAGCCCAAGCACCCCCCTCCAAATGAACAAAACTTCTGTTTTAACAAATAACATTTTGTTGTTGACAGGCGGTATGGTGGAACAGAAGGGAGGTTCTGTGGAGAGCTTCAGGACTTCTTATAAACAGCTCTCCGTTTATAATTGGGAAATTGTCAGTACTAATTAGTAGCTCACATTCCTCATTGCAGGCATGAACAATATGGGCCGCAATATCCAGTGCAAGTACCTCCTTCAGGACAGCCACCCTATGGAGGACACCAGCCTGGAATGTTTCCACAACAGCAGGTAAACATTGGTGGTTGTCATTTTCTCTCCCAGCCAAAGTTCATTCTAGAAATCCATGCATACGGACATTGAAAAACAGAATGCAACACTAGGATGAATTCCACTGATAGACAGAAAAGACATTGCCAGGCCTATGACTGCATGTGTGTGGATCCTTTTGTATGGAATGTTTCATAGTTGTGAATAGCTGATTCAGTGACACACAGGACAGGATGGGTTTGTTGTTGTTTTTTACTGAGGGAGATTTGATGCCAGTGCATAGACAATGTACAAAGACAAAGGACATATCCCCAGTAATGTTGGTAAGGGGAGGAGGGCTGTTTCTATGTATACAATTAATGGGTGTTATCTTCATGCACTTCAGATAGCTAAATCCATTGGGAAAGGAGGCAAGAAGAAAAACCCCACCTCTCTGTTGAAACATGTAGGCTAGCAAGAGAATGAAGGGACCAAGTGAATATTTACAAACTGCAAAGTTGTTTGTCTTAAGACTATCCAAAAGATAGGGCAGAAAAGTAATAGCTGAGGCTGCCATTGCCACACAACAGCCAAGTTCCAAGTTATTTGTTGGATAGTTTATATCCCATTTCCCACAGTAAAACTCTCAAAGCAGCTTTCTAGTGGGAACTGCAACTGAAGCATTCCTTTATCCAGGGCCCCAGCAGCCAAGCCAACCAACCTCTCTCTCTCTCTCTCTCTCTCTCTCTCTCTCTCTCACACACACACACACACACACACACACACAGAGAGAGAGAGAGAGAGAGAGAGAGAGAAAGAAATGGATTCTTAAGTCCTGCTGATTCTTTTGTCTTGTACACAGATGATACTCTTTTGTCTCTGGGGCAGTTTTAGGGGGTGTCTGGGGGCTGCAGGGGGACGAGAGGAAGGGAAAGTTAGACTGTGCTCGATACAACCCATAGCCAACACAACACAGAGCATCCAATTACTCCCTTCACTTAGAGGCAAAAGTCACCTAAAAAGCTTAGTCTGCTGTTTTCCTATATGGGAAAATCGGGATGGTTCTAACCACCTTCCCCTGGACATCTGGTGGTGGTAGCACCTTCAAGAGGACCTCTGACATTCTAAAAGCATGTGGGGAAAGTTCTCTCTGTTTTATTTTAGTGTTGGTTGAAGACATCTTGCATCCCAGGTGCTTTTACTCATGTGATACATTCATACCATTTTATATGCTCTATTGTGTTTTTAAAATATGTCAGAGGAATTCTCATTTTCTGAAAAGAAAGTTATAGTGAGCTTCAAAATTATAGAAACTTTATCAGTTTTATGTATCTTAAACAAGAGCCTTAAAAATGACCTTACTAATAAAGAAACATTATTTTTTTCAAACTTGGATATGTAAAAAAATAACCATTTTTTTTTTACCACGCTTCACTGGAATGAGAACTAACATGAGACGTATTAGCCTTAGGCTAACTATCTTTTAAACGTAAACACATCAGAACTACCTCCGAAATGAAAGGGCTGTCTCATATATCATCTTCAAGCATTTTTTGTTTGCCACTAAAATAATCATTTTTTCTACTTGTTGTACACCAGAGCTGAAAGATGGATTTTCTTCCAATTCATATTTCTTTACTGAAATAATTAAAAAGGCATTATATGTTAATCAAAACACTAATCAAAGTATGTTATATTTTTTACCAAAATCTGTATTATGTAGCCTCAAATGCTTCTGCCATAAGAAATTAATAAGAGCCCTGCTGGTTCAGACCAAAGGTCCAGCAATTTGTTCTCACACTGCTCAAAGAGATGCTTATGGGAAGCTCACACACAGGACATGAGTGCAATAGCGCTATTCCATTCATAATCCCCAAAAAATTGGTACTCAGGGGCATGCTGGAGATAATACATAGTCTTCAGGACTTGGTAGCCTTTGATAGCCTTATCCTCCCTGAATCTGGCTAACCCCTTTTAAAAGAACCATGTTGGTAGCCATTATTATGTCTTGTGGTAGCAAATCTCATCGGTTGACTGTGCAATATGAATATTCCTATTCCTAATATTTTCATTGTATTTTAAAGCTTATTCATGTTGTTACTCCTTTTCAGAACTACAAACGGCATATGGACGGAATGTATGGGCCCCCAGCAAAACGCCATGAAGGAGATATGTTTAATATGCAGTATAGTGGCCAGCAGCAGGATATGTTTAACCAGTACAGTGCTTACTCTGGACCAGACCGAAGGCCCATACAGGCACAGTATCCATATCCTTATAGCCGAGAGAGAATGCAGGCACCGGGACAAATGCAGCAACATGGAATACCTCCTCAGATGATTGGTGGTCCTATGCAGTCATCAGCCTCCAGTGAAGGCCCCCAACAGAACATGTGGCCCACAAGAAATGATATGTCTTACCCATATCAAAATAGGCAAGGCCCTGGAGGCCCTGCACAGGCCCCACCTTATCCAGGGATGAACCGCACTGAAGATATGATGGTCCCTGACCAGAGGATAAACCATGAAAGCCAGTGGCCTCATGTCAACCAACGTCAGCCTTCTTACATGTCATCCTCTGCCTCCATGCAGCCTATCACTCGACCTCCTCAGTCATCTTACCAGACGACGCCGTCGATGCCAAACCACATCTCTCGAGCGCCTAGTCCTGCATCTTTCCCACGCTCCCATGAAAACCGTATGTCTCCAAGTAAATCCCCTTTCCTGCCCTCCATGAAGATGCCGAAAGTTATGCCCACTGTTCCAGTCTCGCAGGTTGCAGGTCCTCCAACCCAGCCACCACCAATTAGGAGGGAAATAACGTTTCCTCCAGGCTCTGTAGAAGCATCCCAGCCGGTCTTGAAACCAAGACGAAAGATTACCTCAAAAGATATAGGTAAGGGCTAGACAATGAAAAGGAGTCTCTTTTTAATTACAATATTTTAAAGGCTGCAGTTTTGTAAACTTACGTTGAGAAATTACCTTTGCTAAATTGCAACCATGGCCAGAGTTTCATAGCAGGAGTGACCATTTTCATCCCACCACTTAATCTACTTATATGAAGAAGGGCACTGCTTACTTAGGCAAGAAGTTACTGTAACTCTGTATTTTATTAAAGTTTTCATATTAGGTGCTGTCCTCCTGCTGTTTTTGACATTTGGTTTCTTCCTGAAATAAGCAGGATTTATGTGGTTTCATTGTGGCTCAGGGGAGCTAGAATCCAACAACTAATGAAGGGGACACCGTTTTGGTTACTTCTGGATCATTTGGTTACTTCTATGGCCATTTTTCACTCCCTCTTCCCCAAGAGGAAATTCAAAGTATACTTTGGATAACCAAAATATACTTTGCTTACTTACAAGCGTGCATTTTGAGTAGACATTATGAGGGCTTAGAAGATAACATGATTATGCAGAAAAAGAAGTATCTGTAGAGCACTCAAAAAATCCAAGCTGGGTCTGAGAACTGCAAGATTAAATCTTATTTTCCTCAAATCCTAACAGTTCTTCAAAAGTGCACCCTGAAGTGGACACCAACACACAGCCTTGTGTACATTCCTTAGTTAGCTTGAAACAAAGGATAGCCAAAAGCCTTATTAATCAAACATATTTTGTTCCTCTCAACTCCTAATGCTTAAGAGTGGATCATCTATTTAATTCACGTAACGGAGCATGATAGCTAACGACTATGTTTGTTAGCCATAGATTAACCTTCTGTGCTGTTTTATTCAGCCAGTTCTCAAAATAGCAACATGGTTTTTTTCATCTTAAATAGGCAGTTTTTCCTGTTGTATTTAATATAATTCAGTGTTGTGTCCAGTGGAAGGCATGCTAGTGAATTCTGGATATGAGAGTTGCCATTCCTGAACCTAACAAGGGAACTGTGACTATTCATATCATAGTCTGGAATAAAAGCATTCCTTCTTCTCACTGATTTAAAATCCATGTCATTTGAAATCTAGCCTCGGATCTCCTTTAGACAGAATGCTTATTAATGCTTTGTGTTCTTATTTTCCAGTGACTCCTGAGGCTTGGAGGGTGATGATGTCACTTAAATCAGGCCTTCTTGCTGAAAGTACTTGGGCTTTAGATACTATTAATATCCTTCTGTATGATGACAGTACTGTTGCTACTTTCAATCTCTCTCAGGTAGGTTTGATATTTCTTTGGAAGTCTGTTAATCTGAAACCTCCTAATGCCACATTAGATGATGATAGATAGATAGATAGATAGATAGATAGATAGATAGATAGATAGATACGGTAGATAGATATTTCCCTTCATCTAAAATGGTCATAGGGCAGTTGACAACAAAATAAGGCAGTACAAAACATGTTGCATAATAAGAAAGAGCATTAGCAATTCATGGTGGGCCATAGCTCAGTGGTAGAGTATATGTTTTTTCTGCAGAAGGCCGTAGCTTTCTGCAGAAGAAAGCTTTTCCATGTTGGACAGGGAGTATTCCCATATGAAACCCTGGGAGAGATGCTGCCACTCAGTGTAGGCAATAGCTGGGCTAGATGGACCAGTGGTCTCACCTGATATAAGGCTGATCCCCATGGAGTTCAATGGTATGCTTTTCTGTACAAGATTAGCAATTCACATAAAATACATAAGTCACATCATTAGCAGCACCATAACTTTAAAGTGATTTTACCCCATCCTCTAAAGCTTAACAAAATGTTGAATTATTACCTGCCATTTAATAAATACAAAGTGAGGCTGAAACATAGAATCTCCACTGAAAACACCACTCAAATGCCGTAGTCAAGGCCCCAAAGACTGACCCTTTAAAATTAAATCAGTAATTTTTTATCAAAGCTCTCTTACAGCGGCTTGGTTCCTAAGATGTGAGAACAGACCCCTTCTCGCAGCAGGGTTTTCCAGTTCCCTCTTTCCCTCAGCTCCTCAACTAAAAGACACTGTTGAGAATCAAGGGGCCCTCTCAAACAGAACAGGGTACAGGAAGCTGCACTTGGATGGGGGAATCAGAAAAAAGTGCTTTGTACAAGAGCATCTTTGAATCCAAGCCAATATTTTTTCCTAGTTGAACATTTATGTTGCATATAGCTTTCACTAACAGCAGGAAGAACTCAAGTTGGCCTTGGATGGAGCACATCCGTTGGTAAATAAAAGCCTTCAAGAGCTTATCACGGACATGAAAACTATCTTGGCTACTACTAATATATTGCCAGCTCTTCCTTAACTTGAAGACTAAAGTGCGTCACAGAATTAGGAAAGGTGTGGGGGATGGGAGATGAAAAAAGATTTAAATAATTATTTGCATATGACATGACAGGTCACTTTTTGTGGGGCCACACTTTCAAGAGACTTCATTTCTTCCAGAACCAAGCCTCTTGCACCCACCTTCTTTTTGCAAATCGATGTTATATTTCAAGTGAAAGTAAATTTCTACAAATTCTACTAAAAAAAATTTCTACTAAATATCACAAGATATCACTAGAGAAGACTGATTTCTTTGATGCAAAAGACATGCACTATAGGGATTAAGAAGCAGTATGAAAACCCTTTTGTGATCTGCCACTGCTGTTAGATTCCTTGCAGGGTGAGAATTGTAAGTGTGGCAATTATTCTGGCTTGGTTCTTTATTCACAAGTAGTTATGAGTGCATCATTTCATGCAATATGGAACAATAAACAGGTTTGTAAATAGCCACTTGCTTGATCACCTGAAATGAGTAGTCATCATTTCCAGGACACCAGACAGGAAAGCTTTTGTAAATTAGAAAAGAATTGTTTTTACTTTTTTTGCTTTTAGAGCACTGAAGTGCCGTAAGTCACATTATAGATATGTATGTTGACGGGCTACTACCAACATTTATGAGCTGGAAAATTGGGATTATGAGCCAGCTCAAATCCATATTCAGCATCTATTTCTCCGTCTAAGTTCCTTCACATGGTTGGTGTGTGGATAAATTTCAATAAATGCATGTGGTTTCAATAAATGCATGTGGTATAGAATGTGTCTTTGCAATAATGTCAGCAAAATAGAAATTAATGAATTTTAAGAAGCAAATGGCCATGGCAAAGTGACCTCACTCACTCTGACTTCAAATGTGCTTTCCTTGTACCCCTGTATTTAGCCCCATTCCACTAAGAAAACATTACAAGGACACAGCGTAAGTGGAGTTGTATCTATAGGTTCTGTTCCTCTGAGGGCAGAGGGAAGACTCTTTATTCCAGAGGAAGACTCAGTTCGTGTGCCTGTGTGTGTGTGTTTTAATAATTGTGACTGTTTTGTAAGATCCCCTGGTGGGGGAAAAGTTCAATTGTGGGATAAAATAAAATAAAAAATAAAATAAATTTTAATATTAAATTAAATATTAAATACACCGACAGTTTGGGGATTTCCTTTATAATGTGAGAACTACAAGGGTTATGAATACTTTATATTTTTATTACTCCATTAAATCTTTTTAGTATTCCCAGATCACTAAATGCCTACATTTAGAGAACGCCCCAACAAGGTTTGTTTTATGTCTAAAATGAAGAGTAAATTAATATCTTTCTGAAAGTATGCCTACTGCTGCCAACACAATTCCATGTTCCCTGAAATGTTCCTCTTAACATTCTTATGTTATTTTTTGTTTGTTCAGTTATCTGGCTTTCTTGAGCTTTTGGTGGAATACTTTAGAAAATGCCTGATAGATATATTTGGAATCCTCATGGAATATGAAGTCGGACATCCAGGACCAAAAATACTTGATCATAATTCAGCCCAGAAAGAGGATGCCCAGTCTGCAATGCAGGAAGCCAGCAAAGAAGAAAACAATGATGAATGTATTGATTATTTTGGTGAATTTGAGGATGAGGAAGAGGAAGAAGAGGAAAATGAGAACCCTGGAGAAGAGAAGAGCACTGTTCTTGTCCCCCCTGGTGCCATTGCTGATCCAAGTGAGAGGCCAAAACAAGCCAGTAAGTTTGACAAGCTGCCAATAAAAATTGTAAAGAAAAACAACTTATTTGTTGTTGACCGATCTGACCAGCTGGGGCGTGTTCAGGAATTCAACAGTGGACTTCTCCACTGGCAGCTGGGTGGGGGTGATACAACTGAACACATCCAGACCCACTTTGAGAGTAAGATGGAGATTCCTCCTCGCAGGAAGCCGCCTCTTCCATCCAACTCTTCAAGTAAAAAGAAGATTGTGGAGGGGAAAAGAGAACCTGAGGAACAGCAAGACAAAAGCATATCAGCCACCATTGACGATGTCTTGTCAGCTCGCCCAGGAGCACTGTCTGAAGACTCAGACTCTAGTTCTCAGACAGATAGCAGTAAATTTCCATTTGGGATCCACCAAGCCAAAAGTCATCGGAATATCAAGTTGCTAGAGGATGAGCCACGGAGTCGAGATGAGACTCCTCTATGCACCATAACTCACTGGCAGGACTCTTTGGCCAAACGTTGCATCTGTGTGTCAAACATTGTCCGCAGCTTGTCTTTTGTGCCTGGCAATGATGCTGAAATGTCAAAACATCCGGGCTTGGTGCTGATCTTAGGAAAGTTGATACTTCTCCATCATGAACACCCAGAAAGAAAGCGTGCACCACAGACATATGAAAAAGAGGAAGAGGCGGACAAAGGGGTGGCCTGCAGCAAGGATGAGTGGTGGTGGGACTGTCTTGAGGTCTTGAGGGATAATACATTGGTCACATTAGCCAACATTTCTGGGCAGCTAGACTTATCTGCTTACACAGAAAGCATCTGTTTGCCAATTTTGGATGGCTTACTGCACTGGATGGTGTGCCCATCTGCAGAGGCACAGGATCCTTTTCCAACTGTGGGGCCCAACTCAGTCCTGTCGCCTCAGAGACTTGTACTGGAAACCCTGTGTAAACTCAGTATCCAAGACAATAATGTGGACCTTATCTTGGCCACTCCCCCATTCAGTCGTCAGGAGAAACTCTATGCTACTTTAGTTAGGTACGTTGGGGACCGCAAAAATCCAGTCTGCCGAGAAATGTCCATGGCACTCTTATCGAACCTTGCCCAGGGGGACACATTAGCAGCAAGGGCGATTGCTGTGCAGAAGGGAAGCATCGGAAACTTGATAAGCTTCCTTGAGGATGGGGTCACTATGGCCCAGTACCAGCAGAGCCAGCATAACCTCATGCACATGCAGCCCCCGCCTCTGGAGCCACCTAGCGTAGACATGATGTGCAGGGCAGCCAAGGCTTTGCTGGCCATGGCCCGGGTGGAGGAGAATCGCTCAGAGTTCCTTTTGCACGAAGGACGTTTGCTGGATATCTCAATATCTGCTGTCCTGAACTCTCTGGTTGCATCTGTCATCTGTGATGTACTTTTTCAGATTGGGCAGTTATGACATAAGTGAGAAGCCAAGCATGTGTGAGTGGAGATTAGAGGGTCACATATAACTGGCTGTTTTCTGTACTTGTTTATCCAGTGTAGGAAGAAGGAAAAAAAGAATCTTTGCTCCTCTGCCCCATTCACTATTTACCAATTGGGAATTAAAAAAAAAATTAATTTGAACAGTTATGGAATTAATATTTGCTGTCTATGTGTATAAGTACATCTTTTTATTTTATTTTTTTAACCAAAGTCTGTCTAGTACATTCAAAGGTCACACTTCTTTTCCATAGATATCCTTTTCAAAAAAAAATATTTTTTATTTTTTTGCATGTTTGTATCACATATTTTTTGGGAGGGGAAGCAAACTTGGGATACTGAGGGTTAAAATGTTGCAAAACATTTTTTGAGAGGCGGGGGGAGGGAGGCTCACAACTCTGAAGCGCAAAAGTGGGGGAAATATATTAAGTTACTGTGTGTTTTATTTTTGAAGAATGAAAGAAAACCCAACCACCCTTTATGCCATTGCCCAAAGCACTCTGTGCAATAGAAGAAAGTTAGTGATGTAGGTGTAGCAGATCAAGGAAGGGGGTCGGTCCGTAGTCTGCATATGAAATTATCTTGGTTTCTCTGCAGGAGAATGGTTACATTAGGCTAGGAGCAAAACAAATTCTTTAGGAAAGTTAAAACACAAACCTGAAGACGATCAACATAAATTGCTTCCTCACCAGAACTGTCACATCAGTATCTATTGTTTGACCTTCCACAGTGACAGTTCTTCACAATTCCTTTTAATCATTTTAAATATTTTTTTATTGCCTATGGGCCGTGATGTATATAGAAGTTGTACATTAAACATACCCTCATCTCTCTTTTTTAAAATACGTACAAGGATTTTTTTTCATGATGTGGTAACTACAAAGTGATGGTAGACTTAATTTTATTATTATTATTATAATTATTATTATTATTATTTTGTTCGGGCCATGTCTCTAAAAAACAGTAACAGGAAAACACCACCACGAGGGTAATGTACAAGTTTCTGTATGTATAAAGTCATGCTCTATTTCGGGAGAGCAGTTGCTCACAACTTGCTTTATAAATCAAGATGTGGAAATGGTTACTTATGGATTGATTTAAGAAATTGGTTACCAGTCTACAGGAAAAATAATACTTATACAGGAAAAAAGGAAGAAACACAACTTCAAAGATTTTTCAGTGAGAAGAATCCGCATTTGTATTTCAAAATAATGTAGTTTAAAAAAAGACAAAAAAACTTGATGTAAATTCCTCCTTTTCCTCTGGCTTAATGAATATCATTTATTCAGTATAAAATCTTTATATGTTCCACATGTTAAGAATAAATGTACATTAAATCTTGTTAAGCACTGTGATGGGTGTTCTTGAATAATGTTCTCATTTCACCATAAGGTCAAACCAGTTCAGTTAGTAAGAGGGAAGCTTACTATTTTCCTCTTAGCCGTGATGGTTGAGCATGAAGTCTTTTCATCTGATGTTGCAACAAGCACAGAAATAATGGCTGCTAGTCAGTATTTGCAAAAAACAGACCAAAATGGTGGAATTTTTTGACTTACAAAAAGCAAATGAGAATTACCTGCTGATCATTTCCACTGTACGTCCATAAAGGATGCTACATTCAAGGGTGGAAGTAAGTGTTTGAATAAAATAACCATTGTTAAAATATATTTATATCTGGCAGTAATTAGTAGGAAAGAGCCAGCTCATACGCTGATCATACCCTTTATAGACATCCAGAAGCTTGATCCAGTGTTGTTGTTGTTTGTTTATTTGGTCAGAGGAGCTTAAATAATAATTCACTCACAACAACTGCCATCTGATACTAATGGAGGAAGCAGATTTGAATGTACAAATTTGGTCCCCTCATGGAAATGAATGAGGCAGCAGCAAAAGATCCACTTTGCAATATATTCTTCCCCTACTGCTCCAGAAACATTGGATGAATACAGATGCCATCTCATCAGGAGGTCCATTCTGTATGATGTCGGAATCATGCCTTCAGCAAGGAGGCACTTACCCTTTGGAATTCCCTCAAATTTGGCAGGCACCTATTGAAGACCTTCCTTTTCCCACAACAAATTCTGAGTGAAGATTTTTGTCCCATTTTGTATCTGTATTGAACCTGAATTTGTTTTATATATGTCTTAATGTTAATGCTTTTATTGTTAAATGACTTCAGATTATTTTATGGGAAGCAGTTCAGAAACCATTGGTGGCAGAGCCAATGGCATAGTTCCCTCCCACACTAACATCACCCTTTGTAACAATGGCATTCATCTGGGAAGGAAGTAAATCATTGGTGGTTCTTCATCTCTTTCCAGAGTTGTAGCAACAGAGAAGTGACTTTCACATTGCTTTGGCAAAGAATGAATTGCTGCTCGGAACTCTCACCAGAAGTGTTAAGGGGTCTTACAGAACAGGGCCTTAAGGGGCATATCTCAATAATCACTCCTTTCCTATACAAAGACACTCTGATTGCTGTTTCATCTTAAATGCTGACTTGGTTAGGAGCTCCTGCATATTTCTCAATTTTTTCTTCATTTTTAGTCACTATGGGACTCCTGGAAAATATGTTATCCCAGAAGGTATCCTGATAATCTTGTTCGTATAACTTGCTCTAACACATTAATAAAGAAGATAATTTAATGGACAGGCAAAGTACATACTATTATCATCCAGGTTTGAAACGTGACTCCCTTGTGTCACAAAAAGTAATTTTTCCTTCTTCTGCTGTAATCTATTCACTCTTATATCGCCCATAGTAACAATCTCTCCTCTTTGTCTCTTGCATAACAATGCATTCTGAAATATATGTTAAATTATAGCCCACTTGTAACTGCACATCATGAAAAGAAGCAGATTTAGGGAGCTATTTTTAAAAACCACTCAGTGGTGGGAAGCTCTAGCTAAGGCTCTTCTAACTTCTTAGCTAGGTTATACAAAGAAGTTTTACATGGCTTCAGCCTGTTTTCAGAACCCATACTTGACCTCCACTCTTTCTGTCTTTGTTATGTCTTTTTGTACTGCACTGATTAGTTAAGATATGACTGAGGTTAAAAAAAACACCTCAATGCGCCATTTAAGCATGGCTAAAAATATTTGAATGGTGCTATCTATGAAGAAAGAACCATATCGATTTCATCAGGGTTGCTGGTCCATGGAGTAGACTTGACCTGCTCCACTACTCTATCATTGTGGTCAAAATGGTTTTAACAGATTAGCCATCTGAAATTGTGAAATGGCACCAACTGGAAAGAAAAACACTCTGCAGTGTGTGCTCTAAATAAAGGGGCTTTGGGGGGGGGGATGCTGTAATCAACTAAACGTGTTGTGTAAGCTTGCCTTCCCCAACTTGGTGCCCTGGAGAAGTATTGGACAACTCCCACTGCCCCTGACCATTGACCATGCTAGCTTGGGCTGATGGGAGTTGTAGTCCAAAACATTTGGAGAGCCCAGTTGGGAAAGTCTTCCATATCACCAGCAGTGGGTTGGAAAGAATAATTATAGGATGGTTTCTGCTTATTAATTGCTCTTTCAGCTCATCTGAGCAAGTTTGTGTATATGATCTAAAATGCTCTATAGGGCTGCCATATAAATTGTTAAAAACTAAGGTAAGTGTTTCTTAATATGTGTTACGATCGGGAAGTTAATTCTTTTAAGAAAAGGAGCATCCCTTCAGAACAAACAAGATATGAAGGAATTGATACACAAGCAAATTCACTGTTTAACTGTACAATAGTTGTGTTGGCTTTCAGCCAGATCGTTTCCTACTCATTCACAGATAAGAAGATATTTTTGCACACCAAGACATCAGTGACCAGCAGGAAGTTTGGAGGTGAAAGTGATTTTCATTTGCTGCTATTGTAATCTGCTGCTATTGTAATCTGCTTACATTCTCTTTATAACATTTGATTTTCATGTGTTAAGAGCAAAGGAATCTACCTCTCTATGCATGTGTCCTTCTTTTTAAGTGCCCAAAGAAGAAAGGGAAGACGACAAAGAAACAACAGAGAGATACCTCTGAAATAATCCAATACCAACAACACTTGAATCTTCTTGGGATGTGCCCTGAAGCCCTTTTTTGCCGCTTTGACAGAGCAGGGTCTCTCAATAGCAAACACACTTCTCTTCCTATATCCATTTTTCAAATAAAAATAGAGCATTCTATGGCAGTGATTGAGAATATGTTGTATTGAAGGAAAGTGGGTGAGGGATTAGTACAGGAGACAACTGGAGAGATGACCAAAGCTTTACTTTTTGAACTTTGGTCTTAGGATCAGGCTGTATGTTCTATCAGTCCACATAGAGGCCGAGTGCCAGTACTTTCTTATGAGATCACCTCCAAACGGAAAGTTGACATGTAAAATGTTTCTAGTCATATCATTCACCATGTTGTTTAGAGCTGTCCATGCCACCGCCAATGTTAACTGGTTGTGGTATGGATATACTCCACATGAATTAGCCTGATCCAATGGTGAGGGTTGCTGGTCAGTAGCGTTATGAAGAATATACTTATTCAATTGCTTTAGCTTGGTCATTTCTCAAGTTTGCATTTTGTTTTCCAAGATATTAGCAGATTCTGAATATTTTGTTTAATTGAGAGTTTTGTTGCTTTGTTGGAAGGAGCTATGGGTGAACTCCCATAAGCTTTGGTGATGAGTTGTACTGCTACACTATAATGGACACAATAGATCATCTAGCCCAGAACAGCCAAAATAGCACCTTCCAGTCTCGTCGGACTCCTATCTCATCTGCCTCAGCCACCATTGCTAATGGTCAGAGATTATGGCTACCCCTGATCTAGTCTAACCCCTTCCCTAATATAAGATATCCTCCATCCTGTAATTCATTGCTTTGCTCTTTTGTACTTTAGTTTTCAGACTTCTGTAAAATTGCTTATTTATCCTAATAATTGGCCGTGCAATCGTTAGTTTTCATTCTGTTAAATCATTTTAATCTATCATAGGGAAACTCCAGGAGTTCCTCTTTATGTGTATATACACTTAACTTCGTGTTCTATGAATCTTTGAGGCAATATTCCTGTCTGTGTTGCCATATTTACTCTGCAGCAACCATATATTTTCACTTTTTAGATAAGGGATTAATCCCATTGGCTGGGTTTCTTAGAGACAAAATTTCATCTCTGGATTGCATTTCCAAAAAGCTTAAAAAGCACTGAATTTGATATATATTGGATTGTATGTTTTCTAAAGCCTAAAAGTCAATTTCTACTAGTCCCTATGTGAGCTAGCTCCCTTAGTACTTGCTGACCAACATGATGACTTTGGCTCCAGTACAGACCCTGAGTTGAGCTGCTCTGCCCCACTGAATAGGCATTGAATCTTGCTTTAGTATTTAAGCATTATATGCTTTACAATAATATTTCTTCTTCCAAGGGAGTTGATTGTGGGGCAAAAGACATGACAGCTGAGGAAGGTCTGGTTTGGAACAATTTCCCCTGGGATAATAAGGCTGAAGGTGATCAAATTGTGGTACAGTCGTACCTCGGTTTACGACCCGCTCGGTTTGAGACCTTTTCGGGTTACGAACCGCGATCCGGAACGGATCGTGTTCGTAACCCAAGGTACTACTGTAATTTAAATAGGGGAAGGCCAGGCGTCAGCAAACTTTTTCAACTTTTCCACTGTCCCTCACACCTTGTGGGGGGCTGGACTATATTTTGGAAAAAAAATATGAACAAATTCCTATGCCCCACAAATAACCCAGAGATGCATTTTAAATAAAAGCACACATTCTACTCATGTAAAAACACCAGGCAGGCCCCACAAATAACCCAGAGATGCATTTTAAATAAAAGCACACATTCTGCTCATGTAAAAACATGCTGATTCCCAGACCACCCGTGGGCCGGATTTAGAAGGCGATTGGGCCGCATCCGACACCCTGGCCTTAGTTTGGGGACCTCTGAGCTAGACTTTTAAGAGTGCAGGGGCACATGATATTCAGAGAGCCAAAGCACTGTAGCCTAAAACATAAGTGCAAAAGACACTTAGAGGGACTCTATATAACAGTAAGTGCTTACGGTATATGCTAGGATAGAAGCCTCCAGGCCAAGATGAGTGAACTTGGTCTTAGAGCACAGTATTGATATAGCAAGCATAATGCAATCCTGATGGGATGCAGAGAACCAATGAGGCACATTTATCTCAACAAAAATTCTATAGGAAGGAGAGAGAAGAGCGTTCTGGGCTTGGTGCTGCCCTATGTATGTAAATGAGGGCATTGAGTCTAGCAAGCTAGAATTCGTAAAAGGGGCAGACTCCTCCACAGATCCAGCATCACTGGTTTCTCTGCTAGGTATCTCATAACACGGAAACCCGTCTCTGCCATGAGTCTCTCACACATCTTGCAGTTCTTATAGTGCTGCTCTATTAAATGCGGGTTAAGCCTCACAATTGTGTTTCAGACCATTGTTTGTTTTTACCAATTGCCATACTTTTGTCTTTAGCACAGCTAATAGGAATGTAACATTACAATTAGCCCTTAGTTGCTTAGCTGACAGGCATACCCACCTCAGAAACACTGTATAATGTACTAACTAACATGATTTAAACCAGACAGCCCAAAGATGTGAGACAGGGAGACCTTTTGAAACAAAAGACTAATTTTGGCAGTATTATTCTGGGCAGAGCCTACCTCATGCAACCCTACTTTATGCAGTTAAAAAAAATTATGGCTGTATAAAATCTGATTAATTATCATAGTTAAGTCCTGAAATGTGTGGCATTATATTTTTTTGATATTGCCCATTATGAAATAAAAGCCTGCATCTCCCTTGTTATGCTCCAGATGTCTCACTTTTAAAATCAGTGGCCTCAGCTCATGTTCCATCTCCACTTCACATATAATTAAGCACATTGTCCTAGCATATTAGCATGCCTCTTACCACAGAATTTGAAAGGGAAGATTTGCTTCTCTCTTTTTTGTCTTTTCCTCGCACCTGTTAAAGAAAGCCTCGCCCCCCCCCTCTGAGTCATCTTGCAGCAAAGCAGCTTTCTGATATTTTGGAATACTGTACCTAACTATATTTATTAATCCATGGATAATTACTAACTCTGTGGCCTCTGTAATTTAGCACTTTCCTCCGGCCTCCACACCTCTTGACACATCCCCACCACTGCTGTTCCGCTCTGACAGCAGAGCCACATGGCGGCCATCTTTAGTAGTATGGAGGCTGTAAGTACACCCACATCGTTCTTCCTTTTACCCCAGTGACATAGCCAGCCTTAAAATGCTGTGAAGCCTGAAGGAGGAGAAAATGCAACTGCAAAGTCCAGTGAAAATATCTCTCCTCTAAAAAACCACAATAATTTGTACATAGCATTGCCTGACAGAGCCCACTAAACTATAGAGGGGAGGCACAAAACAGGAGAAGAAGGCCGAAGTGCAGGATGAACGCTGTGCCAAAGCCAGGCATGTTTAGCCTCTCATGCAGCATTGCAGGGAGGGGTCCACTTTCTAGCCCTGGAGAATTGCTGTCTCCTTAAAGACTAAAAGGGAAATGGAAAGCAATGTTGGATGGCGTGGTTTGGTTATGAACAAATATAGGAAGGCTTCAGCAGCTGACTTGGCCTTCTCAGAAAGGAGGGAACAGGGAGGAGAGGAGGAGAAGCTTCTGCTCCCTGCCACCTTCAGTTGTTTTTGCCCTCAGGAGCTGTGGCTATATATAGTACAAAAGACGCGGTCCAACTCTTGAACCTAAGGAGAAAAAGGTTACCCTTGCCCAGTGCTTTTTTTTCTGGGGGTATGCCTACCCCTAAACATTTTGTGAATCTAAGTATGGCCTCATTAAGGGGTAGTATTTCACTACGAGTAGGAAAATGAGAGTACCTCTAAATATATTTTTAGGGGGGAAAGCACTGCCCTTTTCTTCTTCTGAAACTTTCCCATAGCACATAGGAACCACAAACCTGATGGCATGCATCTCCCTGACCCTAAGCGCCACCTCCCTGCTCTTAAATTATTTAGACACTTGAACAGACCAATTCCCTCCCTCCATACCTCCATCTTGTTTTTGCTTTTTTCTGCCAACTGACACCTTCCACATAATGTGGCTCAACTTCTCTTAATATTCTCAAGGGACATAGAACCTTCCAACCCTTTTCAGTCCATTTGTTCCTGTTTTCCTTCTGTCTTTAAACTCATCTACTTCTGTGTATCTCAGGAGTCCCCTGAGTATGCAGTATCCCTGATCTATTCTTGGATTGTCCTGTTTGGCTTCCTAACCAGATAGGTACAGAATCATTCAAGTTTAATATTAAGAGGGAGCAAGTACAGCCCTCAACAAAATTATTATTAATAATAATAATAATACCCACAGGTCACAGGATAAAATAAGAATATAAAACCAGAAAATATATAATAAAAATAACCAAATAACCCCTCCCAACACATTTTAAAAGGGCATAGGATGTCAATCAACCAAAGGCCTGGTTAAAGAGGAACGTTTTTGCCTGGCGCCTAAAGGTGTATAATGAAAGCACCAGGCAAACCTCCCTTGGGAGAGCATTCCACAAATGGGGAGCCACTGCAGAAAAGTTCCATTCTCGTGTTGCCACCCTTTGGACCTCTTGTGGAGGAAGCCCAGGAAGAAGGGCCTCAGAAGATGATCTCAGAGCCCAAGTGGGTTCATATGGAAAGAGGTGGTCCTGAGCCGTTTAAGGCTTTATAGGTCAAAAACAGCACTTTGAATTGGGCTCGGAAACGAAAATGTTGCACTGTATTCCCAACCCCTAACAGAAGCTTCCTAGTTCAGGATTGCAACCTGGAAAAACTGTCCTTTAAACGTTCCTTTCTTGTAAAACATTGCCATATAATGTGTGGAGGTGAGGTTTTAAATTCATCATGTGCATCTACCGATCCTTAATCACCCATCCAAGAAATAAGTAATATAAACTTTGAGGGCTCAACCCATCCAGTTCCCCCTTCATTTTCTCCTGCACCCCATCCAACTGACACCCCCAGCCGTCTGTTGCTCAACTGCCCCCAAACTTTCTATAGATCTTGGACTCTTACTGGGCCTCTGGGTATAAGGTCCTTCCTGGCAATTTTTTAATTGATTTTTAATTTACAGACTAGTTTATTTCTGCACACCTGACAAGCCCTCCAGCTATGCAGAAGCAGTTTTACCTTATATTTTGCTTCCAGATTAATAGGCATAGGACTACTCGCCTGGCAAAGGAATAAAAAAAATTACCACATTTACTCGAGTCTAATGCGCCATTGAATCTAATGCACACCTCAATTTTCAGAACCTTTAAATCAAAAAAAGTATTTGTTGGTGAATGTAAATGTGCCATCAAATCTAATGTGCACCTTAATTTTCGCAGTGAAATTTGGCCCAAAAAGGTGAGCATTAGATTCGAGTAAATATGGTATATACTCAAACACCGAAATCCAGAAATCCATAAGCAAATTTCAGGTCAGTGTATCCAATCCACTGATGGCTTCACAGTTTCCAACCTATCTAAACTGTGGCCAGCATTATTCAAAGTAGCATCGCTGATCATCTGTAAGTAGGGATGGGGGAAAATTCAATTCAATTCAATTTGTATTTAAAGATGAACTGAACTTTCCCAAACAATATACATACTGAAACACAGTCATCTTTCCAAATTCATACTTCTCTGAATTTTTGCAGTGCATGGCTCCAGCCAAGTAATGTGTAGAAAAATGCCTATACTAGGGTAAAATGTCTCTTAAAAAGTATATATTGGTGCAAAGAACTTACAAAAATGCATTTTATTGGGGGAAATTGTTTTGCAAAAATGATTGTATTGGGCAAAATTGAATAAAGGAGAAAAGTATTTCATAAAATTTATACACCGCTTTATTGCTTAAAAAAAACCCCTCAAAGTAGTTTACAATTCACACTTAAATGCTGGTGAATTTTTGAGGGCTCTTTAAAAAGAAAGAAAGATCAAACTGGTTTGGAAATGTGGATCTGCACTTAAGATTTGGGGAAAAAAATGTGAAACTAAGAGAAGTCAAAATTGACAGATTCATCCCTCCCTCCCTGTAAAGAAAGTAGGGGGTTAAGAGCTAATGTTTATGCTAGGACCCTCATTTGCTTTCATCTTGCCCTACCAGCAGTTACTTGAAGCTATCAACATTGACCACATTGACATGTATTAATCAGGGCACATAGTGTGCATGCTCCATATGCCACCTCCATGTGCTGGATGCAGCCTGGCCCCCTGCAGAATCACATGTTGCTTTGGTTACAGATCACCTGAGCCATGCAATGAAACCTGTTTCTACACACAGGTTGGCTTATCCAGAGAAGGCTGATATTCTCCACAATCATGAATGCTTTCACATTGTGAACTGGCCTGAGATCTATAGATGTAGGGTGATAGCCAAACCTCCCTCTCCTAGCTAGGCTGCAGAGCCCACTTATCACCACTGAGATATGGGAGCAGAAGAACTGCTCTTCAACAGGACAAAATGACAGGCATCCCAAATGTTCCGGGCTACGAGATAAAGGAAATGGTTTTGCATGCAATAAAACAAACCTTAACCAATGAGAAAAGTTCTTTTCAGTAAATTATGGTTCTTGGGATCTCCACCCCACCTCCCTGATTCCTCGGAGCTTGGCGTTACATTATGTCTCAAGTAACTCTCCTGATGACAGTAGCTATCGTCGGATCATTAAGAATTTGCCATTGCCTGACCTTACATGGAAGGATATAGATGAAGATGCCACATAAAAAACCAGCCCATTTTCATTTCTTCACCCTCTCAAATTACTGCTAATTTAAAGCTCTGCTACCTTTATTCAGAACCTGGAGACCTGTCATAAGGCTATCAGCTACCCTTTGAGAAGTGCATAGGTAGTTTCTCTACTAAAATATATTTAGATCTGCCAACTGGTCTTTCTTTCCCCTGTCTGGCTATCCTCCATTCCTAGCTTTCCAATTATAACTCGCAACTAACCTGCTTGTGACCTGCACTCCATGCTCTACCACACACTTTGCTTCCTGCAAAATCAATTTCCCCAACTAATTATAGCCACTGGCACCTCCCGTAATGGGCCCATAATAATAGAAGAACCATAGCTGCAACGGGTATACTGTTGGAAACATGTGTTTCAGAGGAGAAAAATGGGCACATCTTTATAACCATTGCCAATAAAAAACCAAATTTGTCATCTAGAGAACCTGAGTTCTGTGCCAAGAAAAGCCCACTTAAGTGATATGAGTAAATTATGCAAATCGCACAAAGCTGCATCTATTTGTTTATTTTGCAAGCTTTATTCTGCTTCTCATATTATTGAGGATGGGATTAGAAACTCCACCCCTTGACAACTAGAACTCATTTTCTGCCTTACCGTCTGAGATTTCATCAAACAATGCCCACAGCTTGTCTCTACACTAATAACTTGAATGCTGCTTTTTTTAAATAAAAAGACTGTCAGTTGAGATTCATTATCTGCACAAAACAATATACAAAAGAAACATGAGTTCTGTCTCCATGTCCAAACACTGGATAATCTCTGGATGGACTTGGCTACAATGCCAGACAAGCACCCAGTAGACCAACTGCCAGGTTCAATGCCCTACTCAGGAGGGATAGAACTCTAACTAACAACTATTGGTGGGACCCAATAGCTTACCATGGGCCCTTTAGATGTGCAGGTGCAGAACTATCAGCGCATTGTCATCCCAACCAGAAACCATAGTGGCTTCTCCACATTCAGATGGACTTGTGTTGATGAGTTTGAACTAGGAATAGTAGACTTGTAGCTCAGAGGCAGGGTACAAATGATCTCTTACTAGAGGTGAAAACACATGTCCTTTTGCAGTCTGTGGTACACATTATTTCTTATTTTCTGTATCATTCCTGTGGTGATCAAACCACCTCTTTGTTGTTTCATAGTGGATATCTGCTAAAATGTGTAACAAAGTTAAGCAGAGCCAGCATTGGTAAGTTGATGTCATTGTACCTCTGCTGGATAGTGCCTGAGACGTTCCCAGTGATGAATGAAACACTCCCCATTTTAATAGAATTTATGCTTATGTTTTCAAAATTTTGGCTTGGCTTTTGAAAAACAGGGGGTCCACAGTACTAATTGGGAACCACTGGTAAAGGTAAAGGGACCCTGACCATTAGGTCCAGTCGTAACCGACTCTGGGGTTGCGGCGCTCATCTCGCGTTATTGGCCAAGGGAGCCGGCATACAGCTTCCAGGTCATGTGGCCAGCATGACTAAGCTGCTTCTGGCGAACCAGAGCAGCACACGGAAACGCTGTTTACCTTCCCGCTGTAGCGGTACCTATTTATCTACTTGCACTTTGACGTGCTTTCGAACTGCTAGGTTGGCAGGAGCTGGGACCAAGCAACGGGAGCTCACCCCGTCGCGGGGATTCAAACCACCGACCTTCTGATCAGCAAGCCCTAGGATCTGTGGTTTAACCCACAGCGCCACCCACGTCCCTGGGAACCACTGGTATAGATCCTTTAATAGAAGACTGACTGTCTATCCACGTGTATGCTCTCATGTGGCAAGGAGCCTCCCTCTCTTCTCTCGTTCATCCCAGGTATGGTTTCACAGAGGCTTCAAATGAACTTGATGCTAAAGGAACTAAACCATAATTGATATTTTCAGAAATATAGTCCTCAAAATATTACTGATGGCAAACGTTTTGCTAGGTTTGGTCAATATTCTAAACAGAATGCAGAGGGAGGCAAATACTTTGCAAGCTGCAAAGATGTCAGAAGCTAGCTTGTTTTTTAGAAGAATTGTATGCTGTGCCAATTCATTTCTCTATGGCAACCTTTTATGGAACTTTTCTTAATACACACAGTGAATTTAATCTGCTGAGATCTGAGACATGTAACTCCTCCAGGAAAATTATAGATTGCAATTTTAATTGAAAAAGACTGGCTATAAACTGATCTCTAGCATTATGATGACTAATTACATTTCTCCTTTCATAATTAACAAACTTTGAAGTAGTTTCTATATTAGGTGCTTGCCCTCAGCCCTTGTAGGAAAAAGTGTTTTCTATGCTGGGAAAGGGAGAAAAAACTGTTCTCTTAAAAAACAAACAAACCACCCAGTCCTATGCAGTGTTAGATATACCGCAGTTAGGTTGCAGTCCTGAACACAATTACTGGGATTAATTCACATTGAACGTGGTGCATAGGATTTCAGTTAATTACACAAGGGTTTAAGCATAACTACCGGTAATTCTTCCTGGGATCGCAGTCCTAATCTTTTTACCTTGTACTAAATTACTTAGGAGGCTATGAAAAACTGTTTTTGGGCAAACACTATGCTGAAACAATGTGGCGATGCCATTACTAGGCCATCTAACTGTCAACATACTAGAAGAGAAGTTTCCGTATTATATAAAGGAGGGGTAGAGCACCTGTGGCTCTTCAGATGACGGCAGACTCAAACTCCATTCCACCCCAGTCAGCAGGGCCAACGATGACTTATGTATTTGTTCAAATGTGTACAGTATATGCCATCTTCTACATTAGACCTTGAGAGGCTGCACGGAAACAGAAGTTGGGAATCCAGTAACGCCTGGAGGGACCGGGCTTCCCATCCCTGATATGACATAATAACATTTATACCAATACAATACAGATGACCTGTAAAATTAAAATAACGAAGAGTCTTCTAGCTTCTTAAAGACCAACAAATGTATTGTGGCATAAGCACTTGTAGGTTAGAGTGCAACAGAGACAATACCCCTCTAGACAAACTAAGCGTTTGCAAGCCACTAGTGCTGATGCTGGCAAGAGAATGAAATGTACAATAAGCTCATTTCCAACTAAACATCAGGAGCATGGGCATGCTGACATCACTCGCCCATACCACAGGGCGTGCTGCTGATATTGCGCTGTCCCACCCCCCTCAATCGCAGGGGCAAGGTGGTGCACTTGATTCGCAGGCACCACCCCATAGTGACCTCACTCTGCATTCTCCTAGGGTGCTTCTGCCTGGTTGGAATGTGTCCCTAAAATGTGGTTATGGCTCCTGCTTGCCTGGATGGAGGATTGAGAGATGTCTTAAGGTTGTGGCTCTATGCTCTCACTTCTATTCTACAAAGGTAAGCGTCTCACCTGATGCTTCACTTACTGTACTTCTACCTCTGCACCCATCCACCACTGGCATGTGGCCCTAGGAAGCTTGCTCATGTGGGAGTATGGCCCTGGGGCTGAAAAAAGACCCCCGCCCCACCTTTTCATAAACCGTTGTTTGATGAAGTGAGTTGTGAGCCCTGACAAGAGATCCTGAAAGGCAGGGTGAATTCCCCACCACCACCACAACCCCCACACAATATATATTATTAAAAAGATAAGGAGGCACAGAATGGATAATGAAGAGCAGGATATATTGATGAGGTTGCAGGACAGGGTCAATAAGCAGAAGAGGCCTATTAATAACTGGAATATGAAAGCCACAGAAAAATGTCAGCATACCAATCTTAATAAGCCAATAATAGCACCCCCGCCTTGAGTCCTGGCAGCAGTACAGGCCTGGCAGGCCCAATGCATATTACAGATACTTTGGGGATAATGGTGAGTTAGCAAGCTGGCTGCAAAATTCCCCAGCACATTAGATGCAAAGGCAGGTTTAACACCACATATTGTTGGGCCCTAAATGTGATGGGTTACTTGGAAGGAAATGTAGAGTTTTGATTTTACTAAGAGCATGAGCTTTTAACTCTCTCATTACACACAAAATGAAACCCAGTTTGTTGAAGGGCAGTGTATTAACTATTTTGAAAAGGAAAGTCATTTTAAAGCTACCAAGAACATTGTGTGAAGAAAAAGATCACTGCCCTCAGTGAAACATGGGGACAGCCATCTTTTTCTCTGTGAAATTCCCCATGAAGAGACTGTATGGTAGCATTCTGGAAACACTTTAACTTAGTTCGAGGGGTATTTTAGCACTCAGACACAGAACTACTCTAAGTGACTGTAAAATGTTGAAAAAAAGAGGCAGCCCTTGAACCACCTCATAATACAGTACATCTCTGTGCAGTTTGGCTTGTTGATTATGTGACTTAATCTGCAGGTGTACATTCCAATCCATGCATAGTGTCTGAGGGGGATGAAATTTAAAAGTTGTTCCAAGACACAGACTCCCCCTCCGTCCGTACCTATGTGTATGTTAGGCAGCAATATGGTTGTGGCGTACCTGTTTACTTAGGCTTTTTGGCTTTAAATGCTCCGTTTCAGCTCCTCTGTTTAGCTGTTATTAGTTGTCTTTATTTGCTGGTGATTTAAGAACTGCCTTTTTGTTTTACTGACTTGAAAAAAAAATACCTTCTCTCTTCGCCCCCTCAGCTGGGCGCATTATTGGTACCAATGAAAGGTAAACTATAAATCTTTAAAGCAAATTATTAAATATATGTGGGAGATGATAGAGCCTCCCATGGCAGATAGGGCAGGTACATTGTGGAATGTGCCCCCTCTGATCAAAGGCTGCCAATGAAGAATGGGTGGAAGGCTCCATTGAACTTTGTGGGGACCCCTACGTACATAGAATAGATCATGGTCCTAATGCTTGAGCAGCAGAACTGTCAATATTGAGCCAAAGGGATTCTGGTATTGTGATTCAGCACAGTAAAGCAATAAAATAATGAGTACTGGGACTGTCACATTTTACAAGTTGTTTAAAGGGGAATAATGATTTAGCAGTGAGTGAAGAGAACTATCTGAACCTATCTGTTCTGAACAGGGGCAAGTAATTTTGTCTTGATCTTTGTTTCTACTTCCACAAAATAGAGATAATTACTTACCACACAGGATTACTTAGTGAGCCTCTTAAAATTCTTTACAAATGAAAAAAAAAATCAGCTCAATATCAGTGTATTATTCTAATAAAGATGGCATTGGATTTATGGTGCCTCATGGTAATTTATGGAACTAATTAAAAACTGAGTAGGTTGTGCAGAGTTTTAAATGCCTAATCAGTTACTTGAAGACCACCTACCTTTGCAAAGACGCACACTCCACACAGTAACATCCCCCAAGAATTTATGATTAAAATAATAAAAGCCATGAAATAAAGTATAATCCTGATGTTAAAATTGCAAGCTGTTTCATGTACTTTTGTGCCGACTCTTTGGAAAGCCCTTTTGGAGCATGGCCCAAGTGCAAACTCCAGCATGAAAAGTAGCTCCAGTTCTTTGGGTTGTGTGGCCACTATGAATTGGATATACTAGCTAAGTTCATTGAAGCCGAGCTCATAAATTAACTGGAATTAGTTGGAATTCTTCAGGTGGCACCTGGAATAAGAGGCACACACATACACAAACCCCCTTTTTCAACTCAGATCAACATCCAGGCCAGAAAAGCGTTCCCGGATTCCCTTCTCTCGGCCAACCCTGCGTTCCCGGATTCCCTTTTCTTGGTGAACCCTGACCAACACCTTCCTCATCTGCAAATAGAGACAATGGCAGAAGGAGCATTGGAGAGCAGGGAGGAGAGTTTTTTTCCTTCTGTCTCCATCACCTTAGTATATGCCACAACAAGCATCACCACTCTTCCTGCAGCATATCACGGCTGAGAGAACTGTGTTGCCTGAAATGCAATGACATTTGGATAAATTCCATTACCTATGAGGCCACTGCCCTTTCAAGCCTCTTGACATGCCGTGGAGTGTGTCAAGACAAGGAAAGAAGGGAATGCTCTCCTCTCTGTTGTTGCTGCTACTGCCAGCATCCTGAGTTTTGCAGGTAAGTAAGCAGAAAGATAGTGAGGGATCTGTTAGGGAAAGGGGTCTCATTTCATAAACCCCTCAAATTGTATCAGGAAATGAACTGGTCTGTTTCTGGTTGCAGTGGAGGAATCAGTTCATTTGCAAATCATTTTGAGGAGAGCATAGGGAAGGCTGAGGTTCACTCATTTCTACCAAATACATAAAAATAATAATAGCGGGAGGGAGGAGAGCAGGCCAACAAGGAACAGGAGCAGAGACGTACCAAAATCTCAACAATTACCAAGTGCTTTTTTTGTTAGAGACCACATTTTATCCTCACTTTCATAATTTACTGGTAGATGTCAAGTTTTGCTAATACATGCCGGTATATTCCAGAACCAGCATGGCTACATGACACAAAGTGTGCATAATTATGCAGAGCAGCAACTTGGGCTGTACATATCACTCAGGCTAACAGTTGTGTGGCGAATGGGGACCAAAAAGGGGCTGTTAGGTGCAGTACTGCACTGTGCTAGCATTTATTTCCTGAGCAAGGTTTTATATGTAGAAGTTTGCTTCCACACCCCTATGACCCATTGCTGGAGCCAATCATAGTTTGCTCATTGGTAGAGCATCCCAGATTCAATCCCCAACATCTCCAGGTAGAGCTGAGCTGGATGGACCTAATGGTGTGACTCAGAGTATAAGACAATATCTTATGTTCCTAGTTGCAGTAGACTAATTACTTACTTCTTATAGAGTGTAATATGGCAAGCTGTGCTTTGGCATTGGAATGGTGAAGATAAAGCATGGTACCTAGTCTGATCACAAAACTGTTGCTGTGGCAAATCCATAATTCATTCCCAGACTAGCCACATGATCCGGCACTGAATGTCCATGAAACAGGCATGAAAGTTATTAGCAGAAGGAAGCAACCAACTGCAAGGCAAGGACAGTGCGTGTTTGATGCTGCTAATCCCATGAGGGCTAGCAATGGTCTGGGATTCAGGCTTCTCAATAAGGGGTTGAGCCAAGGTTGTTGGGTGGGCCCCTGTGTGAATTCTGGGTACCCTAGAAGTCTGCCTTGTGGCAACGAATACATTTATTCTGTACCATAGGCAGAAATGGTACTTTGAAATGGTGCTTTTTTGGTGTTGACAGCACAGCCTCATCATATGGGTACGTCTGAAAGAGCACAAACCAGAGCTATCAACATCAGCCACCCATCCAAACATTTGCCTGGGCTTTCAGATCCTGCAAAAAATACTACAGTATGTTGTAAGCCGCCACCACCAGTGCTAGCCATGAGGATTTCATCACTGCACAGCACCCTGTTGCAGAAGCAAACTTCCAAATACAGGCCCTATTCCGAAAGGATGGTCTGCACCTGGGTGGCTGTTTTCATATGGAGGTACCCCTTGCATGGGCCAGGAGTTTCACAAAGAAAACACAAGTCCTGATCTCTCACCATGATGGAAATGGAGAATGAGGAACAGGATGAGATTGCCACAAGTATAAATTAGTTTTGCATTTTTGCTCGTCTAATGTATTTTTTTTCCAAGGTGGCTTTCCTAGTTGGCATGCTCATACACTGGTGGCACAAAGATATGTAATTAATCTCCCCCCCATCCCGTCTCTCTCTAAACCCCCCACCGCACCCATGCCAAAATAATGTATATCATAGCCAATTTTTTTAAAAAAGCATTCTTACTGGCTTCCGTAAGCTCACCTGTAGTTTTCTGACACACTCATCACTCTGTTTCAAAGCTATCAAATGGCGTTTCACACTGCATGAGAAATTAATAATAATCTTGCAATTCCAGCTCCTGATGAGTTAGCCAAGAGGAGGCATAAAGAATGTAATGTCAGGAGAACCCCCCACTTATGGAGCATCACTTCAAAAACTGCTGAGAATGGTAAGAAAAACCAAGAGGATTTTACTTTACTATTATTCTCTCATATGCTGGGGAGAGGTTGAGGCTGTGGGAAAATGGTAAAAAAATTGTGATTATTCTGTACTTAGTAAAATGCGTTTGATATTGGAGTTTTTTGTTCAAGGTCTATACCAAAGTACTATTGAGTTCCGAGACATGTTCCCTTTCTCTGGCTATATTTAAAGCCTTTTCATTGGAAATAGCATAAGAAATCCAACAGCTGTCTTAAACCATTTTGCTGGAAGGAAATCAGCAGGGTAACGTCAGTCATATTAATTACTTGCAGGAGGAAGGTAAGCGGAAGAACGAATTAAAAACAACAGGTTTTATTTTCTTCCCCCCTCCATTCTGTCCCCACCCGCAAGAAACCTAGAAGAGAATAGTTGCAATTTCATTTGCTTTTAAAGCACAGCACTTGGTAATAAACGGCCCCTGCAAATGTGCTGAGCAAACACCTTCGCATTCATCAATATGCGGGAGCTGTTTATTGCCTCATAAACTTGGAAGCAAGTGATATTGTCTCTTAAATCAATGGCTGCCTGGACATCCTTGGCACTGGAGAAGAACAGTACATCCAGACAACGTTGATACTTAAATTAATGACTCTGGTAATGACTGAAAGGTGCTTAGTCACTGATGGAAAAATTAGGCACAGATCTAAAATGTTCTCAGCATACTTAATATGTGTACTACAAAACAAAGGGAATGGATGGGTACAGGGGTGTGTGGGTGTGTGTGTAGGTGTGTGCATCTCACTGCAATGACCGTAACCAATTTTAAGCAAAGGTTAGTCTGTGAAGACAAACAGAACCAGGCTGACTTTTGCTTCTTCCAAGCTAATGCCAAAATCAGTATTTAAAATTAATGTTAAAAAACAACCATGGCTGGTTGGGAGGAACGTAAATTGAATTAGCTTTTTGCCACTTACAATTAGATTTAAAAGCCCTTAACTATTTAAATTGTAGGTCTGAGCTGGTTGTTGTAACACATTAGATCAGACCAATACCGAACGGCTATAGTGCAGATATACCTCAACAGCTGGGAGGTCAGAGATCAAGATCATCACAATATGGTCTTGTTTTGGCCATAATCCAAAGTCATAGCATAATGAAAAAGATGCCTTTATTCCAAGTCATTTATCCATTTAGCCTAGTATTTCTACTTGGATTGGCAGCAGCTCTCCAGACCCCAGAGGGCAAGTCCAGTGAAGGAGCAGGACGCAGACACTTGGCATAATAAATTCACTTTTCCAAAATAATCCAGCTAGCCTGTCAAAAATTTCACTAGCCTGCAGACCCAGCATTGTCTTTTGTTCTTCAGTCTCTTTGTTAAACCCCACTGTTTTGTGGGGATTTTTAAACAACTCTCCATGCAATGTTTTTGAAATATTCTATGTATTTAAGGAGAAACCAGCCCAACCTTGTTTCACCAAAGGTTTGTTGATGATGGTGAGGGTGGTGGAAAACCACCAACAGAATTTTATCACTTATAGTGTATATGACCAAAAGTATAGAGCAGTTCATAGAAAGCAGAAAGCCTTGTTTAGCATTTCAAAAGGTCTAGACCTTTTTCCAGTTTTGTGTTTAAGTGTTACTTACTTGATTAAAATTAAACATCTTGACACATTAATGAGGAAAATGCAATGAGATGCTTGCAGTTTGCCTTAAAAAGATGAGGAGTTGCACTGAAACGTCAGAGCAATAACACCTAAACTTGTAGCAAAGCCCTTATATTGGGAGAAGCCCCTTCCTTCCTTCCTTCCTTCCTTCCTTCCTTCCTTCCTTCCTTCCTTCCTTCCTTCCTTCCTTCCTTCCTTCCTTCCTTCCTTCCTTCCTTCCTTCCTTCCTTCCTTCCTTCCTTCCTTCCTTCTTTTTGAAGCACTTGTTGACAACCATACTAGCAAAACCAAAATTAATAGTCTTTGCCAGGCACTGCATTAGCCTAAATTGTATCGACATATTAGAGCAGAGGGAGGGGACTTTCGGAGGGGTGTGATAAATTATCCCTGCATTTGAGAAATTAAGAGTGCTAGATGTTTGGCTGAGTGAAAGGATTACTGAGATTTTGGGGGTGTCCTGAAATGCTTCTAAAAAGATAAGTTACTGTTAAGGATAGGTGTGGAAGGCCAGCTTTTTAACTGAACTTCATAAGAGAAGGCATTCTGATGGAACCCAGCAGGGAAGAGTTCATTCAAAAGTACTTGTGATCATCCCTTTTCCTAACGAAGACCCCAGAATAGCCACCAGACATTGTAATAATGGCATTCCGTTTGACACCAATGACCTTGCTACTCTTGTCAGCAAATATTAGCTTCAATTATATTCATTTATTAAATTATATCCCACCTTTTCTCCAAGGTGCTCAAGGTAACATAAATGGTCCCCCCCACAGCTTGATGTTAACATTCACAACAAACCTGTGAAGTTGCTTAGGCTGGGATGTAGTGATTGGTCCAAGGTCACCCAATCAGGGGTGTAGGAAGGGAGGGACGATGGGGGCGCTCTGCCCCGGGCAGCGCGATCCTGAGGGCACCATGGCGGCTGCCCGCCCCGCCCCCGGAATGCACGCCCCGCCCCTCCGGGTGGCACACCCCACCCCCAGAACGGGTGCCAGCCCCGCCCCCAGTGCCGGAGCATGAAGCTCCGCCAGTGCGCCCAATAAGGTTCATGGCTAAATGGAGATTTGAACTCAGGTCTCCCCAGTGCAAGTCTAGTACACCACACTGGCTCTCATTGTTTGTCATTTCAACACCAGCAGGTCACATTTCACTGCCGTTCTGCATATTAACCTAGGAATGTAAGGGTTCTCCCCGGTTTCTCAGAGCTGAAATTAAGAAACTGCTTTTTATTCTGCCACCACACCTCCAAGCCCAGCCTGTGACCCAACTAAACTGAACATAATCCACCAGCCATGTAAGAAGGCCCAGCAGTGTTTCAATAAATTTTGTACTTTCGCTGCATGCTTGGGGGGGGGGGGAGGATAAAGGAACACCAGGACAGAGGACAAGATTATACCACAACACTTCATTCTTGGTAAAATCATCACCTGCTAATTTTTTGTTAGTTTTTCCTTCATTCGCTGACACCCACACCATTTTAGCCAATCATGGTCCTTCCTGAGGCTTCTAAAACAGCAGTTAAAGAAGGTATCAGAAAAAGTGGGTGAGGGGGCTCTGTGCCTCCCCACTAAGTGGCACACCATGCTGCAACCTTCTTGACATCTTGCCAGAGGCTGTGCTTTGTGCCATGAGTTTCCCTCATTGGGAAGTCCCTCAATGGACTTGTTTTCATTATCTTAGAGGCAGCAACCATTCAGTTTCTTCTCACTGACAAACAAGGAATCCAAACCCCACTTGACTCTTCGGAAGCTTGCGTGTAATACGCAAAGCCTTTAAAAGGGACAAATGGCAGGAGCTTGTGTCTTTCAAATCCTTCCTGGAATGTGTAAATGTTAAACTGCTTTGGCTATGCAGAGCTGTCAAAATTACATTGGCAGATTTTCAGCAAAGGTTAATGAAACTCAAATAAATAAGATGATGATGTTGTGCTCAGACACTCTTATCATTCCATTATGCATCTTGGAAGTAGAACAAAATGTTGCAATGCAGAGTGCTCCTTTTCAGGGTTCCACCCCAACTAGCCATGTCCTCTTCCAGGATACACCAGGTCATTTCCCTCCCCACAGGTCTCTCCCTCCTTCTCCTCCTCAGTTGGTATTCTATGGTTACTGAGCATGCTCAGTTCCAAATGGACTATTTTGGAAAATTGATGTTGTGTGTGTAGCGTATTCGGGTGGTTTGCCAGGCGGGGCAACGGGAGAATTCGGCCTGTAGATCTTCCTGATTTTTTAAATGTTGGCTAAAGAATGCTGGCCTTTACTCCTAGCATTTGTTAAGAGTGATCAATAGTTTTAAACGTATTTGCAAAGTGTGGCATGTTCCTCTCTATGGCTGCATGCCTAGGTACACTTCCTTGTATGTAAACCCTATCAAAATCAACAACTTTCTTCATAGTGAATATATTGCTTTGCAATCAAAGAAGGCAGGGTTTTTTTTACCTCTCCCAATTTGTGTCTTGATTGGCAGGAGAAAAGGAGACTCTGCATTTTGTTATTATTACCACATTTCTCCAACCACTACTAGCCTAACGTTCCCCATCCCTACTTTAATTTGATGGAGGAAGGCTGGGGGGCATGTGAAACCATGCAAATTCAAAAAGGTCTGTTTTTATTCTACTGAATCCAACTTTTACCCAGACCCTTGGGGAAGGGGGAAACAATTGACTGGGTGGGGGGTGCCCATGACACTCTCTCAAAGTTCCAAATGTGCCTTTAGTCCTAAAAGGTTGCCCTCTGTACAGCATTCAGCTCTATGCTGGTTCTCAGTGCCAGAGCAAGGGAGGTGACAGTGGACCAAACAATTGTTGTGATCGTAAATTGTGCTTCAGAAGGGCATACCATCTCAGTCAGAGACACAACCATGTGAGCAGCAATCTTGTCTAAGCCTGCAGTCCTTTGCACACCTACCAGGGAGTAAGTCCCATTGGACTCAGGTGGACCTAGATATGTATAGGGTTGCACTCATAAGAGCCAACTCCCAAGGGGTCCCTTCGGCCCCCAATAAAACACTTGAGGGGTTTGGGGCCCCCCAAAGTTGATGGGCATTGCCATTCAAATGGTGGGTAGGTGTGCCATGTCTTGTGATCAGTTATGTGGGGTGGGGCTTACCTGACCACACAACCCCATATTTTATTCAAGTTGGCACCCCTGGTTGCATTGCAAGCTAATGAATTGAGATTTGACTTCTATGACTAAATAAAAATAAACAAAGAGGTTTGTCTCGGTTTGGGAAGAAGTGAGGCTCAATGGGCATCTGGACAAGATAAGAGTACATACTGTATTGGAATGCTAGTTTAATCTTTTCCCAATGAAATAACCATTCACTTAATCAGGACGGAAGCAGGATGAAAATGTTCCACTCAGCAGATAAATCCACCAGCTCCCTTATCCTATCTCCACCACTGCAAATGCATTTAGTTGTCATCTGGTATTTCTGTTTTCATTCTAATTCTTTCTGCCTTGTTATTCTGTCAGTTTCTTAATCTATTTACACTGACTTTATTTTTAGTATGTCTATTGTGACAGTAAATCCTAGAATTGCCTTCGGTGTTGTCTGAAAATGGCCATTATCAAATCATAATGCCTAGCCAGATGAAGTCCTGTAAGGGCCCTAGGCAATCACTAGGCATCCTCAACAGCTGCCTGCATTTGAGTCCTGCATATCAATTCTCACCTTGGAGGGGGCCCTGCAGTATTATCAGGAGTGGAGGAGGAGGTAAGTGTATTTATTAAAATTTGGATTACAGCTCGGCAAAGTGCTCCTTACTTTATTTATGAAAGCTTTTTAGTCTGCACATTAATAAAGCCGCTATCTCAATCTTTTATTGGTAAACTATGTAAAATGCAAATGATCTGGAATCCAATTAATTTCTAGAAGGTTGCAGCTGTTTTGAGGCCTATTCACAAAGACATGTGTGTGGATGTGGTTGAATGTGCCTGTGTTTGATTGCTAAGAAAATCAGGCTTTATTATTGAAGCCCCGACTTTCAAAATTTGAACTATTGTTCATCAGTCGTGCTAAATGCAAACAGATAATATCCAAACTGCATTTCTTGTTATTAAAAAGGCTGTGAAATGTGGCTAATTCAGGACCAAGGCAAAGTATAGGAGTTGCAAAAGAGTTGTTTCAAAATTTGTTCATTTGAGCAAAGCCAAAGTTTGATTTATGGTCTTCAGCGATGTATTATGAAATCTGCTCACTAGTGCACACATTTGCATAAACAAGTATCTTACATCACAATAATGTCAATTCTGGAGACTTAGCAATACTACTCTTGAGATTGTACTGTAGGCAGTTGCACTTTGAAAGAAAGAATTGCATTGGCTTTGATAAACTAGCTTAATTTGAGGATTAAGGGCCAGAATTAGTCCGCTTGCTCCAAAGATTCAGCAATAACCACACTGTTATCACAATTCTAATACTTATTTATAGATGAATAGAGGTTTAAAGGTGTTAGTATGCCAATATAAAATGGTTTATGAGCAACAAAATGGCTTGAAATACTATTGCTTGCTTGCTTGCATTTCTATCTCACCTCCAATTGAACTCAAGGTAGCATACATTGTTCTCTTTCTCCCCATTTTATCTTCACAACAACCCTGTGAGGTAGGTTAGGATGTGAGACATACCTGCCAAGTTGCTGTCAGAGAAATAAGAGACCGGGCCGGAAATAGCAGACCGGAAGTAGCGCTGTCACCATTTTGGAACTGGGCAGAGCATGCTCAGAAGTGACTTTTGATGCTGCTTTGCCCAGTTCCAAAATGGCCGCCACGCCAGAAGTCGCACTGCAGCCATTTTGGAACTGGGCAGAGCAGCATCAAAAGTCGCTTCTGAGCATGCTCCGCCCAGTTCCAAAATGGTCGCTGCGCCAGAATAAACTGGGGAAAAACAAAAAATCCATTTTTTCAGCGAGGAACAGCTGGAAAAACGGGGATTTCCTGGGGAAAACGGGAGACTTGGCAGCTATGGTGAGACTGTGGTTGACAAAGTCACCCAGTGAGTTTTGTGGTTGAACCCTGATCTCCTAAGTCCTAGTCTAACACTCTAACCACAACATCACACAGGCTCACTTAGTAGTAGAGGGGGTGATTACACCACAGCAGTAGGCAGTAAATATAAGTGAAAAAAGTGAATATTCCCACAGTTAAAAAGCTGAATACTTCTGTTCTGAGGGAGCTGGTGGCGCTGTGGGCTAAACCACGGAGCCTCTTGGGCTTGCTGATCAGAAAGTCAGCGGTTCAAATCTGCATGATGGAGTGAACTCCTGTTGCTCTGCCAGCTTCTGCCAACCTAGCAGTTTGAAAGCATACCAGTGCAAGTAGATAACGACGTTTACGTGCGCTCTGGCTTCAGTCATTGTGTCCCTTTTCACCAGAAGTGGTTTAGTTACACTGACCACATGACCTGGAAAGCTGTCTGTGGACAAATGCTGGCTCCCTCGGCCTGAAGCGAGATGAATGCCGCAACCCCAGAGTTGCCTTTGACTGGACTTAACCATCCAGGGGTCCTTTACTTTTTTTTAACCTTTACTTCTGTTCTTCCGAGTCACTATTTTTGGCTCGAAAATCAAAATAGGAAAATATTCAGCATTGCCTTAGCTGTGGAACACAGTTACTGTACTGTACATTTGCCAGAGGTAATAAAACTTCCCAAGTGCAAATTCAGAGGAATGTTATAAAGAATAAGATGTTGACAAGGGTGAGGGACTCAACTTTTGTATTAACTGGAGCCATTTAAATATTCTATAGATGAAATTTGATGAGCTTATGAGTATTTAGGAGGATTTAATGGACCGAAACTCCCTTTCTCTCCCTCCTCCCAAAAGCTTCTGTTCTTAAGCCCATTTTTTATTTCATATTTTGGAGGGTTTCAAAGCAGCTAGATTAATTTTGCGCTTCAAAACAATTGTGTTAAAATGCTTAGGAAAAAGAGATTACTTTAAATCATTGCACTAAAACCTGATGAATATTATGCAATATAGTTGATATTTACTATAGAATGAGGTGTTTATATAGTTATCCCGAAATTCTCTCTCTCTCTCAGGGCAGAAATATACGTACATAGGAGTTATCTCATTTTATCCCCACAACCACCCTATGAGGTACATTAGACTGAGAGAGTGTAACTGGCCAAGTGAGCTTCATAGTGTTTGGGTGGAAAAACAGATGAAGTACTTCCTTGGGGTAAAAGTAATTGATTTGGCTCTGCAGATAAATCTCGATCCCTAGAGCACTGCAAGAAAAAAAACAAACTCATTGAGCTGGGAGTCAGTATTTTGCTAAGGCAATTGTTATGTCAAGGTAAGCATTTTGGTCTGTCTCTTTTCCCCATGCACTGCCAACCCCCCACTCCACCTGAGCCAATTTCAGGAGTCGGGGGGGGGGGGGAGAGAAAAGCTTGTAGCACAAGTGGAAGACCTTGCTCAGCACTTCTGCTGATGGGTGCCATTGGCTGAATCCTGCTCGTTTTTGAGAGAGGGACAGGAGAGAGGGAGCAAGAACAACTCTTTCTCAGGAAAACTAAGCCCAAATTCAGTCTTGCCACTGTTACGATGCCATGTTTGGCTCCTCCGAGCTAATGAGTATGCCTAGCAATAATCATTAATGGAAAGTAGTAAGCACTTCAAACACAAAAATGTTCTATATCATGTTTTTAATATCATGTTGGGAGCTGCCCAGAGTGGCTGGGGAGGCCCGGCCAGATGGGTGGGGTATAAGTAATAAGTTGTTGTTGTTGTTGTTGTTGTTGTTGTTGTTGTTGTTGTTGTTGTTGTTGTTGTTGTTTTCTACCCACATCAGGATCTGTTAAATTTATCCAAGGATGCACAATAGTTTTTAGAAGACTTCCATTGACAATGCCATGTGGGCAACACATTTTGAAGGTTGCCCATTGCCCAGTGGGCTTAGAGAGTCAAAAATATCTAGTTTTTTGCTGAGCACCATGAATTCTCTGTAACACCCCCCCCCCCCAAAAAAAATGCATCTAAGGGTATATGTGGATATGAGTGACACTCTGTAGAAAGAATCAGACACTAAGGACATACAATACAAAGAAAAATAGCTGTGCCTAGCATTCAGGTAGCACACTAAAGCCATGTTCATTCGATCAGGACAAAGGAGCACCCGTCATTCTCTAGAATGTGCCACTACTTGGAGGTCATTTTATTACTGTACATAGGTAGGCTGCTGAGTTGGATAGTGATATTCTTTATAACAGGGGTAGCTAATGTGGTGCCTTCCAGACATTGTTGGACTACAAGCCTCATCATCCATGACCCAGTGGCTGGGGCTGATGGGATTTGTAGTTCAAGTACAATGGAGGTCACTCCATTGACTTTCTGCTTGATACTATATCTGTATAAACAAATTAGCTTGATGTCCCTAGTTTGTGTAAACATGTCTTGGGATGGGGAAGGGAACGAGTAGGAAGGGAAGAAGGCTTGAATCTGTTCCTGTTGAAAATAGAACAGCAACCCAAGACCAATTGTAGTCATAATAATAACTGCTTACGTGCTTTATTAACAATTAGGCAGTATACAGTTCTGTTAATCCATGCTTAGTCGTTTTATAGTATTTTAACTATGCATCAAGTGTTATAGCAATATGGTGAGGCAGTTTAGAGAACAACATATGAAGTGCAATATCTGAAATCCAGATTTAGACATTCATTAAACACCTCCATAAAATCTGTGGTAATTCATTATAGCTTGGTCAGAGAGGAACTTGGGGTGATGACATGTCATTTTCAATAAATGAACATTTTTCAGTGAGTCCATTAAAAGAGAGAGAAAGAGTCTCCAACAAACATGGTAGCTTTTTCCCAGGACTGCCATTCATTTGCCATTTTGTGCAAATGTGATAATGGAATCATTTCACTCTCGTTGAACAGGTAAGACATGCTTATCTCTTTTAAAATCCGGATAGAGGAGTCTTCTGCAAAGGGAAAAAAAGGACTTTATTATCCCTTTGATCTTTGTCACTTACAGCATTAAATGAAAACCATTTTAAACAGTGGCATTATATTAAATGAATCTAAGTGATCACGTATGGCTCAGACTATTTTAAGAGCATGGAGATAAAATCATCCAGGTTGGCTATAAGCCACCCAGTTCCAGCACCTAGTCCCTGCTTTTTAGTAACATGTCCCGACATTAGCTCCATCAGGGTCCTCTCTAGATTATAACCCCTCCTCTGCCCAGCAAAAAAGCCATCAGTGGGTCCCCTTAGCTTACTTTCTAATCACCTCCTAGCCGCTTTACCTTGAAAATCACCGCTCAACTGAGAGGTATGCTATAGGAGAGGTCAAATGGAGAGAGTGAAAGCTTTTAGCATCTCAGAGTGTTTGCTAGAGTTGACATTCATTTCCCTGCCATGAATGGAACACTGCTCCTTCTGCTATATAGGCAAAATTATTTTCTCCCAGGATAAACACTCAAAGTGCAACAACACTGCATGGGCTAGTGTTGGGCCCATCAGCTGTTTGAGTAGGCAGGCTGAAGCACCCTGTGCAGCTACAGTTAAAGGCTGCATCCAGGCATAGCTGCCAAGTTTTCCCTTTTCTCGCGAGGAAGCCTATTCAGCATAATAGAATTTCCCTTAAAAAAGGGAGAACTTGGTAGCTATGCATCCAGGTTCCTCAGCAAGGGTTACTATGAAGGCTCTGAGAAGCAACAATAGCATCTAGCTTCTCTCATGGCAACAGCAAATGTGGCTTTTTCAGGATCTTTGTCTTCATTTTTACCTACTGTGCAGCTTAATAATAGAACCCATGTTGTTTTGTACACATAGAAACTCCCAAGTTCAATTCCTAGCATCTCCAGGTTGTTGTTGTTGTTTTTTTTGGGGGGGGGGTCAGTTTGAGTGTATGAAGGTGATGTGAAAGTTATCTGCCTGAGACACCCTTGAGATGACACTGGCAGCTGGTTACAAATTCCTGCCAGGTGCCTAAGCCAATGCATGCTTACTCAAAAGCAAGTTCTCCTGTGTGAATAGGATATTATGTATTTCTACCCTGTGTTGCTATTGTGCCTATAGAAAGAGTTGTGTGTCCTACAGTCACCTCACTGAAGCTTTCCCCAGCTAGTTCTTAGGTATTCTTCTCTTTTGTTTCTCATTCTCCTCGCCAACAGTCTCCAAAATGTGGAGCTTTCCCTCTCTGCCCCATCCTCTGAGACATAAAGGTCCCTTCCACGTCCTCTTCTCTGACAGGTGAGTTTCATGGCACAATAAAGGCCCTCGCCAATCAAAGCATCCAGAATTAAGAGGGGAAGCAGGATTCTCATTCAGAGTTATGGGACTATTACAACCTCCCACATTACTCCTGGTTCATTTGCAATCAGCTTTTTCATTATCTTTCAGCTACACCGGTCCAGAATTATGTTAATTGCCTATTAACTACAGTTGGGTGATTCATTTATTCTTTTAATTTAGAGTATCGATAATGGATCTAACCTCTATTTTGCTTTTAAAACTTTTTGATACAGTCTGTGCTGTCAGTGCAGCGACAGTGAAAACACAATGTCAATACCGTCACTACTCCTCAAGATCATGCAATCTCTCTAGGCAGCATCGCATCCTATATCTTTGGCATCTCCTTGGACAGCTTTAAGTGGCACTTTGGCAAATTGTAGGAAAAAGTCACCCTACTCCCCCTTTTGCTGTTCCTTTATGTTTAAAAATAGGTTTCAGCTGGAGTGTTTTCAGAAATCTTCCTGACTTTTCTTTCAGCCTGTAGCATTCTTATACTTTTCAATATAGAGTGGCTTGGATGGTTCAGACATGGGAACCACAGTCCTTCCCAGAGATGTGTACATAGCTTTTGGAAGCAAATGGATTTAGAAAAAAGTAACTGTGCTTGGATTATGAGCTCTTCTGTGCCTTTGAAGAAAGAGAAACTGTGCCTTCAAAAGGGGGGAAAGGCTGTAGCTCAATGGCAGAGCAGCTGAGCTGCATACCAGAAGATCCCAAGATCAATCATCAGGATCTCCAGTTAGGGCTAGGAAGGCCTCCTGCCTACCCTTGGGGAGCTGCTCCCAGCCAATGTAGTAGTTGATACAGAACTAGACGACTTGCTAGATGACAACCTCCTATTTTCCTATGGAAATATTCCATGGAATGATGGGTCTTTATGACTTGTAGGGGCGGGGGGGGGGGACTGCAATGCGATAGTAGTGTGCAAAACTCATAGGTAGCATTCTGTTTGCTTTTCCAAGCCCCAAGCAGCAGCTTTCAGTTAGAACGCCATTTGTTGGTTGCTTTTGCACTGCTGTCTAGTGTCATTATATACGGTAGTATAGTCACTAGGTGCAATGGGGCTTTATTGTATTTGGGTGAGTCAGGAGTTTCTTGTTACCATTCTGTTGGGGTCAGATGACAAAGATCCTATTTACCATGGCCTTCAGAAACAATGTCAGTTGCTCACTCCAGTTAAAGACTCCAGTTATTTGTAATGCATTATGGGACTTAGGACTTCATAAACAATTGTTCTTGTGCCACTCTGATTTGGCACAGAAATCAGACTAAAGATGGTTTGGTGGAAGATTTAGATTATTGTGAGCATACAAATGATTTGGCACTAAATGATATGAGAATACAGAAATCACAAGAATGCACAACACTCATTTTTGTGGAATAATTCATGAATAGATTCATGAGAAGGTTGGCAGGTTGCAAAATGCAACCATAATTTTTCAGATCAGGGTTTGTTCACAGAACTGCACTATTCAGGCCTAATTACAACCTCAGACACTTTTTTAAAATTATTTAAATTGTTTTTATACTTTCCACCAAACCATCTGGCAGTATTGTAGCCCTTCTATTAATCAGAAACATTGGAAGTGGTGATGACGTACACCTCCACCCTCAACTGGTGTCACCTCCATGGATAGACATTGTAAATGCCCAAATAGGGCTTTGGAACTTTGCCTCCAGTTATTCAAATAGGCCAGGGATATTTCCAGTGTGGTATGTGAACATAGGAGGCAACTCCTAAGGGCCGAGGGGTCTTCAGCTCCCCCACCCAAGTTGATGGGCATTGCCATTCAAATGGTGTATGTGCACTGCATCATGTGATCAATTATGTGGGGCGGGTCTTACCCCCCTCCCCCAATATTTTGTTCAGGTTGGCACCCCTGTATGTGAACAAATTCTGGAAGCCAATAACATATAAATGCTTATGCTGGTGGTAGTTAGCATGACAATACACTGGCATTGCCAGGATCTCATTCTAATACTGCCTTTTAAAATTGTGCTGAGAGTTTTCTGAAGTATCTGTGAAGAATGCAAACCAGTTGGCATAATTTACCATTATTCGGCAATCTTATATATTTAATTGTGCCCAAGTAAGCCAAGGATAACAGGTTTGCATTTTACCTCCACGTTGCATTTGCTTTGTATTGGTAAAAATGGCTATGCAAGGCAGTGAGAAATTGAGACTGCAAATCTAAATGCACTTACCAAGGAGTGAATTCAGTGCCTTGCATCCTGAATTGCTCTTCAGCAAACAATAGGTTGCCTTCTAGTCACAGAAGAGACTCTGGTCCACTGTAGACTCTCACTAGCTGAAAGGATGCAGGCAATTTCCACTTGTTCCCTAAGCTCTCCTCCTGCATTGCCTTCCCCACTGTTATAGAGGGTTCTTCTTCAACTGCCTAGACCAGATTTTTAAATACTGCTGGGGGTTGTAGGAAGAATGAGTAAAAATCAAATTCCCATTCCCCTTTGGCCAGGGGGAACATCCCATCAGAGGAGTTCCACTGACACAAACTTAGAATCCAAGCCTAGTGGATTTACTTCCAAGTATAGTTCCTAAGAATTGCACTGTACATCATATGCCGATTGCGTGTAAAAATTCTGCATGAATGTAACATAGCAATCACATCATACTGTATACTCACATTGTGGAAAAGTGATGAAGTATCTTATTAGGTGATGTGTGACACTGAGTAATGTATTAGGGTTTTGTTTTGTTTTTAAAATTATATTTATTTGTTTTATTTTGAAATATTTAAGATAATATTTTAGTTTCTGGTTAATTATGTTGCTTTGAATGTATTCTTTGTAGTGTTTTATTCTGGATGGTTTTAGTTGATGTTTTAACTTGTTGCAAACAGCTTTGAGGTTTTTTCTTAAAAATATAAAGTGGTTTAGAAATGAAATGAATAATGATGGTGGTGGTGCTAATGATGTGGGGCTTCTTCTTCCAGCCTTTTAGTAGCCTATCACTCCATTCTACAAAATGATGGAGGCCCTCCGGGCTCTCCCCATTTGACCCATGAGTTTGCAAAGCCCTGTGTGTTGAGCTTTGCAAGCACCAATGGTCACCTGGTCATTAAGGCTTGCCAGGAGCCTGTGCCTTTGTGCACAGGTTTTTTATTTCAAACCATGCAGGCATACATGGGTCACCTGATTTCATTGTGACATCAGGTGATTGATTACCTGTCAGAATTGGCCCACAGGGGATGGGGGAGATCAGGATCTGGCCTGTGGCATAACAATGGTCAATAGCTATTTAATCATTTTTAAAAATAATTTCTATTGTGCTTTTCTACAACAGAGTATACTCAAAGCAGTTTACAGTAAAACAACAGATAACAAAACTCAAAATTATAAAAATGAAGCAAACCTATTGGCTGACTTTGATGAACTAGAGGCCACCTCTAGCCCATTAAAGTTTATGCCGCAATACATTGGTTGGTCTTTAAGGTGCCACAAAACTCATTGTTGCTGATACGGTGAACACACTTTTCATATTTTCCATGGAACATTTTAAATATTTTAATTAAGATTTATTCCCTTCATTGTGTTTTGTAACTAGCAAAGATAATTAGAGAAAATATGACTCTCTGTCTATTTTCAAAATTATTGTAAGCTGCAGGAACATCTTATTAGACAATATAGAAGAAAACACTGATAAAAGTGGAAGGCTGATGTTTTGGTTTTATAGCATACTTAGGTCACCCTCTGCTGGACAACAAATGAATAGCTATGGATTTTCTGCAAAATATTTTCCCCCTCCCTTAATCTTGTTGGTATAGTTTTAGGGACTCCTTGGCACTTTCTGAATATCCAGGCATTTGTTCTTGGCTTAAGTGCTGATAATGTTGCCTAGATTAAAAATATAGGAAGACAGTATTTGAAAATATTTGGGATTGGTTTGCCAAGCAGTGAAACAACATCCACTGTGGCTCAAGTAAGCGCTTTATGGGGGTCAGAGCCTTTAAATAAAACAAGGGCATAACAGAACAGTAGCAAAGAAAAGTAGGATGTATTTGGAAGAGAAAACATAAACTCTGGCATATTTTTTTTTAAAAAGAGAGAGTTGTGTTCTTGCTCATTAAATATTTGCAAGCTGTCAAGACAGGATTTAACAGCTATATCCAAGAAATGTGATACAAGCATAAATAGCTCAAATCTACATCTCAAAATAGCTGGCTGGGCTTCATAACCTCTATGTATAAACATAACTTGAGTTGGCAATATGGAAACACATGGGCAAGATGTCCAGATTGAGGCTTATAGAATGTTATTGCTAGCCTGCATATCCCTCTGCTAAACCTCTTCTTTTCTGAGAGAAGCAGGTCTGTGGCAGATGTTTATTGTGGGTTTTCAAACATGAAATTCCTTGTCTTTTTAGCTCTAGGGATTTTATTTTTATTTTGCTCTGATTAACCTTCTGGACTTTTTAAAGGCATTATTTTCCAGGGCCAGCCCTGCCATTAGGCAGAGTGAGGTGGTAATCTCAGACAGCTAGCTGTGGATGTCATGAAAAAGCTGCAAATTGTAAGTTATTAAATTTAATATGATTGCGCTTTTCTTCCCAGGCAGAGGCATTTGTTATATGTTCTGCTTCAGGTGCCAAAAATAACTTGGTCAGCCTTGGGTACGATACAACTGACTGGTGGGGTAGAGATTTGCTCATCTGCCTCAGATGGCAAAATGTGCCAAGCTGGGCCTGTTTGTTTCTTATTTGTATCTATGAAAGGAAGGGAAGGATTGAGATGCACCTTGTTGGGCCTATCCAAGAAGGAATGAGCTGAAGGGAGACGATAGTATACAGTATTTGAGTTGTATATACTTTGATACATATAAGGAAATTGATATGAAAACTGAATCGCTCTCTCTTTGTACAATTATTTTCCTTTCTAGAGAGAATGACCACTGGAGCTACACACAATGGGCATAGCATGCAAATTTAATGCCACCTACCATGACTGACTAACAGCTTTGGCATAGATTAATGTCTCCCGTAAAATTCACCCTCTCCAGTTCATGTTTTTTGTATAAGGTAACATGCTTTAGTCACAGTTTGAATGCAAAGAATTGAATCTGGCCCAGGGACACCATACAGTGGTGTAATTCATATATTGAAGCAATTCAAAGAAAGTGCAATTTATGTAATTTTAGTCTCCCTGAAGGAAAAGTTCAGTGGGATTGACTAGAAAATTAAGTTTCAAATAGGCTTTTTGGTCCATCCTATATAGCATATATGCACACTCGCTGCAGAATGATTAAAAGCATTGCAAAGGTTATAATCTTAAATTCAGACACAAATACATCAGCTGGAAGTCAGTTCTGTTGCAATCAGGCAGGCTTAACATCTGAGAAATGAGCCATTTGTCTTGAGGCAACTGTATTTCTTCAGGAGCCTATTTATCTCTAGCTAAGTATTTTCAAAAGGAAGAAGACCTCTGGAATTGTACAAGAGGCATAAATCCAAGATGTTTGCTGTCTTTATTCCTTCGCTCTGTTGCATGCTGTGATTAACAGAAGGAAGCAATAGAGTTGTATATAGCTTTTCTTCTTCCTTAATCCTAAACACTTCCTTGGATTTCAGTGGAAGCTTTTCCTGTGTGACTTTAGAATTGGCATCTCAGTTTCATACTTGCTATGAACCCTGTTCAACATGCACCATTGGTGAAAACAGATTTAGACATTATAGAGGAATGTTAATGAAATTCACACTAATTTGCACATTCAGCTGGCAGTAGATACAGTATTTGAAACATCCCAACTGGAATTTGCACCAACTGTGTGCAGTTTTACAGCCTGTGGAAGTGCCTTGCACAAGTTCGCCTTTTTTGTGAGTGGTATTCAACTGAATAATTGTGCTAGTAAGGAATAACACGACTGCAACAAGACTCCTCCCCCCTCTTCCCCTCACATGTACCCCCCACCACCCCCAAATCTGATCCAGAGGGTTGGAGTAGCTCCAGAAGAGATTTAGAGCATGTGCAGAGGGAGGAGCGGGAGGGGAGGAGAGGAAGAATGTTGCATTGCACAAGGAGAAATCCTTCCACTGATAGAACAGTTTGCTTAGCTTTAGTGCTATTTTGAATACTGTACAACCTGTATTTTCAATAAGTTGCTGTTGGACAAAAGCAGAAGTTACTGCACTGATGAAAGGTTGTACTTCTTTGTTCATTCATTCTATCTTTCTTAAAATATCTGCATGCTGCCCAAGGTGACTTATGGACATTCAACCATAAAATAATAATAATTACAAATAAAACATACTGTATTTAGAACATCCAAAGTCATAAACCTGTGATAGACAAGACTATGACTGACTACAGCATTTTGACATTAAAACTAAGTTAGTCCAGCAATCCTGAAATAAATAATATTAGGAGAGTTTTGACTCCTTTTTCTACTGGCCTTTTAAAAATATATACCATATGAGCCTAAATTAAAGACCAGATCCACAGAAAGCCCTCTGCATTATCTCCGATTCCCTAGAGAAACAGTCAGTTCTTTTACTTGTTGTTCAGATGTTCTTGCTGCTGTCTTTTCAAAGGCTTCAGGTTCTTTTGAACTTATCAGGCTCTTGGCTAAAAAATGCCAGCTCTCTCTCTCCCCCCACCCTCCCCACCCGCCTTAATGAACAGCGAAGAGTAGCAAAATAGGAAACTTTGAATTATAGTCTCTGAAAGCTGGAGATGTAACTGTTAATATCCAGTCCTTTTAGTTTAAGCTCAAAAAAAAAAAAACAGTGGGAAGTGTAAGAATTTAGTAGAAGGTAATGTTGCTGTGCAGTAGCAGCTGCTTCCTAAAATGAAGGTGGAGAAAAAAATCAAATGTTTTGATGCAGTAACATTTAAATGTTCCAACTGTGTAGACTGGGGTCCTGCCAATGAGAATCAGGAGAGCGGTTTCCAATTGCACGGGAATGATCTATGGGGTGGATCATTTAAATGCTACCCCAATGGCACTGAAGTAACTCATAGAAAACAAGCCTCCATACTTCTATTACAGAAGCTGCTTATCTGGAAGGGGACAATAATTTATGGAAATTGACAACATGTGGCTATTTATTTAATCAAGAACTACCTATCAGAAGCTCCACCTGAAGCAGATATAGTTAATTTAGGTCATGGGTATAAGCTTAGAGCAGAAGCTTCTCCCTACTCCCTTCTGCCCTGGCTGGCATGCACAGGCAGGGCTTAGGAACTGGTGGTTTCTTCAGTGGCCTTACTATCTTAAGCAAGAGTGGCAACCTTTTCCAACCCGAGGGCTGCATTCCTTCACGAGAAATCTGCTGGGGCTGGAGGCAAAAGAGGGCAGATCAATGGGTGCAACTCTTACCTTTGTACCAAACCCAGCCAGATGGGCGGGGTATAAATAATAAATTATTATTATTATACCATTGGCTATATTCCAGCCCCATAAGGCGTTTACTTACTCCCACCCTCATTTCTCTCCGCCTAGGGAAGCAAAAAGTATTACCACAGTTTAAAGGCAAATTGCAGCCTGGCAAGAGTATTTGAGGATGGCTGGCCCAGGCTGAGGAGTGTGGTCTAGAGAGTTGGGTGGAGGCAGCCTGAGGAAAGGCCCAAGTGCTGGAAAGAAAGGCATGGAGGGCCCACTTCTCCTATTGGCACTGTAGAAAACCAGTTCCATCCTCTAATTATCTTTCTGTGTACAGAAACCCCAATGTCTGTATGGAACTCTCCTGCCTACAGATACTTTTCACTGCAGTGACGGGAACAAACAAATTCTTTACACCCTTTCTGTGTCATCAAATAGGTTAGGATTTACAGGTTGCAGTGTTGCAGTAAAAGGGGCACATCATTCATTTTAAGTTCTCCCATTAGTTACTGGTTCCACACGAAGTCAGGAATCTCAAAGAACAACATAATACGGTATATATGGTGATCTGATTATAGGCCTGCCCAAAATAATAAATAAATAAATAAAAGTATTTTCCTGGCTGTATATGTTAGAAGAAGCAATCAAGTAACTCAAATGTAGTTAAGCTGTAAGACCTGGGCTGAATTTTCTTTTTCCCCAGTGACATTTTGCTGTAAACGACATGGCTCAATGGAATCAAATCTCTCTCTTTGCCAACTAGTCTGCCAAATTTCATTCAAGTCCAAATATTCATAGTTCATTTACTTTTTTTTTAAAAAAAAGCTCTTTAATCAAGGTAATATTTACTTCATCATTATGCCTGAAATCAAGACAGGATGTTCATCAGGGTATTTGGATCTAAACCTCTTTTCACCATTGTTTCCACTTTAATCTACATGAGTCTGCTACAGCTAACAAAACAGATATGAAAGCAGCATCTTTGGACTTTGAAACTAGAAATGATGGTATGGAAATATTAATTGCTCCTGTTGAATAATCACATGTGATCCGAAACACTGGTGTGGGTGAATGGGACCTCTGCTTGTACCTTAAGTCTGTATAGATCCATTACCCAAGTGGTTTTTATTTTATTTTATTTTTTGCAGTTGACTCTGATCCTAAAATCAATAGGACATCTGTCTAAGTAAAGCTTGGGGTGCTACAATATTAGAGAACTTCTCTGAAGGTACTTGAGAAGATGGCTTAGATCTGAAAACCCCATCTCAAATGAGTCAGACCCACTGGTGTTCATCTAGCTCAGCAAATTCTACACTGACAGTGACTCTCCGGGATTTCAGATAGGAAATATTTCTCAGTTCTGCCTGCAGATGCCAGGGACTGAACCTGTGATCTTCTGCATACAAGCAGATGCTCTACCAGTGAGGTACGGCCTTTCCCCCAAAGGTGTTTTCTTCCTCTGCTTGTTCTAGAAGGCTTGCAGCAGCTTAGCACCAACACTTAAGCATAATGAGCTCATTCCTAGGACTGCCAAGCCAAATATAGTTAAATGACTACTGCGCTCAAGGCAAAAGGGAATTGGCATTAGGCTGGTGTGGGAGAATTAAGGGATTTCTTGCATTTTTGTAAGCATCTATTCTGTGAAGAGATGTTGTTATTAAATATGTGTTTCGCTGTAGGTTTCCAATGCAGGATCTTGAGAGCATTCAGAGCCTTATGCTTTCCAAGCAAATAATAATCTTGAACTCCATTTAATTGATTATCAGAACCAGCTTATGGCTTTGTCTCAGAACAATTTTGAAAACACAGTTCAAAGTTTTGAATGGTTAATTCACAGTGGACTGAAGCATTACATGTCTGAAGAATGCAGGGTAAGAAGTGCTCCGAGTACAGCCATTCTCTTCAGTCAGGGCTCTACAAACATATCCAGATCCACATAGGAACAAAAATAGTTTGAAAGCATCACCACTTTACAAAGGAGGCATCTGTCAGCATTAACACTGATTGTAAGACCCTAAAAATTTAGGAGTCACACTATATCAGCAGTTACAGCCTTTCTATTGCCATACCACTATAGAAAAATACAATTTTGAATTCAAACACTATACCAGGCCCCACTTAAGATCTTCATTCTTCCCGAAAAATATCTCCGTGTTTCCAGAGCACTTAGCTATTTGTTTGCCAAATAGCATTGTCTCATTCTTTGATTAGTATTATTGTTCTGAAGAAACATATAATATGGGAAACTGTAATTGTTTTCATAGAATGATTCACTTCTCTGTGCAGAAATTATGTTGTGTCCTATTGGTAACTGTGTGCATCACATCCTTCAAACACCAGAAGGATATTGTCTCTGTAGTAACTGCATGATTGTTGTTAATTGCTGTTTTCCTGCAGTTACAACTATAGCAATTGCAATTGCTTAATGTGCAAAAGCATTACTGGGGAAGAATGCAGTTTGCATTTATCTTCATTAATAGAATCCAGTATTGGGGAATGAGGAGCAACCATCATGCTGTGTTCATTTGTTCCTTTGGGGTGTATGAACATCTGCTTACTACACTGTCCTATGGAGACAATTATTCTACCATCACAATTTCCATGATGTTATGTGGCAGAAAAATGCAGCCACGTATATGTTTGAAGTTATTTAATCTTTCCATTCTTCGAGGAAGAAGTCTGGTACCCAGAATTCAGTTATGACTTCAGAAGGAACAATTGTCTCTGTGTGCCTAATTGACTACTTTTAACATGCTTATGAAAGGTATGAATAGGATAACATACAATACCTAAAGATAACAGCAGAGAATATCAGGGGTCTCAAAGTTCACTTAAATAAAGGTAGTCAGAATTTAGGACTGTTAAATGCCAAGTTTCAATTAAATGTATAAAATCACTGCATTTGAAAACTGGGGAAACATGTCCCCACCTACTTCCATATTTTTCTCCTTTCATATCGTTCACTTTTCTCTGAATGATGTAATACTGCTACAGTTCCACTGCACTCGCACTGGATGGGGAACCTCAGCTCAGACGAGCATAAACTAGCATCTAGTGCAACCTTTGCCAACCTAGTATCCTTCAGATGTTTTGGACTGCAATTCCCATTATGGGAGTTGTAGTCCAAAACATCTGGAGGGTACTAGACTGACAAAAGCTGATCAAGTTAATCCCTATAAAATATATAACAATCAGGTCAAAAGGTCAATAGGAGAATTAAGTAAGTGTGTTTTTCTCTGCTTCTTAACCATGATCCACCTAAGCTTTCTTAAGGGTTCAATCATATGCATAGTTAACTAGGAATAAATCCCATTCAATATAGTTTGTGTCCTGAACCTCGGCATACCCGGAGGTCAGTCCTGATGGTGCACACAGTCCCAAGGGTAACATTACAGAGTAGTCTGATGGTCCAAATGGTCAAATACCAGTCTAGGTCCAATACAACAAGCATGGTCTGAAGTCAATCCATAAGGTCAGGTTCCAGCCTCTGCAGAAGATCCAGTGGGGATTGAAGCACCTGGGATCAGTCCCAAAGTCACAATCTGGGGGCATTCCCAAAGCAGCCAAGCTGTGGTCCATCAATAGAGGAAGTTGAGCAGACAGTGTCTCTGCCTTGCTTCCCTTCTAGCCTTCCCAATCTTGATGCACCTGAGCTTACTGCAACTGAGCAGCTGTGTCTCTCCACGTGACAAAAGCATGCGATCCTCACCTGCCCTGAGCTAAATTCAGCTGAGTGACCACAACCTCCTTTCAGACTTAACAAGTCCCTTGATCTCCACCTGGTCCACTAGTGAGCTGGGCTGTCTTCCCTTGCCTGTCTCAGTCTCCTGGAGTGCTTTCCATAGTTCCCAGTGCCTCAGAAGCCTGCCCTGTCCACAGATATGGGGGCATCTCTGGTTATGGTGATCTGTCCCCTTCCCCTGGCTCTCATGAGCTATCAGCTGCCCCTTCAACGTCCTCCGATGTTCCGTAAGTACCCCCTAAGCCCCAAACTTCCCCTCCCCCTTCTTCAGCTTGTTCTGGTGTCTACCAATTGTGGCTGCACCCCTCGCCAGCATCCTTTCCCCCTTCCTTTGTGTCCTGCCAGGAACATACAAGAGTGTGCTAGCTTCAATGCCACTTAAAAGTGCTTAAACTTGGGATTGTCCTGCCTAGTAAGTGAGAGTTCTGCACCTGTTTAACTCTCCCACAGAAATCCATGGGAGTTAGAGGTATTTAGCAGTGACTGGATTGCACCCCAAATTCTTAATTGCATCTAGAGTCCATGGATGAGTAGACATGGTATTAACACTAGTATATTGTATAGTTTTCTGCTTTAATATTGTAAACCTGCTCAAACACCTCATGTCATTCTAAACATATGGGGGGAAATAACTGAAGCACATGCAAGTCTTACTAAGTGCTTCAGGAAGGCTGATATTAACTGTAGCAGTTCTTAATGATATTCTTAAAACCTTGCTGTCTCACTGCAGATATCTCATACATAACCTTATGAAAACAAGCCAGTCGGACTTAGTCATAGTTGATAATTAATGTGCAATGGTATCCAGCCAGGATTAATTTTGTGCTAGAATAAAACATATGGAATAATGCTTAAGCTTACATCAAAGTCAAATACTGAATACATCAGGATGCATTATCTCTTCACTTTCTGGAGTATATTATGTTCTATTAAGATCTGATGTGTGCTGAATTTATGCCCACGCTTCCCTGAGAATTTGTGACGCCTCACAAATGTGTTCCCCAGCGCCTTTCTCTGTAGCATCTTTACAATTCTGCTTCTAGTTCTTCACATGAAGATTAAAACACTCATTATCTGTCTGAAAATCAGACCAGGAGTGGATGTTAAATAATAATTTAAAAATCCTTATAGAAAGCCACCTAGAATATTACCTACTGGAGAAGCCTTCAAAGCAGCGAGTTTAAAAATCCAAACTATTATTCCATGCTGATTTGGACAACAAAGAATTTACTGTGATTTTAATTCAGCTGTATGTGTGCACTTTTTGAAGCTGTTGCTTGAAGTGAATACAACCTTAACCATTATAAAATATTCAAAGCCCTCATACATATCAAATAGATGGAGGTACAGTTACTAGGGCAATCTCTTGCATATCAGTTAAGCAAATAACTAGGCTCAAAAGTTTCCTAATTCTAGAATAGGTCACTTACAGCAGCTCACACTTTAATGGATCATTTGATCAAGTGGATTTGGTCTTACTGTGGTCAGTTTAAGAATTAAGGTTCTACTTAGTATGCAGAGAGTGTGCAGCCTATTTGTTGTGAGCAGTACCAAACTACAGCAAAGCATGCTGACCAAACTCTGCCTGCTAGAAATCCTGTTCCAGCTGGATTTTTCTGATGACCATTTCTCAAATGACCTTGGGGGGAAATGGAGGTGGAGGGGTTGCACCCTTAAGAGTAAAAAACGGTGTATAAAGCTGCATAAAAACACTATGTTGGAACCATAGTGACAAAGAAAGAAGTGACAAGGGACACAAAAAGACATATATGCCAGCAGCCAGATTAGCAGTGAGGGAAATAGCATGGGATTTCTAGGGAACTGAAAGGAATAGCTACCATTGCTGGTTTGAGAAGTTCCACCAGAACTTTGGCAACTTCCACCCCAACATCAAGTTGAGGCTAGACTAGCCCATGTAGAAGGTGTATGTTCTGGACACTACTATACAGTCACATAATGGACATAGAATCATAGAACATATAGAAACTATCTTATACAGAGTACCTCAGGTTACGTACATGATTTGTTCCATGGTGTACATAACCCGAAAAACCGCGAAAGTGCGCTTCTGCGCATGCGCGAACTGCGCAGAACGCTTCTGTGCATGCGTGCACGGTGAACCCGGAAGTAAACGCTTCCAGGTCTGCCATGTACGTAACCCGAAAAGTACGTAACCCGAAGCGTATGTAACCCGAGGTACGACTGTATTGGAAACCTAATGACCCCTACATATATCTATATGCTTCCAGCTTCCACCCAGGACTCACTACAAAATCTATTGTCTACAGCTAAGCCCTGCTATACAACCGCATCCACTTTAGTTTTGCTTGTAGTTTTGGACTACAACTTTCAACAGCTCTAGAGAGCAAGGCCAGTGGTCAGGGCTGATGGGAGTTGTAGTTCACAACATCTAGAGTGCATAACATTGCTTACACTTGCATTAGACAGAAACTCACAATTTAAGGATTTACATCAGACTTTCCTAAGTCTACAGAACCCACCCACACAATGAAGTGATAAAGCAGAGTTATGAGTTCAGATTGATACCCATGAATAATTTAGTAATGACAGACCCAGAAATGAAAGAGACAGTACAGCACTTGTTGCCAAATACATCATCAAGGATTTACAACCCATGCCAGGCAATAATACTTCTATCTTTCAGACTGTGGGTGGTAGGCCTGTTATTGCTTACAGACACACCCCATCTAAAACAGCTACCACAAACTTAACATAGCTATCGCTCTGAAAATTCTTACAAAAATGATTCCTTTGAGAGTCCACAAGCAATCAAGAAGTAAATGTGATGCATTAACTGAATGCATGGATAAGGTCATGCCAATTTTCTCTTTAATTGCAACAAGTTAAAACCAAATTGCTTCTAGGAACAATGTTAGGATACTCCTTTCAGTTGCTGTGATCTCCTGCCACAATGTGATTATTTGGGATGCTTTAAAATGGTTAAAATATGTTTGCATTTAAGAAGATCCAAAAATAACTCTGTGAACAGAAAAACACTTTTCTAATTAGTGCAATCAAATATTCTAGAGCGAATTACTGCTTTCTTAGAATTTTACAGCGAAGAGATTTCACTTAGGGAAGTTTTTAACATTTGATGTTTTATTATGTTTTTATATATGCTGAAAACTGCCCAGAGTGGCTAGGGAAACCGAGCCAGATGGGTGGGTGGGGTATATAACAACAACAACAACAACAACAACAACAACAACAACAACAACAACATGCAGCAGCAGCAGCAGCAATAGTCCTGTTGACAAATCTCAACCACTTGCAGCAAAGTGGTTGAAGCAAATAAGATTACTTCAAAGTAAACACTCTACTGCATCATGGCAGTACTGCACCCTCATCTGGATCTGTCACATTGATCTGAACTGTAGGAACCCAACAATCCTTTCCCCCCTTCTTCCAAGAGCTAAATAATGGAATCCATAGTTGCCAAGTTTACCCTTTTCTCGCGAGGAAGCCTATTCAGCATAAGGGAAAATCCCTTTAAAAACGGGATAACTTGGCAGCTATGATGGAACCCCCAATTTCCCCTGCAGTATGCATATGCATTCTTTCCTGCCATGCAGCAGCACAGTGATGTTGGAACAAGGCTATTTAAAACAAACAAACTTCCACTGATACTGTACAGGCTGCAACTCTGCTGTAAATTCACACACAGTGTAGCATCACTCATGCAGAGAATGGATAAAGATCTAGGGTAGTGTACAAGCAAAACAACTGAGCTAGAAATCAGCAATCCTCTGGTTCAAATCTTTGATGGAGAAATCACTAGTTGTTGTCATTATTATTATTATTATTATTATTATTATTATTATTATTATTATTATTATCCCACCCATCTGGCTGGGTTTCCCCAGCCACTCAGGGCTGCTCCCAACAGATTAAAAACAGAATAAAACATCAAACATTAAAAATTTCCCTAAACAGGGATGTCTTCAAATGTCTTCTAAAATTCAGATACAGTGGTACCTCAGGTTACAAAAGCTTCAGGTTACAGACGCTTCAGGTTACAGACTCTGCTAACCCAGAAATATTACCTCAGGTTAAGAACTTTCAGGTTAAGAACGGACCTCCAGAATGAATTAAGTTCTTAACCCGAGGTATCACTGTAGTTGTGGGCGCCACCACCGAGAAGGCCCTCTGCCTGGTCCCCTGTAACCTCACATCTCGCAATGAGGAAACCGCTTTAGGCAAGCCATTTTATTCTTTTAGAACTTGTCTGGCCTTTTCCTGAATCCAATTGTGCTGCTACCGGTATATATGAAGAAGAAATTTGGTTCAGTTTGCATTTTAATGCAACCCTACCTAATTCACTCTTCCCAAAACAATACATAAACCAAAATGCAGCCATCAGTCAAACTTTGCACTTCTCTGAATCTTGCAATGCAGTTCTCCAACAACAACAAAAATGGTACAAAATGCATAGCAACAGGGGAAGGTATGCATATGAATGCATAGGTGAGTTAGAGGCATCTTGCTTCAAGCCTTCTTTCAGTCCAGCCTAGAAAACCCTAGTTTTTCTGCAGTTCCCTTTAAAAGCATTTGTGCACTCTGGAAGTAATGGTGCTCTCTTCATGTTCTAGAGCAACTGCAGTGAATATGATGCCCTCCAGGTGTTTCTGGACTCTTAACTCCCATAGGCCCAGCCAGAATGGTGAATGGTGAGGGATGATGAGAGTTCGAGTCCTGCAACTTCTGGAGGGCACAATGTTGGCTACCTCTGTGCTAAAGAAAACACAAAAACAGGACTAGGACAAGTTGTTGCATCTACAGTAGGAATGTCCTTCCTTTTATGTTTGTTAAAATTTGTAGTCCGCCTTCTACTGAATGTTTTTAAACTGCCTTAATCATTGGTCTCTCTAAGTAACGACTCCTCTAGCATCAGCTCTCTGGTCTCAGGATGGGTGTGTTCTGTTTTGTTCTGAAAACCCGAATGTAGCCACTGAAGCTGCAATCAGAAGTAGAAGTCTAGGACAGGAGGAGTGGCCCTTCTTAACGCCATGCCATTGACACACCCAGCAGTTTTTGCCTCCAGTGAAGTAAAATAAATAAACAAACAAACATACTTGCATATTTTCATTTGTGGGAATGAAAACAATTTAGGGGGTGATTTTCACTGGAAAAACTGTGAGGGGGAAGAGTTAAGAAGTGTCTCTACAGCTTTCCTGTAGCCATTGCCTTTCAAGTTCAGTGGCCACACTGTATAAAGAAAGGAAATATAAAACTGTCTAAAGTCCACCCCCAGCAGATGTTTCTCTGTCTTGCTGTCCAAGATCTATTACACTGCAGATGCCATGGGCTGAGCCTAGGAACCATGTGCTCCTTCCCATTATATTTTTGCGGCTTTATGTTAGGTAGATGTGGGAGCTTGAATTACTTATTTCTATGACCTTTCTTGATCTCTGGCTATATGTGGAACGCATCAGGGGGAATGTGAACAAATGGCCCACTTACATTTTAATGAATTGACCTCTATTTGTTTTTTTAAACCCACATGGTAATGATAATGGACCAAGAAATGATTTGGGTTTTGCATGCATGGAAAATCAGTGTAAACAACATTCTTTTGGTGTATATTTTCCTCTGTTTGATACACAGAAGCCCTTTTGTGCACTGAAGTTCATAGTTTCAGGAATTTAAAAGCTTCCAATATAAAGATGTTTTGTAATATATTTATCTGGACATGACTATGACCAACAGTTGCCTTAAGTTTCAAGTGCTCAGAATGATATTTACCACTTATAATATGAAGTGTGTTCTTTGTTAAGTCTCTAAAAATGTATTCCTTGTTAACAGGACACTTACAACTTCTAGGCTCCTATTCTATACACTTAGGTGTCACACTCAGCTCAACTGAACTTACTTCAGAGTAGGTTCGAGATAAATATGATTCTCTGCACAAGATAATTACAGTAAGGCAGGCAACGTTGAAGTTTATCTTTCCTGTTCTTTCATAACCAAGAACATTCAGAATGCAAAGTACAGATGATGCTCTACAAAAAAGGGAAGGTTTGCTTTTAAATGCACCAGTCCTAATTTAACAGTGATGAGAACATTACAGAAGCAAAACAAAAACCTTACCCTTTCGTCAAATTAATCATTAACTGCTAAAATAATGTGTTTGGCCAGATGGCAGTATCTCAATGGCATAAATTTGAAACAGTATTTTTAGAACCTCAGATTTCAAACTCCCATGGTGTTGAGTCATCCATCTTTATTGACTGAACTTTCTCCATAGACCTACTTGGGACTCTTAAATAGATGCATCAAAGTGAAAACGGACCCAGGTTCCACTGGGGAGCAAGCTCATACCTCCACTGTATTTCTCATAAATGCTGAGTTAGATCCCTTCCTCTAATAAAACAAGGACGTTGGATATAGCCTTCCTGGGTATGAGAAGATAAATGGTCTTGGTATACCACTTCTGACAGAGGCCAGTTCTGTTTCTTCCACAGAATTGTAAAAACAGTCTTTTGCCCACCCACCCCCATCCCATCCCCTGAATTGTGCTCCAAAGACCTTAAAGCAGAGATGAGTAACATGTGGCCCTCTAGATGTTGGTCCCACCAGCTCCAGCCAGCCTGGAGTAAAAGATGAAAGGAATTGTAGTATGGGACATCTGAAGGAACCCAAGTCCCCCATCCCTGTCTTAGAGCAAGTCAAAGATCTACAGTACCTTGTTCATTCTTTTCCTTTGGCTCTTGGTCACCCACTGACTAAAAACAGAAATGAGCTGTGCCAGGCAGAAGCATAATATTACATCTTTGTTTTCAGTGGAGGAGTTTTAGCTAGCACTAATCCAGCAGACAGGGACTAACAACTATTTTAGTGTATTTCACTGATTGTGATTGCCCTTTTTAACACCTTAGAACTTCACTTTATGAGAAAAGCAGGCCTGTACTGTTTTCATCTGCTTGTCTGGTAGCAACAGCCTTTTGTCAGTAAACAGTGGCAACCTCTGTATTCAAAACACATTGAGATCACTGCTTCAGACAAATTCTCATCCACATTTTGATATTTATTTACATTTATTATACCTGTTACCATCATCCAAGTTAACAACTGTGATCGAACAGCACATTTTACTCTTGCTGCACAAACGTATGGCTCACTGTGTTCCATACAATTGACTTTGAGTGACAACCTTCTTTCTCCCTATTCCTTGGAATGGACATTTCCATTCCACTCCACTTCTCTTGTGCTTTTTAAAAATTCAGTCAAAGTTCCTTCACGTGCTGCTCATTTGGATTTCAGAACGTCCTCCCACTCAACAGGCAGTGCTGCATTTTTGGGAATTGATGGAACTATTGATTGCATTTTGTTCCGAAATTCATCCATCTACAAGAGAAGAGAAGAGAAGAGAAATACATTTAACATAACCCACATCAAAGTTAGGGACACACTGCAACTCTGTCTTAATCAAATAATCGTTTTTTCCCTTGAAGAAAATTGGAAGCTGTAAAACACATAATATTCTCAGAGATATTTCACAACAGTATTTTTAAAAACCTTTCTTCCTTAGAAGAAGAGAATCCTAAGCATGCATACTCTGCTCTTGAGATTGTCACACTGATAAATGTCAATACAGATGGAGTGCTACAGGAGTCCAATCTTGGGGCTACCAGAGCATGAAGTACAGGAGCCAAGTCATCTCTGTTCAAGAAGAGTCAGTGGTAGCTGGAAACAGGCACTCCTAGCCATCAATGCTACCTTAGCCTCAGTGGTACTCAGGAGAACATCCAAGCTATGGACCTCTTCCTTCCAGGTGACCATAGCCCTATCCAGAACAAGCCATCACACTTGACTTAACATCTTGGCACATCTGATTTCTGATGGCAACTTTCTGAAACTAATTTTACCTCGCAGAACTTTTATTTTCTTCACACTGCCAGAAAGCGGTAGATGCAGATTACCCTTGGTGATAATGCACAAATAGCAACCATTGCACTTCTGACTGTCAGTCTTTTCACCTAAAACAGATACCATCCATTCCTGTCATGGCAAATTATCCATAAAAGTCAGATGATCACAGTCTTTTTCTAATCATAGTTAATGATCCTGCATCAGCAGGAAAAAATAACAAAAAGAGTTCTGAAAGCACCTATCATTTCGTGTTGCATTTTAAAATGTTTACCACAGACAAGATGTCACATGAAAAAACAAGACTGCGCTACTGCAAAGTACTTGGGCATCTGTTCAAACCAATCTGAATTGGGAGAGGGGAGAGGAAGAGGCTTGTCTATAAAGGATCCCCACTATCCCCAAAGAAAATCCTCACTATTTTGTGTACTCTTTCAGATCTCAGCAAGTTTATTACTCTTTAACTTAATTTTTATTTATTCAGTTAATTCAGTTTCCATTAATGTAGAGCTCAAAGAAAATAACAGGGTTGTTGTTGCTTTAAAACACAACAACCCCAAGATAAAACAAAATAAAATATTCATTAAAACTATTTTTCCCATTGAAGAAGAAACAGTATACAGAAATAAGCATCAAATATCAAGCATTCTTTAACATAAAAACTGAAAAAAATAAAGAAGAAAAAAGAAAAGGAGAAAACCTTACATCTACTGAACCCAAATGTAAGACCCTAAAGGGGAAGTTTTACTACTGTTCTTGTGGGAAATGTTAGGCCTGGACATTGAGTAACCTCTAGGACAGGGGTGGGGAACTCCAGAGGCTGCTGAACTTCAATTCCCATCAGCCCCTGCCAGCATGGCCAATGGACACGGATGGGCTACCCCTGTACGGAAAACACAAAAACAGGCCTTGGGCAGCTTCTTGAAGTCCAACAATATTTGAAGGGCCACAGGTTCCCTACCCCAGCTCTAGCTGAGCAGTGTCCCCCAATTGCAGGGCAGCCACTGACAATGTGTGTCTATGTTCCTTTGCTTGGACTACTGTATTTTAATATTTTGTTGGAAGCCGCACAGAGTGGCTGGGTCCATGGAATACTCAACCTGAAGCGTACTTAACCCGAAGTATGAGTGTAATTGGTTCTGGAAGTCTGTACTTAAACTGAAGCGTACTTAACCTGAAGCGAACTTTCCCATTGAAAGTAATGGAAAGTGAATTAATCCGTTCCAGATGGTTCCACGGTGTTTGTAAACCGAGGCGGTTGTAAACCGAGGTATGACTGTACATTGCATATGCATGGAATGTTCCTTGTGATGGACACGGAGCAATGGATTCAAACTACAAGAAAGAAGATTCCACCTAAACACTAGGAAGAACTTCCTGACAGTAAGAGCTGTTCGACAGTGGAATTTGCTGCCAAGAAGTGTGGTGGAGTCTCCTTCTTTAAGCAGAGGCTTGACAGCCATATGTCAAGAATGCTTTGATGGTGTTTCCTGCTTGGCAGGGGGTTGGACTGGATGGCCCTTGTGGTCTCTTCCAACTCTATGATTCTATGATTCTATATAGGGATTGTTTGTTATATGCATTTGGGGAAACTGAAAAATAAAGTTAAGGGGTGGGGGGAAAAGATGCTTTCAGCAGATCTTAAAATGCAGAGGAAAAAGCAGTCTCTATGGTATTGGCTGGCCCAAGCTACCTGGGACTTTATAGGTTAAAAACAACCACCCAGCACTTTGAATTGTGTCTGAAAAATAATAGAATAGCAGTGTGAATGCTGGTGCACTGGCATGACATGCCTTCATTTAATGATTGTGACACTAAAGAACTGCTTACAATTTACTTCTGTAGTTCAAAGAACCTCACCTCCTTTCAGAGTCCTGACTGGCAGTGAAAACAGATTATGTGCCTTTCGTTTTCTGTACTGCATAAAGATGAGACATGGAGCTCTCTGCTGAATTTGGGAGCCTTGGGTTTGATGAAAGCATTATAGGGAGATACTGTTTTCTCCGCCCAAATGTCAGATGTGATCAGTCACACCAGCTATCACAGTATGCAGAAATACTGAGTTAACCTTATGAAAACAGACTTTCTTAATAGCCAGGGCATTGTTCCAAATATTCATCAAAACTCCAAAGTAGACATAATGGGTCGCCCACGTGTATTTTATACACGTTTCTGCTTCCTTCACATCTGAAGCATAGCTGGGATCATTTTTCTTTTAACATTAACAGCAGTGCCAGGGAAGTATCCCAATCCAACCTCACTACTCTCCACTGCTTTTAAGCAATTTTCTTGCAGCTTGGGCCACTAACTGATATTGGATGGGGGGAAAGCTGTTCTTAAAAACAGCAAACCTCAAGGATTATTAAAAGAGGATTTGACAAATTAATTGGGGGGGAAAGGTCTATCAAAGCCTGCTGGGGTTAGGATTTATTATTATTTATTTTAGAGAATTTGTACCTCACTCGTCAGCCAAAAAGGCTCCAGGAGCAGCTGATATACAATCAATTGAAACGACAAAGGCTCTGCTGCCAAGCTTACAATCTAAAAGACAGAACATAAAATATGGGGGAGGAATGGGGAGGTTAAGAGAAGGAAACTAGACACCAGTTCTTAAAGTTGAAGGGCAGTTCTTACGATAACCAGCTGGAATAGTATGGTGCCTATATGGAGCTTCCAAGTTCCAAGTCCAAGTTCAGGGGAACAGCCCCTGTTCCATCTACTTTGGTCCAAAACTCATTTATCCTAGGAAGCTGCCTTATATGGAGCCAGACCGCTGGTCCATCTTAGTTCAGTGTTCTCTGCTGACTGGAAGCAGCTCTCCAAAGAGCAGGAACTCTCTTACAGCCCTACCAGAAGATGCTGGGGATTGAACCAAGAACCTTCTGCAGGCCAAAACAGATGTTCTGCAGCTGAGACATGGCTCTTCCCCCATGAATCAAGTAGGCCTTTCCAAAGTGAATCAAGCTTTAAAAATGGTGCCTAAGCGCTCTTTTTATTCTCCACAGGAGTTGCCATCTAACCTGGCTTCATAAGTAACTTGGTGTATTCCCATGACTTATGCATTCCTTTTTATGTTTTTGAGTTTGTTTCTCTAATCGTTTAGTTTAATACAGGGTTGAGCAGGACAAAAACATTTTGAATACATAAATACATTAAATTAATATTCTACATTTTAATTATACATGATGAAAGCTCACAAAGCCAGCTTATTCTTAGCATTTTTAAAGGTTAACATATGTACAGAGCAAAGAGACTTAGACATTTTGTCACGCAAATTATAAATTATAAGGTCATCGAATTCCTCCCCACAGTATTTTTCTTGGTTCACATCCACCAGCTGTATACGCAGTACTAACTACAATTCATTTTTTTTAGAGCACAAATATCCTTTATGACTCATCCTCGCTATGAAAAACAAAATCGTTTCTGCTTTCTGAAGTGATAGAAAATTGATTTATGGCGGACACCCCGAACAAAGGGCTTTTATTTCTCAGATGATATAGCTTGTTAATTGTCATGGATCACTTTAAATTCTGAACATTTTCCCCCTCTCTTTTTCTTTCCTTCCCTCTTTTTTTTCCTAAACAAAAACATTAGCTGGGAGTGGCAAATAGACAAAGTTATGTTGCCATGGCTGGAAAGTGTTGCAATTGCAGCTTTAATTAAATATAAAGATACACTGCTTATTACTTCGGGCTAAAAATAAATTGCCACAATTCAGCTATTACTGCTGGAAAACTATTACATATTTATGTCAAATCGCTTCTCTGCTGACATAATGTAGCTATTATCATTGTATGGGAACTGAAATTAAAGCTGGAAAAGAGGTTGTCATCATTAGATGCGTTCCTTTAGAATAACTGATTCGTGAGGATACTTGCAATTAGGCTAAAATTATTCCGGGGGCGGGGGGGCAGGGAGGACAAGACTTCTGCTCCCATCTGCTGACTCAATACACAAGAACTCTTGTGAGGCAGGCAGGCAGGCAGGCAGGCACACACACACACACACACACACACACACACACACACACACCCCTCTGTCTCCTGAATGTTCTCTTTGTGGAACATAATGACTGTGTCTCCATTATTATCAGTTGGATATTTCTGGAGAGCAAAGGGCTATATCAGACATAGTTTAAACAGGGCAAATTGGTAGTGTGTCACAAGGAAGAGTCCAGCCTTTCTAAACAGCAGATACAATCTTGATCCTAGCAATACAGCATTTATTCAGAATGCTGACCTCATAAGTCTTTTTAACATCCAGATCACTGAGGGATGGGGAGGCTATGGCAGTGTATCAGAATGGAAGAAGGGCAGGAATACTTGTATTTTTCCTACTTTCTGCGCCAGGAAAAACACCAGTGCTGGGCATGGAGAGGCTAAAAGAGAATGAACTAAGAGAAATGATCCAAGAGACTTAGTACATGGCTACCTCATACGTTATGCTGTGATGAATGCAACCTTCCAAGCAGGCGTACATGCAGTAGATACCACAGCCAATCCTTAACACAGTTCCTTAACACATGTACTTAGCTGCTACATGTGGCTAGAAATGTATGTTTGCTGCCACGGTTTTTATAAGTTTAGGTGCACACAGAGCAACCTGGAGAAATTTCAATTCAACTGTGCAGCTCCCTCTCTGATTCACTTAGAAACGGCAGAAGGAGACATTCAAATCAGCTAAAGAAAGCATTGAAAGGAAAACAAAAACAATAAACCAATCATTGAAAATATAATAAAATACAATGTCAGGACTTAAAAAACCCAAACCAATAGAGCCAGAATATTATCATAATCTAAAGCAGGGTGGGGAACCTTCTGAAAGGGAAGATGAGTAATATATCTCCCCCCTCCCAGCCCTATCCTGGCAAAACTGCCCATATGAAGGTCAATGGTACTGAAAGGCACTGAGCAGACCAGCAGAATTAACTCTCCCAGTATATTTCCTCATGTGGATCATCAGCTGTATAGACAAAGGCTGTTTCAGTCCCAAAACTGGGGTGGAAACCATAATGAAAGAAATCAGTATGTTCTGATATTGAGCAAGTTATACAAATTCCTGGGTGAAAATGGTTATTATAACACTGACAGAACAACAGAAGAACAGTGGGATCCAGATAGGGTCTCTTCCAACAACAGATGAACTATTGCCATTTTAAAGCAGGTAAGCCTTGTAGCCTTAATCAGCCAGGATGGGCCTAGGATTAGGTGAAGCAAGCAGGGGTGGGGGAGCTGTTTGGAGGGGGCTACTTGATACAGGAAATACCATTCCCCACTGCTTCACTACTCTAAAATTCCCTCCTTCCAAAGCAGGTTTTCTTTTTAAAAATTACACATAATATACATTACAGTACTTTGTAGTCAGTTCCTTAATCTGTTTAGAAGATTGATGTTAGAAGTGGAAGAGCATTCCCATTAACTTAATACTTTTAAAAGGGAAGACTGCAAGGAAAAACAATTCAAGGGTTAACACTACAAACAGAAAAAGAAAAACTAAGATTCTGGTGAGAAATTGCCTTTTAAGAACTTTTAAAGCTTGGCCCATTTCCTCTCCTGCCACCAGATGTAGCTGCACAGCAACAAAGGACTTTCCAGGAAGTCTTCTCCAATTGCATCTTTAGAGGGCACTCTCCTGGGATGCGTTCCTACATCATTATTTTTAATCCTCATTAATCTCTGTTTTACTGTGTCACCTTCTAAAGATTTCCCTTGCTAAAATCAGGATTGCATGTATCAAAAGGGTACTTAATGGCAACACAATATTGCTTGGTGTTATTACTATGACCCTGCAGACCCAAAGTTGTGCAGGACAACCATAGCCCCTATTTTAGTTAATGTGCTAGCATTAATTTATCCTCCGTTGCCTCTTCAGTTCAGGCACTGCAAGCTGCTATTGCTACAGCAGTGCGTAGATAACTCGGGAGTTATACCCAGACAACATGACTTAGAAATGTTCAATGTGTTGTTTCACATAACCCTACCCTCAAGAGACTTCGTAATAAGACTCCTTGCAAGATGTACTTACAGATGAATATGTCATCAGATTCATCTGGATATAAGTGTATGCAGTCTCTCTGTTGATGATATTCTCGTGGATCATTTTTCAGCCGAGTATTTTATTTACTGTACAGAATTATATGACATTTAACACAAAAATGCCAAAGCAGTAATCAAAAACACCTAAAGTAATAGTTCCTAAGCTCCTCAAAAGCAGAGCGGCTTCTGGGATTTCTTGTGTCTGTTACCACACTTACTGTCCCAACAGATGGCCAAAATTGAAAGCTGACTACTGAAGTCTGGCTTCTTTGGGATCCATGAACCATGGTTCACAAAACACAGGAAACTATGGATTGACTGCGGCTTCTTGGTTTGCTTCCTCACTTGTATCAAGGAAAGAATGAAGTACTGGTATGCAAAACATACGCAGATCCTTATTAACTCATGATTTGATCATGAGAATATGGCTGCTGTAACACTAAGGATGTAACAACACTATCAACCAGTGCTTAGGCCAGAGCAGCTAGTGCACCTGCCTGTTCGACAAAATGTATGCATTTATTTATTTACTTACATCCTACTTTATACCCTCAGAGTGGCTTTGAAAGCAGCTTACGAAAGATTATCAATCTTGAATCCACATTTGACTTGAGTGAAGAAATATGACATGCATATGGAACAAGGATTATTCCAGCATTTCCTGCTATTGTCCTTTCCTAGCAGCACACCAGGCATGGGAATGGGGCTGAGCAGCTGGAACAGCTATTTGGTTCCGAGTACAAATCTCACCTCTTTCCTCTTCTCTATTGATCCCATAGAGTTCACTATACAAAACACAAATGGTGGTGTCTTTGACACAGCCAATTTCTGTTAAATAAATCAAAATGTAAGTGTCTGACTCCAGCAAATCTCTTCAAGCATATCTTTTTCTCTTACTTTTCATATCTGGGTTTTTCCCAAAAATCCTAGTAACGTCTTTTTTCACCATGGTAATTGAAGTAATAAAAAGGTATTAAGTTTTCAGTAAGAACTCAAAGTAACTTCTGATGGTAAGACCACCTGCTAATTATCTATTATTATCTTTTGGTGAATCTTCTGTTTGTAACAACATAGGGCAACAAAACACACTGGCTGTGTTCAGACGATCATATCTTGGTTAATAAGCAGAGTTGTGAATGAGATTTGCACCCACAACACACAGCAATTTCACTTCTTCATGTGAGCAACTTGATGAGTTATATTTAACTGAAGACTTCCACAATTGCTGTCTCATGCAAAGGGAGGAGCTGAGACAATTATTCAAATCTTCTTTATGTGGCCAGTGACTATCTGGATCGCTGAAGAATTCAGCCTGAAAAGGAGTAGGAGAAGCCTGATTCCTTGAACAACTCTCTAACCTCCTTGCTTCTACCAGGACATCCATCAAGCTTTATTCCTAAAATGAAAATGAAAACACTACTTCCAGTCCATGACCCTTAGTTGTAGGATAGGCCTGTCCAACCTGTGTACAGTATTGCAATCTACCAGTCTATCACGGGCTGCCCCTGGCCAATCCATGTCGATTGCGTAATCTACATAGATCAACCCAAACAAAAAAAGCTCAACAACTCTGGTCTCACCCCCTAAAAAAAGCTCAACAGCTTTGGTGAAGCCTCTCCAAAAAAAGCTCTGGTCAATCCAATGGGTAGATCACTGCCGGTTTGTTTTCATAGTGGGAGTAGATCGCAATCTCTTGGAAGTTGGGACACCCTTGCTGTAGGAGATTCAGGGTTGATTAATAAGAACACCTGTATGTCTTCCTATTATTTTTCTTTTTTTTCATCATGGATGGAAAACTGTGATGCTGACAGGCCAGCATCAGTATCAGGCCAGCTCCTGATTTAGTACCCAATAGCTTATATATTATGCCCAGGGGAGGTGAGGAGGAGAGATATTAAGAAAGAAAAAATCACCACTCGTGGGGGAGAGCCCAAGCATTTTGTATCAATTGGTTTTCAGGTCCTACCCAGCATTATGAAACACAAAGTACAGTAATATTTACAAAACAAAGTCTCAAGAGTATGCAGCTCTTATGTTGCATGTTCACCCCTTGCTCTCCTTGTCTCTTTTGTTTTCCCCTTTCTCCGTTTATTATCTTTGCCTTTCTGTTCCCTCCATTTTGTTCTGTCTGATCTTTAACAAAAAGTAAATTGTAAGATTCTAGGAACAAGAGACTGACTTTTTCTTTTTTTTTTTTTAAAAAAAGTATGTTATTATAAAGAACCAGGCTCACACATGATGCAATATAAACAAGCATAAGAAAGCGTATAAGCTTTCGGGAATTTCAAAAGCATAATGATTCATAAAGTAATGCTACTTACACTGTGAACTCCCAAAGCCTTCCAGATGGCAAAACTGATCAGTCCAACTCCACACCAGGCATAAAGTGAACCCCATCCTAAGGCACGTAAGGCAATGGACGAACCACTCTCTGGTAAAACAGCTGTGGCAACTACACCCTAGAAGAAGTTTTGTTTTTGTTTTAATGAACAGAAAAATATCATAGTGAGCCAACACAGAAGCATTTTCAGTAAGGTAGGGCAAGTCGCCTTCTGAGAATGTTTTCTTATCACATATGACTTGTGTATATCACTCCTAGTTTTCCAAACATTCAAGTGATTAACAAAAGAATGGTTACTGGAGAGAAGCTTAAAACACTAATTTGGTCTTGATTTATCCAGAGATACTTATGTTAAAAAAATGTCTGAATGTTTGCATACAGGTTAAGTCAGGTAGACAAGTTTAAACCGTTAGTTTCCTTTTAAGGAGCTCTGGCAAATTGCAGTTCCATTAAGAGTGAAAGGGATTTCTAAAAGATAATTCAGAGGATTTTCATACAATACCCAGAATTTTTTGGCTAGTAGTCACAACTGAGCACTTGAACCAGTACAAAACTACTCTACATTTGTATTTGTAACAATACATATGGGCCACCATTCACATATGTATAATCCATGAATGTTTTCGTACTTTCAATTTCCATTTTCAGTAGCTAATCTTCACTGGAACTTTGTGCAACTTTTTAAACAGCCCCAACTTCAAAAAGTCCAGAAGTTCAGCCAAGGGGCATGACTGAGGTAATACAAACCACCTCACTGAACGGCTGTCATAGTGTATTATGCCCACATTACATTAAACTCCTGCAGGATCTTATTGTTTATGAAACCTCTCATGAATCTTCGTTCAGTTGTGAATATATCCACAGCTGTTTTTTGTGTGAATTTTGCTATGTAAAAGAATCCAAACAGAATGTATAAAATGAAGATTCTTTCTACTTTGTATTATGAAAGGATTCAACAAGTTTTGAAATGAAAATACATTCAGGGTATTTTTGTAAAAATGTTGAGCAGAAAAGCCTTGAAAGAGCAATAATGGAAGACTATGAATCTGGGTTTATTGGTTCAAGAGCATTCGCACATGAGGTAACGCCTCAAGGGTATAAAATACTCGGCTACACTGCGTTGTTTACAGACAATTTTTGTCATATGATGTGTGCAAAAGCTATTTATACCTTCAAGACAAGTGATGAACTAATTGCTAGAAACTTCACTAAAGAAGAAAAGATCTCATTGATAAAAAGGGGAAATGCTACTATTTTAAGAGAAGGGATGGTGGTCACATGTTTATTAACTGCTGTTTTTACATTATAGAGTTTCTTTTATTAATTTAGGGTGCTTCTCTGTATTTGAATAACAACAAAATCCTAACAGAATATGTGCCGTGGAAAACAGAACTCCAAGCATCTTGGAAACATTTCACATTTTCAGGGGTTTGTTTTGGACAGAGGTGACAGACCATGGGAAGGAGTGAGTTGGAGAAGAAACAGCTAACTTTTAACATTAGTCATACTCAGAATAGACCAACTGAAATCAATGGACTTGTAAACATGGATCATATTGGGCTATAAATGCTCAGAACATTGTACAATCAAGTTACTCAGCAAAGCAAGGTTTCAAGTAGATGAAAAATAAATGTCCACAATGTTTGATTGGTTGAGTCATAAATATTCATAAGTTGAGACTGATGGCATGGCAGAGGTAGGATTTCTATGCTGGCAAGCCAGAGAACCAGTTTTAACATTGATTATAAAGTGGGAGACATGAACAGAGATAGCACTTAAAATGCCTTTGCTGACTGGAAAACAGCAGTTATTGCAAGGTGCAAGAGACAGAGAGCATCTGGAGTCAGTACTGTGCTGCTGTTTTAAATTGAAAACAAAATTTTAAATTTTAAAAAACCACATTGGTTTTAACCTACCACAGGCCTAACTGTATTCTGCAATTATGGCCATGCTATCTTTTTTAAACAATGACTCTATTTTCCAAATGATTGGCGCTTAAAAGGAACCAGGCAATAACACCATCAATAACACCATTACGAGGCTACATTTTTATCACAGTTGCAAAGAAATTTAAAATAAGCAAACCTTATTGAACCAGTTTGGGTTTTTCTTTTTAGCCAGGGCAAGTGTTGTACCAAAACCTGCTAGAATTCCTGCAGTAGCAACTGTAGTAAGAAAGATTCCACCTGCCAACAAAATGAAAACAAGAGTAAAACAACCAGACCTAGGTAACCTTTGCCAAGGTAAAGGCAAATAAATGAAATACTTCAAAAACCATTTGAACCGTGCTTCCCAAAGGAAGGGAACAGCCATCAAGCTGCCTGGTAAACTACCAAAATAAGATGGCTATTGCTGCTCAAGATCACAGTGGCATCTTAAATTTCTGAATAATTCTGGAAGTAGTATTAGGTGACTGTCTGAAGTTTGCCCATGGTACAAATGATAAGAACAGAGATATACAGTTGGGAAGAGCCTGGTCCTCTACATCTCACAGTTGTCAAGACAACCTCGCACATTCAAGTGCCTCTGGTGCAGCTGCTCCGCACCACCAGCTCCCTGCTCTGAGAGGAGGACATAATGCAGCTTTTTACAGCATTAATTACTTCAAGCTGTCACTTGAACATGTATTGGTATTTGAAGAGGATATGCCACATACAGCAGATGAGTCTCCAGCTCTGGTCTTCTTAAGTTTAAGAGATCCACTCTTCCAAATCCTATAGGGTCCATCACAATAGCTCTGATTTACAGAACCAGACGTTTTGAGTACATCCAATTCCCCACAGAGGGCCCAGGTACAGTAGTTTATGCTGATATCTCACTAGTTCATACAGCGGGTACGACCATTCCAGGTCCAGCACAGTTAGCAGGGCAGACATCCTGCTTTGAATACTGAGTTGCCTGGGGTGAGGGAATACGTAACAAAAGCTTGCACAGTTTTTGGTTGGTCCTAATAAAGGTATTGTCCAACTGTGCTGTTTGCAGGCTTATCTAGTGACACTTCACGTGCCACCTGTCTATGCAAGAAGCTGCCATGTGTGTGTATGTCCATAGACCAAAATTCCTTCACAGAAATCAGTTCCAGATAGAAAATAATGGGCAACTTTGGTGTAGATTAACATATTCAGCCCTTGCACATAAACACACTGTGTAGTATGTACACTTGGCATACAGGCACTAGACAATCCCATGTGTACACTTAGCACACATATGCACAATTTTGATAAATTATACAGACTCCTCGCTGTTACTTAACAAGGAAGTGTAATCGGTATAGTAATTATTTTAGTTCAAGTATTTACAGTATATACCGCTTTTCATCCTAAAAGACGACAGTTCACATCTCTTAAATTTTAGTAGCTCACTGTTACAACTGTGGCAACTTAAATGCTCCGGCCCCCAAGTTTCATCCAAGAATGTGAACTTTTATACCTCCAAAATACCCCATGCAATTCGTGTTTGGGCAGCACAAGTCTACCTACTACAGTACTATATCTGAAGAAGTATCTGAAGAAGTGTGCATGCACACGAAAGCTCATACCAAAATATAAACTTAGTTGGTCTTTAAGGTGCTACTGAAGGAATTTTTTTATTTTGCTTCGACTCAGACCAACACGGCTACCTACCTGTAACTAGTACTATTCTTCTCATTGAACCAGACCCGCTCGGATTTTAACCTGGATGTGATTCAGCCTGGGTTTTAATGTATAGGATTACTTCCAGGGATATGGGGAAGTGAGCATGCACGAAGTGCCTTTACCTCACCACTAACTGAGCAACCATAACCGGTACCACGCCACAAGCAGAGACATACACACGGGCTCCAGATCCCGCTCCCTCCCTCCCGCCTGTTCCGAAACCGAGCGCGCAGGGAGGGCGGCGAGACCGTGGACCTTTTATTAAGAAGAGGCGGCGCTGCGACTCCTCCGTCTGTGCCGCGGCGGGCTGAGGCGGCCCCGCCAGGCCCACGGTGCTCCCCCGGGCCGCATCCCGCCCGGCCTCCTCGGGGCCAGTCTGCCCCATCCTTCCACTTGCGCCCGGCTGAGGGACTCTCTCCCGCTTCGCCGCCACCCGGATGGAGATGCCGCTGGAGGCGGACTCGCTCCGTGTGCTGCCGGGATCGACGGCGGAAGCCAAAGCAAGGCCGGCCCACCCGCCCGGCGGGTGTCTTATCGCCGCCCGGGCGTCTTTTCGGGGGCCGGGGCTTACTAGCTCGCTCAGCCCCGGAACCGTTTCCCAGTTTCCAGCTGCAGGTTTGCTCGGGAATAAACGCCGTTGGATTCAGCGAGTTTTGCCTCCGAGCAAGCGCGCTGCACGGAAGTAACCCTGCCTCCATTTGAAGGAAGTTTCATTGGACGCTGCGGGAGTTACTCCCGAGTAAGCGCGCATTGGCTCTGCCTCGGGGCTGATCTTGCCTCACTCAAAGCTACGGCCTGTGCAAGCAGTAGCCCTTCTTTTTCCCGAATACTGTACTGTATTCTTCTGCGCCTCCCTCCTGCACTATAGTTAATCCATAATTTTTGTTGTTGTTTAGTCGTTTAGTCGTGTCCGACTCTTCGTGACCCCATGGACCATAGCACGCCAGGCACTCCTGTCTTGCACTGCCTCCCGCAGTTTGGTCAAACTCATGTTCGTAGCTTCGAGAACACTGTCCAACCATCTTGTCCTCTGACGTCCCCTTCTCCTAGTGCCCTCAATCTTTCCCAACATCAGGGTCTTTTCCAAGGATTCTTCTCTTCTCATGAGGTGGCCAAAGTATTGGAGCCTCAGCTTCACGATCTGTCCTTCCAGGGAGCACTCAGGGCTGATTTCCTTAAGAATGGATAGGTTTGATCTTCTTGCAGTCCATGGGACTCTCAACAGTCTCCTCCAGCACCATAATTCAAAAGCATCAATTCTTCGGCGATCAGCCTTCTTTATGGTCCAGCTCTCACTTCCATACATCACTACTGGGAAAACCATAGCTTTAACTATACGGACCTTTGTCGGCAAGGTGATGTCTCTGCTTTTTAAGATGCTGTCTAGGTTTGTCATTGCTTTCCTCCCAAGAAGCAGGCGTCTTTTAATTTCGTGACTAGTTCCCTTTTTTTGCTTTGATAAAAATTGAGGCGGGTTGTTTTGTGTTTCGTGATGGTTTCCTTCAGAAGCTCCACAGCCAAATCTCCCTAAGGAGCAGGAGCTGGTCATAAACAAGCTATGCAGCTGGAAACTATGATGGTGCAAGGAAAAGAATAGGCATATAGAAAGGAGAATTCATGGAGGTCAAGATCCAGGTTTGGGGCAAGTATTCTTTGGTTCTAGTTCCAAGGTATTGTGGCAAAATCAGATGGTGCCTCCTGGGGTTGACATTGCTGCTGGCTACCGCTGAGCCAGGTAGGCCCACCAAAGTCTATTAAAGGGCGCTTTTTTAAGGAACCTTCAGACTTAGAGCTGGCCCCGACTCTTCTGAACTGAATTTTTTATTGTAATGAGTGATTTTCACAAAAGCTGTTTAGCAAGATTTGTCATATTTAAAACTTTCATTTGTAGCTGTGCGGTTTTAATGTGCTTTGTGTGGCTCTGTCCTTGATGGACATTTGAACTTCATATATTTCTTCATTAGAGGATTTATATTGCATCTTTTAGAACAAGGAAGCATAAATAAATTATATATAAAAGCAAGTTTTAAAACTTAAGCCATAAAAAAGAACAAAAGACCCATGGCAGGGTCACCATAAAATGCTGATCAAAATAAACATGAGAGTATTTTTTAAATGACTAAAGTTGGACCATGCATACTTTCTGGGGATTCACATTTTATAAGCATAGTGCCGCTATCTTTGGTACCTGCTAGCCAAACCTCTCCTATTGATGGGCCAGAGAGCAAACCCTCCAAGGCCAATCACACATCTTGGGCAAGCTAATAAAGGAGCAGGATGAATTTTGGGTAACATGGTTCCAAACAACTTAGGGTTTAAAGACAAAGATCAGGACCCAGCCAATGTAAATGGTACAGAATGAGTATCATACATTCTGATCATTTCGCTCCTACAAGCATTCTTGCTGAACAACTTTTAAAGGCAGCCCCATTTAGAGCGCATTACAGTAATCTACGGTAGTTAGTTACCTGTAGTATATACCGGTAAACAGAGTATGTGCCTTTAACTAGGGCAGAACAAATCAGCCTGCCTCTTTACAGGAATAGCCTAAGCAAACATTTCCCCCAAGAGTTACATTCCTTTGGAGAAAAGTGGCTGGGGCATAAACAGTGGTTGGGTCCAACAAGCAACAGTAGATGGGGCCAAAACATACCGGTACACACATACATGCAGATGCATACCTGATTCTCTCTTTCATACATACACACACTCACCCAGAATACACACCACATTCTCTCTCATACACACCCTTTAGACATGATAGTAATAATTAAGCAGGATATGAATTATTTAAATAAATAAAATAGCTTCTATGCTGTACCCTGCACACACTGTCCCTTTCTCCTGTCTGATTCCACTCCATGACTTCAGCAAGCTAGCCACCAAAAAAAAGCCCCCCCCCCCCCTGTGAACAATTATATCTGGCTGCAGAGCTCACTACCCCTGCTTCTCCAGCCTGATCTGCATCAATACTGACTGGAATCAGACTAAAGCAGATCAGCTTCTGTACCGACAAAAGAAGAGGCTTTAGTCCAGGGGTAGGCAACCTAAGGCTCGTGGGCCGGATGCAGCCCAATCACCTTCTCAATCCGGCCCGTGGATGGTCTGGGAATCGGCGTGTTTTTACATGAGTAGAATGTCCTTTTATTTAAAATGCATCTCTGGGTTTTGCCAGTACGGAAGCTGAGCTCTTCAATGGCAAGCTTGCTGTTATAGTCAGAGTGCTGAGGCCAGATTCAGAGGCCAGGCCAGTGAGATATAACCTCTTGAGGTTTTCTCACCATGCTCCTCAATAGTGACAAATCAACCTCTCAAGCTTCACATCTGCATACCAAGTCTGGATAGGAAGTAAAGACAGACATATGTTATCCATGGCTTTACTTCATTGTAGAAGGCTTTCCCCTGGAAATTTTCTTGAATCTCAGCAACTTTCAGAAGCATTGTAAGAGTTCTTTCCCTGTGCTCGCTTTTCACAGTTGGGGTTAAGCTTCCAAACTGTGATCAAAATGAGCCCCATGTAAAGCATATTATACAGTCTAGACTCAAAAGGAAGAATTTAGTACTTAAGTTTTATATACCTAATTTTAATTGGACATTTTATGTATACATCTCTAACTTATTGTTATTCAGCAGGAGCCTTTGAGATGTGGAGCAGCCTAGAAATTATTGAATTAAAATGTTTAAGTAAATAAATTATGCAGTATTCATTTCCATCAGCCTTATCTTTTCTTATGCAGAAGCCACCATGTAAACTTGCCTTTTTTTCAGTGAGCCTATCTTTCATTTCCCAGAACCTTTCCCGTTTCCCTAGCTTAAAGATTCTAGTAAACATTTCACTCTGGCATTGATCACTGATTTTATAGCATCATAAATAACACAATGCTTCACTCAATTAAAAGATAAGGCCCCTGCACTAATGTGTTGATGACAGATGAGTTCATCCTGTAGTCTTTACATATACATTAAGACCTTACTCATATTCTCTTGTGGCTGGTGATAATAATAATAATAATAATAATAATAATAATAATAATTTACACAAGCACAGATAAATCAGGTGATACGCAACATCAGAGTAGACCCATTGAATGGAACACAGGAAGCATACTGAGGCAAACCAGTTGGTGCAATTTCTCCAAGGTTTCAGGCAGGAGTTTCTCCCAGTCCTACCTGAAAATGCCACAGATGGAACCTGGAACATTCTGCATGCAAGGCAGATGTTCTCCCACTGAGCTATGACCTTCCATGCTTAATTCCATAGATTTTAATGGATCTACTCTTTAGTATGTTTGCTGGCTGATAATCACCTGTTTATAGTTAAGGGAGACATTATATATCAGTTTGCCTAAATGAAGACATTTGTGTGTTTATTACTTCTCTACCCCACACTGCCATGATGCCTCCAAGCATATCACAGCGATACTATGGTCAAGCACTTCACAACACATCGAACTGTTTAGCTACAATCACATACCACACAGGGCTGCTTCTGACAGTATGTTATTGTACGTGCATCACAATTGCCATCTTAGCCTCTGATAAAGTGACTGAATCCTTCCCAAATCAGAACTCTGATGGCATATATTGCATTGAAAGGCGAATAAATGAAAGAACCCTTGGTGTGGGTGCCATTATTACCGGCAAGCGACCATTTTGTGCCGGGGTTCCATTCTTGGCCTCCATACATGTCAGCAGAGCACGCATAAGCCGTTTCTGCCCCTGTTCTGCCCTCTTCTGGGTCCAAAAGAACCCACACGGTGGTCACGCATTATTGGATGCCTGTAATATGGTCACCACCTGTAGAACCTATAACCAGACCCATCCATTGCTTGTCTGAGGCCCAGGGCAACAATCCCCAGTCAGCTGAGAGGTATGGGGCATTCTTGGCATGACAGTGTAAGATCAGCAGGTCCCTGGTGGGGCCCCTGGCCAGCTTAGCCGGTCTAATGTAAATGGTATCTGTTTAAGAAAACAGGTGCCAGTGATTTCTGTTTAATTGCTCAAAGGTGTGGGTTGTGTACGTATATAAGGCTCTGTTGGAAGGCATTTTGTGTGGGAGTCTGGTGGGAGGTCTGAAGAGTTGAATTGTGGGTGTGTGAAGTTACAGGTAGAGAGAGTTTATATTTAGTTTAAAGTCTCTGTAGAAAAGGTTTTTGGCAAACAGAGAGTTCCGAGTCTGTTTGTTTCATTATTTCTGTTTAAAACGCCAACATTTTGTTTTCTTCTGTATACTTTATATGGTATACTGCTAGTCGGGTTTCATGCTAGGTTGGGGAAAAACCTTTTAACTCTTGGAGACATACTTTAGCCGAGTCAACTTCTGTTGCATGTTTTGTTTTTCTATCAACTCTGCGTGAAGCATACTTTTGATGGGCCACTGGGAAACTGGGGTGTGTGATTTATTTTTAGCACTCTCTGTACCCAGTTATCCCCAAGTTTATCCAACACCGCTCCCCCCTTCTGCATGGGCCTGCTTGTAAATGTGTTACCAGAGTAGACATGGGTAAAGAACCGGAATCATAGTGTGCCACAGGGGACTATATCCTGTGTCCATACCTCTGTTGTATGGTCACATTTTGCTGATACTGTAAGTAGGTGGTTTGAGGGGGGCTGTCTGTAAGCAAGTACAGGCCTGAGAGAGAAGTGTTGTTCTACAGCATAGACTGTGTGTAGATCACTGATGATAAATTTGGCTTCAGCTGGAAACTTGGAAGTGACAGCAAGTGGTGTGCTATGGTTTTCTCTACAAGGTCTGCCCTGTAGTACATTGTTCTTGAGTACTACTGTACTCTGACCTTGTTGACCTGTTTTTTCACTGTGTTGGGTAGGTATTTTAGTTTGAGGAGTGACTAATTAAGTTGCTAGTCTCTGTCCAAAGAGTATGAACAGATGTGTTTGTAATATAGGGATTGGCTATAGACAATGGATTTTCCGGTGTTCAAGTATGTGTAGCAGTCAGTTGATTTTCTATGTAAAGTAGTTTTAATTCTATAGCCGTTATGTAGTTGTACAGTCATGTCCAGGAAAAGGAGCCTCTTCTGTGGACTGGTCTAGCCTCAGGTTGGTGATGGGTTGCTGAAGCTCAGAGAGCTTGAACTAGCAGAGTGCTCTGAGGATCAGAGCTAAAACAACAAATTTCAGTCTAATTGTCATCATAAAATATGCCTCGATAACTTGCTGACATTCTTTATAGAACCTGCCAAAGGAAGCTGCAGCTCCTATAGGATTCATTACTAGCAGAGCTGTATCAAAATCAGTCAAGGACTGCCAGCTCAAATGCATTTAGGACTGCAGCCATTAGCTATTACATCATAATCTGGAGAAGTGATTTTTCCAGAATGGTAGTGAGGTACATTGGCTGCACTGTGCCACAAAAGCCTGACAGCTGTTGCTGCCCTTGCTAAACTGCTTGTATGGAGAGAGGCTTTTCAGTCACTATGTTTGTTAATCCACTTTTTAAATTAAATGACCTTGATCCTGCAAATATTAATGTGGGTGGATAGCTTTATTGTCAGTCAGTGTCCTGGTCCCTGTGCTACTATTAGACATTTCACACAGCTGGTTTGGCTGCTATTCTCCATATAAGCATCCTCAGATGTATGTGGGACCACAGTGAAGCGAAGTAGAAACATGTGTTAGCTGGCCGTACATGGAATTTTTTTGGCAATGTATTCCACAATTGCAGGATAAATTCCCAGAGACCTATCATAGAGGAGTTGGGGGGCCTGCCAAGGAACAGTCTTGCCTTAGTCCCAAAGCCAAATAAGAACCGCACATTTTGTTCACAAGTCATGGATTGGCGCCTCTAGTCTATGTTGTTTCCACATAGGTTGCTTTCAGAGGGACTTATTGCATAGAATTTATATAGAAATCTCAAGATCTGAGCCAAAAGAATTCAGATCCCCTTAATGTGCTTTATTTTCTGATGTTTAAAGCAAATATAAAATTAATTCTGTCAGCAACTTTAGAGAATATAGAAACCATCTTTTTTCCTAGTAATTCCTGGATTGTAATTATTGTTGTTGAGAAAGCATCAAGTTTGTTTGGAGCTATATTACTTTGTTTATATAGATGGCATTGTGTCTAATGAAACAACCATTGCTGCATGAGTTAATGGTGTGATCTGAATAATGTTATTTTGATTTTCTTGACATAAGATCTCTAGCAGCATTTGGTTTCACGTGAGTTTTAATAAACAAGGTGCAAGCTAAATCAGATGTTTATATAACATTAATGAGTTTAATAGCCAGCAAGTCTTCAGCACTATTGGAATGGCTTGAATTTCCAAGATATATGCAAAATTAATGTCCGCGTAAGGCTCCTTGGCAGGGACTCTCAATAAAAGCAAGGGGCTAAGATAAATGTGAAGCAGATTGTGAATCCTCTTTCTAAGGAGGAATTGTATATAATTTTCTTATTACTTCTGATGCAATTTCTTAAGCCTTGTGCTCTGCAAGATGATATATTACCTCCAATGTATTCACTTGCATGCCTGTCCTTTAGCAAACAGGCACCAGCCTCAACTTGCTGATAGGTCTTTGCTGTATTAGAACTTGGTGGATCCACCCATATATATTTATTCCTGTTTCATGCTGACCTGAATTGTGGAAATTTATTATAGTGATACAGGCAGAACTACTTTGTTGGTTTTCAGTACATGATGTTGTTCCACTGCAAACTGCCCAAGTGTGAAGAGAGACAGATCAACAAACTATTACCGACTAAGTAAATGGCTATTTATGAGTCATGTGGGAGCAGCTGCTCCAGTCCTGAAAGATCTGCATTGGCTCCCAGTACATTTTTGAGAACAATTCAAAGTGTTGGTGCTGAGCTTTAAAGTCCTAAATGGACTCGGCCCTGTATACCTAAAGGATCATCTCCACCCGCATCATTCAGCCTGGGCACTGAAGTCCAGCTCCAAGGATCTTCTGGCTGGTTCCCTCATTGCAAGAAGTGAAGCTACAGTGAACCAGGCAGAAGTTGCACTTGCCTTGTGGAGCGCCCTCCCATCAGATGTCAAAGAATTAAAAATTATATGAGTTTTTGTAGACATGTAAACTGGAATATAGCTGGCTCTTTTTCTCCTTTCAGGCCATCAGTGTGCCACACATTATTACAATTGGTGGGCATGGCCAGGTGGGCTAGTGGAACTTTGTGTAGGCTTGCTAGTGAATTTACAAGGCTTCCCTTTGGCTAGTATAAAAATTACAATGAGCAGAATGTAAGAGAACCTCTGCCTTCTGCACATCTAAACACTTACATCTTGATCTTATTCACCGTTGTACAGAGGCGGAGAATCCTGAATAAGATTCCCCCAATATGATGCTTGGATCCATCTGTCACTGTGGTCCAGTGGCTACAATGGCAGCATGAAATTGGACTGCGCCAGAAATTAAAGTAACTGAAATTGTATTCATTTACTGGGTGATGCTAAGCCATTACAGCCTGTAACCTCTTATGCGTTTAACTGTATGCTAAAGAGTTGCTTTAACAGGTCAAACACACAAGTTGTACTCATCTTGATTGTGCAGAAAGGGTCTTCTTGATAAAGGAAGTACAGTATGTATTAAATAGTTGCCGGGATAAACTGATGGCTTGTTTTTTGCTTACACAACTTTTTTTATTATTATTATATAAACATTTTCAAAAAATGATTTAAAGTACAGGGTGAGTCCTTTAAAAGAGGCCCCATAGATACAGAGTACACATGTTCTACGGGGCGTCTTTTAAAAGACTCGCCCTGTACAAGCAGCTGTCATTTCATAAAACTGGTTAGCAAAGTCACTCCCAAGCCCAAGAAAGAAGGTGGAAAAGTTCACAGGCTTATGATAGCCTGATAAAGTATAATACTGCACTTTTATGCCCCAAAGCATATATATTGTCATGTAGAAAATATTTGTCTCTCATTCTCAGGTGGTCTGTGGTAGAATAAGAAGAGCTTATATGAAAAATTACCCCATGTCAACCTTCTTCAACTTGGTGTCCACTATATGTTGTTGTAGCTTCTAGATCTAATTAATATTTTCTATTGCTTCCATGACTTCACCATCACCAATCTGAACTGAATCAAAGGATTCTGTCGAAACAAAATAAAAAAAATTCCTTCCAGTAGCACCTTAGAGACCAACTAGGTTTGTCATTGGTATGAGCTTTTGTGTGCATGCACACTTCTTCAGAATTCTGTGTTGTTGTTTTTTAAAAATGCACATTTAAAATAAGGCACATAAACATTTATGGGTTGAAAACAAGCATATTTTATTTAATCACTCTTAGTTTGTGTGGAGTTAATGTTCCATACAATATGGTTTCTCCCCCCAAAAAAGTTACAAATTGAAATTGCTGTCTTATATTTCCTCTCACATACTTTCCTCCAGAAATACTGCGGCAATAAAATCAATATAATGAAAATATGCTACATTAGTATATTAAAAGGAACCGTGACAAACCAAGTGAGAATGATCCCATATTTGCAGAGAGCCATATTGTTTTCAAAAATCACAAAGCAAATTATGCAGTGAATTGCTATCCTTTATTATGATGACACCACTCAGATTATAATTACACTAAAAAAAGTTCAGTGGCTGAGTTAGTTTCCATAGCTTTCATGTTTTCCCTTTCTGCCAGCTCTGTGCTAAATTAATGTACTGTCCCCCTCTCTCTTCTTCACCCTAAAATTATCAGAATCCCCAACCTTGTGACTTGATTGTCCATAGTACACATATACCATACCATACCATACCTTACAGTACAGATTTCTTATGTTTTTATTGTCTTAAACCTCTTGTGTGCTGCAACACAGAGCACACACAGGCACCTGAAGGAGAGAGACATAACCCCCTTTTCCTATGAAAGCTTCCTGAGTAATGCTAGCTAGATAAATGGGGCCTAAAGGGAAGGGCAGATTGAGTTTTTGGAGCAATTGGAATTAGTTTCTCTTGCCTTACAGGTGTCATAGGAATTGATTCCATTCTATAACTCTATTATTCTATAAAAATGAAATCAAAACGCCTAAGCGTGTCTCTTTCTGTTGCCATCAGTGTGAAGATTCGAAGCACTCCTGAGAGACAGTGTTCCTCGGTTGATTCTTGATGAACTTCAAAGTGGATAAGAGTGAATAGGAATTTGCTGACTAGGTCAATCATATTATAGCACTAGTCAATAAATTTTATCACCACATACTTTAATAGCAAATAATAGTAACCCTGCCCTATTCTGGCAAGCTTTCCTCAGTACCATTTGACAAAAATTGTCGTTCTGAATCATATAAGTGATTCAGCTCCAGAGTTTTTTTCTTTAGCAGATAAGCTCTCCCAGGAATATCTTCAGCTGATAGAGCCGCTTTAGGCCCAGGAATATGACTCAGTGGATGAGAACAGAAGAGATCAGTCATTTTCACACGTTTAATAACAGTCTATATAGAATTTCCTTTAAAATAGCTCAAAAACTTCTTTTTCTTTTAGATTTTGCAAAAAAAAAAATCTCCACAACATTGGCCCAAAAACTTTGCCACCCAAACACTAGTTCAAAACTCCAAATGAATCCACTGGCCCAGAAAGGTTGGAGACACCTGCATTATCTAGTAAGTTGCAGTCAGTTTTATTACCCTCCATAATACATATTGAAGGAGGCAACTGAGGTGTACAGTAGTTACTTGCCTAAGGCCATCTAGTGAATCTTCAGCAGAAGTAGAAATACCTGGTTTGCAACCCAGTCTTTTAACCCTGTAAACTACACAAACCCCATGTGCATTTATGGTGTTTTGTAAATATTAAATAACAAGAAAAACAATCTGTTGCTTGCATCATGTTAGGGAAAGCATTGCAAAGTTGGCAAAGTAAATTTCAGGAGCGTGGTAGAGAGGATTATCACCAAGCTTGTAAGAAAAATACATCTGAGGATGCACTCCTATGCATTGAATCAGTTGACTTATTTTAGCTGTTCAGGAATTTTGTTGGGTAGTTGTTGAGGTCTTCTGTCTTTATTTTTATTGTTTCTACTATTTTTTGTTTTGTTTTAATGCTACTGATTATTTTTCAGCAACTCTGAACTCTGAAAAAGTGGCCTAAAAGCAAACAGGTATATGAATAGAGAGCCCATCCTAGACACACAGTTAATTGCATTGAAATGGAATTGTATGGGATCAGCTTATTTGAAATCCTGTATCATGTCCTGTTGAAGCCAGGATAAATACCGGTAAGCTACAAGTATAGATTGTAAATAATAGTCTTGTGGACAAAAGGAATTAACTGCATTTGCATACCTAATGCTGCTTCTTATTTACAAAATAGCAGCTTGTGGAATGGGGTGGGGGCAGCAATTTGGAGCAGAGAAGCAGTCTAGCAACAGAATACAGTACTAAATGGCTACAGAGACTTCATTAATACTATTAATATTTGAGTTACCCACACTCTATGGTTGTGGTGCCTCCATGCAGAGCTGCCCAAACATATGGGGAAGCTGTACACTGATCAGAGCTATTTACATGGAAAATCTCCATGGCAACGTGGGCAGCCTGCAGGAATTTGTAGCACTGGTGTAGAGTTTCTAAGTACTGGTGTGGAGACTTTCCATGCAATAATGCTGATACATAGGATACACCTCTTATATACACTACAGCAGTCATATGGAAATTCCTACGTTGTCTGCCAGCAACCACACCACAGGTGTGATAAGAAACAACCTTTCAATTAGAACTTAAACAGCACATAAGATTTTACTTTAGGCTGGATATCTTATGGAATTCCCTCATGATGCAAAACATTTAGTTCAGGGGAAAGGGCTAACTGAATAGGAAGATGCTAATCTAGTACTAAATTTTGCAGCACAGGATGAAAAGGAGGATATTTTACCACATTCCCTTGCCTGTACAGAATGGAATAGTTGCAAGAAGGGAACTGGGGTCAAAGAACAGGAAACTCTTGGTAAATATCCCCTTAACTTATTTTCATATCCATTCTAGTATGTTTTAGGTTGCTAGGGGCTTTTCCTGCTTTGCAGCTGGGGAAGAGGGAATTAATTAGGATTGGAGAAAGCGCTTTTCCTCTGATCCTAGTAAATCCCTTCCTCCCTGCAAGCCAGGCAGCAGCAGCACTTGGCATCATTGGGTGACCCTGGCACGGTCCACGGCTCCTTATGCCTGCTATGAGTCTCCCATTTGGCCCCTTTCCAGGGCCTGGGTTTATGAAGCGGCAGTAGCAGACAGCTGGGAAGCCACTGTTTCAAATAACCCGCAATGCCCCCATAGTGGTGCTATGTCTGGGCATTACAGTGGTACCTTGGTTCTCCAACTTAATCCGTTCTGAAAGTCCGTTCCAAAACCAAAGTGTTCCAAAACCAAGGCGCACTTTCCCATAGAAAGTAATGCAAAATGGATTAATCTGTTCCAGACTTCTAAAAACAACCCCTAAAACAGCAATTTAACATGGATTTTTCTACCTAACAAGACGGTAATAATCAATGTACCGTGCTATAAAATAAAACAGTATTGTAGATGATAAAAAATTATTTTCTTACCTTTTATCCATTTCTGCAGTCACACAATCCAATCAGTCAATCAGTAGCTGAACTGGGATTCACACAGTCACAAAAACAAATTAACTGAAAAAGCCTCAAAACAAAAAACGCAAAATAGCAAGAACAAAAGCACCAAATATAAGCTCCAAATATGACCTTAGAACGCTGCAATCGGAAATGGAAGGCTTGAATTACAATGGAGGACGCAAATTAGTAGCACGACAGGAAACGCAGGGGGACTCAAAACGGAGCATGTTCGGCTTCCGGGGAAAAAGTTCAAATATCGGAACACCTACTTCCGGTTTTGCAGCGTTCGGGTTCCAAGTTGTTCGTGAAGTAAGCTGTTCGAAAACTAAGGTACCACTGTATAGGTAGTTACAGGTAGCCGTGTTGGTCTGAGTCGAAACAAAAATAAAAAAAAAATCCTTCAGTAGCACCTTAAAGACCAACTAAGTTTTTTATTTTGGTATGAGCTTTCGTGTGCATGCACACTTCATCAGATAATCATCAGATTACTGTATAGGTAATTACTGAGACGGGTGCCTCTACTTGTGGTAAACCTAGGGCAGGAGGAAGGGTGTCTACTGAGGAAGGAGAAGACTTGACCAGAAAGCACTTTTCTTATAGCATCCTGGGTTAGAAGGGTGATCAGGGCCAGAATATATATACCTCATGGCATATGTTCCCCAGTTTCCTGCCCCATGCCCTCCCACATACCCTGAAGATGCACTGCACTGCTTGGGTTCAGAGCTAGAGAAGCAGATTCCTCCAGGGGGCTGTTGAGACCATAGGTTTATTGCATGCACTATACGGTAGATAGGACTGGACTCAGGTCCGGCCAGAGACATTTTGGCACCTGAGGCAGGCTCCAAAATGGTGCCATGCTCTCCTCAACGGAATATCTGCATCAGGAACAAGGTGCAGAGAGAAAGATTGACATCGGGATCTGCTGCCCTAGTGGATTCTGCCACCTGAGGCAGTCATCTCACCTTGCCTCTTGTGTGGGCTGGTCCCGATTGGACCGCTTACTGAACTGCTGATTATTGGGATAAACGTTATGCATATTATGCAAACTGTGCATAAATGTTATGTAGAATTGTGCTATCGGGAAGAGAGGGGATCCCAATAATTTCACACACACACACCATTTTTTCCAGGACCCCAACTAACATATTAAATGCTAGTCTATCAGAAGGCGAACGCAAATAATACCTATTACAATATCGTCATTAATAGTAACACAGCATTATAATATGTATATTCCAGATGAGTTTATTTAAAAAAAACACTCCTCTGCTTCCTACCCCGCTTCCCCTTTTCTTTAAATTGCTCCTGCTGAACTCACTCCGTTTCCGTTCCCAGCTCAGAATTCGCCGCCCTCGCGATTATTTACATCAGCAGACTATCGTAGAGGGCGAGGAAAGGGGGGGGAGACGCTGGGACTTGTAGTCCTGCCCCGTTTCCCCTTCGGCTAACTTCACTTCCCCTTATGGAAGCTGTTTTTGTTTTACGTAGCATCTATCTAGCTGGTACACGCGGAAGGAAGGCATTGGACTACATTCCCCAGAAGGCCGTGCGCTCGAGAGTGGGAGAGGGGAACTGGACCTTGAGCCTTCTTCCTCTTGAAGCAGAACATTGGAGGGTGGCGGGGGAATCTCCGCTTTCGCGCCGTCGCGTGGTCGGGAGTCGGGACCCAGCACAGGGCGGGTGGGGGAGAGGGAGGTTGGAGGGAAGGAGGAAGAGAATGAAAACAGTAAGGACAGCGGGAGCACAAGGCGGCCGTTCCCGCTGTCGCCGCTTGGGGTTGGCGAGAGGAGGCATCGCCGCTGGCTGCTGAGAGGAAAGCGGGCTGGGAGACGACGGGGAGAAGAGACCCTGAGAGACCGAAAGCGACCTTGCCGCTGCCGCCGCTGTTGCGTGGCTTGTGGACGGAGGAGGACGAGGCAGGGAGCGAGGTGGCTCCCCGGGGGAGACGGAGCGAGGCGAACAAAAGGCTGCCCGCCTTGCTTGACGAAGGGACCGGAGGAGGCAGAACTGGGCGACCTTCCCTGGCCGAGAGGAAGCCCCGTGAGGCGGACGCTCAACTGGCAGAGTTCTCCGCCGTCTTCCAGCCATGAAACGGAAGAGCAAATCCCGAGGAGGAGCTCCTGGCGGCTGGTGCTCGCTCTGCCGCGGCTCTTGGTGAACCCGAGGCGAGGAGGCTTCTTCCAGGAACGGTTCGAGCGAAAGAAATCTCTCCCCGCTCCTGCTGCTCCTGCTCCTGACCCGTGTAAACGAAGTGACTTCTGTTTCCCCTCAGCAGCAGGAGAAGAAACTGCGCCAAGGGAAGCGTGTCTCGTGAGGGCAGCTACGGTATTTTATAACCGTGCCTCCCTCTCTTCCTTTCCTTCCCTTCCTCCTTTCGCCTGCCTTTGCCAAGCAGCCTCCATCGCTTTTGAACGGGGGCGCGTGGATGCCGGGAGGCGAGGGGGAAGCAGGCGCCGCCGCCGCCGCGAGCTGTTTTCGGGTCGCTTCTCTCCCACACGCTGCTCCCGGCGATGAAAAGCGGGATCCAGGAAGCTGCTTCTGCTTGGTCTGGCTGCTGGGGATAAATAAACCCAGATAGAGTGGGAGGCGGAAAGTGAAGCACCCGCCGCTCTTTTTCTCGACGTCTGGCTCTGTGTTCAAGTGGAAGGCAGCGCTGGGGTCGTGAGGTGGTTGTGCACAGCTTTGGGTCCAACGGCAGTTTGAAGGGAGCGGGTTAGGTGGGTGGGATGCCTGCCTTCTGGAACGGGAGACGAATCTTGGATGGCTTCACTGTCTGACTGACTAATTCCTGTATCGAAGCTGGAATGAGTTTCAGAGAGCAACTCGTTTCTTTGCTTATATAAAAGCCTGGAAGTCTCGGTAAGAGCGACAGAAGGAAGAAAAGCAGAAGGGATTTATAATATAAACATTTTATTTGCATCTCTTTCCCCTGAAATCAAGTTTGTTTTTTTCTGGAGGAAAGGGAGGGTGAACTGGATATTTGTTGGCAAATAGAAATGAAGGCTGACATTTAAAATGTCATGCATTATTTTTTCCCTGGTGATGGATATTGACCACCACATTTATGTCTTGTTCAGAAAACTTTCTTTTCTATAGTGAGAGCAAAGAGGAACTAATAGTCTTTTGTTGTCATTCAGAGCAACAGCTGGAAAAATACAGGCAGCTTACAGTGAATTTAGAGTCTAGGAAAAATTGGATATTATGGATGGTTTCTCAAATGCTGGTTTTGGATTTGGATATATGTATTTGGAACAATTAATAGGAATTTTAATTTTTGTAAAATGATCTGCATAAAGGATCTTAACAAACTTATGTGAAAGGAATGTACTCAGTTACAAAACACTCTTAACATTTTTAACCAAGACATGCTTAAGGATGTGGATTTGATGTAAAAACTGAACAGCTTGTTAAACAAAAGGAACAATGCTTCAAAATCCTTTTAAAGCGCTATTTCTTCGACAGTTGATTTATATTTTAGCCGTTTCTAGTTCCCATTTCCTTGTATGATTACATACTTTTAAGGAACTGTTTTGAACTGTTTCATTTCATTGTGAAGAAAGGATAGACTACTTATGACTTCTTCAATGACAGCTTTGGACACTGAACAGATAACTGGGTGTTGTATAATACCCTGATAAACTAAAGTACTAAAAGTGGCTTCAAGGAAACATCTTACCCAAAAGGTGTTTTGGGGGTTACTCCCCTCCTTATTCCCCCTTGATGACTCCAGGAGGTGGTGGAGGAGGGCCCATGAAAGACTGTGAATACAGTCAGATCAGCACTCACAGCTCCTCTTCTCCCATGGAGTCTCCTCATAAGAAAAAGAAAACAACTGCCAAGAGAAAATGGGAGGTTTTCCCTGGAAGAAACAAGTTCTTCTGTGATGGAAGGATCATGATGGCTCGTCAGACTGGAGTCTTCTACCTGACCCTTGTTCTTATTTTGGTTACCAGTGGACTGTTCTTCGCATTTGAGTAAGTGGCATTAAAGTTTTCATTTCTTTCCCCCTTTCCATAATGATACAGCTTTTTGAAAAAGGTTTCTATTTCCATTCTGTTCTATATTTACCAAAGATGGTTTGCAGTCTGTAGGCATGGATAAGTGAGTTGTACCTATATCATGACTGATATAGTTATGTTTACAATATGTTGAGACCTTGAAGCTGAGGTTGCTACTGTTTTCCACTACAGCTGAATTTAAAACAGCCATTCTTTCCTTATGTCCGGCAACTTGGGCTGCTACATATGAATGAGAAGACTAGTTATTCCTGCTTGTTATTTCTCAAAACTATTACAGTACTTGATAGTACTTTTTCACACAGCCTGTACTAAGCTGAACATACTTGCATTTTAAAAAGAAATTTTAAAAAAACCTTGAGTCTAGCTGAATGATTTTAAGATTACTTTGTCAAATGTTTGCAACAGGCTATTAAGGAACCAGGTGTTTACATTTACATCTAACTATGAACTACATTTTCCTCTTTCTCTGATCAATTCCTCTGTGTAAAGGTTTGTATGTATCAAGTTGTTAGCCTGCCAGTGGATGCAGTTTGTAGAACTGCAGTTTGTACCTGGTAGCATGGTCTGTTCATTATGCTGTTGCTTGATTTAGTTAGATGAATTTTAAAACCTCATCCAAGAGGTAAACTCAGTGTAATTAGGCTAACTAGACATTTCACAACATTCCTCTTCTCAGCTATTGTTCAAACTTACTTCTTTTTTGTTGTTAGGCAATTCTTCCTTTAAAAAAAATAAAAGAAATAGATTTTTTTAAAAAATTATAAATACACCTGTTCATCATAAATACCTTACTCACTTCCCTTTTTGAGAGGTGAAGGATATTGCTTCTGACTTTGCTCAGTCTTTGTTAGCTTTAAAGTCTTCTCCTCACCCCAAAGCACCTAGTATTTGCAGCTATGTGAGTTCAGTATTTTTTTAACAAAATAAAAAGCTGTAACTGAGCAAGAAGAAGTGTGTAAATATGAGATACATGCAATAAGCCTGTGTGATGAAAGTGATCAGGGAGCACTAGTGTACACACCCTTTATTGCTTCCTCTGTGGCTCATGCCTACCGTATATTCCGGCGTATAAGACGACTGGGCATATAAGACGACCCCCAACTTTTCCAGTTAAAATATAGAATTTGGGATATACTCGCCATATAAGAAATATGACCCGGTGTATAAGACGGCCCCTGACTTTTGAGAAGATTTTCCTGGGTTAAAAAGTAGTCTTATACGCAGGAACATACTGTAGTTATGCTGTGCTGTGTTAAAGTTATACTCATGGAAGGCTAGTTAGCTTAAGGATAGTTTAATATGTTATAATTTTGCTTTGCAGTGGTCTCAATATTTATGACAGATGCAAGAAAATGTGGTATTGCTGTTGCACACAGGTCCTGATTTTGGGTTTCCTATACACATCTGCTTTGCCGCTGTGAGAACTGGGTGCTGGACAAGATGAATTGTTGGCCTGATCCAGGAGACCCTCCTTATGTTCTTAAGTGGACCTTTTAATGTACAGTGCATAGAAATGTTTTCTACCAATAGGCATGGAGTTTAGCATTCTATGGAGAAATTGTGTAAATTATGAATCCTGATGGAACCATTATTTGATAATCTGTTTAGCAGATAAGCTTTTTTTTTAAAAAATTATCTTTATTCATTTTCACATAGAGAAAAAACCATACAAAAATACAAAAAATATGAGAAAAAAAAGAGAAAGAAAAAAAACATGAGAAAAAACAAAACAAAACAAGCCCACAATAAAAAAAGCAAAAAGAGAAAAAAAAAAGACAAAATTATCTAATGATCTTATATCAGCATCAAATCATTTAGACTTCCCCGGTTCCCCTCCCACTGATTCCCCATTTCAAATCTTTATAAAACAGTTTTCACATACTACCAATTATTTCCCAATTAATTACAATTTCCTCTCTTATTATCTCATTTCAATTTTATCTATTAACCCATTTTTTATATACATACATTTCCAATTAAAAAAAATTCCCCAACTTAAAGTTTTCATCAAAAAAGAATTCCCTTTTAACACTTCTTTCTTCCCTCCTTCCCCCGGACCCCAGTACCCCAGAAAAGCCAGCAAACTCCATAATTCATACCAGTGTCAGACTTTCCAATCAATCCAGCCTTAAATCACATAAATAAACTTTTTAACCCACCCCCACCCTTTCCACAAACTTCCCACAATATATTGTAAACCCAGCCTGTTTCCCCATTTTTCTTGCTGCTTCCCAGCACCCTCCTCCCATCCCAGTTTCCCAGTGGTTTCCCAGCTCTCCCCCTCTCACTGGGAGTGCAAGGATCCTTTCTGGTACACAGTTGAGGGGTTCTTTAATCAAGTCCCAAGTCTGCCCCACATCTCTCACTTGTGGGTCATTTTGCCATCCTTTTTCCTCCTCTTCTTTGAATCTTTGCGCTTCTTCACGAGTGTCGTTGTCTATTTTTTGTAGTTCTTCCTCTCTTGTCTCAGAGCTGGTCTCTTTCCTTATCTTTTTCCATGCTGTCCCTTGGTTCCTCCAGTCTTTTATTAATTTGTCTCAATTGGGTATTATTCTTGCCCAGCTGATCTTTAATGCACAAAAGTTCTAGGTAGATCTTTTGGTAATAGAAATCCTGTATTGGTGTTGGCACTTCCATCGTCATTACTCTTAAGTCCCGTGGGAAAACAGCAGATAGTGAAGCCGGATGTGGCAGGAATCAAGTTACACAATGGAATCCATTTTAAGTCCAGTCCTGGCTATTCCATTAATCCAAATAGAACACATCAACCCTTCATATTATTAACAAAATTTTAAGTCCGTTCGCTGGTCTCTCCAGGGACCAAGGTCCAGCCTTCTGGAGGGTTTAAAAGTCTTATTTTTGACGAATTGGTTGCTCCTCTCCCTTCCCCCATCAGGGATCAAATTACTGCATCTTAAAATACTCACTGTGGGAGACCGACTTCCGTTTTTTTAAAGTCTCCCAACATGTCCATCTTTAATCGAAATTTTGCCGCTCAAGGTTTTTACTCACGTGGAGTTCTTTTTCCAATTCTTTAAATTATGGAAGGCATCCACTGCTAACTGGCTGAAGGCTCAGGGCTTCGTTTCTGGAGGTGGTGAAGGTGCCCAAAATGGCTCCCGCAGCTACCACCCCGCTGACTCTCGAGAGCTCTGCGGCTTCTCGGGCAGCGGAGGAGCTGCGATTCAGAGCTCTGCCGGGCCAAAAAGCCCCCGGGAAGCCCAACCCGGGGTTTGTGGGGGTCCGCGCGCCCCCGCGGGAGTCCCCCCCCTCCTCGAAAGCCAGAAGCCTCGGAGCTCGAGGCTTCCGCGCCCTCACGCCAGCGCAGCAGACCGGAAGCCTCAGCAGATAAGCTTTTTTGAACCAAATCGTGGTCCATTCTTCCATGCACTGAAAACAGTGGAGCCTACTTTTGAGTGTAAACACACATGATTGCACTAAAAGTATTTTTTGTGCTTGGGGACAATTTTTTCCACAAGAGCAGGTTTGGGGTCGAGCCACTGAAGACATGGTGTGTTTACATGATCCATTTTTCATTGAAAGAAAGAGCTTCTGTTTCTGGTTAGTTTATATAAGGTATGAATTAGATAAGAGGTTTTGTGATCCATGGACCACCAGTGATATGTGAACTTCATTCAGGTGGTCCATGGCATGTGCACATTAAAATGTCATATTTATTTTTAGTGGTATCTTTATTGTTTCTTTTCTTATATTGTATTTTATTGAATTACAATTCAAATTCTATGAAATGCAAATTACAATGCAATAAGACACAACTTTAGAAATGAAAGAACCAATAAAAACACCATTCAAAACATAATACGGTAGTTGCTATGACATGTAGAAAAATAATTACGTAGTCTGCTAAGACCACCAGCAGTTTTCAAGCTGTCTGTGGCAGGGGGCAAGGAGAGATTGGGAACCACTGAACTACCGGGGTAGATGCTGATCTGATCTTCAAAGGGCAAAATAGAGGCTGAAAGAGATTCTTGGTGAAATTAGACTTTCTTACATCTCCAGATACTTGTTCATATACATTTGGTAAGTTATCATCTTTGATTTGTAAAAGTTAAAAGAGTTCCTTAGAGAAGCATAACTGCAAATCTGCATAAATAGATGGGGTTGGTGTTTGTTTTTTGTACCTACATATTTAAAACATGATGCGTGATACAGCACTGGAAGCTTTTGTCCATGTAAATGGGTGTTATTGTTGGGAGGCTATATTGTTCCCATACAAAGTAGGATGATAGATACCATGGCCAGTAATTTCACCTGCTGGAAGCATTTTATTCATCCTGCTTTATTATCTTTATTTTTCTTTTTTAGTCTCATAAAGTACCTTTGATGGGCACCTTTCAGAGAGGTTCACCTAATGGATTTTTTTTCAGTACAGCAATTCTTGCTTGAGTAATGAGAAAATTTCACCAGGAAAGTAATAAATACCTCTACTTTTAAGTAACCACTCACATCTCCATGAATCCATCATAGAGTTTGCTAATGCATGGAAACATTATACTATTTCAGGACTCACTTTAAAAGTTCTAAAGCAAAATGTTAGATCTTGTCCTTACCTGTCAGAAGGTATGACATGTATTGAAAGAGGCTAATCAGAAGTGAAGTAGATTACAAATAACCTGCATAAGAATAAAACGGTACAGCAGCTCTGGGTATTTCTGCCTCTTCCTGATGGCTAAAGAACAAAACATGTTTTGAGACAATAATCATGTGATAATCAATTTGTTGTAAATGCCCTATATACAGAAAGCAAAACACTGTTGCTCTACTTTTGATCTGATGCCATAAGTTTGGCAGTTATTTTTATCAGCCTAAGAGGCTGTCATTTAATGAACAGCAATTTAATTTGAATTAGGCATATTAGAATCTAAAATCTTCTCAAAACACATCACGTAAGTAACTCATTTCTATTCTACATACTTGTGCAAGACTCCATAGGTTTTTGTGTATTTGTACACTCTGCTTGCTATTATCAAGAACTTTTTGCAACAAATACGCAGGCACATGCTGCTAATTTTTCATAAGAGACACCATTTAAAACTGGCACAATCTGTTATTGGTGCACTTTATTAAATAATATTTAATTAAATAATATAAAACAATCTGCAGGTGTTTCCCTTTCTTTATTTTTAATACAAAAAGTTGTGCAGCTGTAATTAAGTGCGTGCATGTGGTGGAAATTATCCCGAGCGCTATTTGTGTGTAAATTTATAGCTGTAGTGGCTTACAAGGAGGTATATATTGCCATATATAGCATACCAAGCAGTTGTTAGGGTTCTTTTTGATAATTAGTATTATTAAGTTTAAGGCTGTCAAAGCATCTGTCTCACAATGTAAAAAGTATATTCTTATTCTGTGAGAGAAATCTAATGTTCTAAAGCAATTTTTTTTGTCTCATGTGCTCTAGTAGAATGGGTATGTCCCAGAAGATTCAATCAGAAGTAATAATCTTTTGCTCTGCCCTTAGCAAACAGCATGAGGAATTAGCATCTTGAGCTATTATTACATGAAGTGCTTGAGTATGGAATATTGAAATATTTAATTTTAAAGATATCTTGTGTATATGCAAATACACAAAAGTGGCACAAAAATGATTCATATGCAGTTTCCCATGGCCGCCTTCATTTTATGGTTTGATAGTTATTAAAGCATACTATCTACAACACAATTTGTAATTCTGTTAATAGTAACATTATTTCATCACAATAATTATATATGAATTCAGGATGCATAAGCAAATATGTAATTAGTTTTTCCCCAGCTGCACATACTTCAAGATTTGAATATGCCTGATGATGTGACAGCTAATTTTTCAGAAAGTTTATAGGGACCAGTAAAAATACTGAATATTCATGTCAGAGTTTTCCAGCCTTAATAAGAAGGTGGGCAGGTCAGGAGGACTGAAATCTTTGATATATTAACAAGTTAAGCTTGTTATATAAAAACAGATGGTTGCTGATCTGGAAGAAACGACCTAATGGCAAACAAATGGGTAGATCTTAAGTATCACTCCTGGCAGGAAGTTAATGGGGGAAGGGAACATTTCAACTTCTTCAGGTACTTGGTTAGCAGTGTCTCCTGAGGATCTCTGTCTAACATATAGAAAGCTCCTGAAAGCAGGTGAAGAGCTGCTTCCTACTGGGGCAGAGAAAGGCAGACTCCACTCCAACAGATAGAGATTGTGCTTCCCCCACCCTGCCAAATAACTGTTTGGCAGGCTGAGAGGAGCATGTTTTACTTAGGGAGGAAGGCACACAGAGACTACTGTTTCCTTCCTCATTGCAGTTGTGCTCTCTTCAGCCTCCAAGCAATAACGTGATGGTAGGTGGAAGGCATGTTAAGGGATTCACAGCAGGTGTCAGAAAAGACCTGTGAAGTTGCCTGAGAGCTGCAGCCACTACATCTGTCTTAAATGCATCCCTTAGATCAGGCATCCCCAAACTGCGGCCCTCCAGATGTTTTGGCCTACAACTCCCATGATCCATAGCTAACAAGACCAGTGGTCGGGGAAGATGGGAATTGTAGTCCAAAACATCTGGAGGGCCAAAGTTTGGGGATGCCTGCCTTAGATGCTTCCAGTACATCATCTGATCATGGAAAGATTATTAAAAATTACAAATGTTTCTTACTCCCTTAAAATGTTATGATGGGAGAGTTGGAGTACTGTATATTCCTGCGTATAAGACTACTTTTTAACCAGGGTGGATAAAAATCAATGATTTTTTAAAAAAAATCAAAAAAATCGGATTTTTTTGATTTAAATCGGATTTTTTTGATTTAAATCGATTTTTTTGATTTAAATTGGATTTTTTAAAATAAAATGCTTTTTGAGGAAAATATATTACCATCCAAAGGTTATTCCATCATGAAATAAAGATTAGTTTTTTAATTATGTAGAATAAGGTTGTATATGTTTAATTTTTGGGGTAAATAAATTCCATTAATCCATTCACAATGTCATGCACTTCCAGATGTTTTTGTAAGATTATTGGGCAGTTTCTCTGCCTACAAGATATTATCACAGATGCTTGGTTTACTTTTGCAGTTCTCAAAACTGAATTTGACTCAACAGAGATCACATGCCTCTTCTTCACAGCAATAATGTTATAACATGAACAGAGTTGAGAAAAAGACCTTAATCCTATTGTTCTATAAACCTATGAATACAGAATCAACCCCTTCAGTGCTAAGTTTCAAGAAGTTCAGTGAATAGCATAGAAACAATATTTTTCTGATTGTTTGGAGTGGACAGTATTTAAGTTTTTCATGTGTAGGCTGGGCTGACAGTCTAAGTTTCTTAAAATATTTATATTTTGTTTTTGTTTAGCCAAATTAGTTAACAAACATGGATGTTTGTTTAAGCAAATAACATATGCTGTAATGTTATTGTTTCAGTTGAATAAATCTATTTAAATTATTATTAAGGTAATGATTATTTTTCTCCTTCCTAAGTACAACAGTAAAGTTGTCCAAATATGAATAACCCATTAAACTGGGGATAAAAAACTAATATGAAAAGTTGTTATTCTAAAAATCTTCATCTACTTGCATATTAAAGTTATACCAGCAAGAATTAGTCTTTATGTAGAAAACTATGATTTAAATCAAGCCTTACTGACTAGTGATTTAAATCATGATTTAAATCGTGATTTAAATCAGATTGATTTAAATCAAATCCACCCTGTTTTTAACCCAGGAAAATCTTCTCAAAAGTCTTAGGATATTGATTTCAAAATTGCACATTAGGCAAACTAGTTTTTACCCTCCCTTTGTTTCCCCTTATGAGATTGTATCATTAAATTATTTTATTATTATAAAATAATCCTGTGGAATTCCGTTTCTAATCTGGAATATTTCTCTAAATATGGTCCGTCTGTCGCCTCCACCAGATGCTCTGTCACATACTCTTGTGGTTAATTTGGTTATGTTAGAATTTTTTTAGTCCTAGCCAGATATTTTAGTTCCTGTTCAACCCCAGTGAGCATGACCAATAGTCAGGGATGATGGGAGTTGGAGTCCAGCAATATCTGGAGGGCAGCAAGTTGGAGAGGACTTTATTAGTTATTGTTTTTAAAGTCATACAGCTTCTTACTAAACAAGCCTGCTACACAAGTGATTATCAGACTATTCCAGTTCCCTCTAATAACCCTGGATCCCTGGTGCTGATGTGGGAAGTAGCCATGTCATCTGCCTGATCTGTTGGTACCTGGATGCAGGTGATCCAGGCTCTCATAGGCCCAATCTATTTGCATTGAGAACAGGTTGTTTGCATTTGCCTTGAAAACTGTACAGATATAGGTACTTACAGCATGGTAGTGATCTGATTCAGATGTTACAGTCTCCCCCCGGTTGTATATTCTTTTTAAAGCACTGTTTAAGCCACAGTTCCCCAGTTGTAATATTATGGGGATTGGTTTAACAAACCACCATATATTCCTTGAAGCTTGGGGTGTGGGGGGTGGCGAGAGGGGAATGTATGTTCACAAGGCCAATAAACAAAGTTTATTGTGTCTGAACCATGCCAGTATCTTAAAAGTATTAGTGAAGACTGTAAAGATCTGTGCTCCTAGAAAAGTACATCTTCATCTTGAAAAGTTCGGGGGTGGAGGGAGCTGCAACATAGGCCTACACTATTATTTTCTTCCTATAGTTTGCAAAAATCAGAATATTTGTGATAATTTTAATACAGAAGTAAGCTATGCACTTTAGACCAGTGATACAAAATTGTTTATAAAGTTGTTTGCATTCTCTGGAAATGATATAGAAATCCTGTTGTAATGTGCAAAGGGAATTTGGTAGAGAAGCCCCTAGTAGTGATTAGCTGATCTGATATCACAGAGTAAGACAGCTAAGCTCAAAGTGGTAAGCAGAGAACAAGCAAGCCTGCGTCCCTCCCTCAGTTCATGCATAGAAAGCAGCAGAATAAGAGAAGTAGGCGATCTTGGGAAATTACAGTTGGGTCTTGTGAAAGGGAACTGAGGGCAGATGTGTGTTAAACTCTCAAAAGTGGTGTTTTAATACATGTTCTAATGGAACATTGCATTTGCAAAGTAAAACTATTGCACAAAAGTTTGCACTTCTGCATAAATATCACACTGCGTAAGTCTTATAAGTAAGTGTACTGTACAACATTTCCTAGCCTGCAAAAAACGTTATTAGTTTGCTGGGGGCTGGCAGAGGAGAGATGGATAATATCAATCCACACTTCTACACTCCGATTGGTTTATGTGCTGAGCACAGAGGAGAGAGAGAGTGCTCCATTCCTGCACTGCCATACCTCTCTTCACTTGTACATGGAATTCGATACACTTGCTGGCATGCAATTCTTGCCACCTATGGCTACCATTCTAGTACTTAAATGCAAAGCCAAGCTGTAGTATGTTGAGAAAAGTGTTTATATTCTATCTTTCTGTCATTGACTCCTGAGGCAGTTCACATTAATAAATGAAGTATTTAAAACAGCTTACAATGGTTGCTGGACACAGCTTTATTTATCCTTATGCATATGAAACTAATTTTATGTTGCTGTCGGTGATTAGGTAAGTGCAAGGTAACGGCATCCCTGGAACACATATAATGTATGCTTTGTGGAACAATTTGTGCTGATTGCAAAATTTGTGTTATAAATCAGTACTGTATCTTTAATTATTTCTAATCTACAACATTAAAACTGAAAAGAGAAATATCAGGCAATGAGGTTGTTTCAGATTTAGGCATATGTTGTTTAGGCATAATGTATTAGGCATATTAGCCATGTTAAAATAAGAATGATTCATACTTGGCAATATACATTAGATTCCTAGATACTTAACATTTGTTGTGGAGACATACATGACATACACATGCACCAGTCACAAAAACCCCTTAATAAACTTCTCCATACAGTATATAACTAGCATAAAAAGGATAGATTTCTTGTAAATCAAGAAAATCTTTAATAAAAATACATTTAAAAAAGGATAGATTTCCTGACAATTCCATTTTTGTCCACAGCTTAGAAGAACACTATTTTTAAAAGGGAGGAAATAAGGATGTCTGGGTTCTGCTTCCTCAGTGAGTAATCCCAAGGAAGGAAAACTTGCAGAATTAAGTCTTGTCACACTGACATCCAAGCATTGACAGGCAATGAAAGGGTGGGCCTTTGCTGTTGCATGGATTGGAACTGGGCAAATTAACACACTGATCTGTAGCCCAGTCAAGATACTTTCATCAGGAAACAAAACATCTTCTTGAGGATGCACTCCTGACCCCTAGATTTTTGCAGAGATGATTCAAATGCATGGATGAGGGACACTTGGATGGTAAGGAGGAAGGCCCCTTAACCATTCCTATTCTGGGCAACTCTTGCTGGCAAATGCCTCATTTCTAAGGCTGTTGTTCTCCCAGTTGGATTGGGTTGTAGTTTTGGAGTCCACCTTGAAGAAAAGATAAAAATATATATGAGGGGGTGGCATTTTGCAGGGGAGACATGGTAGGCTATAAGTGCCGTTCTCTTTAGCATTATGAGGGAATTGCTCTTTGATTTGTCCGGTATCTCTCCCACTCCATGGTTTCTTCCTTGAAAATGGCTGAGATTGACTGGCAAAGCATGAACAAGTGGGCAGACTCGAGCTCTTCGGGTATCTGAATCAGCCATAAGTGTAGCAAGGTTTGGCCATAACTTTTTATGATTGGATAACTGGATTTGCGATAAAAAGCTTTCTGATAAAAGTCTCTGCGGGTATTTCCTATTCTGATGTAGCCATTTAGAATCCTGAATTTTCTCTTGTTTTTTAGCAACTCAGTAACCATAAAAGGAAATGTATGTTCAAACTCCTCTTTTGTAAGGAATGAATAACTGGTGTTGTTTGTAAGCTGCCTTAAGTCCCTTGAGGTAGTGCATATATGTGTGTGCATGCATATTTACTTAGACATAAATCTTACTGTGCTTTGTGGGACTTACACCCAGGTATGTGTACATAGGATTGCTGCTGTAGTTCCTGAGGATAATCTGTATAGCCAAATTTATTATTATTATTTATTAAACAAGAGATAACATTGCCTTCCTGAGAATTAGCAACCAGTGTGGGAGCTGCTTACCATGGCTGCAATGTCAATAAAGGGTCATGGGAAGAAATTTATGAGATTTTCTGAATTCTAGAAATAACTGTGCAGTCCATCCCCCTCCCCATCCCTTAAAGGATTGTAGAAATTAAATGTTCATGAATCATACACTTGTAATGTTCAGTTGCTGTATGTTTCATCAGTCTGGACATTTGGGGTATATTCTGTATTCCTTTGCATGTAACTGCAGTGCTCATATGTGGAGGAATCATCCTGGAACTCTTTAGAGCCTTGTTTCTTTTTGTGGTGTAGTGGTTAAGAGTGGTAGACTCATAATCTGGTGAACCGGGTTCGTGTCTCCGCTCCTCCACATGCAGCTGCTGGGTGACCTTGGGCTAGTCACACTTCTCTGAAGTCTCTCAGCCCCACTCACCTCACAGAGGGTTTGTTGCGGGGGAGGAAGGGAAAGGAGAATGTTAGCCGCTTTGAGACTCCTTCAGGTAGTGATAAAGCAGGATATCAAATCCAAACTCCTCCCCCTCCTCTTCTTCTTCTTCTTCTTCTTCTTCTTCTTCTTCTTCTTCTTCTTCTTCTTCTTCTTCTTCTTCTTCTTCTTCTTCTTCTTCTTTCTTCTTCTTCTTCTTCTTCTTCTTCTTCTTCTTCTTCTTCTTCTTCTTCTTCCTCCTCCTCCTCCTCCTCCTCCTCCTCCTCCTCCTCCTCCTCCTCCTCCTCCTCCTCCTCCTCCTCCTCCCTTGGCCAATATGGAAGCAGTATGGTAGAAATTTGTAGGGAACTCTTCTTCACATTAACACTTACTCGAAGCCTTCTGTGTACACCAAATGAGGAAAGCAGGAGGGAGGTAAAGAGTGGAGCTACTGACATTAGCTGTGTGTTTGTGTTCCTCTGTCCATTGATGCTGCACCCAGAGTCTTGTTTCTTTAGTGTTTTAAGAATGTGCAAGAGGGAGACTTTCTTTTATATTCCTTTTAATGAGATAGTTCAGATGGTATTCACATTTTAGTGAGATCATTCAGATGGTATTCACATGTGTGGCACCAAAAAGCATTTGAACCATGGCTTGAAGCTGGTTTTTAAAGCATAGTTTCAGCAAACAATGGTTTGGGATACTGTTCTGTCCTTGCAGATCATGATTTGGGATCAGGATAGCCTCTTGGGATTCAGATTGAAGACAGAGGAAGAGGGAAGCCACACAATCCATGATTTGCCTATATGATTTGCCTGTAAGTCTCTGGAATGCAAATCATGGTTAGTGTTGTATTGCACTTATGTTTTTCTTAGCATATATGAAAGCAATTGATATTATTTTGGATATAAACATTCAACTCATGCAATTAGTTTCTGCTAAAATAAACATAATAGCTACATCTGACTCATATAGGGCTAACATGCATTTTGGGGGTAGAAGGAGGGGTCAGTTCTATGAGTTCTTTCTAATTATATATATCAATCTTTAAATTTCAAAATGTGGAGTCCACCTCTGACTCTGTTTTACTGAGGATAGAAGAGAAGGAAAGAAGAGGGTCTGCACACATGGTAGATTGCAAAGTGTACTTCTGCAAAACAATAGCAAGGTCAGAACAATTCTGACCCAGAATGCCCCAAACCAAAGCAGGTGTTTGTCACTCTTGACCTTGGGGAAGTATTCTCAGTAGTGGAGGCTAGCCCTCATCCACTAGGCATCCTGAAGAGAGTGAGAATTGTGATCCAATGAGTTCTTCTCCCCCACCCCAAATCTCTTTAGTCGTCAAAGGAGGATTTCCCCTTTGCCATTTTAAGAGTTCCACCAAGGGAAGGAGGAATTGTGTTCCTTATATGCATATTCAGTAGTATAAGCCCTTGGAGCCACTTTGATAATGAATGAGGGTAGCACCGGCAGCTCAAAGCAAGTGAATGGGCAGAGGCTCATCTCAGACCTCATGTTCAGCTTCAGAGGCACTTGGAAGCAGCAAGCAGTCTTGCTGTTGCTGAATGCTTCTGAGGCTCAATACTACTGCAGGAAAAAGGCCTCCATCTCTCAAGGGCAACATGGATGCGTAACATAGGGAGTTACTTCAAAAATTGGCAGGCTGTCAAAGCTAGCCCAAATTTGAAAACTGTTGACAATAGTTTTCTCTGCCATAGATTCTATATGGTAGCAATATAATGATACTCTTGAGGCCCATTCTCAGTAGTAAACCATCAGAACTGTTTACTTACACAAACAGCATAAGCCAATAGTGGGGATACATCTGTTTGATGTGCTGGGTATCTAGGCATCTGCTGGCTTAGATAATTGTAAAATGTTGGTAATTTATATTTTTTAAAAAGAGTTTCTTTGGATTTTAATAGATTTCTGAAAATATAATTCTCTTGAACTTATCCAGATGCTCCCTAATTCCTGCTCCCTAATTTATCTTATTGTAATGGTAGTTTCTAATATGTTTTTACTTTGAATGTAGCCCGGACAGTCAACTCTTTATTATTGTGTGGCTGATAAAACTGAATTAATAAATAAAGGCAACCACTTTCTTTCTAATGCCACACATCAATATTGCCAATCTACTTTATATTGAATAAAGTTGCTAACAAAATGATTGGTTTTTCTTTGGTTTTTCTTTGTGATTACTTTTTCTTCCTCAGCACTTTGCAGTACAACTGAACAAATATATATATATAGATATAACCTTTAAAAAGGGCATCCACAATCTAGTGCTCTCCAGCTGTTGTCGGACTCCAGCTCTCATTGTTCCTGACCATTGGCCACACTGACTGGGGCTGATAGGAGTTAGGAATCCAACAACATCTGGCAGACAGCAGATTGGGGAAGGCTGCCTTAAAGGAACGAAAACATTTGGTTGCATTAGTGTTAGCTTAATGCCAGCAAGTGCAGCGTCTTGACAATATGTCAATGTTTGTGGTTCAGATCAAAAGCAAACTTCTTTAAAAGCTGACTAATTATTTTGCAGAAAGAATGCATGCGAAGTTAATGTATCTTTGAAAATGGAACGTGCACAAACCGCTTCTTGCATGATTTATGAGTGTCTGTGTAACTGATGCAGCATTTGAGAATAAGTCTGTCCAGCACTGTTTCCCCCCACATGTGCAATAATCCCAACATAAACTTTTTATGGATTCCGATACCCAGGTTTCCATGAATTGTGGTTGAAAATTACGGTAAAATATTGCCTAGGCAAGTTCAGTCTGTATATAGTTTATAAACTGGTTTAAAGTGGAAACGAAATACTGTAGAAGTGAGTTCATGTGGTGTGATGTACAGTGTGATAATTTAGGGCAGGGGTGGCTAATGTGCAGTTCTCCATATGTTAGTTACTTAACTTCAGCTCCCATCATCCCTGACCATTGGCCATGCTGGCTAGGGCTGATGGAAGTTGTAGTCCAACAACACCTAGAATGCCACAGGTTTCTCAACCCTGAGTTAGGGTATCAGCGATAACTGGATGTGTGAATTAGCTATAACCATTACTCATATTCAAGCATCAGGATATTTCATGACATTTCTAAAATATTGGAGTTGAGATAACAACAAGCTACATTGTGTGAGATCCCAGGCTATCATCTGAAAGTACATGAGGCCATCACCTTGCTGAAGTTAAGCAGGTCTGGGGCTGGAGTGATCTATAATGCAAAACAGATGGAATATGAATTAAATAAATAAAAACATGTACTGCAGTATAAACTGAAGATGTGTGTTTATTCTCAGTGAAATCAAATTCTAGCTGAAGCCAATTAACTTGGCTACCATCTCAACTTCAGAATTTTTACATTTAAAAAGCTTTGTGCCCATCAGATTTGTTATGGTGACCTGTAGGTTCTTGTACATTTGCTTGATTGACTATCTGGATTTTTATATGAAACATTTTTTCTGTTCTGGAGGTACTGAATAAATTGCTTTTGTGGCAGTCCAACATGTCACTTTTTCTAATCCTTTAGCTGTTGTTGGCTTTAGAGCTGTATGCATAGACTGCTGTTTTGGTGACATAATGCTGTTTGCCTTTTTCAGGCAAAATAATATAATATGAGTAGCTGATTTCCATCCTTTTTGGCACACACCAACATGAGCTGAAATGCCTAGGACAGTAAATTGCTTGAGGTTTTTAATGGCGCTTTCTCTTTTAAACACTGCTAATTTTCCTTTTGCAACTGTGCAGCAATATTTCAGTGTCAAATGAATGTTGTCATTGACAAAATAACCAATGCAGTTGTTTCATCTATAATCCTAAAATTTGGATTTTGAATGAAACTTGCAAAGATCAAATGATAAATCCTTACAGATGAAGTGTAATATGTTTGTCTTGGCATTCTTTTTGTAATTCTTCTGTTTGCATTCTATTTCAAGAAGCTATTTTAAAAATTCACAATCTAACTTCTTCAGTTCCTCCCACTTCTGGCTAAGATCTATTGCCAGATAATTTAGAGTCCTAAAGTAAACATTGCTAGGGGAATTATATTCTTGTTTTGTTTTACCCTTGATTGTGAATAGACGTAAATGAAACACATTGTGATAAAAGTTTGGAAACCCTTCTTTTAATTACATCTGTAGTGGATTGATGTTTTTTCTGTAGGTATTAGTAAACTAGTCCCACACATTCAGAAATAAAAATGATTAAATATGCAGCAACTTTGTACACAAGCCCATTTCAGAATCTGATCTTGATCTTGCACACAGTGTTCAGATATGCAGTCATATTTCATCATATTCACATTTGGAAATAGCCGTTTCATAAGCTCATTCCTCCAAAACTCCATCATCTTTGTGAATTTTCTGAGGCAGCCACTCAACAGCAGGATGCATAAGAACTTGTACCTCGTGGGTGATATCCAACTAAGTTATGCTCACAGTAGGCCCACTGATATCACTGGGTATATTATGAGTATGACTAATATTGATTAGCTCTTACACTCTTGTAGACTACCACTCCCTTTAGCCCCAACCAGTGTGGCTAGTGGTCAGGGAGTATGGGAGCTGTACTCCAAAACATCAGGTATTTGCTTGTTTGAAAGCAGAGGTTATTGTTTTATAAAATGCTCTGTTTATTACCAAAAACAAGTAGCTCACTTTCATTGAGCTTCAAACTGGACTAAGTTCAAATATGCATTCTGTTTAAAGAAAATGTGCTATGCTACTTCAATTGTAAAAGCTAAGGTCTGATATCTATGTAGTACTGCCAAACCTGTTTCCATTTAGGCAATCTAACGAGAGCCTGTATCACTTGAGTGCATCTCTGTTATCCACTTTATATTGGTGGAACCCCCCCCCCCCACACACATCATGTTAGCTTCCAACAAAATGGAAGCAGTTTTGAGTGGCTGCCACACTCAGCCTTGTTTCAAATAAACGGAGACTGTATAAAGTGACTGAAAGTTTGTGATGCCCTATATCATTTGCTAGATGTTTGTTGCCAGAATCCGCAGGTTGCTTCACAGGCAAAGAGGAAATTGCTTTGTGGGGAGGGGGGTTTCCTAAAACAGTTCAGAGTACAGTATGTCTTATACTGAGTCAAACAATCCATTTATTGTCTACTTTGTTCAGGAGTAGTTCTTCAGGGTGTTGGTCTTTCTTAGCTCTTCTATGTGAAATCCTTTCAACTCATGCTAGGAACTAAACCTGGAACCACCTGCGTTCTAAGGATGCACTCTACCAAGAGAGTGCTTGGGTGAATTAGGGAATGACAGCAATACTGAAGGGCTCAATTTCTGTGTGTAAAGACATGCAAGAGTTAGTCTTTGTGAATCTGACAAAGGCTGATGGGCAGATCATCGTGGGGGTAGGGTGGGTGGAAATAGGAAGGATGAACACTTGTGAGTATGCACCATAGTCAATTTGCCGTTGTTTGTGCTATGTCCACAAGTGTGACTGTCCACAAGATGGTCAGTATTTTATACAATCTCAAGTATGTGTCTATATTGATGAATGGTGAGAACAGGAGATGAGAGAACTCTCACCCTGTTCTTCCTGCCATCCTACTACAGTGGTTTACAAATATTAATTTGTTGTTTCATCATTGCCAAAATTAGGATTAAGCATAATTTGAAATTTGGCCAGAGGCCATAGCCACAATGTGTGTAAACATCTGGCAAGTACATGTCTCATAGTTCTGAATAATGAGTTATTTTGGGCCCAAACTTGTTTATCTGAACAAAAACATTTAGAACTTTTCTACACATGTTACCCATTTCCTGTTATACAAGATTGTTGATTGCTATACTGAGCAGTATACAGAAAAATTATTTGCATGTTTTCATCTTGTCCTTCTGGGACGACAGGTTCTGGCAGAAATGCAATATTTTGCTAAAAGAACGCTTGTGTTGTAATTTAGCAGGCATCTCCCATAGTTCCTGGACAGAATCTGTTCTTGGGTGTTTTGTTCAGCAGTGGAATCACATTGTATGATACCTTGCATGATTGAATTGTGTGCTTTTTCTATAACCGTCTAGAATATGACAATATAAATTGTGACAAGGAAATAGTTTCCCTTAGAGTGAAGGGCCATCTTACAAGGATGGTCTCATGGCATTTTTCACATACTTGACTCAAATCTGTCTTGGGCTTTTAAAAGTTACTTTGAAGTTGTATTGGCAAATTAGTTCTTTTGCTAATATAAGTAAGTGTGTGTTAAATTACAGGAATATAAAGGATTAATGTACTTTAAGAAATGCGAATACTGTATTGGCCTGAATATAAGCCTCACTTTTCCCCCAAATTCCGACCATGAAAAGTTAAAGTGAGGCTTATATTCATGACCTTACAGTATGCAGCCAGGAGCACGGAGCAAACAGCGCCAGGAAAGTGGCAAAGTGGCACCTGCCCTGCTTGTAGTCCCCCATCCTCTCCCTCCCCCCCAATATGCAGCCAGGAGCAGTGAGGAATGGAGGGGCTTATATTTAGGTATTTTTTCTTTTCCTTTCCCCCCTCCAATTTTAAAGGTGCAGCTTATATTCAGGTGCGGCTTATATTCAGGCCAATACGGTAAATGTTACACCTTGTGTATTTTGTAACACCATAAAAGTTTAGCAGCTGTTAGCTATGGCAGTCTTTCAATTCAAGGGCCATACCAAAACTAATACAGTATATGGGAGATGTGCAGGTTCAAAGTGAGGAAGCCCAAGCATTTTCAACCCCCAAGACAAAGGTGCTAAAATGGACCATATATGGACCACCAAGAGGTTTTGGGGGGCCTACAAGGATGCCCCAACAATTCTGTGTGATCTTTTAAAAATATATAACTATTACTGGCAATCCCTGCACACACACACTTTCCCCAATTTTTTCCACAGCTAATTAATTTCCTTTGTTGGGCTTCACCAAGTGCTCTCAGATAATTTTTGCCATTTTATAGTCAGCTGGGGTTCCTGCCCTCCCCCTCCCACCTTAAAATTAATTCTTTCCTCTTTCTGCTTCTAGGTGCACTATTAAAAGTACAACTCTGTGGCAGCCTATTCACTGCATTTCAATTCATATCTCTCCATGCAGACCTGTATCACCTTATTCTGAATGGTTCATTCAGATTTTGTTTAAATTTGTCCTTAATAGATTACAATGCATTTTATATCTAAGTTTTAAAAATGAAACTGGATTTATATCATGATCAATTGTGGTTTATTGTGACAGGATTGAACCTAGTCAGCCTTTAGGCTTGTGTGTCCTTGAGAAGTGCAGAAGTTTTGCTACTGTTTTTTTTATCAGCCATAGCTTGTTGTGTCAAAAGGAGTGAATCCATTACAATTTGTATGAAACAAACCAATTTAAAACTGTAGATTATAAAGCTGCCTTTTTCAGTATGTCAGTTAAAATTAACCACAGTTTAGAGTTCATATATAATGCTTAAATGTGTTTAATTAAAATTGGAAGCAAAAGCTTCTATTCATGTAGACATGCTCGGGGAGGGGAGGGGTGGGCAAATGAATGCAGAGGGCACTTAAACTCATTCCCAGCTTGATAAACCATAGTTTATCATTATATCCAAACCTCACCCTTGTTTCCTAGGTCTTAAACTTGAAAATGTTATTTGAGAACTGCTAAACGTATAGCAAGCAGGAACTGAAGAAGGTTTAGAATGTGTGGGTTGTTACACAGAGAGAGTCTTGTATACCTGCCTCATACTTTTTATTAGAAGTATGGTACATCTTGTGTCTTTAAACATGTGAGAAATAGTTCCATGCTGATCTGAAGTGACCATGTTTTCAGGTTTTACTTTCTAGGTATTGGATGAAATCTACCCAAAGTTGAACACTTTAAAATTTAAAGTTCTGTTTCAATGTCATCATAATACACCATTATTTTAAGATGACACACCTTGCAGTTCATTTATAATGTAAGTCACAGAATGTGGAAATCAACATAAAAACCATGAATTCTCTTATTGTTTAGTACCCAGCAGTTTCTTCCATTTAGTCTTTTCAGCTGTGAAACAGAGCATGTCTAAATTAGATTGGGACTGAATGGCCTCCTCTTCCTCCCAATACATACATACTTTTGGAGCGCTATTCATGTCTCACAAAAGTGGAGGGCTTTCTTGATGGCTTTGCGGGTTTTGCTCTTTTGTTTATGAAATCCATTTATTTCTGTTGAAGGAACTTTCTATTCTGTCATAGGAGGCAGGTTCTTTGTACTTTTCCCCACTTTGTTATACTGTACAGTAAAAAAATGCCTTTGTTTGGTGGAAGAGCTGCCATCCGTTTGCCTCATGGTGTTCCCATTTGTTTCAGAATAGCTCAGTTGAAATGATGCTACAGCAGACTTTGTGGGGTGGTGGTGTCTTACGTCAATTAAAAAAATGTTTGCTGCTGGTGGCTATGCTCAGGGAAGGGTTATTCTCTTGGGTACCTTGAGACAAGTTTGAAAGTTAGGGGGCCACTAGTGTGGGCACAATTCTGGCAGTGACTTCTTTAAAGCTTTAAAGCTATTCTAAAAGACTTGCTTTCTTTACATTTATATCCTGTCTTTTGCGCTGGAACCCATGGTGGCATACACCCAGCCAAACCCTGCCCAGGTGTAGATCTGCTTAGCTTTAGCAAGGTAATGGCCTTGTGTCTTGCAACCATACCATATCCTGATCTAAAGGCACATAACCTCTAGGCAATTGTTAATATGACACACTTGTGCTCACAGTAGGGGGAGGTGGGGCAGATTGATGCAGAAACATTCGCTCTCATATTTTATGTTAAAAAAATGAGTCAAATAATAAAAAATTGTTTCATGCATGGCATAACCAATCAATATTATGATAGCAATCAAAAGAACCATTAAAGTTAGAAGATAATAAACAACATTAGTAAACAACAGTTTTTTTTCTTTCCAAATTTAATGAGTAGGAAATCATTTTCTGGAAAACAGAATGACTAGTTTAGAAATTTCATGGAAACTTGTATATTGGGGCACTATTGTACATTAGCGGGGCACTTTTATACATATCAATGCCTTAGTGTATCAAAGTGCCCCAACGGATATTTTCAAAAAAACCTAACAGTTATTAATAAAACCACTGAACTTATTTAAATATCACGTGTAATCCTGATTATTTAGTGGAATAACTTTCCTTTGATATTTTAAAATCCTAACGACGTAAAACCACGTTGGAACACTTTCACATTTCACGTAATTTTTTAGTTGGCTGTGCTAAAAACACACCCACTCTCGTCAAACACCAACGGCCAACTGGCGGGCGGTGCGGTCGCAACTGTTGTACTCACGCATGTATAGATACGTTTTAGTGATGTTGCAACACAAATAACGTTTCTTGATATTGATATATTGTTGGTGTATCAATGTGCCCTGCCTCTCCCTAACATTCTTTGGTGCCCACAGGGTTCCATCCCCCTGCTAAAATAAGATTTGAAATAAATATTCTGTTGTAGCCAACAGAATAGGCTGTGGTGTGTGCTTGGTGCCCACAATAGTTTCTCTGGTTTGCAAATGTGTCCATCAGCCCAAAAAGGTTGGTGACTATGTAGATTATCCCTGCTTTGTATCACTCCTTAGGTGTGTTTAGTTCAGACGGCTTGACCATAATCTGTGCTCAGTATAGCAATGTTTTTGTTTTTTTAAAACCCAGATGCAGCAGATTAAATTCTCTGGCAATTTCTGTTTCCTCCCATTCTCCTGTAAGCCTTCAAACACAAAGTAACTGAGTGTTAGAGATAAACCGGGGAAGGAAAAGCAGAAGAACATGTAGAAAAGCTTACTGTTAGCTTAGTTTACTGGTATGTTTAATATTTGTAGTTTTGCAGATTCAGATTAGAATCTTGGTCTTCTGCAATTTAGCACTGCAGGATTCAGTCTGAACAAATGATTTTTTAAATAAAGTATTTTGTAGCCAGTTTAATTTTGCAATTAACATAGTGACAGTTGCAGTTTGTTTCAGAAATAGACAGTACTGTCAGATCACCAAGATCAAAGAGAATGTGTCTGTTCTAGCTACAATCTGAAACTCAGCTCAGTACAAACTAGTAAAAACTGTCCTTTTTTCTAGGTTTCCTTTTAATGAGTAACTTTAAATATGTGAGCTCCCTGTACCCCTGGCCATGTACAGTCCTGTAATTTCTGTTGGTTTTGACACTGACTTGATGGAAGTGTCAAGTGGGATCCAGCCCACTCCTTCCTCCTGCCTCCCACCCAGATCCACCTCTCCTTTCCCTTTTCAGTATTAGCCATGGTATAAAACCCCTGGTGAAGAACTTGTGTCCCTGCAGATGTTGCTGAACTATAACTCCTCAACCAGCATGGCAAATGGTTAATTATGATAATGGGAGTTGTATTTCATCAACATATGGACACTCACAGGTTAGCTAGCCATAGTTGGACTTAAATCAACACCAAAGCTTTATTGTTGTTGTTGTTATTTATTATACCACTCTTTACCTGAAGATCACAAGGCGGCTTACCATATAAAAACACAAAAATACATAACATAGTAGCAAACAAGAACAATGCCCCCCTCCTATTTTAAAGGCCATAGATAATTTAATTAACTAAAGGCCTGGGAGAAGAGGAATGTTTTTGCCTGGTACCTGAAGATATGTAATGAATGCTCTGGGAAGAGCATTCCACAAATGGGGAGCCACCACAGAAGACGCCTGTTCTTGTGTTGCTTCCCCCCAGACCTACGAAGAAGGGCCTCAGATGATGGTCGCAGGGTCCAGATTGGTTCATATGGGGGAGTGGCAGTCCTTGAGGTATTGCGGTCCTGAGCTGTTTAAGGCTTTTTAGATACAAAATGAGCACTTTTAATTGTGCTTAGAAACTCACTGGCAGCCAGTGCAGTTGGGCTAGGATTGGTGTTATATGCATACACTGTCTTGCCCTAATGAGCCGCTGAATTCTGCACTGAGAAAGCTAACAATTGTTTGCTTTACACTAGAGTTTGAAAGCAGGATTTAGTGCTGGTATACTAATGATTAAAGAAACCATGGCACAGAACTATGCTACTGTTAATACTGAAAAGGAAAAGGAGGGAGAATTTCTATGAGTCTGCAGAATGCTCCTTGTCTGCTAACTATGGTTATTGTCTGTGATCATACTTGGCCAATTCTGCAACAACTGCACTGATTACTAGCTTGCTTCCAGACTGAATGCAAGGGGCTGGTGCTTATTTACTTTTGAATCTGGTCACAGCCTGTGATCCACACACCTTAGAAACTACTTCTCCCTCTGTTGCACCCCATGGTAGTTGTGATTGCTGCACCGGACTCTGTTTTCAAGCACTTTTAACAGGGTCTTCATTACTGTCACCTCAGGGCTCTGGAATATCCTCCCAGATGAGATATAGAGTCCTTTCTCTCTCATTTCTTTTGGGATAGTTCTTATTCCAGAGGGTATTTGGTTGTTATGATCGATTATGCTTTTGTTATATTTTTCTTTTTCTAAGTTATCTGTTATGAATTTCCTGTTTTAGTGTGATTGTTGCATTTAAAATATGTGTGTTTATATTTTGAGTTGCCTTGAATTGAATTGAGGACAGTAGCCTATAAATACTTCAGTGTAATACAAATAATTAGGTGCTACTTGTAAACACACAGATTGTGAAGTGTAAAGCATGCCTGTGAAGACCTGCTTGGATCCCGTGGTGAATTAGTTCAGCATGAAAATACATTCCCGTAATTCCTTGTAAGGGAATCTATACCATTCATCACAGTGAATCATTTGTTCAACTCTCTGCACACAAATTCAGCCTAGACTGATATGCATTCATTGCAGTAACCCTGAAATTCACCAAGTAAACGATATATACCCATGTGATCTTAATAATTTAAGCTTTTAAGAAGTTTTAGTTCTTAAATTAGGATACTCCAGAAATCAAATTAAAAGGGTTGTATTTATTTATTTAGAATACTTATGTCCCCTTTTATTGTCCCCAAAGAGACTCAAAAGTGGTTTGCAAAAGATTTTGTAGTATTAGGAACAGAAATAACATGAAGTCCATATGGCACCAGATTTATAAGGGCAGCATATCCTGCCCTCGTCTTTGGTCTTTCCTGGTGTTATCAGGCAGCAGCTCCCACTGAAGCAAGAAGTGCGGTTCAGCAGCTAGACTTCATTCAGCCCATGATGAAGGGAAGTCTTCTCTTTTGTCAGTTGCCAGGATTATGCTGTATACAGCATATAATACAGCATGGATATATTGCAGAAGTCATAACTTGCTTTTCTGCAGCTGTTTTTTTATGCAATATAAAATGCTAGGCATATTGTTTTCTTAAGGTTTTTTTAAGCTAATACCGGTATTTAAATTTCAAATATCTATCAACAATGACATTTTTATTTAATTAATAACCATATTAATTAAATAACCTCTAACTCATATAAAATATCAAGGTGATATACAACAATATAAAAAATAAAATATAAAGCACCATAAAAGCAATACAAAACAATCATAAGAATCATAACACTGGCTAATCAAGAAGTTTTAAAAGGTGCATAGGCCTGTTGGCATAAAAAAAGTATTCAAGAGATGCCTGAAAGTCAATGGCAAGGATGCTCTTCTGTACATAGGAGTTATTTATTTTCCAAATTTGTTGTGCAGCAGCATCAGGCAAAAGGAACTTGAGTCCTCAAAAGTTTATCTTGTAATCAGTCTGTTAGTCTTTATGTTTTTTGTTTTGCTGCAAGTGATTAAGATAGTTATCCCTCAGGAAACATTTTATTTTTAAAATTAAAGAAGGCGGGGAGTCTAAATAAAACTGGGAACTATATTACATTTTAACCACACTGCTATACCCAGAACATTAAAAGAGATGCCATTTATAAAAGGCTTTGCATCTCTTATCAATGCACTCTATCCTTTTTTGTTTTTGTACATAACATCATACTAGTGCTTCACTTTAAACAAACAAATAAACAAAGGGTGTTGACTTTTCAGGAAATTTTACTAAAGTGTACAGAAGCATAAATTATATCCCTGGAAATGATCTGTATTAAACCATGGGTTCTTTCACTACTTCTGCTCAATTTGCTCCAAGGAGAAGTGATTGACTGGCTCAGGAGATCCTATGTTAACACAAGAATTTACTGATGCCTAGAAAATAAGGTGGGAAAATAGAATGTAAGTCTGGACCTCCACCAGAGCCTTCCTTGAGTACAAAATAGTGGTAGTGGTGAAACATAATCTGAACATGCACTCAGAAATTTTGTGAAATAAATAAGTTCTCAAATAAAATTTGAGCTTTTTTGGTTTTGTGCTTCATGGGGAAATGACTTCTCTAAGCTGGTTATCTGGAATGGCTTTGCAGGAGTTCTCTCTCCCACACCTAATTCCCTTACAATAATGGAACTTACATCAACTGGCTTATTACTACTAATAATAATTTGATTTCTTACCCTCCCTTCATCATAAGGTCCCAGGGCGGATTATAGCAATTTAAAATTCAATCTTAAAAACAGTTAAAACAAATTACATTTATAGGAATGGGGTGGGTCCTGCAAATTATATTGGGTGTCAAAAGCCAGGGTAAAAGGTGTATTATGCAGTATTAATAACCCTTAAACTTTCAACTTTTCTCTGTTTTACAGTTGTCGATATTTATCGGATGAGATTACACCTGCTATTCCTGCAGTAGGAGCAATTCTGTTCTTTTTTGTTATGGGGACCTTGCTACGTACTAGCTTCAGTGATCCTGGAGTCCTGCCTCGTGCAACACCAGATGAAGCAGCAGATCTTGAAAGACAAATAGGTAACACTGAAGGTCTGTTGTTGTCCCATCATCTTCTTTGTAACTGTGTGTGTGTGTGTGTGCACACACACACAAGTGCATACATGCTGAATGGCAACATCACCTACTTGTTCTTTTTTTCTAAAAAGAATGAACTTTGTAATTTTTCAGTTCTAGGGCAGTGATAACTGGAATGGTCTGTCTTGCAGCATTTCAAAAGAAGCATTTGTGTTTACAGTGATACTGAAAAAGAGCAACAATGACTTCTACAGCACACTCTCAAAATTAAAAATGTGACCACTGCTCCAAAACGGTTACCAACCGCTGCTGCAGGGTGTCTGGCTAAGAATGGAGTGCTTATGTCAGGGGTGCCAACTTGAATAAAATATTGTGGGGCCCAGGTAAACCCTGCCCCACATAATCAATCACATGACTCAGAGCACACAAGCTGTTTGACTGGAAATGTCCACCAACTTTAGGGGAGGGCAGCCCCCTCAAATATTTTATTGTGGGGGCGAAAGCCTGCACGGCCTCTAGGAATTGGCTCCTACGGGTTATGTGAATTCGCTTTCAGGAGACACAGGCATATAGCAGGGCGGTTTTAAAATCTCCCTGCTGATGGGCAGGTGAGGACCCAGAGGACTGTAAGAAATCCGGCTGTGGGTCAAGGGTTTGCCATCCCTCATCTACACAGTTGGGGGTAGTGTACATTTGGATCCATTGCTGTCACTTTAGGCTCAGGTGGCCATGGTGGTGCAAAGTGCCTTCCACCAGCTTCTGCCAGTAGTCCAGCTGGGATTGCCTAACTTCTGTTGTCCATGCTTTGGTAACCTTGGTTTGCGACCGCAATCCGTTCCGCGGTGCCGGTCCCTCTCCGAAGACACACTTCTGCGTGTGCGCGAAGCGCCGATAGAGCGCTTCTGCGCACACACATGCTGCATAGATCGCTTCTGTGCATGCACGCGCTGAGCAAATCGCTTCTGCGCATCTGAGCGCCGCAGAACTCTGATGTAAACACTTCCGGGTCCACGGTGGTCGGAAACCGAAGCAGTCACAAATGGAGGCGATCGCAAACCGAGGTTTGACTGTACTGCAACACGTTATATGTGGGCCAGCCATTGAAAAAAGTTTGGAAACTAGCTATTGCAGATTTTGTCGGCCAAGTTGCTCACTGGGGCAAGATGGTTTGAACATATAACACCAATCCTGGCCCTACAGCATTGGCTGCCTATTAGTTTCCAGGCCCAATTCAAAGTGCTGGTTTTGACCTATAAAGCTTTAAATAGTTCTGGACTGCAATACTCAAGAACCATGTATTCCCATGTGAATCAACCTGGACCTTGTGATCAGCATCTGAGGTCCTTCTTTGTGTGCCTCCTTCACAAGAGGTCCGGAGAGTGGCGACACAAGGATGGGCCTTTTCTGTGGTGGCTCCCTGCTTGTGGAATGCTCTTCCCAGGGAGGATCGCCTGACACCTTCGTCACATACCATTAGGCACCAGGCAAAAACATTTTTATCCTCCTAGGCCTTTGGCTAATTAAACAATCTATGGCCTTTTAAATTGGGGGGAGGTGTTCTTGTTTGTTGTTATTGTATGTATTTTTGAGTTTTTATATTGTAAACCACCCTGTGATCTTTGAATGAAGGGCAGTATAGATATTTAATAAATAACAATCTAAGTCATGAAAATACTCTGTGTATTAGACAATGATGGCTTTTGGTTTGTTCGCTGTCATTTTGGTGAGATACCTGAATGAGTGTGATCAGTGTTAGAAACTGATATATGAAAGCTGGGAGCTAAATGGCACCTTAAACCTAGGTTATGGGTGCAACAATGGAATGTATTGGCACACTTTTTTTAATAACAAGAATACAAAGCTGAAAATGAATGAACTGCAGTTAAAATATTATGTTCATTTTTCACGTGGTCTGGTCCGTCCCCTGCCGATCCTTTAATATTCTCAAGAGGGAAGTGGGGAGGTAGAAAGGTCCTCCTTTCCTTCCACTCTGCAGTTTTAATCTGAAATCTTAGGCACAGTACTGTACCCAGAGCTCAGAAACTGCTTGCGCTAAAGAAATTCCCTGTCGCAAAATACGCCTAGAACAATGGGAGTTTCATTAAGTTGTTTGATACTGTTTATTACTGTCCCCAACCCTCAAACATCCCTTGAGCAAATGTTTAAATTACCCATAAATTAGCATATAGAGTTCACCGCCCCCAGTCTAAGCTGTTGGAGAGCTTTGTGTATAAGTGTAAGGTAAAGGGACTCCTGACCATTAGGTCCGGTCGTGACCAACTCTGGGGTTATGGCATTCATCTCACGTCATTGGCCGAGGGAGCCAGCATACAGCTTCTGGGTCATGTGGCCAGCATGACATTGCCGCTTCTGGCGAACCAGAGCAGCTTATGGAAACGCCGTTTACCTTCCCGCTGTAAAAGGTAAAGGGACCCCTGACCATTAGGTCCAGTCGTGGCCGACTCTGGGGTTGCGGCGCTCATCTCGCTTTATTGGCCGAGGGAGCCGGCGTACAGCTTCCAGGTCATGTGGCCAGCATGACTAAGCCACTTCTGGTGAACCAGAGCAGCACACGGAAATGCCGTTTACCTTCCCGCTGTAGCGGTACCTTTTTATCTACTTGCACTTTGACGTGCTTTCGAACTGCTAGGTTGGCAGGAGCTGGGACCAAGCAACGGGAGCTCACCCCGTTGCAGGGATTCAAACTGCTGACCTTCTGATCGGCAAGCCCTAGGCTCTGTGGTGTTACCAAATTCATTTTTCCAACAGGAGGTAATGTCAGTTGTTACATTGGAGGTCTTCCTCTCTTTTATTTATATATCTGCAGATTTATAAATTCCTTCACAACCAAAAAGTTACTGAGGTGGTGTACAAACAGTACAACACAATAAATTAAAATAAAATAAAGTATAAAAATTAAAGAACCCAATAAACTAAAAGCAATATAACAATTCTTGCAATTGTACAGTTATCATTTCATTTTTTAAAAGCCTTCTCGTACAAAAATATATTCAGTAGCTGCCTGAACATCAAGACACAAAGGGGTTGGATAATTTAGGTTTGATAACTGGAACATGCACTTTAATCCAGCAAAAGTTCTATATTGTTTTGTCAGACTCCAATATGGGCCACTTCTGGTTGAAACTTCTGGTTTCAAAAAAGCAGCATTGGAGGAAAAGAAAGTAGTTAATTCTTCCATTCCCATTTCCTCCAAGACCCATGAGAAATGCACATTTTTGACACCACATTGGGCAACATGTATCTGCCCCTGTCATCAAGAAATGACCGAAGTACAAGTCATTCCTACTTCCTTTCTATCCCTGCTTCATTGGAACACCTAGATAATCCCTTAGTGTTTGCCTCCACTATTTTCCTCAATTTTCCAGCATATTTGAAATCAAATCTGTAAGACTGGGTAAATATCCAATGCAGCATCATTGGGTGTTTTGTTTGGTTTTTTTGGAATTTTTTCTCCTGGAAAAATCTTGCAACATTAAAGCTTGCTTTCAGCATTTTAAACGTAGATGGTCCAAATAAAGTGATCGTCTGCTTGCTTTGAATGAGCCAACTGCTGTTCCCTCTTTCCAGCTATAAATAATGAAACTGCATAATAAGCCTTTGGAAACAGCTGTTAATACAGTATAAATAAGTTAGAAGATAATGTTTTATGTTGAAAGGTACTGTCTTGCATCTATTCCTGTAGTGGTGAAACCAGATGAAGTTACAGGTTAGGAAATCAGGGGGGAAATCACACGTAGTTTTATTGGCTAAGAGCACAGACTTTTGGACTGATATCAGTATTTATGAACACTTGCAAATGGAGGGAATTAGCTTTTGTTCACTGTACAAGTTTGAGGAAGGAGATAAGCAAATAAGTTCGTCCTCTAAATAACATTTGCATATATATATTTTTTGTGTGTGTGTGTGTAATAGAGTTTGGAGGATTTGGTCAAGGACCTTTTTCATTAGTTTGGGGTATGGTTAATTAAGGTCATACTGAATCTTATTAATGTCAGGAACTGTTCAGGGGCTTGTAATTCCTACCGTAATATTACAAGCCGTAAGGTTTTATTGTGCCACTCTGCTTATTTATGTGTGTACTCTGGCAACCAAGACTGCTTTCAGTTGGTTATTAAGTTTAAAAAGATTCAAAACATTGTGGTAATCTTAGAGGATAATGCAGAATAAATGTGTTGGGTGCTATCTTGCCATGGCAAATACAAGTATCTGGGAATTTGTAAAATTCTTTGAGCAGATGCACTGGGGTGGATGCTGTCTCATCATCTTGGATGTCATTACATTTATACTTCAACTTTAATTTGATGACCAGTTCATTTAAGGATTTCTAATTTAATGAGTTCTTCAGTTTGGGCACAAAGTACTTCTATTTGGGATAGTTAATTGCACTCATGGTATTGATGTGGACATATTAGAAGTTGGTTTAACCGATCATTATGCAATTTGATTAAGTTTCTGTTCTTACCAAACAGAGTGGCAGAAGCATAAAGAGCCTTCAGATGTTAGCTAGTCACACAGAATGCAGTGTTTGTTTTTTTAAAAAAATCCTTATTAATTGGAGGATTGTCACAGATTTTTCCTGTTCTCAGGTACTGCAAAATAGGTCATATTAACCACTCTTACAAAGCATGCTATTTTTGTGTACTAACACTGTGGTGTTCCTGCATGATAAATAAAGTCATTTTTCCATTTGCTCTCAATGTGTGTGCCACGTTTTTATAAAGTATTTTAGGTCAGGAAGGGATAATGTTCACACAAGTACATGCATTCAAAATTGCTGTGCCACAGATTCCGTGTGATGCCCTTGTTTTCTAAGGGAACCTGCTATTATACATTACAACATTGCTTTTGAGAATTCCGAAATGAGTTTCAGAGCTTAATCTGCCCTGTAAAGTTCAGAGTAAGTAATAACTAAAGAATGAAGAATTCTAGATGCCAGATAACCCAGCTTGTTCTGGTTTTCTCCCCATCCTCCTCCCTTGCAAAGGTATGGATACAAAAGCATTACATTTGACTAAATGAAACAGTGTTTGACCTTGGTTTATAAATTGTGAAAGCCGAGACCCCTTCTATGGTGGACTAATGTCACAGATCGGGTCCTCCCTAAACAGAGGGCATGTGTTGCAGTGGGACCCGGCAATCAGGCCTTGTGTTGTGGGTGGGATCATTGGAGCAGCCACAACACACTATTGGTGGTCCCTCGAACCAGGGAGCAATTGGCTGACTTATGGTTGGTGCCCAGAGTCAGCGCTGCCTGCAGGACTGCAGGGAGCTAGTCGAACCAGAGCCTATGCAACCACTCACTTGACTTGTAATCAATAAAGTTGTGGCCTAAATTCTGCCAAAAATCTGTCTGAATTTATTTCTAGGCCTGGTTAATGGGTCTCCACACGCAATAGCCATACATTACGCAGAAGTAAGCCCCACTAAATTCTATAGGGATAGCTACCAAATAGGCCTGGAGCCTGAACTGATCAGTCTTAAAGGTGTCACACAGAACTGTTAACAAGGGCCCCACTAAACTTTCAGCCCTATGGAAAAAGATTATCCCCACCCTAACATATTTGCTTCTATGGCTTTTTCCCCATAGTGTGGAAGGATATTTAATGTACTAAGGTGTAGGAGACCAGGGTTAAAATCATGATTCATCTATGAAGCTCCCTAGGAGACCTTGGACTATTCATTGTCAGTCTTTGTCTCAGGGCTGTGAGCAGAAGATGTGAAAGAGAATCCTAAATGCCACCTAAGTTATTGGTAGTACAGAACTGAAATGTTTTAATTGGAGGAGATATGTCCTCAAAGTATTTAGAGCAAAGTGCCAATTTGCCACTACCAACAAATTTGCCAGCAAAAAGGGCGCTTCAGAAGGTGCCAAGTGCTCTGCTGGAGTTAAATCGGGTCACAGAAGGCCTCTCAGGGCCACAGATGACAATAAAGATGCAGCAGCATTAACAGCCTTACGAAGAGCAACAAGGGTTCTAAGTATGACTTTGTGTAGATACACTCATGTAACAGATATTTTATTTATGTGAATGGATATCAGACTCACTTGTTCTAAGTCAACACACAAAAACTGGCCATGTGAAGGTAGCAACATGAATAAGCAAATTCTTTTTGCTTGCTACATTTCTACTCTGAAATAAGTATTACTGAATTAAATGGAGCTTACTTCCAGGTAATTAACTCCATCTATATCACCTGTCTGAGTATCTCCCAAAGTAAAACTATTAAAACAATTAAATTAAAAACACAATTAATATGCAATTTAAAACATTGTTAAAAGTATTCTTCAGGTTAAAACTTTTTCAACACACTTCAACACAGAGATATTGCAAATATATAAATATTATGGGTAATACAAATATGTGCATATAATAATATGCATGTAGTTTGGCACTTTATGCAAGGGTGAAACTAGGCTTTATTTCACCATGCAGTACTGTATGGATGCAGGAATGGTCATAATGCATAAGATGTTTGGGCTAAACATCTTCAGGACTAATTTCCCTCCAAAGGAAATGTAGGAATTAACAGATTTTTCTGCATGTCAACTTTGTTGTTGACACTATGCATTTGGGACAAGTAAAACTCCTCATAGGGACGCGGGTGCGCTGTGGTCTAAACCACAGAGCCCTAGGGCTTGCCGATCGGAAGGTCGGCGGTTTGAATCCCCGCGACGGGGTGAGCTCCTTTTGTTCGGTCCCAGCTCCTGCCAACCTAGCAATTCGAAAGCACGTCAAGTGCAAGTAGATAAATGGGTACTGCTCCAACAGAAAGGTAAACAGCATTTCTGTGTGCTGCTCTGGTTCGCCAGAAGCGGCTTTCTCATGCTGGCCACATGACCCGGAAGCTATCTGTGGACAAACGTCGGCTCCCTCGGCCTATAGAGCAAGATGAGCACCGCAACCCCAGAGTCATTTGTGACTGGACCTAATGGTCAGGGGTACCTTTACCTTTAAATCTCCTCATATAACATTATGTTTTCAATCAAAAGAGGACCTAATATGATTTAGTTTGTTATATATTACCCTCCTTATTTATAAAAAGGATTTAAAGGGCAATTTTAGTTAACTATTTCCAATTCATATAGATTATATTAAGAATTACAGTAATGTACTTATTCCATATATATTGGATGAAAACTCAATCTTTCCACTTCTTGTTTTTATTTCCATATTTAGAAATTGCAAATGGCTCCAGTTCAGGAGGGTACCGTCCTCCTCCCAGAACAAAAGAAGTACTCATCAATGGGCAGACAGTAAAGTTAAAATACTGTTTTACCTGCAAGATTTTTCGCCCACCTCGTGCCTCACATTGCAGCCTTTGTGATAACTGTGTAGGTGAGTAAAAACACAAAAAAATTATATACAGATCTTGCTAGCTATAATGATAGATTAATATATACAGTACTGGTCAATATATTTATGACAGTAAAAGCTGTTCAACAGTGGAATCTCCCTTGGGAAATTGTTGACTCTTCTTTAGTGGAGGTTTTTAAGCTGAGGTTGCATTGCAGGGGGTTGGGCTAGATGACCCTCAGGATTCCTTCCATATCTATGAAAGTAAAACTTTTTTTGTGTATTGTCGGGCTTGATAGAGGCAAAAATAAAATTTTCAACCTGCTAAACTTTTCTGTTGGTGCACTATATAGATTCCATTTCAATTCAGTTTTCCTGTTTGAGCATTCCCTCTTGTTAAGAGTCACAGTGATTCATCTCTCAATTCTTTGTTCAATTTGAAATGAACCCATGGAGTTTTGGGTTGATTCAGAGCCACAGGCTACACCTGTCACATTTATAGTAGGAATCTTTTGTGAGTCAGAACATCTGGAAACCTTGGGCAAAATAAAAAAAGCTTAAATGTAACATCTATTTTAACAGGGCATACATTTTTGTAGTAAAAATAAAAGATAATGCACTGTCCTAGCTTTCTTACTACCGTAGTTTGGTGTGGAATATAATGGCTTAACTTTGGTGTTGAAGGCTAAAGAAGAGGGTATAATGTTTAAAGTTATGTACTTCAAAATATAGTTTGTGAAGCAATATCTCTTCTGTATTATAGACTGAATCTGTGTGATGTCTGTGGAAACATATTTCATCCATAGTCCCTCCCCCCAAAAAGGCCACTTTGAAATCTGTGCTTAAAAGTAGTCTTGTCAACACACACACACACTGCTTGTGGCTCCTGTGCACCATTTTGGAACCCTTCAAGTCTTTTTCTCTGTACTTTTGGCTCCCTGACATCCTCTTTGGGCTCAGGAATGGTCTCCTTGCGAGCCACAAGACTTTTCAGCTCTTCCACCATTTCAGGTTAGAATTGAATTACCGGTATTTATTTATTTCCTGGTGCCGCACATATGTGTGGTTGCGTGCAAGTTGGTTGCGCATAAGTGGGAGGATCCCTGCATTGAAGATTCTCTGTAACTCAGACAATATAATACTGTGTAAAGGTAAAGGGACCCCTGACCGTTAGGTCCAGTCACGGACGACTCTGGGGTTGTGCGCTCATCTCGCTCTATAGGCCGAAGGAGCTGGCGTTTGTCCGCAGACAGCTTCCGGGTCATGTGGTCAGCATGACTAAGCTGCTTCTGGTGAACCAGAGCAGTGCACGGAAACGCCATTTACCTTCCCGCCAGAGCAGTACCTATTTATCTACTTGCACTTTGACATGCTTTCAAACTGCTAGGTTGGCAGTATTGTATACAGTGGTACCTCGGTTTACGAACACCTCGGTTTACGAACTTTCGGTTTACGAACTATCCTAAGCCGGAAGTGAGTAAACCGAGGTGCCGGAGGTCTACTGAGCGTCCGATGCCTTCGGGGAGGCCGGGCCTTCGCTCCGATGCCTCCTGGAGGCCCGCAGCGAAGGCCCGGCCTCCCCGAAGGCATCGGAGCAAAGGCCAAACCTCCCCAAAGGCATCGGAGCGTCGGATACCTTCGGGGAGGCTGGGCTTCGCTCCGATGCCTTTGCGGAGGCCGGGGAGCGTTTCCGCGACTGGGCTGTGCAGCCGCGAAGCCGGGGACCCAGTCGCGGAAACGCTCCCCGGCCTCCGGAAGGCATCGGAGCGAAGCCCAGCCTCCCCTAAGGTATCCGGCTCCGATGCCTTCCGGAGACTGGGGCTTCGCTCCGATGCCTTTGCGGAGGCCGGGGAGCACTTTCATGACTGCAGCCTCCGGCGCCTCGGTTTACTAACTTCCGGGTTAGGATAGTTCGTAAACCGAAAGTTCGTAAACCGAGGTGTTCGTAAACCGAGGTACCACTGTATTATACTATGTATACAATACTAGAAGAAGGAAAGTAATTTGTACATAAATATATTTTCCTGAAATCTGTTGCTCCACAAATTAATAAACAGTGTCCAGCATTCTAAAAATGCATTTGTTTAACCATTATTTCCTCTTCTATATTAATTTTATCAATATAATGATAACCCAGATTCTTTCAAACCATTCTAAAATAAAAAGGGGTAACCAAGCCTTTCTGTAATAAAATTCTAGATTTAAAATACAGCTATATAATTGGGCAGCTCTGAACTATATGCAAGAAATTTGTTTGAGGCCGACTACATCTCCAACAGTTACTTCGTACTGGTGAATATGTCCTACTAAGTCTATAGGGAGTCAAATATGTTATAAAATTCTTTTAACTCCACAGATGTTGTTCTTCCTAGAATCTTAACCCAAATCCAGTTGTATTGCTTAGTACTTAATTCCTACTGTAGATCACTAGCTGATATTCTCAAAAGTGTCCCTGGCTTGTTATCAAATTCCAAAATAATAAAACAGAACTGACTTGTTAAGTACTTGTTGTTTTCGAATATAAATAAAATTTTAGCTCTAGTCTCCATTACCTCCATGTATTCTAATTCAGGCTAATAATGCTTCTCTCATTGGAAAGTACTGGAATAGTGGGGTCCTGTGCTGCCCATTGCCAATGAAATTTCAACTACGGTAATGATTTTACATCTTGCTCAGATACTACATTTTTAGAAGAGTTCAATCTTGAGTTCATATTGATAAGTCACCTAACACACCATGTTTACTTGTTAAAAATTCATTATGAAATGGTAAGGTATGTGGTGAAAGTTCTAGACATAGTTTCTTTCTTATTTCATACCTTACGGGTATCTAATGTATTTCTTGATTTTCAATACTACAGGGTGTATAAACAAGAATCAAACTAGTACACCCTTCCTCCTAATCTCTCCCCCTCCCCTGTGTTTCTCTAGATTTCTTGTTACCTTTATATTTTATACTATAAGTTAAGTTTGTATGAAAAAATGAATTTTATAAGTAATTTCCTCCCAATTTTCTTCATGATACCACAGCATTGATTTCAGTACATAGCTGCCAAGTTATCCCTTTTTTTAAGGGATTTTCCCTTATGCTGAATAGGCTTCCTCGCGAGAAAAGGGAAAACTTGGCAGCTATGTTTCAGTATCTTTAAAATAAAGCTTTCTGCTTGAGTTACTAAGCCTTCCCCATACCATTCTTTTAAAATATCTAGTCTTGCAGCTTAGTATTGTAAGGGACTCCCATTTCCCCATATTTTGATTTTTTTAAAGTTTTTAATTTTACCTTTTTAAAAAGTTTTTAATTTTAATTTTTAAAAAGGTAAAAAGAACTGAATGCACAAATATGAATTCTAAGGTTTTTGTAATTGCTTGCTGGAATAAATGTGAATTGATTTGTTTTACATCATTTGGGGGACACACACACCATAATGGTGGGGGTTTTTGGACCCTACTATTTCTATATCCTTATCCTTGTTTTTTGATAACTGTTCTTGTTGAACAAAGCTAGCTCTAATTCCAAGGTAATTTCTACTGTTCAAAGTAATCCTTGAAGAGTAATCCTTTAATGCCTTTATAATTAAAGATGTGGGGGTGATTACAACAGGTGACCCTTTTGTATTTCATGGTTTTCTGACCATTCAAGGAGCTTGAACTATTCATGAAACAGATTTGTACTGAATGTGGCATCATGGTAAGCAACCATTGTTTCTTAGGTAGAAGATATAGGATGTGGTTTATGTGTCCTTAACCCAGAGGAAAACTTAAGGTAATCTTGCAGCAATTTATCTGAAATGGGCCTTGACCAGACTCTTGAGCAGAGAGACAGATTTCCCCCTCCAGGATACAAAAGCAGGGCAAAATAGGATTGGCAGTGACCAATCAAGATGCCTGTGGAGTAACTGAGCACAGCAGCACTCTCTCCCCTTGCAGTTCCCAGCAACTGATATTCAGAGGCATATTGCCTCCAACAGTGGAGGCAGAACGTAGCCATCATGGCAAGTAGTCATTGATAGCCCCCTTGGGGGAGGAAGAACTGCTGAGCTGTATTCAAACTGGTTCCACCAACGCAAGGGTTTCCGCTTCTGCAAGAGGACTTCCCCCCTCTCCCCTCCCTGCCCTCTCCCTAAATCTATTTTAGAGGGTTGTGGGGAATGCCAGAATAGATATGGGGACATACAGGGGGAAGGAGGGGGGAAAGTTTTGTTGCACAAGTGGAAATCCTTGCACCGACAGAATGACTTAGTTGGAAACTGCCCACTGTGTTAAATCCTGCCATTAACACGTATAGTTCTGAATAGTTCTGTCATCAAATGTTCTCTTTTAATGCTATCCAATCATAATTGAAAACTATTGATATTCTATTTAGAAATAGAGAAATTGTATGAACAACTGCAGCTGGGAGCAGTCCAATATTAAGTTTTTATAGAGCCCTTTCAATTTCCTTTTTGGTTTTCTGTCCCTGAGTTTGAAGGTACATATTGTAAGGCCCATGAGCCAGATCAAGTCCACACAAAGAAAAGAGAGCCAGGGGCTAATCTCAAATTGTGGCCTGAGATTTGGGGCACTCCCAAGCCCTGCATGAGGTCAAAGGTCTCTGCAAAATGTTCCCTTCTTCTTAGTTTGAAAAGTCATGGGGAAGATTAGGTTCATTAACAAATACAAGCTTGCTACCAAGGCCAGTAAGTATGTGAACCTCTTCCCCCCTCATGTATGAGACAGTTGCTACACAGTGCCTGCATGAATTTGTTTTAGGCTATGGAAACAGCCTTGGAAGTCGCCAGGGGCACTATTCTGTTCTAATTCTAGTAAAGCAAGTGAAAAGTTTGCAGGAGCAGTTGACTTGCTAAAAATTAGTCTCTTAGTCTTAAACCCAAGTTCTTTGAAGGTGCTATGTATCTTTTCCCATATCTGCAGGAAATAATTACTATAATTACTAGCCTTGAATTTGCAGGATTCTTATGTTGCTGCATTTACGAATGTTCCAAATGCAGGAAAAGGCAGTACCGTGTTTCCCCTATTTTTAGACGTAGTCATAATATAAGCCATAGCAGGATTTTAAGCGTTTAGGAAATATAAGCCATACCCCGAAAATAAGCCATACTCCGCGGAGCGAGACCGCTGAGTGCCCCAGCCAGCCAGTGGGACCCAGCACGCTGGCAAGAGGAGGAGACGCAGAGAAAGAAGTCACAGCAAAGAGGGATGTCTGGCAAGCGGCGTGGGCTGCCGCCGAACAGGGCCACCGAGGGGGAGGCAAGGGTGTGCGCGGATCCTCCGGGGCCCCCGCAGGCAGAGCTCAGTGTCGGACCTTGCGCTGGACTCCTGAGGGGGGGAAGGAGAGGGGGCGCGAGAGTCACACTGCTTTTCGGCGGATGCCGCTGCGCGAAGCAGCTTTCCGCGTCTCGGGAGGGAGTTGCGGGCGAAGAGGCGAACAATGTGAGGCTCGAGGTAGGCAAGACGGAGGGGTTAGGAGAACAAAAAGGCTGGGCAGCAGGCGGCTGCATGCACCGTGGCCTCGAGCGCAGGCTGGGGAAGAGGAGGCGAAGGAGGCGCGCTCAGTGGGGGTTGAGGCATGGTGGAGTGCCCCGAGCCTCTGGGAGCCGGCAGGAGGAGGAGGAGGCTTGCCGGGTCGTCACCCAGCAGCGTGCGTGGAGCGCCCCGAGCCTCTGGGATTGTTGTTGTTGCTGCTGGCTGCCGGAGGCTCGGGGTGCTCTGCGCGCGCTGCTGGATGACGACCCGGCAAGCCTCCTCCTCCTGCCGGCTCCCAGAGGCTCGGGGCACTCCAGCATGCCTCAGCCCCCACCGCACTGAGCGCGCCTCCTTCGCCTCCTCTTCCCCAGCCTGCGCTTGAGGCCGTGACGCCAGGGACGAGCGTGCACTCCTCTCGCTGCTGCTGCTGTCCGGGAGAGTGACGAAGCTGAGCGAGATTCCCCCCCCCCCAGTCCCGTTCCCGGTCCCATGGGGAGGCCTGACATCACCGGGGCCGGAATATGCCCCCCGCTGCCTCTGGCTTCAGCCCCTGCACGCCTTCTCCCGGGGAGCCTTGGTGCGGCGCTTTGCAGGCGGCCCCGGCGGGAAGCCTGCAGCTACGGCGGCGAAGGCGCCTTGTGTGGAGACCCGACCTACCGGGCCATTTGCACGCGCTGCAGACGGGAGCGCATCAATTCCCGCAGGTTGCGCGTGCTCGCCCTGCCTGCTCTATCCGCAGCCCAGAACCGGCGGCTGCTGCAGTGCAGAATGCTTGGAGAGCCCAGCAGCGCCGCGGAGCAGAGAGCCTGCGAGGAGGGAGAAGGAGCAGTAAGAGAAGGAGGAGGAGGACTCCTCTGTGCTGCTTGGCGGTGGCACATTAGCAGCACGGTCATGGACACCCCGGGATAGGGGCCCTTCCTGACAGGGTGGCTGCGGCCCCTCAGCGCAAGCTGAGACCCAGTGTCGACGGGGTGCCCCCTCCCCAGCCCAGCCTGCTCCATCTGAACGTGGGGGGGGAGGGAAGGCATGGGCGTATGTGTATGTGTGTGTGCGCGCACACACATGGTCCAGCCCGCCACAAGTTGTAATACTGTATTATACAAGTACTGTAATAAAAACAGTAATAATTTTTTTTAAAAAAAGACATCCCCTGAAAATAAGACACTGTGTGTTTTTTTGAGGAAAAAAAGTTATAAGACGGTGTCTTAAAAAGGGGGAAACACGGTATGTACCAAGCATCCACAATGGGTTTTGTAATAATAATGAAGATTTAAAAAAAGATAAATGAAGAACAGCCCCAAAATGGATGCACATAAATTATGAAATCATAGGGGCTACAAAGGAAACCACAACATTACATATTGCCAAACAAGCACAGATGTGAATGATATCAATTGAATTAGCCAGGCTGCTGGTATGTTATACAAAGGCCCCTGTATCTTCTATCCCATTAGTTTTTCAGCAGTGGTTTTTGACAATACTGATTGAGTCTTTTGTGTACAAAAGCTGACTCTACCCATCCTCCCAACCAGTCAAGAGAACTTATCTTAACATCTCTGATTCTGAGCTCATCCATACTATCATATGAGACTTTTTGTGGGTGAGCTGAGACTTTGCTGAAACCTGGGTGAGAACCTGGAGTCTGAGAGGGACTGTGTGTCAGAAGGAAAATGAATTGGTGTAGATTTATATATGTTAGTAACCTTGTATTAATGTAATACTTTTATATTTAACAGTGTGCTTTTGTAATATTATGTTTAAGTTGTCTTTTGTTCGGTTTTCTGTACACTGCTCAGAGATATTTTTAATATATTAAGCAGTATATAAATTAAATAATCAAATTTAATGTTGATAGTAAGCTTCCTGTACCTCCATTCTCTGTTGTCCATATGACATTCTCCTCCAAATCACTACCTTCTCACACTCCCTGGACTGAGGCAGAATCATAGAATTGTAGAGTTGGAAGGGACCATGAGGGTAATCTAGTCCAACCCTTTGAAATGCAGGAATCTTTTTGCCCAGTGTGGGACTCAAACTCACGACCCTGAAATTAAGGGTCTCATGCCGTACCAACTGAGCTATCCTGCAGTAAAGGGTAAAGGGACCCTTGACCATTAGGTCTAGTCGTGACCGACTCTGGGGTTGCGGTGCTCATCTGGCGTTATTGGCTGAGGGAGCCGGCGTACAGCTTCCAGGTCATGTGGCCAGCATGACTAAGCCACTTATGGCGAACCAGAGCAGTATACGGAAACGCCGTTTACCTTCCCGCCGGAGCGGTACCTATTTATCTACTTACAGTTTAACGTGCTTTCAAACTGCTAGGTTGGCAGTAGTGTTAAATGAATGGGGAGAAATGTAATTGTTCCCTTTCCCTCAATTCCCTGTTCTGTTCATGGATTGTAAATTAACTACTTTGAAAGAGATTTATATAAAAAAATGACTAAAAAGAAAGGACTATGATAAAAATATGCATTTAAACATCCAATATTGGGTCATGTTTTTGTCATTTATATTCAAGCATTCACATGAACATGTGATAACTAAAACTGGGGACGGGCATATATGTGTGCCAACAGCTCTTAAGATCATTGTATGATTAGTGCAAAGGGCATTAGAAGGTTTTAAAGCATGTTCAATTGATCCCAGGCTAATAAGGGTTTATGTTCTTGAGAAGAGTTTGAGTGTGTTCAGTTGAACACACTTTAAATTCCCTACAGACATCTGTAGTTGTCATGTGAAGATCTAAAAGCAGTTCATGTGACCTTGAGGGTGGGGCTTGCACACACATCTTCCCCATCACCAGTTTTACTTGACTGAACATGGCTACAATGATTTTCTCAAGCAGGTCTGTAGTTGTTGTTTTTGTAATTGCGTCTATTTTTTTCTGCCTTTTCTTTCAGAACGGTTTGATCACCATTGTCCCTGGGTAGGCAACTGTGTGGGGAAAAGAAACTACAGATTTTTTTATATGTTTATTTTATCTCTGTCTTTTCTGACAGTCTTTATATTTGCATTCGTTATCACCCACATCATCCATCGTAAGTATGCTAATACAATCAGATTACATATGTAGCCATTTGCTTGAAATTCTTTTTCATTTTAATCTTTTGGACATTCAGAATGAACCCAAAATGGTATACCTAGTTTGATCATTAACAAGACTTTCAACTGTTAAGCTTGCTTCTTAATTCAGAATCTTAAGGCAAATGCATTTTATTCACCTTTATTTGTTGTACTGCTCAACAGTTCTTTATATAAAGGGAACATTCTGGCCCGCTCTCAGTTTTCCTACAGATAGGTTTCACTGGTCTGTGACTGTTCCTTGGTTTGTGGCCTGCCTTCCCCAGAGTGGCTGGGGGAAACCCAGCCGGATGGGCGGGGTACAAATATATTATTATTATTATTATTATTATTATTATTATTATTATTATTATTATTGCTGACTGGAAAACCCTATTGGAAAACAGAATAATTTCCAAAAGTTGGTCAACGTTCACAACCTCTTGTATTTATTAATTTGCATATTTTATTATTAAACTTACATACTGCCATTCATCTGAAGATCACAGGGCAGTCTACGGTATAAAAACACAAAGATACACAACATAATAACAAACAAGCAAACAAAAAGCCACAAGTTTTGAAGGCCACAGATTGTTTAAATAGTCAAAGGCCTGGGAGAAGAATGTTTTTGCCTGCCACCTAAAGATATGTAATGAAATAGTCCGGTGATTTATATTCCTAGGACAATTTACAGAGTAGTAAGAAACACAGTTTTACAATTTAATAAATAAATTAATAATAAATCACAGACTAATACAGCAAATTAAAATTGAAGTAACAGCAGCCTATTCAATAAAATCAACCATGCTAAATGCTTACATCAGCAGTTTTTTAAAGTCTGTGAAAACAGAAGTGTTTTTGCCTGGTGTCTAAATGATAGCAAGAAGGTCTCTAAGTAGGCCTCCTGGTAATGTCTTTCCAAAAGCAAGGAAGCAAAGTGTCTCTCCAGTTTCCACCTGCCACACTTCAGAGAGCAGGAAGACCTGGAAAAAGGCTGCAGATTATGTGGATTGATAAAGAGAGATGCCTCCAACAGTTATATCATGTAGTGCTTTAAAATGCTCAAAAAAATTATGGGAGGCAGTGGAGTTGCTTCAGCACAGGCAAGATTAAATCTCTTTGCCAGCTCAGGTGGGGGAGACTGCTTGGTAGAAGGGTGGTTGGTACACAAACAAGAAATCCACCGTGTCCCTAGTATACAACACCAAGTACAAACACCCCAAATCAGCACCCAACCTAATAGTTTACAGACTCTTGTCTCTCCCCCTCCCCCATTTAATGCATAGACATAACACAAAACTAATAAAGCAGTTAAAATACTTTTAGGGGAGTGTATACAAGAGATTGTCATAAATATGTTTTAAAATCCCACTGTCAATTGTACTTGAAATGCAAGATTTGGATAGCAGATAGGTCCATTTCACCAGCTCCTTTGACATGAACTAATGCTGTTTTTGAGGTCAACAGTCCAACAGATACTCCCTCCTGGAGGTAGCCTAAGAAAGCCCTGTGTTGTTCCGTTAAGGTGGCTGAGTCTTCTCACCAGGGCACAGAGTCAACACAGTGCCCATCTTTCTCTGTGCCTAAATGTCAGCAGTTAAAAATAGATCTGGATCTTAATTTGACAATTGCTTGTCATTCTTTTTTTCTGAACAAATTAATGAGTTAAAGCAAGAATCCATTGCTGGCTCCTTGCATCATGTCTCCTAATTGTATCCAGAGAAATCCGTAAGCAGCTTGGAATTTGGGTCATATTATGATGCATTTACAGGATTTCCTGATCCAACAGAAACATTTTTGTGTGAGAGAAAGTATATTTATGGATACCTTTCATGTTGAAAAATAATCTTGCAGTGTTTTCCCACCATAATAAGATAGAAATGAACAGATTGATAACCAGAAAACTTATTTATGGGGAACTGGTGTCTGCAGACATTAATGTGTTACTATTGAGAAAACATCCAGCATATGTTAATTCGGGTTTTAAAACTTCCATTTTTGCTGAACAGTTTCAGTAAAATTTCAAGGCTACATTTAGTCAAATTTGTGTTGTAGTTCTTTGAAACTCTAACTGTATATTGGATTTTGAGATTTGTTTTTATGTAGACAGTATATATTATCATTTAATATTTACATTTATTCTTTCTACAGGATCTCAACAAACAGGGTTCTTAAATGCACTCAAGGACAGTCCTGCAAGATATCCTTTCAAATGGAGTGTATTTGCATGCTCTTATTTAATGTAGTATAAATTTTAAAAGCATTACTATCTAGATTCATTTGGAGTTGTTTACTATTGGAAAAACATTTGGGTTATGTAGTTATATGAAATTCGGACATACTTCAAGTAATCCCTCTCTTTGGATTTACACACAGCAATTTGGATAGCCCCTATTTTATACAGTAAATGACACTTAGTGTGTATAGTTTTAAACATTCATTACTAGAATATGAAAATGGTTTTCATTTTTTATAAAAGCAGTTATACAGCTTGAGCGAGCAAGTGATTTTATCAGAAGTAATAAAAAGAGAGAGTATTTTTTTTAGAATTAAACTTCCTGGCAGAATGATTTTGCATTGGGTGATAATTTACTCAGTTTACTTAAAGAGAACTTGTTAGGTACTTCCAGCATTATCAGCAGATATGCAAAGCCAGAAACAAAATAGGAAGGAACCTAACAATAAGTTGTGCCTCTCTTTCAAATATTTGGAACTACTGTTGCACATTTTACCCGACTGTTGCTCCCCACTCCCCAAGCCTATACCTACGGTGCTGATCCTAGCAGAGATCAACTAGACTGAGGCAAATTCTCCACCCAGCAGCAAGAAGTGGAAGAGAATTGCAAGAGCACAATCAAGCTAAAAAGCACTAACTTAACTCACTAGCATACAAAACACAGTGCATTTGGAAATACCAAGACTTCAGTCCTGCACAAAGTTGTGAACATCTAAGTGTCACTAACTTTAGTGGGAGTTATGCACAAACAGCAGTGAAGATAGCAGGCCAGGTACTTTAAAAATAAAAAAATCTTAAGGTATAACTTCTACTATGTTCACTTACTTGTATATTCATTGGGTAGAAATGCTAATGCACAAGTAAGTACCTCTGTTGGAAGAGCTTAGGTTTGAACACAATGTTCATAAATAACACAACAATAGTCTCCAGTTAAAAGAATTACAATAGCTTCTAATAATGTATTAGGCTTTTCAGTTCTCTGAAAATGAAAGAGCCTTTCAGTTGTTTTAAAATCAAAAGGTAGTTGATTCCACATTTGTGGACTATTCAGCCACGACAATTAGCTATTTATTCATAATTTGCATTTAAGGGTTGGCCAGTTGGGGGGGGGATCAGGAAAGTGTCTAGTAGAATAAATCCCACAAATACGGTGTGTTTGATGATGCCTCTTCAAGTAGGAGTGGAAATGGTGGTGTGTGGTAATGACTCTTAGGCTAGAATTCATGTTGAATTTCTGAAACTGCCAGTAACTCATAGCAAGGCCTTGGGCAAAATTTTGCCATTTCCTGATGCCTTTCTGTTCTCACTATGTCCTATTTTTTATGTGTGCAGTTGTGTCATGTGAGCCTAGGCTCTTTTGAACTACATAAGGAATGTTTCGTTTAGGCTTCTACATGCCAAAATGTAGAGATTAAAAGCTATCTGCGTACTAAAAATCTTGATGGAACAAGCGAAGGTCCACCTAGTCCAGCATTCTGCCTCTTCTAAATATACATTTTCTGGATGTTCACAAACTCAGCATGATAGTTATGGCTATCCTAGGCATTGGCAATTTGGAGCAGTATACGCATGAACTGAAATTTCCATTTAGCCATAATTGCTAATGGCATTTAAATTCATTGACTTCTCGGTTACTATTCCCTTGACGTTCAGTTACTGTGCTGGAAGCTGTGGTATGTTTCTTCTCCGTTTGGTCCATAGTTGGGCTCTCAGGTTTTCATACTTATTTGATCAGCTCCAATCAAACAACAAATGAGGATGTAAGTTTTTTTGGTTTTTTTTACCTTTATCTAGTAACTATGTTTGTCATGGAAACAGCACACATGACAGTGTTTTCTGTTAAAACAAAGCCCTGGACTGGACACATTGATGCCCTGTAGGGAACATCCCCCTGGTGGCATTAATGTTTCATTTGGGCCCAAAACTTATTTAGTTGTTAAAAATCTCCACTTCCATATTCATAAGCATGGCCTTTAGGTCATTATGCATTAATGGGTGTTCTGCAAAAGCAATATTTTTGACTGGAGAGAATGCTTATTGAGAACGTTTCCTTCTTCACCCTGCTTGTGCAGCTCTATTTCAAACTTTGGAATAGCGAAGTGGGAACCTAATGACCAAGGTTGTGTTCTCTGGGTGGAATATAGTTTTATCCTCTTAGTCAATAGTGACTGACTCAAGGTCACCTAGTGGGCTTCATAGCAAAGTACAGATTTGAACCTGGGTGTTCCCAGTCCTACTCTGGCACTCTAAATTGTTTTGCTACTCTGGTTCGCTGGCCTTGATGGATTGACCCAGACAGTGTTGCTTCCCAAGGACTTGCACAGGAAACAGTGGCCATGCAAGGGCAATAGCTGCATATGAAGCTGGGATACAGACTCAGTCCTTCCAGAGTTCTGTTCTTACAAGCTTTTGGAGGGTATACAAGACATTCCCCTTATAAGCCTACGAAGTTCACAGACAGAGGTTCTGTGTTTTTAATGGGTTATTGTTTTGGTATTTCTATTTTTAATCATACTATTCTTGGGAGTCTCCTCAGGCCTTAGAGAGACTGGATACAAACGCTTAAAATTAATAAATTAGATAGCTCAGGGACCTCTGCATCATTGCAGAGACCCTTTTGAGCCAATCTGGCAGCATTTCAGCCTTCTCAGAGCTCAAATCCCCCAGAGGCTCTTTTGTGACGCAGAGATCTCTGAGGCATCTCTTCACTGAGTGCTGGGAGGATTGAAATACCGCCAACTGAATCAGAAACGATGCCTTGCACATAGCTGTTGGCCCCAGCAGTGCCATTTCCAAGCAAGTTCTTGAGAAATAGTATGCTGTCTGGGCCAACATCAGTGCTTGAAACAGCATTTCAAGCCAGCAGATTTTCCTCTCAGAAGAAGAGAAGAGGATGCCGCTGAGGCATTACCCTGGAACATTCTTTCCTTTTGCTTTGGAAAGGGTTCCTTCCAGCATCCTCAGCCAGGGGAGCAGGACCCTCCCCAACCCAGTTGCCCTGAGGGGGAATTATGTCATCACTGGGAAATAGCCCCCCAACAGTTTGGCAAGACCGTGTCCAGCCTCCGCAAACCAAATAAGTTGGTCACTGCTTTAGGAGTCAATAGACTGATTCGTTCAGGAGCTGCTTGTTGGGAAGGGTTCCAGTTTTGAAAAGAGCACGTTGGAGCTGTCTGGGAGTAAATCACATAGCTTGCCATTTTCAGTTGCAAACTTGTGAGAAACAGTGTTACTTGAATGAGAAGATGGGGAACCTGTGGCCCTCCAGATGCTATTAGCGTCCAGCTCCTGTCAGCCCCAACCACCATGGCCAGCGGTCGAGGACAATGGAAGTTGCAGTCATCAGGATAACCACAGGTTCCCCGTACCTGCTTTACTGAGATGCTTTATTCCTGTTATAAGCAGCTCTGGGAATATGATTCAAGAATGTTATTAAAACATTCGTAATATATAAATAAAAAGTGGAGCTGTCACCAATCACATCCCAGGATGTGATTAGGATGGAACCAGCTGTTACATCCTGGAATGGAGAAACAGCTGGCACAGAGCATTCCTTTGCCCTTGGAGGGTATATGCGACAGTATGTTTCACAGGGGAATGTGGAACAGTGAGACGTGAATAAAGTGACATGTTTGTTTGTAGGTTTAGATAAAGTCACAAAACTCACAAGGTGATCTTAGGTACTGTTGGGTCAGCCTAGTTTACCTTACAAAAAGGTGCACTAATGTTCCTTTCTTACCAGATCAAGGGAGCTTGGTCAAATAAAAGAGGTAAAGAAAACTTCAATCCATACAGCTATGGCAACATTTTCACTAACTGTTGTTCTGCACTCTGTGGGCCCATCTCTCCCAGGTAAGGGGTAAAATACAGTTGTTCAGTATCTTTCCTCTTCCTTTTGGTCCTTCTTAGTGCTCATTGGGTCAATTGTATGTAACTTGCAAGACCACATAGTTAATGATATAATGTGACATTTGAGTCCTCTAGTGTGGTGGTCATGTATTTTGTATGGCTTGCTGCTAATAGGACACTGGTACCACATAAGGCTGTTGTGTACCACCCATTCAGCACTTGTGGAGCTTGCAGTAATTAGACTTTTGGAAGGAAGAACCTAAGCTATGATCTTCTGATGATCCACGACAATTCATTTGCTCTTCTCTCCAGATATAGCAATCACATTTTAAAATTGCTAGCAATACGTTTAAAAGCTTGATGTTGTAAACATTAGGTATTTATTGTTTATTTGATTGGAAATATATTAAAAATCTGTCGAGTGTGTTTCACACTTTAAAGTGGAGTACATTTCAGAATAGGAGCATGTTTAGAATGAGAAAAATGCTACTGCTGCTACTCAGTTATGGTGTGGATATGCAACAGAAGGTTATAACATCCTTGCTTCCTGTTAAATCTGCCACTTCCCACACATTTTATAATGCTTATTTTATGTAAATGATGGCAAACCTGTTCAAAGTTTTAACTTGCAGATGTTCTACACTATTTTTGTTCTTTTTAACTTCTAACTGCTTATGGTAAGTTTTCTCCAGACACCAATACTAGGAATTTGTCTAATTAAATGTATACACTACCTTTTCAATTAGAAATATACAAGGCAGTTTACAATAAAGTTAATATTCTGACCAGTACACAACAAAAACTGAGTAAAACTATTGCAAAAAATGGTTAAAAAATATATTAGGAGCACTGAACGTACAAGGTGACTGTTAAGAAGAAAATTCCTGTGCCAACAAAACCTGTTCCTGAAGTTAGTAAAATGGACACAAAGTGAGCAGCCCTGGGGGAAAGGCTTTGAAATACGAGACATCAGTGCAGAAAAGGCCGGATTCCTTGTCACCAGTCACCTAACCTCTGTTGGGGACATGCAGAGAAGGCCATTGAGGAAGATCTTAAATAAGTAATAGTTTTAAGTGTGTGGTTAATTTTTTCAGCAATGATCCGTGGTAACAGGTTTGTGTAAGTTCTCCCATTTCATGATACGATTCTGTTAAATTAACAAGCAGTTCCCCACTAGAAACTGAATAACCTTGCTATTCTGTAGAGTGCATCCATAGTAAACTTTGATTAGAGTTTCTATTTCATTTTTTAAATGTTCCAGTCATTATTCTAACGTAAGCACCATTGAGTTAAATGAGGCTTAGTCTCAAGTAAGTGGGTATAGGATTGCAACCTTAAGAAAACTTCAGACTAACTGTTACAGAATGACTTATGGGTTGCAGCCAGTTTTCTTCCTCTTTTTATGTTGTCTCCAAGTTGCAAATGTATTGCAAAAACTCAGAAATGCAGCTTTTGCTACCAAACTCTTGGGAACAAATAAATCTATTTTACTGTTCCATTAAAAGAGGTATTGAAGCTATTCTCATATGGTTCAATGTTCTTAAGGTTATTTTTTTTTCCTTTTAAAGCTGGACCAAAATAATCTAGCCAGAATGTTTTGTAACAAAACTTTCTATTATTCTGTAGCTTAATTGACAGAAGAGGATTTATGCAGCCAGATACTCCTCAGCCGGCAGCACCCTCAAATGGCATTACAATGTATGGGGCCACACAGTCTCAGAGTAATATGGTAGGAACCATCCCATAATGTTGATCAAGAGCCCTGTGAATGCTTTCCTTCTCAGGTTTCCTGTGAACTAATCAAGTCGCTAAACTAACTGGATGCTACTGGTACTCTCTGTTAGGGGATATTTCATTGTTGTACTGTAGTAAACTGCAATAGACTTCTAGATTTTCATAAGCACTCGTGGGGCAGGGGGAAGTAGTGTAATGGACAAAAGGAAAATATTGTCTACCTGCAGACAGTTAAATATAGTGCCAAGAGAAATTTCCATGTATGGTTGAAGTTTTGCCTGTCTTTGTTAGCCTTCTTAGTGGTCATAGATGGCCCTTGGATCTTCAATATCATATTTGTTGCTTTTAAATTCTTTTCCTCCAAAAGTTGTTGATTGTGTTGCAGAAATCCTTGAAGCCTGATACATTTCTACAAAACTTATCATATCAGCATGAATAGAATGTTTATAGAGAAGACTTTAAATTTCTTGTGAACTTTAACTATTGCAAATTTCTAAATAATGTTTTTGTTTTTATAAATTGTGCCAATTACTCCCATTGTGTTTCTTGAGAGCAGTACATTTTTCTCCATGTGCCAAGGAGCAGAACCCAGCCTAAGGAAACTTTCTCAACCAAAAGTCCTCATTGGAGTAACCTTCTTCTAACATGCATGTTCTGAAATAGTGCCAACATTCCTTTGTATTTTTGGCTTCGTGGATTTCTTCCCAGTCTCCGAGGCAAAGAAATAAAACCAGTCCCAAGCGTTTCAGATTTTTTGCACTTAACTGAAGCAAAGTTAGTTTTCATAGCTATGTGGATACTCTCTTAGAAATGAGAAACACATGATCAGTGGACTTACTAAGAATTGGTTCATTCATCATTTTTTCATATTTGTTAACAATATCTGTTTCTTAGATTTTAAAAATCAGACACATTTAACTGACTTCTAGTGTCAGTTATATTTTTTATAGCATTTTGAATGGTCATTCATAGTGTGATCCTTTATATGTGTACTCAAGTGACATTTCCAGTTCCGTGGATATAGGATTGCAACCTTGGCTCATCTTGGTTGCTTTAGTTTTTGAAGCAAGTCCAGAAGATTTTCTTAAAGTGGGGTGGCCTGAAAGGGGTGAATTATTTGCTTGCCTTATGTTTAAACTAGTAGTTCTTAACACTGGGTCCCCTGGTTACTGTAGCCATCAGAGAGCTTTGCCAGTTTGTAGGCAGAGATTATAAAACTATATCTCTAAGAGATTGCCAATAAATTGTTGTATTTAAACGTTTTTTCAGTTGTCAAATTATTGTAGTGTTTCTTTGCCTTATGGCAGTTTCTCTTCCTATATTTTTACATTGGGTCTTTACAGGGTAGTTTGAAACAAACCCACATGCTCCTGTTTTTAAGAAATGCTGTGTTCAGGCCACTATCATGGTTCCCTGTGTATGAACTGAAAATACCAATGCACACAGGGAGGGCCACGTACAGACTCACTTGCCTAGCTTACAGTCTCCCTCAGGTCTGGAGGCTTCCTTCCCACCATTACTGTATTATTTCTTTCTGGTCTACAGCTAGCCTTACTCTTTCCTCTACTCCTTACCTGGCTTTAGCTTTCCGGACAACTTCCTTGCTATTCTTTCCCTGCCTGCTATGCCACCTCTCCTTTCAGGCCCTGGTTTAATTTGGCTGTATCACAACTAGATAATGTAATCAGGTGCCACTTAAGACTGTTAGCCAAATGGCCAAGTTCAGAAATAAGTAGCAACTACTCCCTCTTCTCATACATTCTCTTTGACGTTTCTTTCACCTGCATACTTCTGCATGTTTACATTAAGTGGAGGTGAAATCAACCCTGAAAAAAGTGTGTGTCTGCCTGATGTAGCATATGCTGATCAACTGCTGTTTCAGCTATTCAGGTCTTTAGCCATAGTTACTCTGAAAAGTTAAATACAAAGGATATTGTGTTTATTGGGATGAAGGATGAAGCATGGTCTTTTGGTCAAAGTGATAAATTTCCTTGCTAGAGAGCAATTTTTGTAAATGCATATAGATATAGATGCACGCACACACACACATATATACTGCATGTAAAAAAAGAAACTAATTCTAACTGTCATCTCATGTTTTGGGGAGTCTCCAGAGTTTATCAATCTTTCCACATAAATTTAATTTGTAAACTTAAATGCTTAAAAAGAGACCGAAAAAGAAAGCCAACTGAAATCTAGATCACCAAAAATCACAATCAGGATTTCCCTCCACAAAATTTAGAAGAAAAGGCAAGTATATTAATGTCAAAAAATTCAGACACTTATGCCCATGAAAAAATGCAAAATATTACATATACCAGATTTTTTTTAAAAACAAACCACCATCTATTATAGTTTCTCTCTATTTAAAAAACAACCTAGTTATAATGAAATCTGAATTAAACGCAAACATGTTAAAGCTCACACTTAGGATCTCTTCACGGTCAACCATGATCGCCTGTCAAACAGATTTGAGTTAGCGGCTGCTTACCTAGTTTATGAGATTATGCATTATAAGGACACAGTAAGACAGTTCTATGTGTCTTCCCCCCCCCCCATGCCGTTGAAACTATTGACAAGCACTCCATCACACACGCTAGGATTTAAGAGATGCCATTCTGTATATCACAAGGCTCACCCACTACCTCTCTGTTACTTGCAAACGAATATGGGCAACATGCAGATGCAGGTGAACAGTTTCTTCTTGTTAAGTGGCATGGACTTCTGTGAGCAGAATAGGACCCCTCCCTTTCCCTTCTTCACCTTGCAGTATCCAATCTGCTCTGGAGGGTCCCCCAGCCAAAGGCCTGTTCTGGAGTGTACCCAAAGGGGAGGAGCAGAGGGAGTGGAAGCCCTATCATGCAAGCAAGCTTCCAATCACATAGCATCAGATATAACCCAATAGTTATACAACTAGATAGTGTCCATGCCGGGGATTATTTCTAAATAGGGAACTTGATTTTGAGCAGTGATTTTAAATTAATTTACCTTTTCTTCTTTTTGATTTAAGTCATGATAGACTCATTCAGAGTGGTCAATTTTTATTTTAACACTGATAGAGTTTGCAAACCATTTTCTTAATATTCCTAAAACTAGGTGCAGATATTCAGCTGTGCTCTCACCAAACAACTCCTCCTAGTGATGACATATGATGTAATGTTTTATAGCATTACTTCAGATTTTTCCTTCTATAAGTATCCCAGGCTTCATTATAACACTGCAAGTTAGAGCCTGGATAGCTCAGTTGGTGAGAGCATGGTGCTGATAACGCCAAGGTTGCAGGTTTGATCCCCATATGGGACAGCTGTATATTTCTGCATTGCAGGGGATTGGACTAGATCAGGCATAGGCAACCTTGGCTTTCCAGGTGTTTTGGAACTACAACTCCCATGATCCCTAGCTATCAGGGCCAGTGGTCAGGGATCATGGGAGTTGTAGTTCCAAAACATCTGGAGAGCCCAAGGTTGCCTATGCCTGGACTAGATGATTCTCATGGTCCCTTCCAACTCCATGTTCCTGTGATTTATACATTATTTTAATCTCTGCAGACTGATTTTCCATGCCTTTTTGTTGTCATTGTTCTCTGTATCCAGGTCTGTTGTGATTCTGTGAATTTGTTGTGCCATTTGCTTTTTTATTATCTTGTGATCATAAAGATTTGTAAGAAGGTGAGCTCAAATAGTAATAGTAAAAGTAGCAGCACTTTTAAACGCCTCTCCCCTCTGATAAATATTTTTAGCTCTAGCCTTTTTGCAGTAAATCAGGCAATCCATGTACCATTGTTCTTAATCCAAAAGAATTTACTGGTGTGAAATTTGAAAGTAAAAGACAACTGAAATCTTTCTGATCCATCTAGTTTATGCTTTTTCTCTATAATGGCCTCAAAAAGCAAAATCTCTTTACTTTAGTCACCACTGCTTTACTTCCTAAATGTTAAACAGTATTTGGTTTTTTATGTTTTCTCTCAATATTTCCGTTATTTTAATAGGGAACTGAAGTTAGATTAACCAGGTGGTAATTGCCAGGATCACCCTTTCCTTTTTGAAGGTTGGTAGTATATTTTGGTTTCCCCCCTTTCTAGTACACATCCAGTTCTCCATCACTTTTTAGTAGTTTTGTGAATTCATTAACCAATCCCCTTACACCATAGAAATGTGCCATGAGAATCCACAGACTTGCTGATTATTCATTATTCCTAAACATGTTCTCTTTTCATTAGAAGCTATGGCTGCAATCCACTTACACTAGGGGGGGGGGGGAATTGCTTAATCGGAAGATAACTGTGATTCAATGTTGTGGATTGTGCCCTATTTCTCCCTTCATAACTGACCAACTCAACCCATTTTTCTTATTTTTGAAGAGAGTTCTGTGCAAGAAAGCATTTCAGCCATTTTAGAAATATCTGTTCCTTCCACATTTCTCATTTGTATATTAACTGTTGCTGGATCTACAATAGTTTCAATAGTCTATCGTCCTGGCTGTGCCAATACCTTTCTGCAATATACTTTCTTCCTTTTTCCTTTTGCAACTTCATAATAATGTTGTAATAATAACATTTATTCAATTTCTGTTTCAAGTTTAGGATATTTCTCCTAGTTTATTTAGGGATGGGGATGACACAAATCTCTGAATGGATAACCATGGTTAAAATTTTCGTACTGCCTTTCAATAGAATTTTCTAGGGCAATTAAATTGCAGGTAAAACCAATCAAACTAAAATGACAGCAAGCTCTTAAAAATAAGATTTGTTTAAAAGTCATAGGGCTAAAAATAAGTCTTTAAAGTCCAGGGAAAATGCAAAGATGTTTGTCTTGCATCAAGGTACAATAAGGAGGCATCAGGCAGACTTGTCTGAGGAGAGCATTCCTTAATTTGGGGGGTCACCTTGCTTTATATATGGGGGGAACACCAACAGATAGCCTTTCACAGAAGATCTAACCTATAAGTAGGAACTAATGAAGATAGGCAGCTCTCCCAATTATCTGGTCCTAAGACATAAGGCCTTTCGAAGGTTAAAAAATAGAATCACTTTGGCATGGAAACTGACTGGGAGCCCATGGGAGCAGCATAACACCAGTGTGATATGATCATAACACTCAGTCTCAGTTAATTCAGCATGTGGCTACAGTACCAACTTCAGTCATCAGAGGCAGCCACACATAGCATAGAAGTGCCATAGCTCCACCTTGCATGTCCCAGTTTCAATCCCCAGCATCTCCAGGTAGGGCTGGGAGAGAATCCTCTCTGAAACATGGAGAGCTGCTGACAGTCAGTGTAGAGAAGAAAGAACTAGATGAACCAGTAAGTCTGACTCAGAAGACAGCTTCCTATTTTCCTAGGACACATTGCAGAAGTCTGACTTGGAGGTTAACGGAGTAATAATCGCTGAGGCTATGCTCTCTGTCAAGGTTTCCAGCTGCTGCACCAACCTAAACTGGTAAAAAGTACTACGTTCCACAGAAGTAACCTGTACATCCAGAGACAAAAATAAGAGATTAGGTGTATGAGTATTCTTTCGTCCAACATTTTATTTCTCCCTGCTAGTCTTAACTGTGGTTAAGTGTCACATTGACAACAACGTTTGTGTGATTGACAGCAGTGTTGGTGTGATTAACAGTCAAGTATGATTTAAAACCAGTGTGACAAACAGTTTAGTGTGTCCAACCAGGACCAGGGAGACTAAGGTTCAAGTACCCACTTGGCCATAAGTTTTACTGAGTGATTTGGGTGATCTTGGAACAGTCACTATCTTTCTGCCTAACCTACTTCTCAGGACTTTTGTGATAATAAAATGGGAGGGAAAATATGCATGCTGCCATGAGTTCCTGAACAAAAATTGGGACATAAATGTAATCAATCAATATAAAATAATAATCAGGGTTCACTCTTAACTATGATGTAAGTTAGTTTAAGAGTAGTTCCTACTAGGGCTGAGGAATTTATGACAGCAGCAGATGGCAAACGATCCTTTTTCCCTTTTCTTACACAGGCTTTAAAGTTGTACTTTCATGGTGGCTGCCACAGACAGCAACTTTAAAGCCAATGTAAAAAATGCAACTTTAAAGCCAATGTAAAATGAGAGCGAGAAACTGCCGCTGCTCATAGCATGCTTGAATCAGCCACCATAAATATTTCTCCTATTGGCCGTTATTAGCAGCTATGTCAACATGATCCTTAACTATCGGTAAAGTTGGCAGGGGGAGATTTGTAAGTGAGAAGGTAGCAGCTGGCAGGACAGAGTGTGCAGTCTCACCACCTGTCTCCATTCTCTTAACTGTGGTTAATAGAGCAATAGCATTATCTCTGCAATAGGAGTCCACAACTCAGCTATGACCATTTTGTCTCAATATTTGTGATAATTTATTGGGTTCTTGTTTCTCCTTTTTTCATTTTCCTCTGAGAATAGCTATTTCCGCAGAACCCTTTGTATATTTTTCTGTGCATATTCTTACTCTGTTTTTCTATATTATGACAACTATCATATTTTTTTGCATACAGCCATTTGGTGGACATTATGGGGGATTTAGTTAATTTTAGTGATGAACATGCTGTTCTTTGTTTGATAACTCGATCACACTAGTTTTAATTTCCCTTTATCTTTCTGAGTGGCACATTTCAGAAGACCACTGTAAAATCCACTGCTTCTTTTCTAAACATTTCATCCCACAGGTATTCTGTGCCATCATCCTACCTAAATAATACCCACCTAGACAGCATTCCAGTCATAGAAACCACTTCCTAAGTTATAGTTACTCCACTTCGGTCATAACATCATATTTGCCATACAAATGTATTCTTAGATTAATGTTTAATTACTCCTATTTCTTTAAAAACTGTTGGATAACTAAATAACCTTGTACTAAAATTTATCAGGCATTTGCAAAAAAAAATCAATATGTGTAATGTGATTGCTCTTCGGTGTTGCCTCTTGATTCAGATAAATAGTTGTGTCTCAGTATTGTAAATAGGAACTCAAAATCTCTGTTAATTTGTATAATTTGGGGGCAGATAAAATAAGATTTTTTTTAAAAATGAAACTGTTTCAAGTTGATTTTTGTATCAGTTATATGACAAATAAAGAAAAGCACTGGAATTTAAGTATGTGTCTAACTTGCATTTAGTATATGGCTATTGTTGTACGGAAATAACATTTTAAATGGCTTAGACCTCATATCTGTATAAATAAAGGCAATATTTTAACAGGGTAAAGCCCTTTAAAATTAGTTGGTTGGGTTTTTCTGACAGGGTGATTGAGGAGTAGGCTCCTGGTCTGACATTTTATTTTGGCTGTGCAGTTGATATTTTATTCTAAGGAGGAATAGGTAATTCTAATACATTAAGAAGATTGCTTGAGGCAAATTTACACAATACCAGAGTTTAGATTAAAAAAAAACCAAAAACTAGAGCATACCTTATTTGGGCATATGTCAGTGGCCTGACAGCCCTTTAAATATATTATTTTCATTTATTTTAACTCTTAATTATTGAAAAGTGCCGATAGTGACATGCGAGGTGGTATGGCTGGTAGTATATCACCACCTGCAGAGAGCAATTGCTAAGGAGCACAGAGGAATCATGGTTTGCTGGCCCAAACTTCATTGGCCAGCATATTGCTGCTAATTGGCCGGCAGCATCAGCCCAGTAGCTCCAGCAGCGGCACGTAACTCACACCAGTAAAAGCATGAAGCCACTTCTCCCTGTAGCACCATTCCATGATAGTGGCCATATATTGCCTGCTAAGTCACTTTGAGCCATACTACCTTGTCAGGTGCTACTGAAACACTATTTTATTATCTTTAAATGTGAATTGTTTATACTTGTGTTTCTCAGTATTTGTCTCTTGCGGAAAATATACATTGCTTACACATCACACATACTCTCCGTACTACTCATTACCATCTCATTTCCCCCCATAGGACATTTAAAAGAGAATGACTACTAAGCTTTGCGTGTTATTGTTGAGATCAATTATTATTTCTGCCCTTTTTGTTAAATTCTATACAGAGCAAAACCCTTACCATCCAAATTTGCTAGCTGGAATTTGCACAAGGCAAGAGACTGAAAAGCTACGAGGAGTCAAGAATGCATGCTAGTGGCATGGGATACAGAGCAGCATCTTGTTCCACTGTGTGATGTGAGCAGTCCACACAAGGAGTCCCCTCCGCAACTCCTCTCCACACCTAGGTTAACCCAATTTCATGAGGGTTGAAACTGATTCAGAGAGGAGGGTGCAGTGTGGATTCCTTCTGTCTGATCCATGGTTTATAACTTTATCTGGCAACAAAAAGTAAGAGCATTTCAGAGGCTTCCATACTGCGGAGGGAACTTGTGTACCAGTCCTAAACTGTCAATAGCCTATGTTTTTCTTAAATTGCAATCTAATACTATATGAGCTTATTGCAGGTTGGTTTATATAGCCTGTGGGATCTATGCTAGAAACACTGCAGTTCGTCAGGCACAGTGTCAATTCCATAGGAATTGTCAGGAGCAGTGTTATCCCCTGACACATTTTTTCCTGTTAACTTTCTGTAGCTGTCTTTCTTTGGCTTCAGCAAAACTGGAAACACAATAAATGATAAGTAGGATTTTTGGAAGAAGTGCACCTATGGGTAATGAAAAATCAAGTTAGTCACACATACCGTAGGAGATAGCACAACAACATGAAGATGCTACTGATTAATGCATGTTGTCTTATTTATTGCTTCTCCAGGAAGCAATAGGATGGAACTTTCCATTAAAATAATCCAAGCTCAATGAAAAAATTCCTTCAGTAGCACCTTAAAGACCAACTAAGTTTATATTTTGGTAAGAGCTTTCGTGTGCATGCACACTTCTTCAGATACACTAGAAACAGAAGTTTCTAGTGAAGTTTCTGTTTCTAGTGTATCTGAAGAAGTGTGCATGCACACGAAAGCTCATACCAAAATATAAACTTAGTTGGTCTTTAAGGTGCTACTGAAGGAATTTTTTTATTTTGCTTCGACTCAGACCAACACGGCTACCTACCTGTAACTAATCCAAGCTCAAGATATACTAATCATAAATAAATTAAAATTATTTTCAGATTAGTTCAAAATTGACCCCATTTATATAATTGTAATCCTATCGTACTTGAATAATCACAAGGCATCTGTATTTGAAGTTAAGCACAGCCACTTAATGTAAGCTGCTATTTCAAAGCAATTTCTCCTCTGTTTTAAAGATACATGCAAACAGAACATTTTGGATATCCTTTTCTCAAGGTTCCAAAGTTATGTAAAATAAATTCCAGAGCGTATACATCTTTTGTTACATAACAAGGCATTTCTTGGTTTGTCACTTTCAAATTCTTGATTGTTTGCATCTGTCTCAAGAAACATAGAAGTATGCCTTCAGTGGTGAAGTCAAACAATTGGAGAATCACAGTTATCAGCTGTGGCTGCAGAGACCAGTAACTTGTGACTGCTGCCTCCCTAGTAGCTAATATATGATGCTTCTTTGGAAGAAAGGTTCTTGCTCTAGTGCTTTTTCAGTGCAGCCATTGTGGCGTTGAACGTTTTGAACAGTGCTTTAAGAAGCAAGCTGGAACTTTAATCTGAAAGATGAAAAATACTTTGGCCATGATTTCATCTGAAGTACTTTACTGGAATGAGGCTGAAGTACAGTGAACTGCATTCAGAATGAACCACCGTGTAGCAGCAAACATTTTTCAGGGTGTCAGTTATTAATGAGTAGCTTGGTCCAGACATAAAATATACTTGCCCAATCTGTCTCTCATTCTATAAAGAATTCTGGAGATAATGGCCTTTAAGCATTCCCAAATTGCACCAGTGAAAGAGGTGCTCAGGAGGACATGCCGACTCTGTCCTCTCCGCTTCTGATGTGGGAAGGGAGTCTGAAAGGGAGTTTGTAAGTCCATTTGGCTGAACAAGGTTACAGCCTTTGCCACAGTCAGGAACTCTGCATGGTGGGACTGCCTGGTGGCCAGATTACAAGGACACCAGGGCCCATACATACAAGGGGGCACAGTCAATGAGCTTTCATTTTTTAAAAAAGTCTCTAACCCCCCCCCCTAGACAGAAAGCAAAGAAGCAAAATTTCACCTCTAGGAAAAGTTAAAGAAAAGTGAAGTGGAAAGGAACCAAGGGCATGCATGTGTGTACACACACACACATGCACGCACATGTGCACAAACCATGCACATTCTTGTCTAGCTAGATAGAAGTGTGTACGGTATTTTTTTTCATTTCTGTTTCGCTGAGCTTGAATGACTCGTTTTATTCATGGGAAAACAAGGTAGATTTTGTGATAGGGTAGTGGCTATGGGAAGCCCCCATTTCAAATATTTCCATAGCCATGAATTCAAGTGACATTAGGCAAGCCTCTATCTTTGTCCCAGTCTTCTATCATGTGGAGATTAAGAAATACTATTAGCTCACCTTGAAAGAGCTATTCCTAAAGATTGTTGACATAATGCATGTGAAATGCTTTGAACGCTCAGGATTTTAAATACTGTATTTAAATATTTAAATACTATTTTGATTTTTCTTGTTATCTTATAATGAATGCAACTTCACTGGAAAATCTTACACCTCTTGTTTTGCCTTCAGTGAGTCTTCCTTTCTTTTCAAAGCTGCTTAAATTCAGAAAATTAAATTGTAAGATTCTGAGCATAATAAAATAGTAAACTATTACAGAAAATGCTGCTTTTAGTTATTTGAGGCAACTTCATTATGAGATGCAGATTTTTTTAAAAAAATACTTCTTTTGCTTTTGTGTGTTAACTTTAGTCCTTAGTCTCGTTTATCTGAATAATAGGATGACTGTATAATAATCTCATTTTATGTTGTACTGATTACTTGATTCAAATGCCCTGTTCAAAATTGTAATCCATGTCTGTCTTTCATTATGGACAGGTTTTGTGTATTTCCATGTTAGCATTGTTCAATATCAGCAAAATCAAACAAGAGGCAGTATCTATGTACTCTTGTGTAGTCCCCACTACGTAATTTCAGAATATAAAAATTATCCATGCACTTGGTGGTCCAACAGAAAAACAAATCTTGTTTCAGTCCTCTTCCTGAATTCTAAGAAAGACTGCAATATTTGCATGCAACATTTAATATATTTGAGCCCCTGTTTCCAACATATATGGTGCTTGGCATTATGCCCATTTAAAATGTGTGCTTGGTGTATTTTCCTGCAATATTCTTTCTGTTTCACGAAGCTGCATCTTCTATAGCATCTTACCCAGATTTAACCAACGTAGTGCCTTCCAGATGTTCCTGGACTTTGGCTCCCATCAATCATTGACCATGCTGACTGAGGCCAAGAGTTGTGTTTCAACAATATGTAGAAGGCACTGCATTGGCTATCCAAGGGACTCTTATCAAAAAGGATATTGCTACATAGTTCCTCATTCAGTGCTATGTTACACAAGGCATGTTACTAGGAATTGTTAGAGGTATTGGCTTTGAATGTGCACCTGTACAAATGAGGCCAATTATATTCCATTTACAAGATCCTGCAACCTCCAGTGTGTTAAATACATGTAGTCCAAAGTAGTTTTCCAAGAAGTATTGAATGAAACACCTTTTCTTTACACACATCAGGAACAGAAATGTGTGTGCCGCTGTCTTTGTTTTATGCAGCATTAATGTTGCTTATCTACTGGTTAAAAGATGCTCTGGCGTTAACGCTGCTATCCAAAGCAAATTCAAACCAAATAAATGCAATTTTTAGTTGGGAAAGTTAGTATCATTTACAGATTATTTTCTTCAAGAGAAACGAGGACTCTGGCTCTCGCATACAGCAAATGATAGTAATAATGCATACTGTCACTTTCCTGGGTTGCATTAAAATGAGCATGCCCTATATGTTAAACTGACAAAGAAAAATTACTAACAATTCTTTTCTTTCTCTTCACACCCCATTCCTCTTTTGCCTATATCCTTCCATCTCTCTCTCTCTCTCTCTCTCTCTTTCTCTCTCTTTCTCTCTCTCTGTGCATATGCTTTGTATATTATTTTGGCACCCTTCAATACTTCAGTGTGATCAAGATCAGTGCATTCAGAGCACTAAATTCGTTTTGCAGGCTGCTGCCACACCGCTTCTACAGAGTGAGCCCAGCATAAGTAGTGAAGAGCTACCTTTACCAGGAAAGACCTCTATCAGTGCTCCCTGTGCCACATTAACACTAGGGCAGCCAACACCACCCTCCTCCATGCCAAATCTCACATCAGAAACAGGTTTAACAGACATGATACCGTTAAAAGAGGACTCTGAAAGTCATCAGTTTCTTACTCCTGAGGAAGCTCCATCACCACCTGGGATGTTGCCAATTGGGAGTCCTATGATTCACAGCCGTACCATGCATATCCTCAGCCTAGCCAGCCAGGACTCATTGCACGAAGATTCAGTACGTGGCCTTGTGAAACTCAGCTCAGTCTGAGCAACTTTCAATATGATGGTGATCATACAGCCCTTATATGCTAACAACTGAAACTTGCCGAATCGCCTTCGGACTCCGTAACATGCATAAGCCACTGAAACTTTGCTAGGTCTTTTTAAAAGGACAAATTATTTTTGTGCAGTGAACAAGCTATGACATTTCTTTAATAGCCAATTTATGGCTTGGATTTTATGTGACATTGTCAAAATAACAAAAATGTACATTGACCTTGTTTGGTGACTAATAGTGTCCAGCAGCTTGGAATCCTGGTACTTTGAATTTGATTATGGTAATACTTTAAAAGATATTACTGGAAGTTAGCATCATATTCCATGTTTTATGAAGTTCTCATGTAATGTTGCCTTTAAGGCCATGCCGGCCACCATTTTCATGTTATTACGCTACTAATATTTGAAACAAAAAAAATTGCCATTCAGTTAATACAAAACCAATAAATACTGCAATTGTGGATTTGCATGCCACGCTACAGTGTATGTTACAGTAGTGTTGGTATTGAGAGAAAGTGCTGCTTTATTATTTGTGAGTTCTGAAGTACTGTTTCATATAAAAGACAAACTAATGGACAAATATGTTTTTTTTTAAATCGGTCAAAGTTGTTATAAATAAATGAACTGGTGGTACTTCAAATGTGGAGGACTACCATTTTTTGCATATCATTTCACTTTGAGTGTCTAATATAAGATACTGTGTTGTGCCATCGATTTCTCTCTACCATCACCGTTAGATAAAATGGCACCCTCTATTCCTTTAAATATGTGTACAGTTATACCCATACAGTGCGGACGACGACAACAGCTCCATATGGATTGCGAGTTACTTTTCCTCATGATAATGCAATTAAGAAGCTCAAAGAGTATATGAAGTCCAATCATGAATGGTTTTTAGTATTGTGTGTGATTTGTAAAATAGGCAGTTTAATTTTAGGACAAACCATGCCTGCAACTAACTTGAGTGTCAAAATAACTTGAAGTTAATGAGTTGCATCTAAAAGCCCTCTTCCATTATCTGGTTCTCACAAACAGAAGGGAACAGACGTTCCCCCTGAAAATCTGATGTGGAGGGTTGAGAGACCCTCTGGAACAGCATAGGAGGCTGCAGGTATTAGGGGTAACTGGCAAAGGTCACCTTCCTTTCCTTCCATTTTCAGGACTTCTGCTAGTTGGCATATCTGTTGCATTCATGGAATGGCACCTTTGGATCCGATCTAATATCTTATTTGGGTCCCATACCAATGGTGCCCAGAGAGATCTTCCGAGATTTGCAAGGTAAGGGTGCCCCAAGGTTCTAAACTTTGGGAAGAGGAAGAGATAAATTACTGGAACATAAGTTACATGTGATCCATAGCTGCCATCTAGTCATATGTATTTTCAACTATATTTTTAATTTAAAATTGACATATTTATGAGACATAATTATTTGTTTTTATTTGAGGTTAGGACAAATTAGTTATGATTTAAAGAAGAAAAAACTGCTCGGGGATAGCCAAAAAGAACATTAACGGTGATAAATTCAAATGCTATGTATTGCTGCATCTTGCCTTGCTTTTAAGATGCTAGGACCTGCAATAATCTTTTCTCAGGACAAAATTTCGTGCAAAGTATTTTTAAAAAAATTCAAGCTTCATAGCAGGCAACTACTTTTGAAAACAAGGATCGTGATGACATGGATTTGTTGCATCTCTGAGACATGGAAAAATACAGTTTTAAAGAAAACAAAAGCACAATGTTTTAATTGGAATAAGGCCATCTCTCTTGTAGAAGTGCCAGACAACATACTGTCAAGAAGCTTCACACTGTGTATGATTTTATAAAAGATATTATTTTTCTCTTAAAAGTGATAAAATGTTCACCTTGTTTGCATGTATAGTAAATATCTAGAGGGGGGGAATTATATCCATAGGTTCCTTGCTTTTTCTGTTTTGCAGAAAGCTCTGCATGATCTGCAGTTATCTGGTTGTGAGCCATTCAAATGTTTACAAGCTTTCATATAAAGGGATATTGTCTCTTTTCCTGTCTGACCTCATAGGATTTATTTAAAATCCTGCATACATTATTTCCTTTAGCACAGGCTTATTCCAAAGAAAAAACAACTTTGAGATGCATTCTCTTGACTTACTGTTTGATTACTGTACTAGAAGGAGCTATAAGAAGAATTTAAACAACTATAAGCACCAATATAACAGCAGTGAACACATTGTTTTAGGGAAACGTTTTCAATGGAAGTGGGTGAGGCTGATTCCCTTTGTAAATCTCAGTCTCCATACAACAGTCAACACCTCAGAGGCAATAATCCTAAATCAGATTTTAAGTTTGTGAACTAATAATGTTATGTCATGTGCTAGGGATACATAATTACACAATACATTCTAGAAAGTTGGGAGACTTCAATTTCTTGCCATCCTTCCTCTCTATCAGAAGGATTCTGATTTTCCTACAAAACGAACAAAGATTAGGGCAGGAGGAGAATGCCTTTTTTTGCTAATTACATTGAAATAGGTTTGGCTTCATTTCTGATGATAGAAGGAAAGTATCACATTGACATTTATTTTGTGAAGTTCATTTTAAAAAAAAAAACACCACCAGTATTGGATTATTTCAGTGTACCTGAATATTTTGCTCCTTCTGCAGATGCCAGAACATGGAGCCTGCATTCCCCACAGTGCAGAAAATAAACAATGATAAATATTTTACTCTGCCATTATGACTTCACAGCTGTGGCGCTTACACTAAGGAGTAGAAATGTTTAAAAATTCATCTGCTTACATTTTCACAGAAATACTTTGGGGTTCTTTTTCAATAGCAGCATTTGGATACCTTTGCTATATGGAAAAAGCATCACATGTCGCTTAAGTCCACAATATGGTTCTGGTAGTATTTTTTACTGAGGAAGGGGCATGAGAATGCTACCATGCTGTTGTTTTTAAGTGTCTCTTATGTAAAGCTTTAAAATTCTGCACTGCCACATTAGAATACTTTGGTTTTCTTAGCGCTTGAGGGAAAGAAAATGCTTGATGACAGAAAAAGTACTGTGAATACCTATTTTAGAATGAATTTATTATTTCTGTTTGCATTGTTGTACAGTAATTTTTTGCTGTTTATATTTTTTGACTTTGTGTTGAAGAATAAAAAGTACAGCATTTTAAAGCATTCTCTTCTGTTTTAAGATTTATCATTCCCCTTGGTGTTAAATCTCTTCTTACTCTCCACCAGCCCTAGTGCATCTGTTTATTTTTGTTACCATGACATTTTAGAACTTTTACTGTTGCGTCGTGATGACATCTGCTGGAAAACAATGGAACTGAGCATATGCTTCTTTTAATTGCAGTTCTTCATTAATTGTATACAGTAGCGAAGAAGAGCAGTTACAATATCCAACAGACCTGGACAGCTTTACTCAGAAGTAAGCCCCACTAACTCCACTGAGACTTCCTCTGAAAGGAAGTGCCTAGGAAAGGAGTGAGTTAAAACCAAACACATTTTACCACTTTATTTAACCAGTTCGATTTTTTTTGTTAGGTTCAAGAGACTTGGTCATGTTGAAGATAGAGATCAGATGTATGAAGTGATTGTTCTAATCTAAGGAATATGCTGGATTTTTTTCTAATTTCCTTCTTATTAGGCTAGTAAATAAAATAGTGAACATTCTTCATTGGCATTATCTCTGTACAATATATTTTTATGCAGATACTGGTTGCATACAAGGTCTGAATGGGTGTGTTGTGCAAAAACAATATTGTTTTAAAAGGTAGGGGCTTTTTATTCCCTGGTGTAGTCAAATTTTAGGATAAAACTTCAAATTGCATTCATGTACACTTACTATTAGCCCAGTGGCTGCTTTTCCCAACTAAAATCATCGGGGTGGGGGGGTTGGAGGTCCGAGGAATTGGAGCAGAAAAATGGCTGGGTGGCAGGGCTCTTTAACCTTTTCCCCACTTGGCACTTTCCCAGCCTCCCCTCCCTCCACAACTACTTTCTGTCCACATGCTTCTAAACTTGTGTAAAGATATTTGTAGAAATGGAAGTTATATAAACTTAATAAACAATTTTTACTTGTTTAAAAATAGCTCCCAGGGAGTAAGTAAACTTAAACAATATGAAAGATGGAGTTTAAACAAGCGAAATAAGGATAAACAGGTAAGTAGTAAGCTAGGCTGGGAAGAAGAACTTTGCAATGCCTAGAGACAGGAGTGGCTACCCTGTTTCTCATATTTTAAGACATACCCATAAAATAAGCCATAGCAGGATTTTTAAGCATTCAAGGAATATAAGCCATACCCCGAAAATAAGACATAGTGATAGGCACAGCAGCAATGCCGGCTGCGGCAGGAGGAGGAGGGGAAAAAATAAGACATCCCTTGAAAATAAGCCATAGTATGTTTTTTTGAGGAAAAAATAAATATAAGACATGTCTTATAATATGAGAAACACGGTATATACTACAGCAAGGATGAGTAAGGGGGGAAAATGGTCAAGTAACTAGAACTGAAAATCTCCCTCAAACCCTGGGGACAATGGTCTATTTTGTATTACATTTACATCATGTATTCTAAGCAAAAGCATTAATTGGCTATTTGTATATATTTGTATATATACAACATATATATTGTATATATTTCCAGACTTGCCTCAGTCTCATTATTTGGTGATTTATTGGGTGAACTTTGTAGCGCATTTTATTGTTCAGGCCCGCTGTGAATAGTATTTCCACCTCCTGCAACTACATTTCTGTGAAGCTCACTGACCAGTTTTGCAAGTTCAAGATAGGAAAAGGGCAGACATGCACAGCAGGTACTAGTGAGGCTGGTTGGGTTGGCATTTAACCCCGATCTCCCAGGTCAAGCTCAATGTTGTCAACGTCAGTCTCGAGAAAGAATGGAGTGTGCCTCCAGGGGTAAACTCAAACTGCTGGAGTATCATAATGTCTGCTGTAGCTGCAGAGACTGGTAACTCATAACTGCTGCCCCATGTGTTGTATTTTATGCATTCTGTATTTTCTGGCCTCTCCAGGGCACAAGCCTGGGCAGTGTGTTTGGAGGCCCTGGGCTGCCCAGATGACAGGACACCCCACCGTCAGTTTTTAATCTCAGTTTTAGGCTTGGGTAGCTTGCATGTCCCCATACCCTCACAGCAACCCTATAATTTTAGGCTGAGAATGTAGATGGCCTAGCATCAACCAGAGGGCCTAATGGAATTTGAACCCATTGATCAGCATTTAGCCACTACAACACATAGGCTTTAATCCAGCCCTTCCTTTTTCATTAGCCCCTCACTACCAAGCCTGAGCCAAGGCAGCTTCAAGGGAGAGTGAGCGGCCGAGGCATGGGTATACAATTCTACTAAGACTTTGCTTCTGTTAATGCAGCATATGACACTGTTAAAGAACCCTTTGCCCCTTCTTGATTCTGATAGGATAGGAACATCTCAGCCTCGCTCAATTTTTTAAAAAGATGGCCCTTGTTAAAAATAGTTGCCAACCCAGGCACTAAGCTGAAAATTCAGGCAGGGAGAAAGCTGTGAGAGAGCAGCAGCAGTGCCTGTGTTCAGGCAGCCAGGGCTTCTGTATCATTGCACAAAATAAATAAAATGACTGTAGGGAAGTATTTGTAGGAATCGTAAGGCCAGCTGAAAAACCAAAGTTAAACTAACATTTTTTTTCAGAATGAGGAAAGTCAATAGGATTCCATTCCCAAGCAAACTGTTGCTGCAGATATTTGATGGCTCTTGCTCACATCTCTTGGAGCAGCCGGAGTTCTGGTGCTAGCCTTGCCAGGGCAATTATGCTGGACACTGGCTTGCTTGTTGTCGTTCTAAATACCATTTTTGTTTTCTTCAGTTGCAACTGAACAGTCAACAATGCTTCAAGTATTCTTTTGTGTGTCGATTTAAATGCCACTACTGCATTTCTGTTTCTGTGACTGCAGGGAAATCACATCACATGGTCAGTTAAGCTTTGCGTTAAAATAAACAGGAAATACTAGTCACTGTTTGGGATCTGATTGAGCCATACATGACTATTGTGTGTTGCAAAAATAATTTAGTTTGCTGGTGAAGTGGGGGAAGACAACCCCCATCCAGACAATGAACTTATTAAAATTAATCCACAAGGTTAGGTTTCTGGTACTGAGTAATAAATTAGCATCAAAATGCTACACATTAAATATGTAGAAAAATAAATGGGTTATGATTTAAAATTGATAACTTTTAAGTCAGTTTTTATTTTAATTTGCTTTCTAGTCCTCCCAAAGGTTTTGCAAATATAATTTCCTGAAAGTGTTGCTGTAGTTTCAAGAATACAGAAACATACCCATACTTGCTGACCTGATATGTGCTAGTTACTATATTCAAGTCAACCCCGTATTTCAGAAGGGAAAGGAATTATTTTTAAGATCCCATGGCAAGAACTGACTCAGAAAATAATTATTTGTCATCCAATGATGGCCCCACTGAATGAATAAAGGCTATACAGCTGTAATGACTGGTGGATTGTGACTTAAATCCTGATATTGCAAATACACATTGTGGATTCCTGGTGGGCAAATGAAGGAAATGAGAAACGTTGATCATGGATTCTCCCAAACCCCATGTCAGAATATATTGAAACCTTACAATAAAGACAAAATAAAAACAGAGAGTGTTCCTTTTGGACTGCTTGCTATCAGACCATTAGTGAAGGAGGTTGTATGTCATATTATTAAGTCCATGTTAATGTTATTCCTACACTATGTCCGTTTAGATAATTTAGTTTAGAAACAGGAGAAAATACAGTAGCCCGACTCCTTTGTGAATCATATTATGTGATATTAGAACTCAGACCTCTTGCTCCATGGACTAATTACCTAATTCAATTAACAACAACAACCCTTTCAGTTTAACATAGCATGTAAAGGGCTTTCCATGTTCACTCAAACTCCAAAATGACAGGGAATTACAGCTGTTAATGGCCACACCATTAACAGATATGTCATTTAAACAATATGGATATAGTATTGTATCTTTTGCCGTAATTGGTTCAAGCTTCATCACTACTTTGGAACTGAATGATGGAAAGTGGCAAAGGAGTGGATCCACATCACAGATATGGCTGTTTACTGGACTAGGCACATGGAATCTGTGTAACTGAAGCTGCTATTCTACACAACAAGGACCAAACTGGCAATCAATATTATCATCAAAGAATGATCAGAGTTGTATGGGATCAGGTTGTCTTATCCCCTGCCATAGATAAAGCATTTTAAAGCACATCTTAATAATGTCATAATACCAGACATTAATTGGTCTGGAGGTCTTTGAGCATCTTGGTCTACCTCAGCAGCAGTTGCCAACATTTTGGGCCAGCAGGTACATTTGGAATTCTGGGAAAGTTCCACAGGTGTCATGGAGCATAGCATAACATAAAATGGCTGCTGTGGGAGTGTGGCATAACACAAAATGGCTATCGAGGGTGGAACGACATATGTACATAACAGAAAATGTCTGCCACAATTAAAAGAGCGGCGGGGGACGATGATGACAGGACCACAAAATGGCATATGTCCCCTTCTTCAATGGTGAAAAGACCCCTATATCAACCACTATCACATTCACTCACATAGAGATGATATGTACACCTCTCCTCTGTTAAGAATGGAAGAAAGGATGGGCATCCAATCCTGGCATCCAATGAAATGTGACCATGTTTAAGGGAATGTGTTCAATTATAGGCCAAACCCATGCAAACAGGAACATGGCAGGAAGAACAAACATATATTGTGGAATTTTGAGGGGCTATTTACTGAGATATTTTGTGGGCAACTTAGGAGGTACTGGCGGTCATACTTGTGCCCATGAGCATTGCACCGGTCAGGCCAGGCCTAACTAGTTTTGTCTATAAACCTCTTACATCTGTTCAGCCCAGCTGAGCTGTTTATTCCTAAAGAACCTGTGTAGAACTGAACCTTCAAGAAGTAAAGTCGTGGTAAGAGATACCCTTCTTCCCCAGTTTCGGGCTGTTATGGTGGGATGTGATTCACCCACATAGTAAAAGCTGAGGGGTTTCTTTTTTGTTGTTTCTTTTGCATTCTAGTGTTATCTAGTGAGGTATGCGGTTCACCCCCCTCCTCATTTAATCCCTGCAACAGCCCTGTGAGGTAGGTTAGGCAGGGGCGTAGCAAGGGAGGGGCATAGGGGGCGCTCCGCCCCAGGCAGCACACGATCCCAAGGGTGCCATGGCGGCTGCCCGCGCTGGGCGCCCTGCCCCCAGAACGCGGGCTCCTCCCCTGCGGGCAACGCGCCCCACCCCAAAATGCACAACGCGCCCCCGTGGGTGGCGTGCCCCACCCCAGAATGCATGCCAGCCTCGCCCCCGCCCACTCTCCGTCCCCAGTGGCGGAGCATGAAACTACGCCAGTGAGGTTAGGCTGAGAGGCAGTGACTTCTCCAAGGTCACCCAGTGAATTTCATGGCTGAGTGAGGATTTGAACCCTGGCCTCCCAGCTCCACAGTATGGATGCATAAGGCAGATATTCTGTAGAATTTCTGTAGAACAGGGAAGTTAAATACTGTTAAATATGGACATTAGCTATGGAGGCATTCTGACTCAGCTCTCCATTTTAGGAAGAATTTGCTGATCCAGAAGCTCTATGTATAGAGGGCTTTTGATTTTCTACTTCCCTTGCCTCGTGTCACAAATTCTTGTTCATATTCTTTTAAATTCTATTCCTCTTTCCCTTTCACATTTAACTTGCATCTTATCCTCTCCCAAACTGCAATTTTCTCTAATCGTTCCAATTATGTCCATATCAGTTTACTTTTTTTATTTAAAAACTCCCTCCAATTTCCTTCAACATTTCCTCTTGTCCTTTTCCCTCAGCTGGGGCGGAGACCAGCTCCCCTCGCCTACAAACTTCTCAGATTCTCAGCCATCTTTACTCACCCTGCAGGGAGTTGCTGGTAGTGGTGTCAAAGAGCTACAGCTCAGCTGGCGGTTTCATTCAACCCTCACATTCTGCTAAAAGCAGGAGCAAAACTAGGCTTTATTCCACTTGGGTCAAAGACCAAGTTTGGCACCCTCCCATGCACATTTGTGTACACATACACACGGGCTAGGAGCCTCAATGGCACCCCTCTGGAGGCTTCATCGGGTGACCTGGCTAGTCCCCACCCCCACCCCCTTTATGGCTCTGGCCATAACTTCAGTGTATTCAAACAGCACATGGTGTGGGGCTATGTGTGTTGTCCCTATCCCAACCATGGAGCATCTCTCCGGTGTTTCAAACAGATGGTAGACACTTTGTGGCAATTGCTATTTTCTTTGTGGGGGTAGAATGGAATAGGCTCAAGAGTCGTGTTCTGAGTCATAGTCTCATCCCAGTGAGTCCCCTTCCCTAGCCTAACTGGGGGTGCATTTTCCTTACAGCCCCAGGTAAAATAGCAAGTTTTAAATTTCCTGGTAAGTGTCTGGAGCACTGAGGCAGCTGTAAGAAGGTCTCACAATACAATAAATAATTTGTCTAAACCAGGGGTTCCCAAACTTGGGTCTCCAGCGGTTTTTGGACTACAATTTGCATCATCCATGACCACTGGTCCTGCTAGCTAGGGATGATGGGAGTTGTAGTCCAACAACAGATGGAGACCCAAGTTTGGGAAACCCTGATCTAAACCTTAATTTATTATTTTTTTAATCCCCTGGGCTGCCCGGTATTTGTTGTTTGTGAAAAGTCCTCTGCTCACCAAAGTTTCCATCACCCAATCCCCACTTGTGCATTCTTCTACTTGTGGTTTTGCAGATACAGGAGTGGCATGTTGTCGTTTCCATTCTTTGCATTGCCTAAGCTGGCTGTTCCCCTGACCTGCTTTACACAGCTTTAGTTACAATGGCAGGGCACAATACTCATTTAAGGTAATGAAAGCCTAGTAGCATCTGTCATAAATTGAAATTATGTTGACATGCATGATTGAATCCTATCCTCACCCAGCTAGCATAATTTAAGTATAGGATTGCATTGTAAATAATATACATTATGTGTGGAAGTCTAATTATATGAAATGCATGTCTGAAAAATTGTACATCTCTGCGCTTCAGAGACAGTTCTTAGGATGATTTTAAAATATGCTGAAAGCTTATTGTGAACAGCTAACTGTCTTGTAAGTGGTTTACACAAATGATTCAGCCAAATAAATGATTCAGTAGCATAGGTCCTGGAGGGAATGAAGTTGGGCTATACATGGTATAATTCAGAGTACATTTAACAGGAGGATGAGTACACATATGGTTTTTTAAAACACCAGAACAGGGCACAACTTGTTGAGTATCATTATTAGTGTGTCAGCTATAATTCTGTTTGCTTCACAGCTGCTGTGTTTAGTTAATTTGGTAGCCAGCACTGAATGAGAAAAACAACTACAAACAAAACAACTTGGCAAAAACAATGACAGAAGGAAAGTTTGAGCTTTGTCACCTATCCTGCTTTGGAGACAGGGGTAATCTGACCAGTATCGTGGAAGTCACCTTTAGTCTGACCTTACATAACTGCTGTGAAGTTCCATGCTGCTGTCAAAACAGTGCTGGACCATTAGTCTGAAATGAAAGCTGAACGGGAATGGTTTGCTGTGAGCACCCATGTGCCCTCTAGTTAAAAAAAAGAAGTCGGGTCATTGCTGCTTTAAGAAGGATGGAGCCTTCCAGCAGATATAGTCATGGAAATACTTAGGACCTTATAATGTATAACTTTGGTTGCTAGGCATAAAAACCAAGCCCAAGGGCAGAAAAAGTATTGCAGAAACAAAAATCAAAGGATTTGTATGATAGCTGGAATGTCCTATAATGACATGAATTCCAGATCAAAGTCTAGATATGTTTTATTATTTTGGCAGCAGTATTAAGCAAGGAGAGAGAGAGAGAGAGAGAGAGAGAGAGAGAGAGAGAGAGAGAGAGAGAGAGAGAGCTTGGCAAGTAGGAGGAAGTTAGACAAATCCTGTCACTTTTGGAGCCTGTCTGACCTGACCTTTAGAGTTGAAACTCAAATGATATAGAAAACTGTAGCTGCAGTTATTAGCAGCAATGTCCTTGAATTGTACCCCCATGTGGGCATAATTGCAGAAGTGTGGGCTGGCACAAAATAGATCACAAGGCGCAGGAGCTGGTGAAGGTTCAAGAACACTGGGGGGAGGGAGCACTATGCAGAAGCTGTGGGTGCAACCCTGCCCGGCTGCGCACGATTTCAGTTTTGCATCCCCATATTTACTTAGAAGGACAAATCGTGAAGCTGAGGCTCCAATACTTTGGCCACCTCATGAGAAGAGAAGACTCCCTGGAAAAGACCCTGATGTTGGGAAAGATTGAGGGCACTAGGAGAAGGGGACGACAGAGGATGAGATGGTTGGACAGTGTTCTCGAAGCTTCAAACATGAGTTTGACCAGACTGCGGGAGGCAGTGCAAGACAGGAGTGCCTGGCGTGCTATGGTCCATGGGGTCACGAAGAGTCGGACACGACTAAATGACTAAACAACAAAGAGCCCAATAATTTCACTTAGATTTGAATATGCATGAGCAAGCTGCAGCAAGACAAGGCCCCCCCCCAATCCAACTCTCAGTCACCCCCCCCCCAGGTCTGGGTCCTGCAAAAGCAAAGATTGTGCCAAATTATTCGTTTCTGGCACCCTGATCCTACAGATAAACTTTAGCTTAGATTCCGTGGTTCTATTTGCCTCCCTTGGTTCCTTTGGGAGGAAGAACAGGATATATATTCATATCAATATATAATAATAAATAACAAAACAGGGACAGGAGGAATATGTCTAAGAAAATTACAATAATTGTTGACTTATAGAAAAATAGAATTGCAGAAATGGAAGGGATCCTGAGGCCCATCTAATCGAACCCCCTGCAATGCAGAAATCTCAACTAAAGCATACATGACAGATGGCCATCCAACCTCTGCTTTAAAAAGCTTTCTTGCTCTTGTGGGGGACTAATAGTCTCATGAAAGTGTCAGGGGTTGAGACAAACTGTGCTTAGTGTGATCATCTGTGAGAGGAATCCTGGCTTCTTCAACAAACCATGATTAAAGCAACCTGTGGTGTAGTCACAAGATAGTATTATAATGGATGCTGCAATCTGCATCAATATTATTATTAAAAAGGTACACCAGAAATTGCATTTCTTTCGACACTAAGGAAATTTAATCTGCCCCAAGAATTGCTGGTCCAATTTTATAGAGGTACTATTGAAACTGTTCTCTGTAATTCCATTACTGTCTGGTATGGTACAGCCTCTAAGCTGGATAAGAAGAGGCTCCAACGAGCAGTAAGAACTGGTGTTAGTTTTCCTCCAATAGAGACACTTTATGCCGCTCGAGTTAGGAAGAGAGCAGAGAGAATTGCTGTAGACCCTTCGCATCCTGGTCATCACTTGTTTGATTTACTCCCATCCGGACGTCAGTACAGGACTCTATATACAAAAACATCTAGGCACAGGAATAGCTTTTTTCTTTGTGCCATCAAATTGTTGAATCTGTAGTTGTGGGTCCAAGGGAGGCCAGTTGGTGGTATGGGGTCTTTTTGCTGTGCTGTTGTATTGTGAGGGAAATAGTGGTTGTATGAGTTACTTTTTTTCTTTACATTGCAATGTAGTTGAAGCAAAATTCATTCCAAGTATGGTTGATACTTGGTCAATAAATTATTCTATTTTATTCTAATTATTCTATATTTGTACACTACAATAAACCTCAATGTTATGTATAAATGCAAACACTGCAATACTCCCTTGGGGAAGAAAATGAAAGATGGTTGTTTTTCTGCTTATCTTATTTAACACACCCACCTACCCACACTTATTAATACATTAATCTCCTTCATATTATAAAAAACCCTAAAAATTAGTACATGGACTACTTATGAAACAAAGCAATTCCTAGTAAGCAAATTAGAGTCCTGAATTGGTGCCAGTGCTAAAGACACTGGAGTTCATGTATTCTGCAAAAAGATGGTAAATATTAGCCCCAGTTAAGGTTGGCATTTGCTTCTGGGTGTTTTTTTTAAAGAAAGAAATGTACTCTCTGGAAGAGAGAGAGAGAGAGAGAGAAATGTACTCTCTGGAAGGCTGTAGCATTGCTACTTTGGTTTTAAGTAGGGGAAATTATAGCAGGGAAGGGAAAATGTTACTTCTTTAAACTTTAAAACACAAATGGGTGACATTTTTATGTCAGATTCTGCTTTTTCCTGAGGGAAATATGTCAGGGCCATATGCAGGTGAATGGAGCCAGAGCTGATGATGAGCAGGCCCAGAGACAGAAGTATTCTGAATTAACTAATCCAGAATAAATACTATCCTGCTTTAGTTTTCACTGTGGCTACCTCAGATTAGAATTCCATCACTTTTTGTAGGTGCCATTGGGCCGGCCCTCACTAAAAATAGTGCACCCACCTCACAGAACACCAATTCCACCAATTCCCACAAACTACCTCAGATTGTCTTGGGGGGGGGGGAACTTGTGTGAGGTAAAATTTAATAATTTGGAGTTTCAGGTAGGATTTGCTCAAATAAACAATAAAGATTTTATTTAACAAATAACAAATTTATGACACGAGTGGGTAAAACATATAATACTTCAGATTATAATGCTATTTCACTTCAGTGCTTTCTCAGTTGTTGCACAGCTGTTACCGCTTAATACTTTGGTTATTAACTTAATACTTTGGGTCTTAAACAATGTGGTATTTTCTGTCAGTTACACACTGCTTAGACAACCCTACTCCCCAGGTAATCCAAGTAACAGACCCAATGTTTCACTGGTTGGGGAGTCTTCTCTTTCTAGAATAATCTCTCCCCTCCTGGCTGGAATGAGAACTAAGGAGACTGTCTCTTTACAGCTTCTACTTCTCTTATCTCAGACTCCCAGTTAATTCCTGGCTTAATTACTCTTACAGGACACCACACACTGTCCTTCACACTAAGCTCAGAGACTCCTTTCTCTAGTTTGTGATATTTTCCTCAGAGTGGATGTTTCTACCCAGAACCAACTCTCCCACCTCTCACTCCCTATCTTCCTACTTATCCTCCCAACCTACTCCAAAATCCTACTCCCTCAAATAACCCAACTGTCTCTCCAATTCCTCTCCTTTTCAACTCCCCACTCCTGGAACCGTGGCCAATCAGAAGCTGTCGTTCGTTAACCATTTGCTGACAGGAAAAAAAAGAAAAAGTAAACAAACTTTTCCGTCACAGTTCTCAGAAGTAAGCCCCATGAGGTTTGATGGGGTAACTCCCAAATAAGTATACAGAGGACTTTCCAATGCCTATATGAACCAGTACACACCATAGCTGCCAAGTTATCCCTTTTTTTAAGGGAAATTCCATTATGCTGAATAGGCTTCCTCGCGAGAAAAGGGAAAACTTGGCAGCTATGGTACACACACACACACACACACACAAACACACACACACACACACACACACACACGGTAGAAGCCTGCCAATAAGTTATTTTTAATCAGATTTAATCCTACCCCTTTCAATTGTTCTGCAACCACACAAGAAACCGCACTTTAAAAGAAATAATAAGGGAAGAAGTCTGATGGGAAGGAAGAACAGGTGGCTTCAGGAGGTGTTGGGCTACATACGGTAAAATGAGATTGGGAGCTGCATGCGTCTCCCAGGTTGCAGGTTGTCCACCATGTACTAGAGCAGGCTTCCTCAACCTCGGCCCTCCAGATTTTTGGCCTACAACTCCCATGATCCTTAACTAGCAGGACCAGTGGTCAGGGATGATAGGAATTGTAAGTCTCAAAACATCTGGAGGGCCGAGGTTGAGGAAGCCTGAACTAGAGCAATGTATTACTTGATTAAATCACGATATTAAATCACGACGACAACAAATTAAGAGATGGACTCCGAAGACAAACCTAGATTAGTAAATTATTCCTTGAGAATAACAATAACAACTAACTTAAAGATATAATCCAAATTAGAGCTCAAACCTAAGGACAGATAGACAAACAAATGAGAATATAAACATCGATCGGGCCCTAACCTCAACAACAAATCAAGCAAGAAGGGCGTCAGTGGTAGAAACAAGGCCAATATGGACATACTCCACGTTGCTCCAAACTGTGCAGATGTAATGCAGACACTCACAATGCCAGCAGGGCTCAGAGCCAGAATCTGTTCTGAACATAGCTGCCAAGTTTTCCCTTTTCTCACGAGGAAGCCTATTCAGCATAAGGGAATTTCCCTTAAAAAAAGGGAGAACTTGGCAGCTATGGTTCTGAATGCAAAGTCAGTGGGACGCATGAAGCAACAATAGTGCTTCTGACCGACAGTAGTCCCATGCTGTTTTCAACAATTGTGCTTAAGGTACACCAGTGATACAATGTCCTTCAAGAACAATATGTGCATCATCTAACATACTGTACCTGAGTACATGCATTGGGGAGAAACAGAGTCATTTGTAACCAGGTGTTTAATTGTTACTACATTTCCTCCAAATAACTCACGACGGCATACATGGTTCTCTCCTCCAGGATTTCAGACAGGTGATCTTTCCAGTCCTACCTAGAGATGATGATGGTACCTAGAGAGCTGTCTGAGATTTTCTTCCTAGAAGGTGGATGCTTTTACCATTGAGCCATGGTGCTTCCCCAGTAAACATTGTCAGACATCCAGATTAAGTGGCAGCTTGCTCTGTAGCTTCTAAACAGTTCAGAGCTTGAGTCCCTTAAATTTTTATTTTTAAAAAATCTTTAACTGGTTGAAGGCTTATACAAAGTGGTCTTAGAGACATGACCTGAGTTTTGCTAGACAATACTGTCTGCAGATGTGTGCAAACAATAGTTGCTAAATGCCACGTACATATTTACTGGCACTCCAATAAGTGAGCATGATCTCAACCAAGTTAAGCATGTCAAAGTCCCTTTGATTTCAGTGAGGAAGCTCTGTAACTCCGCAATCGTTACTAATTTGCTTTCTGTTTAATCCAGGCTAAAGTTTAGTGCACGATCAACATTTTCTGTTAGAAAATGTTGACTTTGGTGATCTATTATCTCCAAACAAACATCAAATGTCAAGTCCCACCAACATTCTGGGACCAATAATCTGTGGTTTTCCTTAATGTAGCTTTTCAAATTTTAAATGTTTTTATGTCATTCAAAATTAAGATAGTTTCAGGATGTCAAATAGTTTTGCTTAAGAACACTGAAATTTTCTTCTTCAACATTTCTGAGAAACGTAGTCTGTGAAATTAATTTAACCCACTCAGTTTTCTATTCTCCTCTGCAGTTAAACCCACATAGAAAAAATTGTGCCATAATAAGTTTCAGTTTCTTAGCCACCTGCTTATTTGTGACTTGCAAGACAGATATTCTTGGAGTACTGTTCTCTTAAACAAAAAAGGAGACTGATCAGTTTTTTCCTGTTACCCCTTAGGCAATAAAGCTACAATTCTCAAATCATTTCATTTTGGAATAGTGCCATTATTACCTTCAGTGCGGCTGCTCCAGAGTAATGCTTTTTAATGATTATAGTATTTTTGTTTTGTTTTATGTTTTAAACTGCTTTAAAAGCATATGCTGAAAAGTGGTCTAAAAATATCATTTTAAAAAAAGGAAATTTGATTGTAGTTTTAAGCACATAAGAATTAAATATTCATAAAGTGCCTATTGGATATACTAAGGTTCTGTGCAGAAGGAAAATTAATGTGTGCTGCTAAAAATCTAACAGCACAGAAAGGTAAGAATTTGTCTGAGGAAGATTCCAAGATTTTTAGCCAAGCTTGTGGGAATGGGAAAAGGGGAGAAAACTTATTTGCTCGGATAAAGGAATAAACAAATGCAGGATACTATCCATCTTGTTGGGAGCTATGACAAGTAAATTTCCTTTCTGGTGCTTGAAAAAGTATCTTCCCGAATTTTGTCCTTTCCATGACCTTAATACAAAACAGAGGCCATGTTACAATGTAAAAATTCCAATATTTATAAAATAACCAGCATCATTATTTTTAAAAGTATCTGAAATTGTGTATTAAATGGGTTGTTATATAGTTGAATCCTAAAATGTAAAATAGCAAATTCACTTAAGCAGCAATATATCTGTATAGCAGTATACAGATATTAAAGCAAATCAGAATACACCCCCACAGAAAAAAAATCAGTACAAAGGAAAAAAATCAGATTGCGAAGGCTTCATTTTTTTCTTTTCAGGTGTTTCTATACATAAGAACAGGAACCAGACGGGGAAAAGTTATCTGAACCACCAAGATTTTCCTTTTTACCACTTTGAGAAGAGTGTTTGGCCATTGTTATTACTTTTCCAAATTCTATTAATCCACCCTCTGTTAAGAGGGTGAAGCTAAGCACTCCCATGTACTTGCCTATACAGAATGGGCTGCCAGAAACTAAGTGCAAAGCAAAACCTCCTGTGAGTACAATGGGCCATTTGGTCAAAGTTGTTCGTATAAATCCATTTTGGATCCTTAGGGAATGCAGAGTGAAATACATTCTCACAAGCACTATAGTCTAACAATCTTGCACTTGTTCACATTCCCATCAAGCTACTTGTCCACAGACATCTCAACATTTGGAAGAGTACTCTGCAAACGATTTTGTGTATTTTGGCATAAATAATAAACTACAATTACATTTATAAAAGTTTTGTTTCTTGGCAATTAGTGCATACTGTGTGTCTGAAAGTACATGCTCCAGATTTTTTTGCCATAATCATTATTCTGTTTGTTATCTTAGATTATGCTGTCAAACCTGGGAAGCTCGCTCGAACAAGGAGAGAGAGAAAGAGTGTGTGCACATGTATGTTTGTGTAACATCCCTCTATATGTATAGAGCTTTGCAGGGCTTTTTTTTAGGCAGAACTCACCGGAACTCAGTTCCAGCACCTCTCAGGTAAGCACCATTGCAATTATAAGAGAACAAGGAAGGCCTTCATGGTGAGTTCCAGCACCTCTTTTTCTAGAAAAATAGCACTGGAGTTATGTATGTCAATCAACTGTCAATCTCTTCAGCTTCTGTGAATGGAATTAGGTAGGGTGGGGTATCATGATGTTCTTTGCCTCAGGCAACAAAATGTCTTGGGCCAGTCCTGAAAACAATCAAGGTGTTTGGATTACAGGTACCGTATATTCCGGCGTATAAGACGACTTTTAAACCCCGGAAAATAGTCTCAAAATTCGGGGGTTGTCTTATATGCTGGGTTTTGTGCGCTCAGCAAGTCCCCCCCGCGCTGCGCTAAACCGGGGACACACCAAGCAGCGAGGGTACTCGCCGAACAGCGCCAGAAATCGCTTCTGAGCATGTCCTCATGTCTGCACATGCTCAGAAGTGATTTCTGGCACTGCAGACCTTTTTGATTTGGGCAGCGCTGCCCATAGCCAAAATATCCGCAGCGCCAGAAATAGCTTCTGCGGCTGCGATGATGCGATTCCAGCGCCGCTCAGCAAGTCCCCGCTGCGCCAGAAATTGCAAGTACATAAAATATAGAGAATATCCCAAACTCTATATTTTAACTTGAAAATTAGGGGGTCGTCTTATACGCTCAGTCGCCTTATATGCCGGCATATACGGTAGGTAGCCGTGTTGGTCTGCCGTAGTCGAAACAAAATAAAAAAATTCATTCCAGGAGCACCTTAGAGACCAACTAAGTTTGTCATTGGGATGAGCTTTTGCGTGCATGCACACTTCTTCAGAGAGATTTACAATGCATATTAATTTTATTGTTCCAACAACATTCTTTTAAGTCATTAGTACCTAGGCCTGACCCTATAAAGTATGATGTCCTAATCAAAACTTACCATCTTAGCATTCATTATCCACAAAATAATGTTCTAAAAGTATATTGAGAAGTGTTAGCGTTGTGAAAAGTTATTGCCTAGCTTTATATAGGTTTTGGCAGCAAGCCTATGCATGTTTATCCTGGAATAAGCTTCACTGAGCACAGCAGGACTCATTTCTGAATAACTATGTATAAGATTGAGCTGTTTGACAGTGAATCTTCAAGCCTAACATTCTATTGCAGTAGGTAAGGACACCCACTTTGTTTTGCTGCCTACTGAGCAATAATTGATCAGCGTGGAAACAAACACACTTTTCTTTTCCACTATCAATTTACATTTCATGTAAAGACCAAAATTTAGTTTCAGGCAATATCCAGTATCGGTACTTCTGCTGAATGTTCTTGATCAGCCCTGGAATATGTAAACTAAAGAAGACAGTACCTTTGAGCATGGTTTTGTTATTTTATTTATTGAACAAAATTTAAATACTACATGACTGTAATAAAACCTTTTCAAGAAATATTAAAACCATCAGCAATATTAAATTTATTTGAAGGGCACATTCAACAATTCCAGCCCATCAAAAAAACGTTTAGATGCAACTCTTCTAGGTCAATGAGTGTGGCTGGCAGATTTGAGTCTATTCCTTCACCCCCCATTCTTCCATTTCCCATGTTTGTGGGTCTGAGAAGCTATATTGTAAGAATGGCAGAATGATTGTAAGGTTTGCAGAATAAGACCATCAATAACAGTTGGGATGAGTTGGGAGCAAAATTTGCAAGTGCATTTTAAGGTGGAAGACTGAGACAGATTGTACATGTGCTATTTAAATCTGACAAGTTGTAAAGTAGATGGCATGGCGGTGTCATTATTCTTAGGTGCACTCAAGCAGCAGAATGTTATCCAGTAAACTGTGTGTTGCAAGTTGTGGGGAGAGCGATCTGTTTTGGCAGCTCTCTTTGGCTGCAACCCCATGCACAGTTCAGCTACTTTTATCCCTCCAACTACAAAAGGGTTTTAACAGTCTAACTGTGCCCAGGATTATAGCTCTTGGGTATTACATTTGATACAATTACTAATTGAAACTCAAGACATTTATAATACAAGAGGCTCCAAATCATCCTTTGGAGGGACTGTTACAGCCATTTTTCTCCATAAGAAAACAATGTCAATGAGAACTTATTTGCTACATCACTACAAATAAACATTTAGACAATTTGGTGGTGACTAGTGTTCTTGGAAACAAAATCACAGTAGTATGAAAAGGCAATGCTGTTGGGTTCTACCTTTTCTTCAAATAGTTCAAAGTGGCAAACATCAGGTTATGTCATCTCCCCCCTCACAATTTCCTTTGAGGTAGTTTAGATTGAAAGAATCGGAGTGGCACAATATCATCCTGTCAGCTTTGTTGTTGAGCAAGTCCATCATTGTTCACAACACCATATTGCACAGTGACCACTGACACAACTGTATCCTTCTGTCTGGCAGATAAGGTGAGCCCACGAACCATCATTTGCTAAGGGCTGCTCAAAACCTGGAGCTTTTATTTGGGAACCAAAGAAGAGCTAAGGCTTGACAGCAACAAAAACCTAGAAGCTAGTTGAACCAGGTTTAGCAATATCCAATCTTAAAAATTTGCTCTAAGGTTGCTCAGGGTGGTTGGTTAATAAAATTGTTTCATAAAGAGAATGTCAGGGCATTGTTTATTAAATTTCTATGTGCCCTTCATCCAATATAAAAACACAAAAATACATAACATGATAACAAACAAAACAATGCCCCCACAGTTTAAAAGCCCAACATAACCCCAAGGCCCGGGAGAAGAGGAATGCTTTTGCCTGGTGAAAGATATCTAACAAAGGTGCCAGGCAAGCTTCCCTGGGAAGAGCATTCCACAAATGGGGAGGCATTGCAGAAAAGGTCCATTCTGGTGTTGTCACCCACTGGACCTCTCATGAAAGGAGCACATGAAGAAGGGCATCAGATTATGATCGCAAGGGTCCACGTCAGTTTATATGGGGAGAGGCAGTCCTTGAGGTATTGTGGTCCTGAGCTGTTTAAGGATTTATGGGTCAAAACCAGCACTTTGAGTTGGGCCCGGAAACTGATTGGCAGCCAATGCAGTTGGGCCAGGATTGTTGTTATATGCTCAAACTGTATGCCCAGGTGAGCAACAGCGGCCCACTAAATTTTGCATCGGATGTTTTCCATAACGTCTTTAGAGACAGCCCCATGTAAAATACATTGCAGTAACCTAACCTAGAGATTACCAGAACACAGACAACAGAAGTTTGGCAATTCCCATCCAGATAGGGATGCACCTGGGCCATCAGTCAAAGCTGATGGAAGGCATTCTGCACCACCAAGCCCATCTGAGCCTCAAGCAACAGCAATGGATCCAAAAGTAACCACAAGCTACATATCTGCTCCGTTAGAGGGAGCATACCCCTATCAAGAGGAGACTACTACCCATCCATCAAGCCTAGGGAACTAAACAACAATCAGTGCCTCAGTCATATCTGGATTTAGATTCAGTTTGTTGGTTCTCATCCTTGGTATGGTATAATTTGGAGTACAAGTACTGTATGTTTTATCCATTATTGTTATCTGAGAGCAATCTTCATTAATATAGTTATACTCTCCTATTTTTGAGCCATTGAATCTGTAAGTAAAAATTCTATTCCCAGCTATTTAGCCTTTGGCCTCAATTATTCAAGAGCTAGCATTCAACTTTAATAACAGATTAAGGATTTTTTAACAGGTTGGAAGCTCAGAAGCTTTCAAAATTTCTGGACAAAAACTGCAAGTGAGATACCAAGAAAAAGCTATAATGTGAGGGGTTATGTTGAATACCATCTTAGAGGATGATGTGTAACAAAAACACATAGGTATTAGAACATGTTACTCTAATTGTGTGTAATTTCGTCTTCCATTATTAGAAATCCGTATATAAACATATTGGCTGTGTTATCCTTGAGTATAAAATGTTGTATCAACAGTATATTGCACCACAAAGACTCAACAGATTTTACAAAATTATTTTATTGCTGGAAATTTCATGTGAATATGTTTATTTCATACATACATGGGACATTTGTTTTCGGAAAAGGTATTTCTGTAATGATTCTGATTCTGCTGAACTTTATAATTTAAAAAAACCTCTTATGTACACAACACTAACCGGTGCTTTTTTTCTGGGGGTACGCAGGGGTATGCATACGCCTAAACATTTTGTGAATCTAAGTTTGGCCTCATTGAGGGTCATTATTTCTATATGAGTAGGAAAATGAGAGTACCCCTAAACATTATTAGGGGGGGGGGAAGCACCAACAATAACCAAAACTGACAATAACCTGTGTTGGGCACAGGTGAGATTGTCCTGCAAATAAAATATTTCAAAATTACATGAAACACTGCCTCGTCTTATTTTGGAAATATGTAACAGCCTCCAGTCTCTACAATTAAGACCTGAAATTCATAGTGTAAGTTTGTCAGCTTATTAAAAATGCCTTTGTACAATTGTTGTCATTTTATATCTGTATAAAGGCACAGAGAAAGACAATTCATTAAAATGCAGACCAGTATTTAGGTCCTTTGAGGGATGTAGGCAGTGTAATCAGGCCAACAAATGCCTTCTTAATGATGGGGTGGGGTGGGGGAATTATGAAAGAGGAAGATGGGGCTGCTTTGTACTATTGCTGCCCGATCTGAAAAGCTAAATTTACTCTGATGAAATACAGTACTTAAAAGGAAATCCCATGACGTTAATGTTTCCTTCTGGGGGAGTTTTAAATAGGGTGAAATGCATGAGTGATTAGAGCACTGAATAAAAATAGTGTATTGTTACTAATAAGGAAAGTGTTCTTATTAGTAACAATTCATACACAGTTATTTTTATTCACAAAAATAAATTTGTAACTTGGTTTCCCAACGAAGACTGTACCTGAAGGTAGGGTTGCAAAGATAGCAGGATCTTATCCTTTTATAATATGCTTCAGAGCAGGCATCCCCAAACTGCGGCCCTCCAGATGTTTTCGCCTACAACTCCCATGATCCCTAGCTAACAGGACCAGTGGTTGGGGAAGATGGGAATTGTAGTCCAAAACATCTGGAGGGCCAAAGTATGGGGGTGCCTGCTTTAGAGTCTCATAGTATTAATATGATTTATTTTTCTTAAACAGGATGAAATGGCTGTATCTGAATGTTTATGATTTGCATAGTTCATTGTATCTATATTTAAAGTTCTGGTTTTTGTAGTGATGCAAATGCTTAAGGCTGCAATTATACACCATCATGTGGGAGTATGCCCCATTTAACTCAGGGCTTACTTCTGAGTAGACATGTATAGAGGACTGCACTGTAAGTTACATACTACATCAGACAAAAAGAACATTCAGAGCAACAAATGGTGAAAAACCTGTATCTGTCTATTTTTGTCTTAAACTAGAGTGCTTTTGCAGGTATGGCTGCTATTTACATTCCCTCTTGGGCAGAGGTAGATGGTTTGTGCATGACTCTCAGGTTCCTTGATAAAATTAGTAACACCAAGTTTTGCTCCACATTTTGCACTGCAAAACTCATTTTAATGGATCATTATGTCTGTGTGATTAAAATTTACAATCATCATCTTTAAATTACTGATTATCAGTTATTTTTAGCTTTCCCCACCATGGAGATGTGCCGACGAGAAATGCTTCACTTGCAGCCTCTCACATAGGTCTTAAAGACAGGAGCTCTGCGAGAAAAGGTGGGACGAGCAATCCTACACCTTCTCTGGTATCCATACAGCTTTCAACAATTCTGACCTTCCAATTATGATTTAATTTTATATTTTCTAAAACCACTGTGCTCGGGGCAGTTGAGGCTCTTTCTTTGCTTTGTGTGAAAAATCTGATTTTGGATGATTTTTTTTTTAAAAAAGTCATTATATGATAATGTAATTATGATCATGCACTGCACTATGTGTTCATCACATGCTGATGTTGACTAGTAGATATAACATACCTGACAGTGTTTACTCAGCTCTCTTCTGCTTCTATAATCATCAGAGTTGGTAAGCACCAAGTACGGTATCAGATTCCTCCACTGGATTAAATGGGCAGTGGCATGAAGTTAAGATTTTTAGGAGTTTTGATGAATCAGTGAATCAACCTGAAATATGAACCCCAAAACATCCTGATATATATCTCTGTCACAACTTATTTTAAAGAAGTTTCTAACAGGGCCATTGCCACAAAATGGAGTAGGACACAATTTTAAGTGGATAAAAACCATTCCTTCTACTTCAACACAGATACAGCCATAAGGAATAGTTGCAGAAGGAAGATATGAATGTAGCCCTCAAAATCGTTTTGGAACTCTCTGCTTTAGATTACACATATCCTATGATGTGCTGGTTATTATCTCAGTAGGCCACAGTGCTCCTGGACTAGAATAATTCTCATGTTGTAAAACATAAAGAAAAGTGCCTCCACTATGTGCCCCTTGCCCACCCCACCCTTCCATCATAAAATCTTTATGGAACTCAGCTTTAGTAGCAAGAGACTAGAAAGGTGACAGGATTGAAATTGAGGCTTACCTGCTAATTACCTTATTTCAGCAGGGGAGAAATCTCACTTTCAGGAACAAATATGAAATTGCAAAGCTATGAGGTTGATAGACATGAGATGAGGGAGAAATGTGGTTGCTTTTCCTGTGTCAGACCAGTTTCTTGCAGAGTCAAACTTTTTAAAAAAAGTTTTGTTTGTTTTCCACATTCTGCTGACATCTGCAATTGTCATGACTTTTTCACCCTCCCAACAATAGAAGAGTTGAAGCACTCTTGGGGGGGGGGGATGTCGTAAAGCTGCAATGAAATAAATAAATAAATAAATAAACGGAGTGTCCCTTCAAATCACTTTATTTAAGATTATAGAGCAATAAATGAGTGGTTGATCAACGTATTTCAGGGGTTTTAGGAATACCCAACAGCCTAGGATTAAGTTTCGTTCTTTGTAAGGAGCAGAGAATTGTTACATGCAGGTGGAATCTAGTTTGTGTGAAGGCTGCTGGTTGGCCCTTAAACAACTATCCCCTCCTACCCCACAGCCCACACCAACACTGGATTCCTCAGCAGCCAAGGCTGAAGAAGAAATAGGTGCTGCCAATGAAACAAAGATCTCCAGTTGTTTCTTATCCTAATCTAGAAGCAATTATGGGGCATCTTTTAGCATTCCAGATGTTGCACAACAATTCCCATCAGCCCCAGCCGAGCCATCATAGCAAACAAGTCAGGCATGATGGGAGCTGGGATCCAGCAGCAACTGATAGGCCACCTCACCCCACCTTCTAGGCTCCTCCTTTGCAATCTACAAATTCAGGACCTGCTGTGCATTTTCCCTCAACCCTGCCGGTGTCACGGGAGGCATGGGGTGGGAACACTGCGCAGTTTTTTAGCTGTTGCTCGAAATCATTATTATTATTATTGCTGCTGCTTGCTTACGGGATCAGTACAGACACTTCGATGCTATGGCTTAACGATGTCGGAAAAAGTTTAGCCGACGAGTATTGGGGCTTGTCCTGACCACGTCTGCAGCGACGGGATGTGGGGACGACGGGGACCAAAAAGTGGGCGCTGACGGCTCTTCTCTGCGGAGAAGTTGCCCGCGGCAGCGGCGGCCTCCGGAGGCATCACGTGCGCGCGGCGAAGGGTGGGTCGGTGGGCGGGTTGTCTTCGGAAAGGGCTGCTCCGCGGCTCCTTCCCGTCCCATTTCCCTCGCCTGGGTTTCGGGACGCCCTCCGTGAAACTCCGCCCCTGGATATGGGCGAGCGAACGAGGAAGAGGCGAAGAGAAAGAGAAAGGCAGGCGAAAGGAAGCGCAGGGGGCTCGGCTTTGTCGTGAGCTCAGGAGCCGCTTCGCCTTCCCATCTGCCGGGGGAGCCCAACCAACTCCGGGGAAGAGGCGGCGCCGGGGGCTGGTGGGCTGGTTGAGGGCGTAGGAGCCGCAGCAGCCACCGCCGCCACCCTCCTCCTCGTCCTCCTCTCTCTCCTCCCCCAGCGCCGAGGCCCACTAGGAGGGACCCAGAGGAGCCCCCCGGAGCTCATTCCCTGCTCGTGGGGGTGGCACACGCAGCCCCGCCATGGCCACCAAGGTGAGCAGAAAGCGAACCCTGCACGCGGCGGCAGCCTCCCTTCCCCAGCGCCGCCCGCTTTTTGTTTGTTTTCAAATAACTCGGGTGGGTGGGGGGTGTAGTTTCTGAGGGAACGGCTCGCAAGTGGGGCGCGTTTCTCTGGGGTTTGGGGGGGCGTTTTGGCGGGACTCTTGGCTTGCCTGCCCGCCCGCGCGGGGGTCCGGTGCTGGCTTGAGGAGCGGGGCATGGCGGAGGGCGGCTTCTGAGGGGCATTCTCTTCCCTCCGATTGAAGTCACTGACTTGGCACAGCTTAATCTATTCCAGGCAGACGGGCAAACGTGCGTTTGGGCCTCCAGCATAACTCCGCTGTGGGCTCAGCAAACGGGAGGAATGGCTGGCGAAGAGCAGCCTTCAAACTTCCGAGTGCCTCTGGAAAGAGTTTTCTTTCCATGGCGATATTTTCATTAATCCGTGGTAAACAGTGAAATGAATGACTCGCTGTGTTGAAAGGCTCCTCTCCTCTACGAGGCAAACTCTCAAGGTTCCTCCATGAGTAACTTTCCCCCAAGTTCAGGGTTTGAAGACAATATGTTTCTGTGAAGAAAGAAAAAACCTGCTTCCCAACTCCATTTCTAGGTGTCATCACATTTTGTACACAGTACGTGTTAACTGGTTGTCCCTGTGGTATCTGTTCAGTTTTGTAATTCTGAAAAGTGGTTTGAAGTAATGCAGACATTACAGCCGGTAGTATCCTTAACAGCCAAGTCCTATGCATGTTTACTGGGAAGCAAATCCCTTAGTGTTCATTTGGACTTTCCTACTAGTGTGTTTCGAGTTACAGCCTACATGTGCTTTCTGGGCTGTATGAAAACATTTCAAAAATACTTTTCTGGGGCGGGGAAAAGTGCTAAGATATCTCAAGGGAGCAGCAGCTGATTGATGTTAGCATAGTCTGTGTGGAAACTTACTTTAAAAAAACAGTACTGTTTTCATACTGTAAATGTTTAAATTCTACAGCTACTTCATTCTGTTACTGTTTTTACTTCTAAGATCAAGCAATAAAAAATTGGCCACCAGGTGTTTTTAAATACGTCCTCTTTCCTTGATTACATCATACGTTAGTTTTGATCACGTGTATATTTAGAACTAGTATTTCCAACCTGCACATGATGAGGGGAAAATGAAATGTGGTGTATCAGTCCTTAAAGAAAGAGACCATGTTTGCTTCTCAGTTTATGCATATGCTTTAGAGTGGCATTTTAAATGTTTAGTTTAGGCATGCTTTTGGACTCTTCTGTTACCCAGATAAAGCTGTTTACTTTTTTTAAAAAAGTGGTTTAATTCTTGAAGTTCTAGGTCGTTCAGCAACAAAACCAAAAGATCAACAGGCCTAGCACTCTCTAAAACACTGTTATTACTGCTGTCTGTGATGTGAAGTGCTCTAACTTTGCAAAAGTGTTTCTACAGAATTCATATTGCAATATCTCTCAGGCAACTTATCCCATTTTATAGATGAGATGCCAAAGCAAATATATCTGTGAATTTACTGTATCCATGGCATAAGCAGGACTGAAGCAGATCAATCACAATGGGCCTCAGTCCACTTCTTTATTGCACCCGTTCAGGCCATATTGTGCACTCGAGTACTTTTCTGACAAGTTTTTAAAAGTTGGTCCCAACTCCTTTTCCTTTTCCTGCTTGAATTATGAGTACAGTACTGAAAAAGGAAAGGTAAATTAGAGAGAACTTGGATATACTGATCCTTACTTTCAGAACTGCATCAAGTTCTTTGTAGTTTATCCTTTATTTTTGAGTACTCAGCATTCAAGTAGGAAAGGAAAGAATGAGTAAAGACAAAGTTTTTAAAAACTAGTCACAAGGAACAATTGCTGAGTAATACTCTTACCTCATCCATGGCTATAGATAGCTCTTTCCTTCGAAGTGACGTTTTTACGTATAATAACCACAGAAAGAGTATTGAAACCCCTTCAGTGTGAGTTCTCAGTTTAAAGTAGATGACCAAGGTAGATTGTTTTCTTACACTTTCATTATGGAAATTATTGGTATTCTGTATTACAGTATTACTAGTCTAGGATGTACCGTACAGTTATGAGGTCTTAAAAATAATTGTGAATAGGGCTGTGGAACTCAAGTGGTTTCCATTTCATAGCAAAAATTGGAATGGAAAAGTTTTTTGTTTAATTTGCTGCTCTGGTTTTATTTTAATTGAGTTCCTTTCCTTGTGTGGACCTAGACACCGGAAAATATAATATATTAAAGTATAATGACAGTTGAAAAATGAACAAATCAACAATAAAAAATGAAAATAACTGTTTTGATTGTTTTAAGTATCTTTTGGCAGTAGTTGAGTAAAAAGTTGATGAAGTAACATGCTTTCCTCCTTTAAGAAAAAGAAGAGCGGGAGAGAAAGGCCACTAATAGGAAATCCAGTTTTATTTCACTTGCCACTACTTAGCGGAATTTGCTATAACGTTTTCTTTACTGGCTTGCTTTAAAAAGAGGCATATGTAGATTATTACTGAAGGACTCCAGGCACCTGTGGAGAAGGAGCTGCTGTAAAGATAATAAATAATCTGCAATCATTCTTGTATGCAGTTCAATGAAGAGCTCATTGGGTGAATGGTACTTGAGCTGGGCATGAGTTGGGATGAGAGGAAGGAAGGAATTTCTGCTGAAAGTTTTTAGTCTCTCAGCCTCAATCTGTGATTCCTTCTTATGCAAAGTGGTGGACATGCTCACATGCACATGTGCACTAACACGGCAATCAGCTGCGGGAAGGAAAGGGGCCAAAGGGTAGAGTAAGTTTGGAAGAGAAGCCAAAGTTTGAGATGCACTGTGTGCCTGTTTGATAGAGCCTGGATGCTGTGATATGTCTATTCATAAGCTATTTGACTTGCATAGGCATTTTTTCTCGAGTCTACAGTATTGCCTCCTGTGGAAAAAAATAATCTTATCTTAGTTGTTCATCAGTGGAAGTATAGGCCTAGATTTCGGACACTTTGAGGAGATCTAAAGCTATTGCTTAGTTTTGTAGGTTTATAGTGCTGTTCTCTGTTGATGTCCCTTTCCAGTATGGCATGGAAATACATTTTAAAAGCACTTTTAATACCAGAGTGCAACGTGAATTTCCTCTTGCCAGCTGTTGAAAGCCAAAGCTATTGAAGGTTTTCCGCTAAGGCAGTAGCAGAAACATAGTCCAATTGGTGCTTGCTTACTTCAGTGTTGAAAGGAAGTGAAGGATCATTGTTTCAGTGCCAAACAAATGCAACTTCATTGTGTAAACATAGAAGCTTGCTGCATCCTTTTATTTGGCTAGTTTTCTAAAGTCAAATGAGGATTGCACTATCATTTGCTTACGTGAAATTGTACTGTGAATAATAAATAAATATATCTGATTCTGGGAAGCATTCAGGAATAATAAAAAGCTTAAAATGAAAGGCTTGTGCTACATTGTTTCATAGTCTGTATTGTTTACATTCTCAAATTATTTACTCTCAATATGAGTTGCGGGTACCTGAAGCAATGTTCACATTTTCAAAAAAGTAACTTTCAAAAATTAAAGAAGTGCTTTTTTAAAACAACTAATTGGATGATATTTAAACCTGGTAATTTCAGAAATTGAAATTCAGCATTTAAGTCCATGGATGATAAGATACAGGCAATAAAATTTGCCAGCCAGAAACTTAAAATGGTTAGCTGAGAATACGTGCTTCTCAAAGCTGAAATGGCTCTGTAAAACTAGATGACAGACAACTCAGTCTACCCATGTAATTCTCATTCACATTCTGTGTGAAATGAGTGTACTATATGTGCAATGATGTAGAATTTTCATGTACAGTATGTGTATGTCCAGAGGTAACCTGAGAGAGGTGGGTGCAACTTGATGACCTGGCTCTTGCAACTGGGGAAACTGTTTGCTTTAGGTGAGCAAGTGACAAATAGAATAATAGAACTGCAGAGCTGCAAGGTACCCAAGGGTCATCTAGCTCAACCTCCTGCAATGCAGGAATCTCAGCTAAGACATCCATGATAGATGGCTATTCAACCTCTTCTTAAAAACCTCCTGTTAATGAGGTAATGTTTCTCTTGCCATTATCAAGAATGGGGTTTCACCCTTTTTGAGGACAGGTCTGTTAGTATAGTCAGGATCTCATAAGGTTAGAAGAGACTAATATAGGCCATTAGTGTGGTTGTTGCAACACTGGACCATCATTCCATCAACTCTGTCAGTAAATGTAAGAATTTGCACTACTGTGATCTGAGAGTGGGTGCCCCAAAAGCAAGCAAAGTATCTTGCTTTGGTAAACAGCTAATTCTAGTGAGGTAACCATGCTGGTTTGTTGTGGCACAGTTTGGTAACACCTCAAAACCTTGACATTTATTGCAGGGTTTTTCCACGCTGTGGTCTATAGTCTAAGTTTCATTTAGTTTGTTGTCTGTGAAGAACTTTACAATGTTAATTCTAAAGAATTCCAACTGTAATACAAAATAATGCAACATAAGAAATAAAAGAAGTAATAAAATGCAATTAAAAATCGTAACAGCATCTAGCACAGGTTCCTACAATTGTTGCAAGAGACAGAAGAACCATTAAGTTGTTTGCTGAGACCCTCAGCCACACTCAAGTGGTCCATGGGGAGAAAAGTTTCGGATCCTCTTAATTTATTGTGAATTCACAATAGTTGGTATATTTCCAGTGACATGCTGAACAAAAACAATACAGCTGGAAGTGTTGTGGCACCCCGAAAAGCTTAGTTTACCATGAACCACGACCCCCAGTTCAGACATAATGCTTTACCAAGGGGATTCAACTGTGTATTTACTGTAAATCATTAACTCTGGTTTACAATGGAATGTGAATTGTGCCACATTTTGCCAATATCTTGTCGAGAACAACAAGCACACCTCATTTATTTCATAATTGTTGAGAAATGACCATTCTTAACAAGTGCCGTTGTTTGCATCCCTATGTAACAAGTTAAGGGAAAAAGACATTTCCATTATTGAAATGAAGTTATTTTTCTTTGGCATAAATTTGAGAAAATTGGAGATCATCTGGATAAAACATAATTATTTTTCTGTAGAGCATCTCTTTTAAAGATGCCTTCCCATAGTTACAAATGGAGTCTATATGAACAGGCATGAATTGATTTCAGATGATACAAAAATAATCTTCTTGGAACATGAACACATGACTTCAGTTACAGTACAATCTTCCTTTGTTCTGGCCAGATGGTGACTTTATACTTTTCAGTTATATTAGAAAGCCTTCCCCTTTCCTCTAGCTTGATATGAATGGACTCAAGAAGAAAAAGGTATTGAAACAAAGGAAAATCAAGCCCACCTCTGCCATGCCACAAAGTTCAGCTCAGTCAGATTTCTGAAGGCCTCATTCCTCAAAACTTAATTTTTTTATTAATTTTTTAATTTAATTTTTTAATTAATTTTTTTAATTTAATTTTTTAATTAATTTTTAATGTCAGGAATTGCGGCAGGGCCTATGCTGGGCTGTTTCCTAGGACACATTTGTGATAGCATCCCATATTGTTCCCATATCATATAAGAATGATCAGAACTATTTCACATGGTAGGAAGCATTGGACTTTGGAATGCTCTTCCCAGAAAAGTACACTTAATGTCAGGTAATGTCATTTTTATGCGCTGGATTATGGAGAAAGCTAGAGAGTTCCAGAAAAACGTCTGCTTCTGCTTCATTGACTATGCAAAAGCCTTTGACTGTGTCGACCACAGCAAACTATGGCAAGTTCTTAAAGAAATGGGAGTGCCTGATCACCTCATCTGTCTCCTGAGAAATCTCTATGTGGGACAAGAAGCTACAGTTAGAACTGGATATGGAACAACTGAGTGGTTCAAAATTGGGAAAGGAGTACGACAAGGTTGTATATTGTCTCCCTGCTTATTTAACTTATATGCAGAATTCATCATGCGAAAGGCTGGACTAGATGAATCCCAAGCCGGAATTAAGATTGCCGGAAGAAATATCAACAACCTCAGATATGCAGATGACACAACCTTGATGGCAGAAAGCGAGGAGGAATTAAAGAACCTTTTAATGAGGGTGAAAGAGGAGAGCGCAAAATATGGTCTGAAGCTCAACATCAAAAAAACCAAGATCATGGCCACTGGTCCCATCACCTCCTGGCAAATAGAAGGGGAAGAAATGGAGGCAGTGAGAGATTTCACCTTCTTGGGCTCCTTGATCACTGCAGATGGTGACAGCAGTCACGAAATTAAAAGACGCCTGCTTCTTGGGAGAAAAGCAATGACAAACCTAGACAGCATCTTAAAAAGCAGAGACATCACCTTGCCGACAAAGGTCTGTATAGTTAAAGCTATGGTTTTCCCAGTAGTGATGTATGGAAGTGAGAGCTGGACCATCAAGAAGGCTGATCGCCGAAGAATTGATGCTTTTGAATTGTGGTGCTGGAGGAGACTCTTGAGAGTCCCATGGACTGCAAGAAGATCAAACCTATCCATTCTTAAGGAAATCAGCCCTGAGTGCTCCCTGGAAGGACAGATCGTGAAGCTGAGGCTCCAATACTTTGGCCACCTCATGAGAAGAGAAGAATCCTTGGAAAAGACCCTGATGGTTGGGAAAGATTGAGGGCACTAGGAGAAGGGGACGTCAGAAGACAAGATGGTTGGACAGTGTTCTCGAAGCTACGAACATGAGTTTGACCAAACTGCGGGAGGCAGTGCAAGACAGGAGTGCCTGGCGTGCTATGGTCCATGGGGTCACAAAGAGTCGGACACGACTAAACGACTAAACAACAACAATGTCATTTTTATTTTCCTAAGGCTTTTAAATTTTTCTTTGTCTTTTCTACTCTAATAATAATTTTATGCTGATTTTATAGATTTTCAGTCTTTAGCTTATTTTATAGTGGCTTAATATTTTATTGTAAGCAGCCCTCATGTACTTGAAGGGGAGATATCAAACTTAATGATGGATAAATAGAAAGCTGTGTTACAGTGAGTGAAGCCATTGGTCAATTTAGCTCACTTTTGTCTACAGTGCCAGCTGGCAGTGGCTTTACAGTGTTTCAGAAGTCTTTTCCAGCCATGCCCGGAGATGGCTGGGATTGAACTCTGGGCTTCTTACTTACAAAGCATAAGCTCTACCACTGAGCTGTCCTACCTTTTCCTCATTGCTTGGGACTCTTAAATGATAATGGCTTGGTTTGCCCATGCAATAAGCCAAACTATGGCTTACAGGGACTCTCTGAACATTCTGTCTCTTGGAAGCATCTACTTTCCACCCTCCTGGTCCTTTTTGCTCTGTGCAACAACTAAGGCAAAGTTTGGCTTACTTTGTCACTTGAACCCAGGATCATGGTTAAGCGCTCTCTGTAACCCTAGGGCAATCCTTAACTACAGATCATAGTTAAGGAGGAGAGAGCTTAACCACGATTCAGATGACATGCTAAGCCAAACTGAGCTAAAAAGACTGGGGAACAGCAAAGGATTTTCTCCCTGGGAACAGTCTATTCACATTATGCCTTGGTTTGACTTAGTGTTGTGTGTGAGTATGGTCAGTGTGTAGTGCTTAATGGAAGCTTTATTGACAGCCCCATTGTTGCTTCTACCTCATGTGGATGTACTATGTATCCTAGACAATCATTATTTTTTCTTGCAGTCTCATCCTGTTGCAAGAAAACAATTGTGAAAGTGCTGTCCTTTTATGCTCCATCATGCTACTGACTGATAGAAATAGTATATTTTGCCGTGTACGTTTCCGAGCACAATTCAAAGTGTTAGTGCTGACTTTAAAGCCCTAAACGGCCTCGGCCCAGTATACCTGAAGGAGCGTCTCCACCCCCATCATTCTGCCTTCTGGCGGTTCCCTCACTGCGAGAAGCAAAGCTACAAGAAACCAGGCAGAGGGCTTTCTTGGTAGTGGCGCCTGTGGAATGCCCTCCCATCAGGTGTCAAAGAGATAAACAACTACCTGACAATTAGAAAACATCCGAAGGCAGCCCTGTTTAGGGAAGTTTTTAATGTGTGACATTTTAATGTATTTTAATCTTTGTTAGAAGCCACCTAGAGTGGCTGGGGAAACCCAGCCGGATGGGCGGGGTACAAATTATTATTACAGTATTATTATTATTATTATTATTTTATTATTATTATTATATGTGTTGTTCATTCCTGAAAATGGTTATCTTCCCTGCAATTTTAATGGCATTACTTGCTGTGCTGGTAACCATAAATGTGGTTGTGTGCTGGATTCCACCACCTCCCCTTATTTCTTTTTGGTTAGGGCAAGGAATCTTTGCATGTAAGGAATAAAACTCTTTGCTTTGGCCTTTATTGACAGAACAGATTTCTTCCTTCCATTTTTTAAAGGCTTGGTAAAGCTCAGCAGTTTTTTTTAAAAAAATATTCTTCCAAGATAATTTAGAATTTAAGAAAACAATGTAGGAGCAAAACGTCTTGGAACAGTGCTCATTTTATTGACTCATTAGAGCAGGTGTCTTCAATCTACGGCCCATGGGCTGGATGCAGCCTGATCGGGTCGCGAATACGGCTCGCATGGCTATTTGAAAACCCGCCGAGAGTCCGGTTTTCCTTAGCGCAGTACGGGGCAGCAAGCATCCCCGACATGGCTTTTCAGCGGAGCAGGGACCAATTCGTCAGTCCCTGCACCACGCTGAGGTAGACTCCGAAGCGGCCTTTCATTTGTTGAGCCGCTGCCGACACGCAGCGGCTCAACCAATGAAAAGCCGCATCTGAGTTTACTTGAGCATGGTACAGGGACTGATTGGCCAATGAAAAGCCGTGGCAAGCAGGCAAACTCCTGTCCTTCTGACCTCCACACCGCCTGCCATGCATCGCAAAGCTGAGCTGCAGCTGCTGCCTCTTCCAGAGCCATATTGCAGCTGCAGATCCCTGCAAAGAAACAAATCCAACTGGGGAACCGGAGAGGCAGCCTTCAATCCTCCTCCTCCTTGCTCTGCTCCCTTGCTTCTCTGCTCCTCTGGCTGCCCTCAGGGGAACCCGCAGTAAGTTACTCAAGTTTTCCACGATGCCCAAAATGCGAAAAGGTGTATTGAATAGTGAGAAGATCAATGTGAGCTGGTTTGCAAACTAGGCATGCAGTTTGTGTTGGAAAACGCCCAGGGGTGCCTGCAGTCCCCTGAAACTCCAAGGGTCCTCCAGTATGTGCAACCCTGGAAAAGGCATCTCCCACATTCTCTAGTGCGCTCAGCGACATAAACTAGCTTGATCTGTGCACACTAATCTTCTAGCTTAACACAGCAAGAAGTGTGAATAGAATAGTCTAATCTACTATTTATTTACACACTATGTACAGGCAAAGGCATAATGGCGACTGTTCTCTTCAGCTCCGAGAGAACGGACAAACAACGAAGTAAAAGCAAAAGTACATTACATACAGCAGAAGAGAGATAAGGCTGTCTTCCATTCCCACAGGCTTCTCAAACAAGCATGAGAATTATACCAATCACAAAATGCAGCATCAGAGGAGTGAAATTGCTAACAGTTTGGTCTCACACATTCTTTGGCCACATGCTGAGCTCCGAATTTGTCATGACACCTCATATTTAGAACATCAGTTTGTGTAAATTTAACAAAACATTTACCTGTGTGACAGAATCAATTTGATGCACCATCAGAAAATGCAGTGTCATGGTAAAAGAAACACTCACTGAGTTCCAACATAGGAAGACAGTCATGTGCAGGCTACATTTCTGCAGGTATACCAAAATTGATGCTAGTGAGTTTAGCATCTGACAATGTACCAGTAATAATTCATAAATCAGATATCAACTACTGTATCTCATTAGCCAAAAACAGGCCCAAACTTCCCATTGAAATACTTAAAAGTTTTATGTTGATTAAAATCGTTCTTCCTTTTAAATATTTTATTTTCCCCCTGTTTTTTGTGCACTTCAAATACAATATGTGCAGTGTGCATAGGAATTTGTTCATATTTTTTTTCAAAATATAGTCCGGCCCCCCCACGTGGTCTGAGGGACAGTGAACTGGCCCCTGGCTGAAAAGGTTTGAGGACCCCTGCATTAGAGAGTCATACAGAGAATGTTGCACACATCTGGGGCAGGGGGAGAGAGTTATTTAAAGAATGCACGTGAACAGGAGAAGCTGGGGGTGGGAGCACTTTAACAGAGCGCCCACCCTGCCGCCTGCTCACACGAGTCAGCAGCAGGCTGGGGGATCCATTAACTGCTTTACTAAGGGGAGTGGCAACCACTTGTGCAGGGCGGGGGCTCCATAAAACTGGTTGGCTGAGGCAAGGGCAGCTGTGCGCTCCTCAGCCAAGCAGTTTTTTAAAAGTGTATGGAGGAACAAGCTGTATCAGCGTCTCACCAATGCAGCTGGTAGGAGGGCAGAGTGAGATGGTGGCTTCACTCAGCAGTATATCACTGGTGAAACCACCGCCACTCCTGAGTTCCTTTGCCTCCAGTGCCAGCTGGAGGGAGCCAAGAGCAGTGGTTGTTTCACTTGTGATATACTGCTGAGTCAAGCCACCATTGCGGTCTGCCCTGGGTGATGTATCTGTATTGTACTGATACTGATGCTTTGCTCAGGTAACTTATAGAGTTATCAAATTTTTCAAAAGTAGGGGGTCCATGACTTGGCTTTTGAAAAATATGGGTCCTCAGTAATTAGCTAATTGGGAACCTCTGTTCTACCATGTTTTCAGGGTGGTTTACAAAGAATGCACATAAGACAATTGAATTATAATATTCTAGATCAGGCATCCCCAAACTTTGGCCCTCCAGATGTTTTGGACTACAATTCCCACCTTCCCCGACCACTGGTCCTGTTAGCTAGGGATCATGGGAGTTGTAGGCCAAAACATCTGGAGGGCCGCAGTTTGGGGATGCCTGTTCTAGATATACAATCCATTTTTAAAATAGTGGTTAAAATAGCATTAAAGTATATTTTCAACAGGCATGTATTCTGCATCAGTGAGATTTTAGAAACCACGTGGAAAAATAACATTCTGGGAATGTTTTTGTGTCTGGCAAAGACTTGGAACATGTTGCAATTACATTTTGCTGAAGAGTTTATTTCCACTCAACAGTGCTAGTAATAGGGATGCCACTCTGGGAAACAATTTGTTCCTGAAGCACCCAGGCAGGTTTCCTGACAGTAATCCAACCAGTTTTATGTGCTAAGAATGAATTCCTTACTACAATATGTTTGTATATTCATAATTGTTTAAATAACATCTGTGTCTTGCACAAGGTTCACATAATCATCCTGGCAATAAATGTGGACAATATATATGGTCTACATAAAAATTAGGCAGAATTTATCTTTCCCATGCTACATTATAAAAGATGTAGTTAATTTGGACTCGTACTTTTAATAGAATCATAGAATTGTAGAATTGGAAGTGAGCACGAAGGTCATCTAGTCCAGTCCAACCCTCTGCAATGCAGGAATGTTTTGCCCACCATGGAGCTTGAACCTGATTGGTGCTGCAGGTAGCCTTCAAAGCTGCTCAGGGAGCCCCTTTTAAGTTGTCATCGGACATAAAAATGATTCAGCTGATTGATAAATAAGTGCCTACCAATCAAAGTTGGCCTACAGGGTTGGGGGAAACCTGCCAGTTGGATCAAGTTCCCCATCCCTGACTAAAGCATGTAAATGACCATGAATAGCACAGCCGTCTATTAAATAGTGTATGCCACAACTGAACGTATTGTTGGGGCTCATTTCTAAGAAGTATACCCTTATCAGGACCAGATGCTGTGGAGTCCAGCAGATGGAGGATGGGTATAAGATGGCCAGAATAAGATCTAATTTTCAGCTGCTGATTCACAGCAACTTCTTTGGGTGCTGCCAGGCCCTAATGAGCATTGTTGCATTTGACAAAGCCAGAAAACCGATTGTATATCTTATGAAGATTCAGTAAGTGGCTTTAATTTAATTTTTTTAAAACCAACTTATTCTTGTGTTTTTAACTGAGCAGGAGCAACACAGAATGCATGATTCTTGTAAGCCACATTGGGGACCAATTTTGATTGAAACCAAACCTGTAATTAAGCCTAAGCACATGTAATTGAAACAACTGCAGATTGCATTCCCATTTGCTTCCACCTCCCTTTCCCTCCCCTTCCTTTGTTGTTTTTTCTGTGTCTAATCTTAGATTGTATGCTCTGTGGGGCAGGATATAAGTATTTTTTATAATAAAATACAAAGCCCCGGAGTTCTTTGTTTGTGTGAAGTAATTAGTTCCATAAGGGAGAGAAGAGACCTTGTTGACTCCTGTTGACACATGGTACATAAATGAGCGGAGAGTTGTAGATTTTGTTGATTCCTGATCTCAACAATTTTTTTTTTAACAATACAAATAAATATTCATACAAAAACTAAAAGTAGAAATTGACATGCTAACTTTTCATACCGACATATTGCTAGTTTAAATAACGATATGACAGGGGATCAAATAGTTAATCCATTGCTGTATAGAAGGTGACAACTTATCCTGATGGTGCTTGAAGCACCATGCATGACATTACATTCCAAATATCAGAGATGTAATTCATTAACAACAAAAATTGCATATTTGAAATATTATATAATTACGGTATATATAATATAAATTATATCTTCAAGCACCAAGCGAAAACTTTCCTTTTTAACCAGGCCTTTGTAATTACCAAAACTTCACCCCATAAAGGTTTACAACTGGGCAGCTAGCTACACATCATGTGGATAAGGGGCCTTATTTCTGCCCCACGTTGAAGAAGAAGAAGAGTTTGGATTTGATATCCCGCTTTATCACTACCCGAAGGAGTCTCAAAGCGGCTAACAATCTCCTTTCCCCTCCTCCCCCACAACAGACACCCTGTGAGGTGGGTGGGGCTGAGAGACTTCAGAGAAGTGTGACTAGCCCAAGGTCACCCAGCAGCTGCATGTGGAGGAGCGGAGATGCGAACCCGGTTCCCCAGATTACAAGTCTACTGCTCTTAACCACTACACCACACTGGCTCATCCTTGGGGATTGAGAACAATTTATGATAGAGCTGTCATGCATCCATTAAGTACAAATTATTAGAGGTCTTTTTGTGTGTGGATGCGATCAATCCTCAGACTTAAGTGAGGGCTTTTTGATATATAAGAGTGCTGTGGGCTACTAATTAGGTTGAATGTGGTATTCAAATTTCTGTTCTGGTCCTTGTGAAGCTGCTTTAAAAAGTTGGGTGGACAGTGTAGACTTGAGGTTGGTGGAGAGATTCCTAAATTTCCTCAGAAAATTAAGCAATAATCAGGTTTGGTACTTGAGACCTGATTGTGTCTACAATTTAGATTTTTACTGACAGCAGGTTTTACATAAATTTTCGGAGTTCCAAGTTTTTCGAAGTGCTAACCGTAACAAGTGATGTGTCACCAATTCCTCTCTGCTGTTACGTCATTTCTTTTGAACTCTTGGTTCCTACAAATGTTTGCTATGAACCTTTAACTAAACACAGAAGTGGTGTCACTGATACAGTTTTTGCACATCTACAGGCTCGGGTTATGTATGACTTTGCTGCTGAACCTGGAAACAATGAGCTGACAGTTAATGAAGGAGAAATCATCACAGTTACCAATCCGGTAAGATGCAGTCAGTGGAAATCAAAGTACCATACATAAACCTACTTCCTGGAATTTTGGTGTAGAAAAAACAAGTATTTACCATATTATTGAACCTGAAACCTACAGATACACAACTTGCACATTTCCCTTGTGTCTTAGTATATTTGCCATTACCCTCCAAGTTAATAGAAACATTACTTACTTACTTACTTAAAAGGAAGCCATACAAAGAGTTGGTCACTGTTATGCATTTTTCTAAGGGGGGTGGCTGGAATTCTATAGACTTATTAGTTAGAAATAGTTCTTTGAACTGTGCCTCAAAGTTGCAAATATATCTTGGGCAAACTTACATATGATTTATCTTCTTCTTTGGCAATCACTCGTAGCCGAGTAAGATTGTCTTCCACATATGATATAATGATATTGGAGCTATAACTTAAATGTAGCCTTACTTGGAAGGAAGTCCCATTGAATTTGGGACTTGCTTCTGCTTAAGCACGCTTAGGATTGTGTTTTGTTTGCATTCTTAGTGACAAAATTCATAATTAATTTTTAACAAAACGATGGAAAAATTAATAGCTCAATAGGTATATCTGCTTCCATCAAATCTGCCAGCTAAAATTGCTGGCAAGTTGAATAGATCCAACTTGAACTGATCAAGCCTGAACTCTGACTTGTGGGGTTTACTCCAAAATGAACATGTGTAGGACTGCAGCTGTATGCAGCTGCGTCAGGTTTTCATAGAGCCAATATGATGTAGTATGTTGGACTCAAATTCCGATTTTCATCCGGCTATGAAATTGACTGCTTAGCCTTCACTGTCTCTCAACCTGACCTAGCTCCTATGGTGGCTGTGATAATAAGACTGCAATGCTAGCCTCTGACTGGCAGTGGTGGGACTTGATGGTGTGCTGCATCAACAGTCCCACATTTCATGCCAGCCAGGACAGAAGGTGGGGGTGCAGGAAACAATGCCCTTTTGCTGTGTGGGCTCCTCAGCTGCCACACTGAAGAAGCCTGGATCAGCAGCAGAGTCCCTTAGTATCCAGCAAATCCTGTGCCATCACAGCTCCACTGCTGAAATGCTGAGTTTTTTTGGGGGGTGGAGAGGTCATCAACTGCAACTTTTGGAGACACCAGTGGCAGTAGCTTCTGAGTGGAGGGATACTTGTGCTGCATTAAAAACTTTCCAGCACATTGTATCAGGGGGTTAGATTGCTCTATTAATTGGGAGACCCCATTGTGCTTTGGAGGAAGATTGGAAAAAAATGTGATACTAAGAAACATATGAATATGCTAAAAAGACATTTGGAATGCATTTCAACTACTTAACACCTTTGTTTTTATTTGTTGTAGGATGTAGGTGGAGGCTGGCTGGAAGGCAAAAACAGCAAAGGAGAACGAGGACTTGTTCCCACAGATTATGTTGAAGTAAGTTCTTATCTGAAGAAGTGTGCATGCCAATGACAAACTTAGTTGGTCTCTAAGGTGCTACTGGAAGGAATTTTTTTATTAAGTTACAAAATGATACTCATCAGTGAGATAAAATGAAATTACTACATATTCTATAGATAACCATTTTTAAAAACTGGAAACATACACTCTTGTAAGTCAATAATTGAGATACAGCACCACACCATTGTTTCTGTGTTTGTACATATAGTACACTAAAACATTTAGTACACTAAAAACCAAATCACAGTCTGCTTGGGGCTGCAATCCAAACTCCGCTTACCTGAGAGCAAGTTCCATTGAATTAGGGTTGTTCTCACTTACAAGGAGCAGCTTGTTCTTACTTAAATGGAAGATGGAATGAAACAGGGCTTGTTCCTGTCTTATATGTTCAATGCATGCACATAGAGTGATACAGCAAGGCAGTGGTTCCCAAACGTTTTTCACAGGGACCATTTGAAAATTGCTGAGCATCTTGGTGAATCATTTAATGATTTTTCTGCCTCTTGTAGCAGTCACAATGTGCTGGGTTAGATGCTGTATTATTTTAAATTGTATTTTTATTGCTGCTTTAATTTCTTACATATTGGATTTTATTGTATTATGGTTTGAATTCCGCATTATAGTATAATAGACTACAATATAAGAAATAAAAGAAGCAATAAAAATACAATTAAAATCAATATGAGTGTTTAGGGTGGTGGATGTGCTGTCTCCTGTCTCTAGCCATAAACACACTATGTCACCTGAATGAATCTCACAGAGAACATAAGTCCATTGATATCACTGAGTGTGTTCAGTGTATGACTTAGCTGGATATCATACTCGATATCTAAACCTGAGCTTATTCTTTAATAAAAAGTTGACATTTTATTTTAGAAATGTATTTTCAGCGGCATTCTGTTTTTCAGATGCTACCTGAAGGTACCAAAGATGGAATTTCAGTAGCTGACCAAGCCTTTTTGGATGGGCTCTCTACTGCACAGACTAATTTGCAAGCAGCAAAAACCAATAGCCAGGTAGGTATTGTTTCTTTAAAAAACCCTTTATTTAGAGCATGTTTTTCTTGAGCACTAGAAGCATGCCAGACTGTATTGAACCCAAAGAAGCTTGTTGAAGTCTCTTGTTGTGAGTTACTCTAACCTGCATGGAAAAGACAACCTCAGGTGTTATTTAATCCTTTGAAAATTAACCCCTCATTTATTGACATTACATTGGATCTCTGCTGGGTCAGACCAAAGCTCTGTCTAATCTAGAATCGCTTTTCTATGACCAACCAGATTTCTTTTAGGAAGCCATAAACAGCCAAAGGTTCTCCTTTTTTTATTTGCACTCCAGTTACTGGCATTCTCTGGGCATAGAGATTCCAGTTAGTTATCGTGGTGGTTGATAAACCTATTCTCCATTAATGTATCTCATCTCTCTTTGTGGTGAGCAATTCTTTATTGTTCACATGTATTAATTTTGCCACAGCTTTTGTTCCTTTTTTGTTCTTGTTTTTCCTTCTTTAAAATAATACTTCCCTCTTCTCCATGAGGGATAGCTCAGTCAGTAAAGAATGAGACTTGTAATCTTAGGGTTGTGGGTTTGAGCCCCATGTTGGGTGAAAGATTCTGGCATTGCAGGGGGTTGGACTAGATGATCTTCATGGTACTTTCCAACACTACAGTTCTATGAATCTGTATAGCTTCCTTTACTCTGCTCGTTAACCATGCTGGTATCCTCTTGGGCTTGTCTTTACCTTTCCTAGTATGTGTGGTATACATTTTATCAGAACTAGTCTTAACAACTGTTTATAACCACTGAGTCATCCAACTGTTCACATAAATATGCATTGAATTTGATAGCTCTTTGTCAGCTGTTAGCAGTTGAACATCTTGCACCAGATCTTAAGCACCCCTGTATGAAGATTGATCCCAGGTTCTCTCTTCTCCCTGCTTGGATCCTGTGTGTTCTTACCACATCAACCAGCCAGCATCCTTGACTGCCCATGTTGGCAGGAAAGAGGAAACAAAATACAGTCTCTTGACCTGTTAGTTCCTGTGTGAGTTATTTCTGAAATCCATTTCCTTATTGGCCTTTCTGTTGCTCAGTTCTCTGTCTCCTCCACTTGTTCTTCCTTTCTATTGTATTGTATCAGCCAATTGCTGAGTTTGCTCTCTTCCTGTTTCTTCCCTGTCTCCAGGCACCTAACCTCTTTTCATTCAGCCTGCATATCTTGGTCAAGTAGCTCCATTTGTTGCTAGATCCATTGTCGCTGTCCTTAGAAAAGACTGCCTGAAATTCTGAATATTCCATGTTACCCATTAGGTTCTCCTAAACACCAAATCCCCTTCTCTAATTAGAGCCTATACATCCCATGTATGTGTGAGGCTGAAATGGAGCTCCACTGACTAGCCACGCCACCAACCACCACAGGAGGCCCATTCCAAATTTATAAATATCTGGAAAGAGCAATATGTATAAATAGCTGCTGACATATAGGCCCCTCTTCCTACGTAGATGTAATTGCTGAAAATGTGGACATCAAGGAGGCAGGTATCAATTAAGGTGCGGCTAGCTCATTTGGTTTACATGCACATGTTGGGAGAACCTTTTTCAGTTTGAGGACTGAATTTACTTCTGGGCAACCTTCAAAGGGCTAAATGTCGGTGTGGGCAGGGCAAACGGCCGAAGTAGGTGGAGCTATGAATGTACATTTACTAGTTTCTATAAACATTCACACAATGAGATGCGGGTGGCGCTGTGGTCTAAACCACAGACGGGGTGAGCTCCCGTTGCTTGGTCCCAGCTCCTGCCACCCTAGCACGTCAAAGTGCAAGTAGATAAATAGGTACTGCTCCGGTGGGAAGGTAAACAGCGTTTCCATGCGCTGCTCTGGTTCGCCAGAAGCGGCTTAGTCATGCTGGCCACATGACCTGGAAGCTGTACACCAGCTCCCTCAGCCAGTAAAGCAAGATGAGCGCCGCAATCCCAGAGTGGTTCGCGACTGGACTTAACAGTCAGGGGTCCCTTTACCCTTTACCCTATACACATTCACACACCTCTCGCTAGCCTCCATCCAGACTTCGGGGCACTATCAGAGCTCAGGGACACGTTGCAGCCACACAAAAAGCAGAGCCAGTGAGGTGTGTCATAGTACACTGGAGAGAGTTCAAAGTGCCAGATGGAGAGGTCTGGTGCACCACACCTGAGTGTACTATGACCATGTAAGCTCAAATGCATAAAGGTGCTTTGAAATGTTTCAGTGTTCCATATCAGCCAAGTTAATAGTTTTGGTTGGTTATTTCAAATACATATGCAATTCCCTGCCTCTCCAGCTCTTGGACATAAGTCTCTCATTTCTCACTTCATTTCTCATTTCAGTTTTCTTCTTTGCTAATGGCTTCTTTTCTTGCTTTTTCCTCTCCCCCCACCCCTTGTTCTTTGTTAGATTTTGAAGGAACTGCTCAAGTCTGTGGCACAATATGTTTTAGCTGTTTCTGCATCCCAAAGCCCCTAATATGTCTGCCTGCATACTCTGGTTCCTCTGGACCCTTCATTCTTGCTCATCCCAACTGTGAGTTCTTAAGTCTCTACTGTGCTGCTTTTTGAGTCTCCCAACTTCTGCTTCCCTCAGCTTTTGCTGTGCTTGTCCATCTTCTTGCCCCTCGTTAGGGCCTGAGAAGCTCAGTTAGTGGGAACCAGAGACCATGAGGCTCAAAAAGCTCAACCTATAGCAGTAGACTCCTTTGCAGGTCTGATACTAGCCAGCCAGTTATTATGAAAGGCCTCATGACAACTGTGACAACTGCCGAAACTGTATTGTAATAGAGACTTGGATCTGGATAGGGATATCTTTCAACATGCCTAAACCTTTGTAGTAGTCCATAGGTCAGAGGCAGGTAGTGGTGGTCAAAGGTCTTGTAACGCGACAACAAGCTTTTGAGTTGGTGGCAGGGTAGTTCATTCATTAATAACAGAAAAATTTAAATGTACTAAAATTCTAAAAGAAGTTTTTGAATTTCAGGGCAATGATTTTTAACAAACTATGAACACTGCTGTTGTTCAGGAAAGCAAACTTGTTTGCACAGCATTGCAGTGTAAATTGATAAGCCTGTTTGTTTAGCTATTTGAAATGGTGAAGACTGAAAACCAGTGGTTTTTTCTATTAAAAAAAATGTTTTGGGGTATTCTCATTTTCCTACTCCTATTGAAATACTGCCTCTCAATGAGGCCAAACTTAGATTCACAAAATGTTTAGGGATATGCGTACCCCCAGAAAAAAGCACTGCTGGAAACTATAGCGAGTACCGGTAATACTTCAGTATAGTAATACAAAGCAATCAATCACATGACAGCCTTTATAAAATAAAAATTTTAAACAAGTTGACCTAGCAGAATGGCAGGCGAAATGTAAATAACAGCCAGTGTATTCGTATAGGTAGAGGACTGAATTTGGACTTTGGACCCAGCCACAAGGTTGCTTCGTTACTCCCTGCTAGAAAGGAAGTTAGGTTGACTGGGAGACAAATAGCAAAATACATTGTATGCCAAAGAATTTTACAGAGATGGTGAAGAGGAGGTACTTTTATTAGACTCAAAGGCAATGAGTACCTTTGGACACTGCCAGGGATCTGAAGAGTTTTATAATGTGTGCCTGGTGAAGTTATTGGCTCTTTCTCTAAACTGTAGATTCTCACACCCTATCACAAACTACCCTCAGTTTCAAAAAGGATATGGCATGTATGATTGCTATTCAAGACACATAAATTAGCCCCCGTGGGTACATTAAAGTTATTGAACCTAGTTTAAAATTAAAATTACATAGCTTTTTGGATTCCGAACATTGTATTTTTGTTCTTGTTGTAATATAATTTTGAAGCAAGAAAACAAGCAAATCTTTTCCTTGGACTACTGCGGCTGCTCACAAAATTCCTGATACACGAAAAAGCAACAACTCATCTAGTTTTCCTTTTGAGACTAAAATTGTACTGCATTCTCAGAGCTATTGGGATCCCCAAACCCAGGCTGACAATGGAATCTAAGCAGTGAACCAGAATGAGTTAGTCTGTGAACCCTCTTCCTTGAGAGAAGTGGGAGCTGGCCAAAGCGAAGAAACTCCACAAGTAAGCAATCTTAGGAGATCCAGAAGTATCAAACGGTCTAGAGCATGGGTAGGCAAACTAAGGCCCAGGGGCCGGATCCAGCCCAATTACCTTCTAAATCTGGCCCGTGAACGGTCCAGGAATCAGTGTGTTTTTACCTGAGTAGAATGTGTGCTTTTATTTAAAATGCATCTCTGGGCTATTTGTGGGGCATAGGAATTCGTTCACCCCCCAAAAAAAAATATATAGTCCGGCCCCCCCACAAGGTCTGAGGGACAGTGGACCGGCCCCCTGCTGAACAAGTTAGCTGACCCCTGGTCTAGAGTATCAAAGGTTGCTGACAAGGTGCAGCTTCAGATGAAGTCTGTAAGCCAGTCGGTATAGGGCAGCCATTATGCTCTTAAATCTCTGCGCATTGTTTACCTTCTCTCACAAGAACACATAATAATTAGTATGCTAAACAAGAATGCTAAAAATCTAAATGCCAACAACAATAATAAAAAATGCTAAATACATTTGGAGTAGGAGACCAGCTAGAGAGGTGGTTGGACCTATGGATGATAAGGAAGTCAAAGGTGTGCTAGAAGAGGAAAAGGAGGAATGGGTTAATTTCATCAATCAATCTTCAGAGCAGAATATATAAAGCAGAGGAAGGGAGACAGAGGAACTGAGGCAAATAGGCAAGAGACAAAGTCCTAGGCCTTGTTGACAAAAGGAAAACTTACAAATCACTGTGTGTATGTGGCATCCATCTGAGAGGCCTTAAAGAACTCATATGGGAAATAGCTGATCTTCTAGCAAAAATATGTAACTTGTTTCCAAGATCAACCTACATATCTGTTGACTACAAAAAAGTCAATGTGATATCATTTTGTACAAAGGGAATCCAGGGGAGGATTCTGGAAATTACAGATTAGTTAGCTGAATGTCTATTCTGGGAAAACTGGTAAAATTGCTACATATATCAAAGAACAAGTCTTGCTGAAGCATAAGCAGCATGGCTTCTGCAAGGGTAAGTCCTGTGTCACTATGTATTGGAGTTCTTTGAAAGTATCTACAGGCATATAGATAAAGCTGATACTTGGATTTTCAAAAAGCTTTTGACAAGGTACCTCACCAAAGAGTCTTGAATAAGGGTAGTAGTCATACACAAGAGGTCCTCCTATGGATCAGTGATTGGTTTAGGAGACAGAAGCAAAGAGTAAGAAATATGGACAGTTCTCGCTGTAAAGGGATGTAGAAAATGGAGTCCCTGAAAGACCAGTGTTAACATTCTGTAGCCTTTTAAATGTGTCTGGGGAGGCTTGGGTGTTACTGGTTTGTTTTGCGCCGCCCTATTGATCATGAGATGTGGCACACACACCCCATTTGAATGGCCGTCAACTTGGGGGGGGGGAATCCCCTCAAATATTTTAGGGGGACAAGGGACCTTGGCCCCTAGGAGTTGGCTCCTATGCTACTTGGTAATAAGCATGATTAAGCATTACATTTGCCCTAGGTCTAAGTATTTGACTTTAGTATTGGTTGATGGCTTTATGCATTATGTTTAAATTGTTTTTAGCACTCATATGCTAGTTTTGTGCTAGCAGAAGCCAGCACTTGGATTCATGCTCTCCTCAATCCAATCTAGAGGATCAGGAAATCCCCAGAACGGCTCATGAGGGGAAATTGTTTTGTCTTGGCAAGCAGAAATGCTTGTAGTAATGGGACATTCAGGAGAGCTGTTGAATTCCTCCCAGAATATAAATTATTCCCTTCCTTTGGAGGATACTACTTTAGAGGAGATTTGCTTTGGACACGAAGGAGAACAACAACAATTTTATTATTTGTGCCCTGTCCATCTGACTGGGATACACTACTATCATTTCTAAATTAAACATGGTTGAACAATATACAGTGGCTACATAATTGTAGTTATGTCAATTCCAAAGTCTTATAAAATACTTTGTTTTAGGAAAACCAGTAAAAATTAATGAGGCAAGACATAGTCTAGGCATGTTACTCAGCAAATTACTTAGCATTGCGAGCTAAGCCCAGGACTTGGGCTCAGTAATTCTTGTATCATTTATATATTTTCCAGTAACACTTTCAAGAAAATACTCTAGTATGTATTTTGATTGTTATAAATGCGTGTGAACAAAGGCTTCCTTCATATGTTAACCACACATGTTGGTTTCATAGTTTTTAGATTCTCTTCATGCTTCTTAATGCATAAAGACACAACAAAATATAAAATGCTTCCATTTGAGGAATAAGAACACTGAACAAATTCATTGATGCCAATACAGTGGCAACAAATGCTTTTAAGACTGGGTGTTCATGAATGGTATTGTGATACTTGGTATGAAGGCCCTGTAGATGAAGTTCATTTGTAAGCAGATCAGGAAGCATTTGTTGTATGATTATTTCATGATGTGGAAGACATTGCTTGGCTTTTGGAAGTTATGTCTCATGGTTGCATGGTTTTACTTGTTGTTTTTTTAAAGTTTGCTTTTGTGCTTGATGTAACATCTAGGATCTGAACACCCAGTATAGTATGAATAGGCTATGAGAGAAAAATCCTGCAGTCTTTAGAGAAGAGTTTTTATTTACATGCATGCTGCTTCTGATTATTGTGTGGCATGCCTGCATTTCAGCAGTTCACTTTACCTGCAGTAATCTTTTCTATGCTGCAGAGGTAAAAACTATGTCAGGCTTTCATACTTCTGCCTTTCCCCCTTTACTGAGTGCTTCTTATTTTTAAGGTGGATTCTCAGGCATCTGCCACTCATACTTCTATTATGGAATTTTTTACTCCATCTCCACCTTCAACTCCTTCCACAAGAAAGGTAATTCTTAAAAAGTTACTAAAAGGGTATACCCTTAAAAAGTATACCCATACAACTTGACCTCTTTCTCACTTTTTTATATAAAAAAGATCTCACATGCAAGTCTGAATTTTAATAACACTGCTGGAAGATGTTACACGCTACCTGCATAAACTAGAATTTACAGAAATGTCTAAGTTTAGTCACTGGTGAGCTGCTGGTATTCTTGTGAAGGTACACAGAACTAATGACTGGCTTTCTTCTCAACTCCTAAGGCAGTGGCTAAATCATTTTCAAAACTTTTTTATATTTCTCTTAATAGTAAGTGATGCTACATCTGTTAGCAAAATAAGACTTTGAAAAAGAACCCGTGAAATACAGAAAAGGGCTTCTCCAGAGAGTAGGCAGGTTGGTATGGGAGTAGGCAGTCTCTTTGATATCCTGGACTTGAGCTGCTTAGGGCGTTAAAGATAATTACCAAAACTTTTGAGTTGCCCCTCAAATCAAATTGACAACCATGGCAATGAAACAGTATATCTTAGATGATTATGATTATTATAAAATGATGTTTGGGCTTGTATATCAAAGTGGACATATTTGTGGCTATAATGGCTTGTTTTGTTACCCAAACATGAGTTTGTGTTCAAAATCTGGGTAGAACCACTATTAGCCTACTAACGGGTTCTGTTTTTGCTGATTTTAAACTCCATTGAAAAGAATAACACTTGCTTCCAACTAGGATCAGACTGCTGGCGTCTAATGAACTGCTGTTTTTTTATGCCATAGTGTTATATAAAAGCATAAAATATGTGCCTTTTATATTTTAACTGTTTAGAATTGCTTTTCGACTTTCATTTGTAAAATTAAATAAGGGAGTGCAACTACTGTTTACTTGGCAGTAGACCCATTGAAAATGATGGGCTTACTAACTTAGTCATATTAATTGCAGTGGGTGTGTTTTGAGTAAACTGTAGTTGAATAGCTCCCTATATGTGTACCTGTGTGGGAAATAATGGAATACACGCTTTTGCCTTCCAACAATTTTCCCTATTTACTTTAAAAGGGAATTTATTGGTAACTTTTGTGACTAAATTTTTACTTTTTTATGCTATTTTTCTAAAAATATATATTCCACCTTATTCATTTTTTCAACATAGGGTACCAGCAATGCAAACGACCCCTGGTCAAGTTGGGACAACACAACAGGTGGTGATGGCTGGGCAGCAAAACCTGAAAATAGGCAGAAAAACAGTGCTTCAAACAACTGGGATGCAGCAGCATTTGGTCATCCACAGGCTTATCAAGGTCCAGGTCAGCTGAGTGTTTCCGTAACTATTGCTGATTATTGGGGTCAGGTAGGACTCCAGATAAACATAATTCAGAAATTAAATAATGATACTTGATTTCAGAATTCTGCTAAAACTACATGGTAAACATACTCAGAGACCATCAGCAGATTATTGTTGTGTAATAATAATAATAATAATAATAATAATAATAATAATAATAATGCCATTTTGATTAGATGTTTGTGTGGGTGTGTTGATTGGGACTTCTTACGATATACCCTTATCGCCAGAATGCTCCTGAATGTTAGTATTGACAGCTGTCTGAATGTTGCATTAGGATACTGTAGAATTGAAAGATGCCAGTTCCAGTTAATTAGAAGATGCACTCTTCTTCGCATTAAGTGTGGTTTGGACATTATGTATGCAACTAGTATTGTCTCTTCTTTAGCGGCTGCTGATGACGATGACTGGGATGATGACTGGGATGACCCAAAATCAACGCCTGCACCCTATCTTGGATATAAAGAGGCAGAGCCTTCAGACCCAGCAGGGCTTCAGCGTGGCAATAGCCGTGGAGCTGCTATGAAGCTACCACTGAACAAGTAAAAACTGCAGCACTGAATAGGGTGGGCGTGGGGGAAATAGAAATTAAAAGATGAATTTAAACTGGAATATTTGACTGTGTTCACAAGTCAAAGTGCATTTTCCATGTAAAGTTTACAAGTAATGCACTTGTTTCAGTGGAAAAGGGTAACAAAATCAGTATTCAGCTAAAGAAAAGCCTTTTTATAAGTCCCAAACAAAACTTATTTCCTCAAATAAAATATGCACTTCAATTGAGCTTTATCATCTCTTTTGTGTGGACTTGTTGGACCAAGATGTTGGTGTCCCTTAGGTGGTTTTGACCAGCTGGAATGATTTGACCCTATAGTTTGTTAGTTTTCACATTTTCTGTAGCAAGTGCATTTCAGTTAAGTGCTTTGTCTTAACAGGATAGTTCTCCCTTACAGCCAGAGATGTAAATCATTTGCACTCCCTTGCCCAGCAGCCTCTTTCTGCCCAGTTGTCCAGCTCTGTAATGATATATACATTCTGGATATTCTGTCTGTCTGTCTGTCTGTCACTTAAAAAAAAGAAAGTTAGTAATACAGTCAGGAGTGTGGGGGTTGATTGGGAAGTGAGGAGATGAAAATCCTGCTGTGGGCTGGGCCTTTTCATGCACTTGAAATGTTTCTGGATTCTGAACTGCGGGAGAATGTAACTGTCAGTTTATCAAATGACAGAGGAGAATTCAAGAGGCCTCTTATATGGTGTTATGGTGGCAGTTGGTACTAACAGTTCCTTTGCACTGTTTGTTCTGATTGGCTGAATTCAGCCACTCAGCAATGACTTAATTGTAGGTGCATATTTATATACTCCTAATGCAGTTGTTGCTCAGTCTGTAACTAACTAGAACATTTCAGCATCATTGTTTTAGTAGCAGCCGCATTTAGCATCTTGGATACACGAAATGTCTATAAAATATGGCAAGCAGTTCTTCTGAATCTGTCAAAGAGCCTATGAAAGAAGGATTCAATCACTTCATTTCTCTGATCAGATTTACTGGATTTGCAAAACCTGGAGTGGAACAGTATCTCTTGTCAAAGCAGCTAGCAAAACCCAAAGAGAAAATTCCTATAATTGTAAGTTTAAAATTGTGTGTGTGTGTGTGTGTGTGTGTGTGTGTGTGTGTGTGTGTGTGTGTTGTAGTCATTTCTATCTTTGGCAACTGCATGAGGCATTAGTATGTAAATATATACATTCTCACTTTTAGCCAAAGCAGTATGGACTTATGTATTTATTGAATGAAAAGCCAGTCTGGTCTTGAACATGCTGAGTACATTGCATACTTCCATGGGAACTGTGAAGCCTCAAGGGCATTCTTCCAGAAATTAAGCATGTAATTCACAGCTTCCTTTTAATAGTGATCAGGGACCAGGATTCTGGTCTTTGTTCATCACCCTATAGCACAATAACACCACTATAATTTTTTGAGCATTTTTCTTCCTAAGCAGCTATTTGTGTTGAGTAGTTGAAATGCTATACTCTCATTGAGAGATCCTAGAATGCTGTTTGTGAAAGGTGCTTTGGACACCTGCTTCAAACTGGCATCCAGGTGTAAAGTTCTGTGTGGCCCGTTTCTGTATTATGCCTGATAATGCAGCCTGCTAAGCATCTGGATTGCTTATTGAAGTAATTACTTTCAGGAATGGAATGGATGCATCATTGGCTCCACATGTAGGTTTATTGTGCATCAAATGCAATTGTATATTTTAGATTTGTGTACCATGCTTGGAGTTAATTAATACTTTTGTTGTCCTGTAGATTGGAGATTATGGGCCAATGTGGGTTTATCCTACCTCTACATTTGACTGTGTTGTGGCTGATCCAAAAAAAGGTTCTAAAATGTATGGTCTGAAGAGCTACATCGAATATCAGCTTACATGTACAGTAAGTGCGTACCAGAGAAGTTTGTTTAGGTGACATTTCAAAATGTCCCAATTCTTTTGATCATTTATCTATGATTTACATCATACAATTAAATAACCCTGACTTATACAGACATAATGGTAAATATATTTTGGAAGTCATAAGCAAGAGTGTTTTGTCTGTCAATCTTACAGAACACTAATCGAGCTGTCAACCACAGATACAAGCACTTTGACTGGTTATATGAACGTCTCTTGATTAAGTTTGGATCAGCCATTCCAATTCCATCTCTTCCAGACAAGCAAGTGACAGGTAACCTTCTCCAAACTGATGGTTCTTGAAATAGGAAGTTTTGTTGCTCTCTGATTAGCTATGTTGATTTTCTGAAAGATGATACTAATGCAAGAGGGTCCCTCTGAAAATGAGGACTTCTCAGCTTAAAACTGACTATCCCCTTAAATTTCATAAGAACAGTGGAGGAATAAAAATGAAGAGCAGCAGCAAAGTGGTTGAGAACAGAGTATGCTGTTGCTGGTTCATTTAAGAGCCTGCACTAGTCTTTCTTTAATCTGCCTCCTAATGCTACACTTCCTGAAAATAGTAGGTGTTAATATTTTGTTTATACTGCCTTGATAGATTCTAGGCTTTGTCTTTCCATTCATTATGTGCTTGATTGGGCTATTCTGAAACCAAAGGAGTGTTGGAATGTGGTCCAGTTTTTATAAAATATAAGATTAAAGTAATTCAGCATGTAATGTCTGAGGATTATGCTGTGGATATCATAGGCCTTTTTGCAGTGGGGAAACTAAGCTTACTACTTCTGTTCTGATTAATTGGCATTTCTTTCCATTTGACTCTCTGTACCCCTGAAGTGTGATCTTTTAAACAGATATCTTAAAGTCAGCCAGTAAAAATAATCTGATGTGCAGCCTGCTCTATAGCTCTGTGTAATGCTGGAAATTCAAGCAGTATGTTGCGTGAGAAGGAAATTGAGCATTGATGTGTGTATTACGATGCATGCCAAGGAAGTGGAAAACTAGGGAAGTGATTTATTTTTTCCTTAGCTAGAGCTTCAAGCTTAGAATTCCAGCAGTTTTTTCTGAAGTGCACACATGAGCTTGAAAGAAAGCCATAGCAGACCAGCACATTGGGAATCACTGATGATTAAGATTCAGATAATTTTTTCTCCATTATTTTGAGTATTGTGAGATTGAAAGAAACTTTATTTTCCCATCAGTGTTTATTCCCCTCTAACCTTGTTAAATGGTAATATAGAAAAAATGTATGCATCTTGCTATATTCTTTGATAATTGCACTGGGGTTTTTTTTTTTTGAAAGTATGTTTGCAGTGTTAATGTTGGCAATTAGCATATGCAAAACAAATGAGAGACTTGGCACTGCCTTATATTTTATTGTGGTGTTTCTCATATTTATCTATTGCTTTGCAGCCCAAAGCAATAAAAACAATTAAAATAGAGTGCATGCACAGAAACACTTCATTTTCTCTTGATGTCTAGGTAAAAGTTGGATCCAGTAGATTTAATCTGAACTTTGAAAAGCACATAGAACTGAAAGAGAAAGTAGGAAACAGTGTTGCTCTTCCAAATTTGTCCTTTAGCTCTATGAACTTTTAAAGGGAGGAAAAAGTTACCACGCCTCAATTTATGACTAGGGGACAGGCGGTGATGGGGAGCCTTCAGGCTTCATGAGCACTAGGAGAAGACTTCAAGGGCACCATTGTACCCATGGGCACAATGTTACTAGCTTCTAGCATCTTGTCATGGACCCCACCGCCTCACTGTGAGTTAAAGAGAAAGTTAGAGTGAATTTAGAGCATGCTGCTGGGTGTGGATGATTTAAATAGAACTCTTACCTTTCCAAAGGTCAGTAACTGCTGGGTTTGCAAATGGCACACAAGTTGCAATGGACTGCATTACCACTGCTATTCTATTTTTGTCATTGACCATAGCTTTTCTTTCCCTAACCTTCCATACTTACCACTTTGTAAAACAAGCAACCTAACAATTCACCACCATTATTCAAAGGGAGATTAAGTGTTCCTAAACCATGGGGATCTTCTGTTTTAATTTGAAGTACATCTTAAGTTTCACAGGCAAGTGTGTGTGTTATAATAAATTGAAACATCACATAGAATCTATAAGCTGACTAACTTGCAGCTTATGCAAAACCAAAGAATTAACTCTATACAGCTTTGTATAGGGTCCTTGAGCTCTGGTAGCGATGTCCTCTTAACAGTCTCACATTTACCTAGCATGCAATATGTGGTGATGTATAAGAGGGCAGTCTTGATCATCACACTTAGGTTGTGGAATGCATCCCACCCCCAAATATAGTTTGTGCCAACCCTGTTGGGTTATAGACACCTTTTGAAGATCCTATTTATTTCCCTAGCCATTTGACTGAGCTAATTTTATTTTCCTCCCTTGTTGAATTTCGTGTGACTTGGATGTTTGCTGCTTGTTTTAGATTATATTGTACCCTGCTCTGGGATTTTTAGTGAAGGGCAGGCTAAAAGGCTTCAAATAAGTAAAGAAGCTAAAAATTGATTGTCTTATTGGAGGGGGGAGGATAGATGGCATTAAGTGTGAATGTCAGTAGCTGTCACTAATTGGCCTGCAGGGCGTTTCGAGGAAGAATTCATCAAAATGAGGATGGAGAGGCTACAGGCATGGATGACCAGGATGTGTCGTCATCCAGTTGTTTCAGAAAGTGAAGTTTTTCAGCAGTTCCTTAGTTTCCGTGATGAAAAGGTATTACATTCAATTGTTTTTTAATTGCTTTGAGAGAAATCTTTCTAGACAGTGTCATTAGATATACATCTCCAAAAGCAGTAGCAAGTAGTCCCTAGTTTAAAATTTATTTATCTCATAAAATTTATATACAGCTTGATTGTGAGAAAGGGAATGAAGCCTATGCACCTTTTGATGGATAGTTTAAAAGGGGATAAAACGGAACACTTATTTCTAGAAGACCATTTTCTAAAAGTCAGGTAGCAATGTGGCTTTTTGTAGAAGCACCTCACTTACGAACACTAACATTTTTCAAGTAAAGTTGTTACCTAACTTTGCTTAAGTCTAAAGTACTGGTGGATAGTGAGTGCTAAGCGATATTATATATGTATGACTAAAACAACAAATTAGCATGGCTTCCCTTCTGGAAAATGTATGAGTAAGTTTGGGCAATATATTTTTCCAGGCCAAATTAAAACGCAAAGAGCCCCTTTATGGGCATGGTCAGGACTTAAGCTATTGCTGCAGTTATTTGGATTGTTCTTGTTTTATTTATTTCAGAGGATTTTTATACCTCTTGATTGTAATAAAACCTCAAAGCGGTTTACAAAAAGCATAAAACAATAAAATTACCCCCAAAAACGTTAAGAACAAGTTTTTAAAGCATAAAAAGTTAAAATAAACAATAAGCTAAAAACCAGAGTAAAACACGTGTCAACATTCTACACATCTGGATAGGCTTGCCTAAACAAAAAATATTCTTAGCAGGTGTCGAAAAGCGTACAGTGGAAGAGGCCTGCCTTATATCAATAGGCAGGGAATTCCAAAGTGTGGATACTGCAACACTAAATGATTGATTTCTTACAAATGTGAAGCAAGAATTATGTGGCATCTGTAACAGTGCCAGTTTTGCAGGTCAAAGTGGTTGAGTAGGTATGTATGAAGTTAGGCAATCTCACTAGTATATGACCTCAGGCTGTTAAAGTTTCATATATTAATAGGAACACCTTGAACCTGGCCCGGCAGTAAATTTGCAACCAGTGCAGATCTCTGTGCAGAGGTGTTCTATGCTGGCAGAGTCTCACTCCTCTCAGTGATCATGCTGTGGCATTCTGCACTAACTGCAGCTTTCAGATCAAGCAGAAGTGAAGCCCCACATAGAGCACATTGCAGTAATCCAGTGCTGAAGTGACCAATGAATGAGCTACACTCAGCTTTCAAATTGCTACATTAAAAATTCAGTGTGAAACTTCCCCAATATTAAAAAGATATTTTTGCAGAAAGGAGCTTTCTGAAAAAGAAGCTGAAGAATAATAGATATTAAGTCACATGGCTGTCTGGATCACGGCTTCTTCCATGCTTGATTATTGCTTTTCACACCAGTTTTTAATTGAGGACTGGGAGGAACCTGAAGATCTATGGCAGGCCCCTGCCCTGCTCAAAAAGCATATGGGAGCAGGCCACAGGCCCTATGTGATAGATGTCACTGCAAGAGTGGGTTGTCTCACATTGCCACACTTGTTCTTATTCCTAGGAATGGAAAACCGGTAAAAGGAAGGCAGAAAAAGATGAGGTTGTGGGTGTTATGGTCTTTTCTACTATGGAACCAGAAGCACCTGACTTGGATTTGTTAGAAATGTAAGGTGTTGGATTCTTCATTTTCATGTGTTATTTCAAAATTGCTGTTCCTGCTTTAAAAAAAAGGTGCACTTGTTTTTAAAGCATATTTAATCTTGCACGGATAAGTAACTCGGATAGCAGTTTTAGTGAAGTGTATGCCAGCATTGTGAACTTGTATCCTAGCAAATTAGTTTGGAAGTGCTTCCGTGTTGTGTTTGAATACTGGAAATCTGCACAACTGCAAGGACTAGTGCCAAATATATCATTACTGATCTCTGTTCATAAATACCACATTGAGAAAAATGTCCTTGGGCTAGTGCATACCGGTATGAAATGCTATTTTGTGCTTATGTGTTGATAAGAGAAGAGGAATGGATTGAGGGAATCTCATGTACTCTGCTCCAGCCCCTACTTGTTGCACAGATTGTCTCCACTACCTTAACCAGGAAGACAGGAGTGCCTGGCGTGCTCTGGTCCATGGGGTCACGAAGAGTCGGACACGACTAAACAACAACACCTTAACCAGGATTAAGAGTTCTATATTGGCAACCTGTGGTTAAGTGATTGGAATGTGGGTTTTTACAGGCTTACACACTACCAATCCCCTTACATTCACATAGAAGTCTCCCTACTCTTCCCATGCTTGCCTTAATCCATGTTTAAGCATTATGTTGGCATTTATGTTAAACATGGTTTAATGCTTATTCTCTCATCTAGAGCCCTTTCAGATCCTGGTTTACTGATGTTGCGTGTAACCAATAGGTCAACAGAATTCTCACAAGAAAAGGGAGAGGCTGATGAAGATAGCACACATACTTGTGTATCACCGTAAACAATCATATCCTTTCTGTGCACACACCCCACACACCCTGGAGCAAAATCAGAAACTACTTGCTTTTGTTACTTTGAATTGATGCTTATTACCAGTAACTAAAATATGATACTTTATATATTATTATTGCCCTATTACTTGGCATTATTTGTTCTGAAATGAAAGGCTCACTAAATTTTTTGCGTATTTGTGAACTATTTTATGAAATACCTCTAGTAAATTAAAAGGGAAATATATGTATAGATGTGTCCATTATTTCTGCAATCAATTCAGTCATTGCAAAACCCAAAACACTTTAAATTGTTTTTATCTTGTTGTATGTTGAGATTCTGACTGTGGTTGAGAAAATAGCTGAACTTAGTTTTTTGGGTTGCCATTCTGTTACAGTGTTAAATGTTGATGATTATAGTTATAGGTAGGTAGCCGTGTTGGTTTGCCGTAGTTGAAACAAAATAAAAAAATTCCTTCCAGTAGCACCTTAGAGACCAACTAAGTTTGTTATTGCCATGAGCTTTCGTGTGCATGCACACTGAAAGAAGTGTATCTGAAGAAGTGTGCATGCCCGAAAGCTCATACCAATAACAAACTTAGTTCGTCTCTAAGGTGCTACTGGAAGGAAATGTTGATGATTTTCCTAGATTGTTTCCCCCCCAGTTTTTTTCTCCATAGTTCAGGGAAAGTGCCACCGTATGCCTACAATGTACCAATAGTTTTCACTTTGCAAAAGGGATATAAACTGTACTGAGGGCATGTGGCCTCCTAGTCAATATGCAAAAAGAAAAAAATCCAGTTTAAAAATGTTCACAGTAGAAAATGAGAAAAACACTATGTAATTCAGTTCTTTATTATACAGTGAACAGAAATGTGATGCAGTTGGAAAGTTCACTAAAGCCATGGATGATGGAGTTAAGGAGTTGTTGACAGTGGGCCACGAACACTGGAAACGCTGTACAGGACGTAAGTGTGGGAATATATTTAACACAATGAAATTTGTCGTTTTTTGACTAATTTTTTTAATGTGCTTATATATGTGTAACAGGACTTACTTTGACAAAAAAACTAGAACTACTAGTGCAATGTTCATGAAATGAATGAATCAATTCCATATAAAATATGCAATCCACAAAAGTGACTGTGCTTGCCTCATAAACACTTGAAAGGTCTGGTTCTGACAGACGTTCCTTTTGGAAGCTGCCCCACAGCTTATGCATTCTTATTTTTTAACCATGCTTCTTGGTTTTTTTAAGATGTTTGAATTAAGTTCTCAAGATCTGGAATGGTTGTGTGTGTGTGTGTGTGTGTGTGTGTATGTATTCTGGGTTCAAAGAGCTCTTACAGAATGTTTTTTCCCCTTCACATAATTTTGCAATGAGTATGTGTTTATCTACTGTAGGCAACTTTATTTACAGAATACTTGGCGAACAAAATGAATTTTCAAAGCTAGGAAATGTTTTAGATCTTGGTGTTTTGAAAGCATAAACGAGCTTGCCAGAAAAGATCACAGCAGAATAAGCAGAGTCATCCAATTCGGTATAGCTGGATTCTTGCCAGTTTTCCAAATCATTCAAAAGGTGGATATTGGAAATGAACTCTTGTTCATATTACTGGTTTGGATGTGCAGTGTGACAGTTTGCATACATGATTCATTAGTCATTTTTTGTATGTTTTGTAAAAAGCACAATTTCTCTAGAAAAGCATTTTCTGTGTGAAAGGCTCAGACTATTTAACTGATCTGCACCAAGCTGCCATTTGAGTAAGTAAATACACTACTGCACTGTTAATGTAGCCCCATAGACCTTGGACTTCAGAAATGAGTTTCCCATTAGGTCTTGAGGTCACAGGGGGCGCTGCGAGCTTGGGCCAAGCAGCAGAAGCACTTGTAGACCCACTGATCAAAGTAAATGAACTAATGGCACCAAGAGGGCAGTGCAAGTGCTGGTAATCAAGCAAGTGGATGTGAAATAAATGTGAGGAGAGTGGTGGAGAATACAGGGACCATCAGAAAGAAATTTGGCTGCCTGCCATACTGGTGTTTATTTAGGTAGTGTTTTGTAGTCACTTATTTGCTGAGCTGGTTCATGCATAATGCTACATGCATGAATCTCAGCAAACCCAAGTGAAGCACTGAGTTTGTGCACTCATCCTTCCCCTTGTCGTCTCCTGTTTGTGCCAGGAATGATGGATTAAAGCAAACAAATGGTTCAATAAACAAGCCAGCTTCAAGTAAAGCTGGCTGGTTTAACAAACCATTGCTAGTAAATCAGGATCCCTGATACACGCATAATGCTAAGTCAAGATTCTTTGAAACTGAAAGTAAACTCAGCAGAAGTCCTCCTTGCTGCATGGGAAGATGGGGAGGGGAATTGTATGAGATCTGTACTTCACTTGGACTCATTGAAGCTCATCTATGTAACACTGCATAGCCACTAAACACTAGCACTGCTTTTAAGCAAGCTCATTGCATTTTTCTGGCTTTACCAGATTATATCTTAATGTTAAATCTTTTTTTTTTTCAGCATTGCCCAAGGAATACCAGAAAATAGGAAAAGCTTTACAGGGTTTAGCAATGGTTTTCCATAGCAGTGGTTATCAAGGTATTTCATTCTAGCTCTGTTTTGATTTGTCTTTCAAAGCAACTTCACCTGTTTCTAGTATTTGGGCTGCATTAATTGGATGACCTTGGAATAAATATTTTTGGTTTTTAATGGACTAAACTTCCTTCAAATGGCAGGTAAACTGAACATATGAAATGAGCCTTGCTGGATCAGGCGAGACTTGCGTAGTCCCACACGCTGTTCTCTCAGTGGCTACCAAGATGCCTATGAGTCCTTCCCTGTCATGCTCCAATTTATAAGGATTAAATATTGGGGGTCAAATACTTGTTTTAAGCAAAGGCATCAATACTAGAAATACGATTTATTAATATAATCTCTGTTTGGAGAGTTATACTGATAGTGATTTCTTAAACGATCAAAATATTGTGGTTTACTGTTGTAACCTCCCTTCTAGTAAGACGTTTACACAGGACAGCCTCTCAGACCAACTCAATCACTGGCTCACTTCTGATTTTTTTGCCAGACATGTATTAACCACACATTGTGTATTGATACTCAGGCCTTTTCCACACACCTGCCTCAACTGTTTGCTTCTCATCCAACTCCTCAACAGCCTTTCCCTAACTGATAGCTAACTCCCAATCCAGTTAATTGTTGTGACCCAGAGCAATCAGACTAAAATTACCTGATCCAGGCCCCGTTTAATGAATTCTTAAAGCAGTTATCTCTCTCCTCTCTCCAATATCAGCTCTACAGGCTTTGAACTCTGTTGCAGAGGTCACAGAACATGTTTTCATTCCAAACCTAAACACATTTACAGCATTTCTCTGCAACAGTAAACAAAGAATAGGTGAATTAGACTACATGAAATCCCTGCTGTTTTGCCCCAAAACTTAATGTGCCAAACTCAACCCCAGCCTTTTGTTGATGTGTTCAGCAGAAACATTTGAACATGTGTGACTAGGGAAAGATATGAAAAATATAAAGATGCTATCATTTAATTTTGTCATCTTAGTCTTGATAGTTTGCTAGTTTCAAATTTATAATTACTGGTATAATTAAAGGCAGTTTATTTTCCCTCATGGATTGGTTTATTCAAATTCTAAGTAAGCCTTCAGTAAAAATTTTATATTAAGTAAATACTTATAAACCTTCTACTATAGAAATCACTGCATGTACCAACAAACACTTATTTCAAAATGTAGATGTTTCTACATGTCCCATTTTTGTTTGTTTCAGCGACTCATTTTGATGTATTTGGAAAACCTCTGTGTCACATTTTTTTTTAGGAGAGTCTGACCTCCATGAAGCAATAACAGAAGCAGGAAAAACATATGAAGAAATTGCCAGTCTTGTGGCAGAACAGGTATGTCATACTACTACATTGTGGGGGGAAGTCCATGGGTGAGTTCAAATGGAGCAGGTGCTTGCTTACATGGTGAGCCATCTTCTTCTGGAGCAGGTTGGGGAGAAGAGAAACAAGAGGTCATGTTGCACAAGTGGGGAAAGTTCATTGGATGGCTGTCTCCCTAGGAATGCATAGCATACTTTGAGTGATTATAAAGGTGCTAAGAATTTAGCAAGAGTTGGTGATTAAAAAAACACTTTGAGGTCCCCCCCCCTTTACAATCAAGCAGTATATAAATTTTATGAAAAAAATAAAATCTACCACCATAGTCATGGTATGCAGAAGCCTGCTTCTGTATCAGTAAATGAATGGGAAATTTGTGTGTAACTGGGAGTTGGGCATGCAACTCCTAACCTGCTAGCTCTATAAAGTGCAGGGGGGCAGGGGCTAGATTCAACCACACCAACACATGATTTGCAGGATATGTGCCTCTTTTTAAAGGACTATGGGCCAAAAAACCCTGAAATCTTATGCCCCCTGTTGTATTAAAGCCTATTTGTACAAAGATTGGGTAAAATATAGTGATTTATGTTCACTGATTTTATATTTGACTTTGCTATCTTTTTTAAAGTAACAATTTCTTACATGTATCCATTTGCAATTTGTAGATGAGCTGCCATTTTTCAGCACTCAAAATTTCATTGCCCCTCACCATTGGTAGTCTTCTGATTTTCAGTTTAGATGTGGAGCTTGTATGACCTGTTGTTATGGAGTCAATAACTGGATTTTCCCCCTCTTTATCAGCCAAAGCAGGATCTTCATTTTCTAATGGAAACCAATCATGAATATAAAGGATTTCTTGGTTGCTTCCCAGATATCATAGGTGCTCACAAGGTAAGGAGCCTTTTTCACCATGACACTTAAAGAGCGGGGTGCTACTTATCATAGTGTGAGTTATGCAGATTCTCAGTCTCTTCAGGAAAGGAAAAGGGATCTTGCTACTCCCTGCTAAGTTTTGGGATGTGTGTACTTTAGTTGGTTTTTGTATTTGATTGGTTGCTGAAGTGGATGGAAGTATTTTTCCTGCTTGTTTTTAGGGTGAAGGGATGTTCTGCCTGCCCTTTTTTGCATGGTTTGGGGGATTGCTTTACACCTTGGAGGTTTTGCTTTTGATGTTTGCTTTTTTGGGGTTTGGGTGTATGTGTTTTGTCTGCAGGTGTTTTTTTGCAGGGTGGGGGAGCAGTCCTGAGCACTACCAGTTTTTCTACTGGGAAATGGGTATTTTGTGTTGCCCATAGCATGTTCTTGGATTTCCGTATGTGCCTGCAGGCCAAGAAAGGTTGGGGGTTCTTGTCTTAGGGTATTTGGAGAAGGGGTATAGCTCAGTGGCAGATCATCTGTCTTGCAGACAAAGTGGCTCAGGTTCAGTCTCCAGGTGGGGCTGAGAAAGATTATCTTCTGAAATCCTGGGGAACCACTGCCACTGAGTTTCAGCACTACTGAGCTAGATGGTCCAGTGGTCTGATTCATAACAATACAGCTTCCTGTGAAAACAAAGGCCAGAAAGCCTGCATAGAGTATGGAGTGCACTGTATAGTTCTCACATTTTAGGAAACCCAAAATAGTCTGTGGTTTATAAAGTGTGTGAAAGCTAAGCATCTTTCGTGGCTATGCTTTAATGTATTTTAGTAGCTTAAACTTAATTTTAAAACTACTGATGGCAGATTCATAGTCATCTGATGATGACCTGAAACTACTGCACACTGCCTTTCCCAAGCCAGTTTTGCAACAGCGCTGCTTGCTGTGAAGAGGATTGCAGTTCTGCATACAGTACATAAATAGCAGCACAAAACTAGTGTACATTGCAGCTTGGTTTTATAGTTCCCATAGCATGCCCCATGATTGTGTGAATTGGTCTGGAGGAAGAATAAGTATGTGGTGGTTGATCCTAGCATACAACACTCCTCCTTCCAGGTTTTGTAAATTTTTGAGGGAGGGCAGGGAGTCTTAGGAAATAGAATGAACGCAGATACAACACAGGCAAATGAAACTAATTAATTTAATTTGAAATGCTTTTCCGTTGATGCTTTATGTGATGTTTTGTCTTAACAGGGAGCAATAGACAAAGTGAAGGAAAGTGATAAATTAGTTGCTACCAGCAAAATCACCCCACAGGATAAACAAAACATGCTGAAGCGTGTAAGCACCATGTCATATGCACTACAAGGTAAAATGTACTTTGCATTTAAATGGCATGGTTTCTCCTGTTAATTGGGAATGGGGATAAAAGAGGATTGGTGAAAGGGAATTTTAAGAATAAGTTTAGTTACTTTACAAATACGTGATGTTTATATGGTTTGGGGTGCAGGGAGCAAAGAGGTTTTCCCCACCTGTCTGAATTAATTGGTGTCCCCTCTGTCTCTCTCTGTGTGTAGTCAGAAAGGAATCCCTTTCACTTGCTTTCTGGAACAGTAGCAATATTCGTCTACTGTATTAAATGAATACTGCTTATGTAAGAACAGCAGTGTCAAACAACATAAGGCAGGCTTCTGAGTTGACCTGCATATGATTGGGGAGTGTAATCTGAGGTGACCTTGGTGAGATAGTCAGTCTTTATTCTTGATTAGTTAAGACAAAATACTTCAGTCTCAAATCTGCCTTTCATTGGCTCTGCCAGTTGGGTGGGGTATAAATAATAAAATGGTGGTTGTTGATTGTTGTTGTTGTTGCTGCTGCTGCCATGCCTTTAATAGAAAAATGGTTTCCTACCCCTCCACTAGCATAAAGTGCAAATCTGGCATTTTGCTTGGATTCCTAAATGAGTAACATTTATTCCTTTTTGGAGTCAGACTTCAATATGTGCTCTGGTTTTGATTTTACAGCTGAAATGAATCACTTCCACAGTAACCGAATTTATGATTACAATAGTGTGATGCGCTTGTATCTGGAGCAACAGGCACAGTTCTATGAAACAGTAAGTTGCAATGTGTCTTGAACTCTCTCTGTCTGCACTTGCTTATTCTTCCAAAATTTCATATTTTTTCATAAAAATTATACAAACCACTATATTGTTAAAAAAACCAACCCAACCTTCCATGGACTGTTTCAAGTGCATTTGTGTTCAGATACTCATCATGTTCTTGAGATTGTTGTCTCAAACTATGGTTAGTTCAGAAACACTTCATGTGGTGAACAAAATTATTTTTAAAACACAGGTTTATGAAGTAATAGTTCTTTCATCCTCTCATTGGAAAATGCTACTTGGCACTGCTAATTCTTCCTGCACCACATACTTGCATGACAAGACTATGCAGCTGCTGCTTGCTTTTTGGCTGGGATTCACAATGAATTGCATTTGGCAGTTCATTAGCAATTCTTTTCATTCCTTTCAGAGAAGGGATAATGATTAAGCTGTATGCAGTTATTCCGCTTAATTCTCTCTAATTTCATCCTTTTATACCTTGGAAAGTGAACACATGTGTAGTGTTAGCCTAGTGCAGGGGGTGGGGTGGCAGCTTCTCTCTTTTCCTCCTAATAGTGACTCCAGCATTTATTTATGTATTATTTGTATTGCCCTTCACCAAACGGTCCCTGGGCAAGTCACAAAGATGTTACAGTTAAAACAAGTACAGTGTATGTTAAAATCATAAAACAAAACTACAAAACAACCAATAACAAAGTAATAAAGCATCAGCACCAAACAGCAGTACACAGCAAAGTTAGGAGGAGTGATGACCCTCACTCGCCCAAAGGCCTAGGTAAGAGGTGCATCATGACTAGTCGTCAAAGCATCCAGTGGATGCACAAAGCGCATTCATTCATTCTACAACCAGGGTCTGCCACACAGAAAGCTGTCCCTTGACCACAGAGATGGCGGCTCCTTTAACAGGACATCTCCTGTTTATCTTACTATCTTGGTAGGTCAATGTGAAAGGAGCTGCTGCTTCAGATATTTGGGACCCAAGCTGTTTACAGCATCATCATCATCATCATTATTATTACTATTATTTATTACAAAATGGGTGGCACTGTGGTCTAAACCACTGAGCCTCGCTGATCAGAAGGTTAGCAGTTCGAATCCACATGATGGGGCGAGCTCCTGTTGCTCTGTCCCAGCTTCTGCCACCCTAGCAGTTTGAAAGCACACCAGTGTGAGTAAATAAATTGGTACTGCTGTGGCTGGAAAGTAAACGGTTTTTCCATGTGCTCTGGCTTCCGTCATAGTGTTCCAGTGCACCAGTAGCGGTTTAGGCATGCTGTCCATATGACCTGGAAAGCTGTGGCCTGAAGCGAGATGAGCGCCGCTCCCCATAGTTGCCTTTGACTGGACTTAATCTTTACCTTTAACCTATAATTACAAAAATAAATAGTAAAAACTACAGAAAAAAATCCCAAAGTACACACACAGACAGAGAGAGAGAGAGAGCGAGAGAGCTTTTTTTTCTGAGGGGACACGGGTACTCATACCCCTAAACATTTTGTGAATCTAAGTTTGGCCTCATTGGGGGGCAGTATTTCAATATGAGTAGGAAAATGAGAGTACCCCTAAATATTTTTTACATAAAAAAGCACTGTGTGTGTGTGTATGTTACAACAGTTCCCACTCAACCCCACTCCCCAAAAAGATAAGCAGAAAATTACAATCCCAAAGCCTGAGTGGATGTTTTTACTTGGTGTCTAAAAAGAGAGTGTTGGTGCTGGGCATGCCTCCCTGGGGAGAGCTTTCCATAAACAGGAAGCTTAACACCTGAAATTGGGCTCTCCAGCTAGTTGGAAACTATTGTTGTACATGTCCAGCCAGAGACATCCACCAGTAGCTGCTCAGCTGCATTCTGCACTAGCCACAACTTCAAAACCATGTTCAATGGCAGCCCTATAAAGAGTGCATTGCAACAGTCCAATCTGGAAGTTATCAGAGGCCAGCTCACTATTATCAAGCTAGCCCTGGCCAGGAAGGGCCAGAGCTGGCAAGCCAGCCATAACTGGAAATAGGCACTACTAGCCACTGACTCTACCTGGGCCTCAAGTGACAATGATGAATCAGGGAGTACCCCCAAGCTACAAGCCTTTTCCTTCCAGGGAAGTGCAAATCAATCAAAGCTTCAAAAATGTGTGTGTGCAAATAAATTGAAAGATGGAAGTTAATGTTTCTAACCACACAAGTAGGTCTAATCACCAGACATTGTTGCCACTGGAAAACTCGTAATACCTGTCTGGAAAGAATTGCCATTTTAGGTAACACAGGACAACTGTTCATACTTTCTTCTTTGGGACTACTCAGTAAGCAGATTTATTTATTTGGTAACTTGCCTTTTAAAAAACACTTAATCTATACGAAATAATCTATATTTTTATTTATATTAATGATAAAGCAACCTTTAAGAGTGCTAGAATATGCTTCAAATGGACAAATGTTTGAGCTGTCAAAGATATCAGGTTTCTTGAACAGCATGCAGAATAAATTATATTAGGTCTATACAGTTTGTTTACCTTTTCTATGTTAATGGAATGAATTGTTTAAAATGTTCTCATAAGATCTTTGAGATAAGGTTTCTTTTATTTATTACTATTTTTATAATGACTGTAAAAACAATCACGTCCAACTGGTTTGCAAAAACAAACAAACTTGAATAATTCTGAATATATTGGGGTATCTCGCTTTTCATGTGCCATATTTGTTTGTCTATTTCAGATTGCACAAAAGCTGAGGCAGGCTCTCAGTCGCTTTCCAATGATGTAGATACAGAGACAGATAATGAAGAACTCCAAAGTGCTTTTCTGATTTTTGGTGGGGCAGTGCAAATAAGTTAAGTCTTTGCCATCCAAAAAGCCTTTTTTAAAAGAAATAAAATGCAAAAAGTAAGTGAAAACTTCAGGAGTTTACTTTGTTAACCTAAATGCCTTGGATATTTATGTATATTTTTTATCATATATGCTTTCCCTTCATACCCACTATCTTAGTAAAACTGGAAAATGCCCTATATTAGGGAAGGGTAACCTATGGCTCTCCAGTTGGAGCTAGCTCCCATCCTCATTGACCATTGCCTTGGTTCCAGGGCTGTGGGAGTTGGAATTTAATTACATCTGGAGGGCCATACTCTGCTCTATGATAGGGCTTCAAATTGCCAAATGGTTTGTTGCCAAGGGTTACAAAAAGATACATATATACTCTATAAGAGTATTCTGTGTCACCTGATTAGATTTTTTGAATACTTTATCCTGATTGCTGAAATGCTTTCAGCATACTTTTTTTGTTACAAGCCTGCTGTTGAAAGCAGAAGTTTAGCTTCCCTCTCCTGTAGCACTGGTATACAAAATCTGAAATAAAGTTGCTGACGCCTATGAAAATCTTTTAATATCCTGTCCTTGAACCACAGATGCCTCAAAACTTGAGGGCTAGATTATTATTTTCTTCCTGTCTATATGAGGGGGGAAAGAGCTGAACGTAAAGACAGCCATTCCAAACATCTGAAAGATATTGTTCCATCCAATAATTCTGAGCCATGCACTTTGGTTAACAACCCAATAGTCATGGTTGTGTGTTTGGAGCTTTTTTGCTCTGTCCTTACAAAGTGTGTAGCATCAGTAGTGTCTCATGTCCCATCACCACTGCCATGATAGAAAATGTTTCAAGGTCACTGCCAGATTCTGGGTGCTTATATAATAGCATGATACTACATTTTTGATCCACTTTAAAACAATCCCATAATGGCCAAAATTCTTTATTTTTTACCTCTGGAAAACAGACCATTTATTCAGGTGTTGAATACAACGTGGGCTTATAAAACAAGTATCTACTTCAAAATGCAACTATGCTTGAAATGTTATGTTCAGGCCACTGGTGTTAAAACAGCTTTTGCATACCAACAGTGGGCAATAAAGGCTTGAAGGTGTGTTGCCACAAATTTTCTCACTGTTACCACACACAACTTCCATTAGAATTAGTCTTCACTTCATAAACAAACATTCTTTTATCTACCAAGTCATTCTAAGAGAGTAGTACTCCCTATGTGTTCTGTTGACTTGTGTGCTGTTGTCATTTTGTGTGTGTTAGAGTAATAAAGAATCTCTGTCTGCCATAGTAATATAATGCTGTACCCCCCCCCACAACCCCCCCCACAAAATCCCAGAAGGTAAACATGGCTCAAATCCTTTCTATTGTCAGGTATTTAATGATTTTTCTACATTTTTTTTGTTTTCCTATTTAGTTTGTCTTCCAAAATTCCATAAAGTGTTATGATACAGCCATTCAGATATGTACAAATTGTAAAGAATGTGTATAAATGTTTTATGCCAAATGTAATGAGATCTATCTTGCATGTAGAAACAATTTATGAAGTTACTGCAAAGTGTATAGTAAATTCTAAGGCACTTTTTCACAGCACCACTTTTCCAGCATTTGTATATTCACGTTTTGTGTCAATCTTTGTTACTGGTTCGCTGAGGATTTCTTTTTACCAAACTTTAAATTGATCCTGATGACAGAAGTTGCAGACTTACCATCTTTAACAGACAAACTGGGACAGAAGAACAGAAGAGATGGTTTCATTGTGGAAAAGCAATGTATGTAGCAAGACCATTTGGAAAAGGCAGATCTGTAACTTCCCAGCAAATTAAGTCTTTAAATTGATAATAAATATTTATACATAAAAGAAACTTTGTGTGACTCCCCATTATTTTGCTACTCTATAAAAACAGGTGTTTGCCTCTTATTACTTGGCAATATCCAGTGAGGTCATGCTCTTGAGCAGACCCATTGAAATTAATCTACTCTAAGATTGGATATTATCTACTTTGTTCAGAGTTGTCTTAGAATCATAGAATCATAGAGTTGGAAGAGACCACAAGGGCCATCCAGTCCAACCCCCTGCCAAGCAGGAAACACCATCAAAGCATTCTTTGATGCTGTTATTGGTCTACATTTCCCATCAATCCCTAACCATTGGCCATCCTTGTTGCAGTTGATGGAGGCAGCTGCATCAAGGGAGCGCATATAGCTTAGGAAAATAATAATTGCTGGCTGTTGCCCTGCTTAGCACTCTCTCTGCAATCCAGTGGCTTAACAAAAAGTCAATATAAATCCTGCTCAAGCGAAAAACAAGGAAGATAGATAAACTCCCAATATTTAAAGGGGGGGAGTGATTTCCCAAAGGAAAGCATTTACCCACACCTTTTCCCATAGGGCACTCATCTTTTTGAGCATCAATTCACACCCATGTAAATAGATTTCTTATTTTTCCAGGATAGTTATGCATCTTATGCTTCACTTTCTAGGATCTGTTGAAAAGACAGATTTGACCTGGGGTGCAGGAAGATCAGAGTAAATTAAACATATGACCATCTTGCAATGGCACTGCCCTGATTGACAACCATCTTGAAAGTCCTTTTAATTACTCCCACTGCATAGACCAGGCACCCACAGACTATGGCCCGCGGTCCGGATATGGCCCGAAGGCCTCTTTTATCCAGCTCGCGACGACCCCCGCTCTGCCGCCCGCTCTTAGCGGCGCGGCTGCCCACTTCCGGGTTGGAAAGGCGCCAGAAATAGCTTGCACGCATGCACAAGCGTCATTTCCGGCACACTTCCAGGTCGGAGGAGGCCTGTGTGCGTGCGCGCAAGCTACCGGTATTTACGGCACTCTGACCCGGAAGTGCACTGGAAATAGCGTGTGCGCATGCGTATGGGTGCGCGCTCATGCGCGATCCCCCACCCTCTGGCCCACCTTGCGATCGGCGGTGCGGGCACCGGCCTGAAGCCGGGTAAATTTGGGGACTCCTGGCTTAGACCCACTGGGATAGCTCAGTTGGTAGATTAAGAGACTCTTAATCTCAGGGTCATGGGTTCGAGCAGTATGTTGGGCAAAAAGATTCCTGCCTTGTAGGGAGTTGGGCTAGATGATCCTTGTGGTCCCTTCCAACTCTACAGTTCTATGATTTTATTTTAAATTTTTTTTAAGGAAAAATGTAACCACTGTTACTTGTATGGATCCTCAATCTTTCTAAATGTTTTTATCCTAGATGTGAGGGTGATTCCCCCATGTGAAAGGACTCCTGCAATGATAGGCATTTTCAACTCAACATGCAGTCTGTATTCCATAGAGCAATGTAGACTAATGCACTGAGTGTGCGCTGTCCCAAGAGAATGTTTAACTTTTCTTTGAATAGATGAATTTTCTGCCATATTGCAAACCATTTGCAGTTTGTCATGGAGTTGTGGAATCTCTCTTGGGCTCACGTTGGAGAAGCTCATAGCTGCCAAATTTTCCCTTTTCTCACGAGGAAGCCTATTCAGCATAAGGGAATTTCCCTTTAAAAAAGGGAGAACTTGGCAGCTATGGAGAAGCTAGTTTAACTGTTCTTTAGATCCTGGACAAAATATCAACCATTCAGAAGCCTAATAGAGTCAGCATCTGATTGTTAAACTCAATGGCTCCAAATTTAGAGGGGTCATGTACTGTACTTGAGCAGGAGCAGTTGTCCGCCAGGTATTTGTGATGCAAATTAAGTGTAATTTGTTACTAAGTGGTTTTAGGACTCTAGCATTTAACTTTGTTATAATGAGCATGAAAGGACCCATCTTGAATTTGGCAAATATAAAATAAAATATATACTTAATATACAGTACCAAAAATTCTTGCTCAATGCATTTCCCTACAGTGAACCTGGACTTTTTAAAAGAACTTGATCATTAATGTACTTGGTACATCAGGCAATACTTATCTTCTGCATACATCTTTTTTCAATATACTCATGCAAAAGTAGTACATATTAGTTTGGATGTGCCTAATTTTCTGATTTGAATGCATGCACACAATGATCATAGGAAAGATGACATCAACAGAGTCAACATTAAAAATGCAAGATTCTATTCATAGGGTTGTTTTTGGTGGTCTTGGTTTTTTTTTAAACTTTAGAGGTACTTTAATAGCTATCATTAATAGAGTTTAATTGAAACTCAGTGGGTGATTTCTCTGCTGATTGCCTGTTCATGCTGAGAGGAGGATACAACTCAATTGGATTTAAATAATTTTTTATTAATGGGAACAATTCATTAACTGAACAAGAAAGCTTCATTCTCACCACCTCCTGTTTGACAGATACAATTTCCCCCAGTACTTCTACAGATGTGGTTTTGCTTCTCCTTCTATTATCTTTAATACAAGCGATTAGCACATTTTTCAAAAGTCAGATGAACTTATAAAACATGTTAAGAAACCACATTACACATGTTAAAAAAACATGTTAAGAGTCTGATAACATGTTTTGAAACAAGAAGTTATTGATTCATAGTTTAGCCTCTAAGCCACTATACTATACCAGCTCCTTTTGGCGAGTCAAAACAAAATAAAACTACAAAAAATATGGTTGTCTGTTCACTCTCTCTGCCTAAATAAATATGGTCTAGCTAAAATTTACTCATCTGCAAATAGTTTTGGGATGAAAGGAGTCAAGCTTTTAAACAGCTGCTGCTAAAAACAGACTTTTAATAGGAAAGGTTTCACATCTGTCATGGCAAGTCTGTTTTTGCTAAGAGATTCTTTTACGTTTTTAAAGTACAGATGTAAGATCGCAGAATATATAAAGGATGCAAAGATTTTTCTCTTTTGGGGGAGGGGGGAGCCCTGCATTTCTTCCAAATACCAAATAGAATTATTTTATTCCTAGGTTAGGCTAGGATAAGGTTACCAGATTTTTTTCAATGAATCCGGGGACACTTTTCAACTTCCTACTAAATAGATGGATTTTGTCAGGGGACTGACTTGTAAATCCGGGGACTGTCCCCGGTAACCTTAGGCTAGGAAGATGGCAGTGGGCCGGAATAAACTAAACAGCAGGAGTACTGCTAGTGCAGGACTTGGCCGCTTTGGAGTTGGCTCCTATGAGGTCAACCAATCATGTTTTAATGCCAAATCGCCACCTAAACCTACCGGTAATTGGCCTTGATAATCTGTTTCATTCAATAGCACCCTGGTGAAATCACCATCACCTCTCAAGGACCTCACCAAAAGGAGGTGTTGGCAAGTAGCTGATAATTGTTACAATCTTCCAGGTGTGGTCTCAGAACCATCTACTTCAGAGTGGCAATAACCATTTCCTCTGCCAGTGCAGCATTTATAACCTTCTGGAGCCACTGAGCTCACTTTGGCTCCAGAAACCAAGTTGAACAATGGTTGAGAATACATGTTACTGGAATAACCTCTCCAGGCACCTTGGCTACATCTTCAGGCAAATGGAACAGGAACTGTATAAATGATGGTATCTAGGTCAGAGCACATATGATCAACATTGCCTTCTAAGTGCTTAGAAAATATGTCACAGTAGGCCTTAGGTGACTCATCACTTAGCTTGCTTTGCTAACCCCAGGTGACATACTTCCTTCTTCCTGTATCTACTGAAATAAGGTCGTTCTGCCCTTTCATGACCTTGCTGCCCTAGCACATCTTTATCTTTGTCATTCTCCAGAGGAAAGGCAGGATACATAAATAAATATGAAGCTGCCTTATAGTGACACAGACCACTGCTCTATCTAGCCTAGCATTATCGACTCCCACGTGGCAGTGACTATTAAGATCTCAGAAAGACATATTTCCCAGTAGTTTTGCTGCCCAAGATCCTCTAATTTAGGATTGCCATATGTCTGGAATTTACCAGACATAACCGGTATTCAACTGTTTGTAACAGTGCCTGGGCAGAAATCAATTCAATCTCCAGGAAAATCTGAACGTTTGACAACCCATGTCGGAAGTGTATATTTTGGCAAAGTTTCTTAAAAATAGCTCAAAAACTTCATTTTCTTAAAATAGATTTTGAAAAACTAAAAAAATCTCAACAACCTTTGTGTCCAGATTTTCACTTTTTGAAATATGGCAACCTTATTTAACTGGAGAATGATCCTGGAACCCTGCATGTGCAAAGCATGTGCTGGCCATTCCCTTCCACATCCGAGATCTCGTCACATTTAGCTTGGCCTTTGATAGACAACAGGCACCTCAGATATATATCCCCTACTGAAAAGTGTGTGGCATGGCATGTGTGACAGTGAGAAACACTTAAAATAGTTTGAAAAAATAAACCAAATACAAGAATGGGTGGTCTCTTTGACATTCAATAATTATGCAGCAAAGATTGCAGTTTGCAAAAGACCAATGTTCAGAAAGTGATTCAAACACAAACCAAATATTACAGCTAGGGGGAAAATAGTTTACAATGCCGTTAGAGTGAAAGAAGCAGGGAGGGTAGAGCTTACTTCTTGATAAATGAGTTGAATAGATCCCCTCTCTCACAAACACCCAAAAAATTCTCAAAACAGAGGCTTCTTTCTACATTCTGTCAAGTTTATGCACCACCACCCTGCTTTCCACTGCAGCCAGGTTTTAAACAGAACCATTGCAGCTATGTGGGTACACATAGCTGAAAATCTATCCTGGGATATTCAGGATAGAATGCTATCCTGCGGCATCTCAAGAAAGAAGATTCTCTCCCCCCCCCCAGTCTTTTGTTTAGAGAACAGACACAATTGTTTCTTAATTGGCTAATCTCTGGAATATGTTTCTCCAGTGACCCACAAAGGTTGGGAGCTGGGACACATAGGCAGGGTAGCAGGGACAGCTCCATCGGGTTGCAAGGTTGGGTGTTTTTGCAGAACACAATGGGTACCTAGAGAAGGAAAAGGAAGTGGAGCCACCCAACTGCATATCCCAGAAGCTTCAAAGTTTATTTGGCTCAAGGCTAGCCAAGGGAACATACAGGCTTTTTGATGTGAGGGATCAAGTCCTAAGGGGTAGGGGGTAGGAACAACTATCATGCCAGGAAAAGCAGGACTTTGCCAGATATTGTAAAGGAACATACAAGTAAAGAGGCCACAACTGTAGTCTCACAAGGGCAACAACTGGTAGCTCACTGAATGTACAAATCCTTCAGGTGGAAGTCACCTTGACTGCCTTCTCTACTACCTTCCAAGCTGAAATTTGCAACCAAGGAGAGAACCCTGGCTTATGGTTCCACTACCAGCAATAACATGAAGAATGGGGAGCTGGGACAGGCCATTGTCAGCATCACCGCCCAAGGGAAGTCAGGCAGTCCCCATTCAGGAAACATGTGAAGACTTTCTTATTTACCCAGACTTTTGGCCAATAATTTTATGAATTTTTTTTTATACGGCTGGTTTTAACTGCTGTCTGTAATATATTATAATGCTTTGAATGGCTTTGTGTAACTTTATTGTTATGAGCCACCCTGGACTCCCCTTGGGGATGAAGAATGGGTTAGAAGGACAGGTTGGAGACAGTGATGCTTCTGAATACCAGTTGTGGGGAGCAGCCACAGGAAGCGAGAGTGCTCTTGTGCTCAGGTCCTGCTTGCCAGTTTCCCACAGGCATGTGGGTGGCCACAGTGAGAACAGGATGTTAGACTAGACAGGCTTGATCCAGCAGGCTCTTCTTGTGTTTCTATGAAATAAGTAAAGAAAACGAGGGACGGGAAGTGAACTCTGTGGACACTCCACAGAACACCTCTCTTCTCATGCAGCCAACAGGGGATTGGCAGGCATGCCATGCTGCTTTTGTCCTTCACCATGGAGTGTGAACTCCTGTTGCGTGTTTATGTGTGGAGTCCTGAGGCACAGGACATTTCAATAGTTCAGAGAAGACAAATGTACACATAACACGAAGCCATAGTACTTTGGCCCTGTCCTGCATGCCTTATATTCAGAGTTGTGGAGTCCCTATTTGGGGCTTGTATACTGGTGCTGGTGTGTTGCAACTGGCTGTAATTGTTGGCCATAATACTAAGAGAACAAGGGATAAGTTCATGGTGAGCTCTGGCACCTCTTTTTTATACAAAAATGCTCCACTGCTGTGTGATCAGAGCTAAGCTCACAGCTATCCATTTCCAAGTTTAGGCTGCCATCTCCTTTCTTTTGTCCCCCTCTCACCACAAAAACACTTGTCCATGATCCAACACTACATATAAACCAACATAGCTTCAATTTGTTAACTCCCACGGAGGAATTAACAACCCATCATCCCTTACTATTAGCAAGGAAACAGATGGTAAATGGCAGCTGTAACAGTACGGTGTGAAATGGTCCTGCCTGAAGGCATTCCCCCCCCTACCCTACCCCCCAATTCTACCAATAAGAGAGTTGGGTTGAAAACTGGGCTGAATCTGATATGGACGAGACACCAGTTGGATTGTAAAGCTGTACAAATCTACACTCTGAACCCAGCAACAGGATATGCATAAATCTGAACAAACATTAATAAAATCCAGAAAATAATACCTCTTTCATGAGTTCAGTACAGAGTGTGCAAGAGAGGGAGCACATCTAATTACCCCAACACCTAACACCTACTGAAGCACAAAGTTAGGGCATGGTGGTCAAATACTCTGATTTCTCTGTTTGGTTGACATTTGAAACGGAATAGCAGGCTACATTACTAGATTTCTGTGTGAACCTTCCGATCCTAGTGTACATACGGGAGTCTTTCCTGTGTCTACTGAACATATAGGGAACTTCTGCATCCAGCCCTATATGCATATACCCCAGCAGCCCTATCTATGAAAGAAATTCAACACTTGGTTCATCACAACAAAAAGTGAACAGCCGGTGAGCAGAGCTAAAGTATTTCACTAGGACAGGAAGTGAGGAAGAATGCAAGGGGGGGGGGGAGGACTGTAGAAATTCTGGCTGATGGCCAATCCAGCTGCCTTTCAGTCTCTGGCTTTACCAGCATCTGCCTGTCTCTCTGACTCTCTGCTTGGAGAGAAAAGAGCACCGCAGTTGCCTCTCCTCTTGGGGGAGCCAGTGTGATAATCTTGCAGCTCTCTGGGAAGGGAAACAGGGCGGAGACACATCGCCTCTCACCTGTCCCTCGAGGAGGAGAAAGAGGCGGAGACTCGAGGAACTTGAACTCGTCCAGAAAGTTTACGCAGGAAAAAGAAAAAAGAAAAAAAAGGGGGGGGAGTGAAAGCGGCGTGGAAGAAAGAAGACGACGTCGCCGCCGCCGCCCTGGGCGGTAGCGGGAAGCAGGGAGGGATTTTCCAACAAGGAAACAGAAAGTCCGGAAATTGAGCAAGAACAACTTGCGCGAAGGGGGGACGTTTTTCCAATGCCCCCCCTCCTCTCTTTGCAGAAAAAAAGAGCATTTTGACCTCTCTTTTTTTCCTCCACCGCCGGCCGGAGGCTTGTGACTAGAAACTTGCTTGACTTACACAAAGAGGAGACACAGCTGCGACTTGTCTTCAGAAGATGCTCAGGGCGCGCGAAGGAGGCAGCTAAGTACTTTCCAGCCTCCCGCGAGGCGGACAACTTTCCAGTAGAGAGAACACCTCAGTGGCATGGGGTGTTTTTTATTTTTTTATTTTTAAATATTTTGTTTGGAGATACCCGTCTCTTCTTTCAACGTCTCCTTTCAGACTTTTCTTAATTATTTAAAAGCACACACCACCAGCGGGAAGCTGTTGCTCCGTTTTCCTTTGGAACGAACTTCTGGCAGCTGAGAAGTTGTGGGGAGAAAATTCCCTCACGCCGCCCAGTTTCTCGTGACTGTTTTCTGGGGCGTGTGTGTGTGTGTGTGTGTGTCTTGTTTCAGAGGAGGAGGAGGAGGAGGAAGCCGCCTCGTTGCCTCGGTGTGACTGACTTTCCCCTTCCTCTCCCTCCTTCCCCCCTCCATGGAAAGCGGCTGCCATGGCTCTGAGCAAAGGGCTGAGGGTGTTGTGGAAGCAGGAACCCACGGCGAGTGCCCTGCTGGAGGCGCGTGGCCGCCAGGACTGCCTGCTGCTGGAAGCCGGCACGATGGCCACCCTCAGTAAGTGCCTCGCGCCAAAGTGGGTGGGGCGGCGGGTGGGCGACCTGCTACTCTTGGAGCCCCCCACCCACCGGGTTGGAGGTGGCTCTGCCAGTCCAACACGCAGCCATAAAGACAACGGGCCCTCCCTCGCCGTTTGCCTCCTGCCCCCTGGCTGCAACTGGCATTCCGAAAGCTACACTGCTCCTGAGCTTGGAGGCTCTGTAGGGCAGCCTCCTGCAACCTGGCACCTTCCAGATGTTTCTGGACTCCAACTTACATCAGCCCCAGCCGGAGTTGCCAGTGCTCTCAGGAATGATGGGAGTTGGAGGCCCAAACCTCTGGATGGCTTGCTAGGCAGCTGTTCAGGTTAATATGGCAAATCCCTTGGAGAAAGGGTAAACAAAAAACAAAAAACCCCTTTTGAAGCCATTTAGGTCCAAGGCTATAGCTGCATCTTGTTGCCATGGGTTCCATAAATTAATAATCCCGTGTTTATGTTGTGTTTTGGGTGCTGGTACAGGAGGAGACAGAGATGTGAATTGGATATTGCAAGAGTGTGTTTTGCCTTCAGACTTTCAGCTGTGTTCTATGGCTGTAGCCAACTTTCAAAAAGGAGAGGGAAATGCAGCCTCTTTTTCCAAACTGCAGTGACTCCACCCCTTATCACCATCCACTGTTGAACTCCCTACTAAAAGGCTACAGAAATAATGGCCTAACTCAGTGGTTCCCAGACTTTTCCCCCCAGGGAAAATTGCTGAGGGTCTTTGCAGAGCACTTCATTGATTTTTTGCCCACTGTAACAGATGCTGCATGATTTTTAATTGTATTTTATCGCTTTTTTATTTCTTCTACATTGTAAGTTGTTATATTTCATAACATTCAAATTGTAATGCACTAAAATATGATATAAGAAATAAAAGAATCAATTAGAATGCAATCAAGACTCAATATATTTAATATGATGGATGTGCTGTCTCCCATCACAAATCTACAGACATGCTGTGGACCACCTGAATTAAGTCACATGTTGTCTATCTGCAACCAGGAGCTTGACAACTCTACCCCTCAATTTTACAGTTCTGGGCCAGAAACAAAAACAGGGAGGTCTACTGAGTCAGTTTTGGGAAATCGTATGTGGCTAGTGGACTGGAGTAAAGAAAACCTGATTGAGATATTTGCAAAGCATTTATAAGTGAAAAATGAAATGGTCAACATGTCACACAAAATGAAAATTCACAGACTTGTATAAAAATATAATGTGAAGACCTCTGTGTGTGTACTTTGTGCACAAACGTGAGCTTGATTGCCTATTTATTTTATGAAGAAAACAAATTATTTATGTGTACTTTAAAGATTAATATTGGATTAATATTTTAAGATACTCTCTCCGTCCCTTTTCTATTCTTCCATTAATCTGTTCTGCTTCACTTGTGACTTCTTGAAGGGATGCAATCCCATCTACTCTGTATCATTGATATTATCTCTCCTGGGCCATTGGAGTTCAGTGGGCCACATGTATCTAGAAAACGTCTGTCCCGGGGTAATGTTAATTACAAAAGGCTTGCATACTTCAGGTCTTGCGAACTTTGAGATAGGGGAGGGGAGTTTGTAGAGCAATCCTATCTCTACAATGCTGGTGGCTGGTGTGTAAGTGTTAGGATGGTGCACAATCGCCTCCCCATTGGTCTCTGTCAGCCAAGAGGAGCACCAGTGGCAGGGGGCACCTCTGCTGCAGGGGAAGCCCCAGCTCTGTTGAAGCAGGTACCGGTAGTATGTTATCACGGTTAGTCATCAGTGGAAAGGCGTGAAAGCAGACATTTTGGAGATGGGTGCTGGATCTGCTGGGGCCTGATGCTTAGAATGAGCAACTACTGTACAATAGATGAAAAAAGACCTCTCACCCTCCTCCTTGGTTGGTAGGAGCTGACAGGACTCAGATGTACTGGAGCAGGCATCCCCAAACTGCGGCCCTCCAGATGTTTTGGCCTACAACTCCCATGATCCCTAGCTAACAGGACCAGTGGCTGGGGAAGATGGGAATTGTAGTCCAAAACATCTGGAGGGCCGAAGTTTGGGGGTGCCTGTACTGGAGGATCTGCTGCTTGCCTCCCTGGCCCCTGATTAGGATTGCTGTACTTCAGCTTTAACAGTACAATTCTATGCATGTCTGATGAGATGTAAGCCACCTTGGCTGTGAGTCCTGGAAGAATTGCTCTCTGCCTTGCAGGCCCTTTTCCACCTCCCCTGGGAGGGCAGGGTCCTGACAGACTCCAGTTGCAAAAGCTGAGGCTGTTGAACAGACTCGCGGGTTGGTGTATTGCTTAGGGTTCTTTTGTTGTGGGTGGGGTTGTTGCTCTTATTTATATTAATTTTTGTTCCTTTTTTATTAGATCTGGTTATGTTTTAATGTGGAAATTGTTCAGTTTGGTTGGGTACTTTTCGATGTGTGTTATTTATATTTTATGACTATTTTTGTTATACAGTGGAACCTCGGTTGTCGAACGTACAGTAATTTGTTCCGGAAGACCATTTGACTTCCGAAATGTTCGACAACCGAGGCGCAATGGGCTGTTGGAAAATTCAGTTGAGAAAATTGAGAAATGCACTTCAGAAGCTGTTTGACTTCCGAGGCACGTTTGAAAACGGAAGCAATTACTTCCGGGTTTTCGGCATTCGAAAACCAAAATGTTCGGCTTCCAAGGCTATTGAAAACCGAGGTTCCACTGTATTTGTAATTATGTATTGTTTTTCCTCATGTTGTTAGCCACCTTGAGCATGGTTTTAACTATGGGAAGGTGGCATACAAATAAAATGATGTATGAAAGCCCTGCTGAGTTCAGTTGGACTTACCTCCCATGTAAACTCATATAAGATCTATATTATATGACATGATATTATAGACTCTATTAAGAAGAAAATAAAACACAATGCAAAGTACTTGTGAAAAATGAAGGGCTTCGCCATTGGTTCTGTTAGCATAACTGCTAGTGGAGGGGAACAGGTATTCTGGAATTTTTAACATCCTGACATAATACATACCCACCCACGGGCAGGATTGTGAACGATTCTGGCCACAGCCTGCTCCTTAGAGAAGCCAGCCTCACATTGAGAAAACTTGAATAGTGCCCTACATGACATTGCATATACATGAGTATCAGCCTCATTCATCGTAACTGTAATAATATTTTTTTACAAACCCAAGTATTTTTTATTTTTAAATATTTGCTACGTTTAAAATGCAGTTGCCTTGCAATCTTCTAAAGGCTCAATGATATCTGAATGTTGTGGGTTTCTGGTGTGTGTGTGTGTGTGTGTGTGTGTGTGTGTGTGTGTGTGTATTTCTGAACAATACAATATCTCTACATGCATAACCTTTCATGATCTATAGGGTTTCAATGAAGAAAAAAACATATGGATGGATGTCACCCTCATATTTGTCATTCCAAAATACCATAAACGGTGACCAATAACCAACATGCTGTTTAAAGCTTATTTCTCCTTGCTGATTGAAATAAGGGAATGAACTCTTTGGTTTCAACCCTCTTTTCTCTTAGGAGGCATGATTATGGCAAAGTCCAAACATTGCTTGCATTCTTCAACACTTGCCTACGTCTTTAAATGTCATTACTTTATTTTTACAGTTTTACTGTAGTCTATTACTACAGTAATTCCTTTGTCTACTTAAGCATCTCCTGATCCAGTGACTCCATTGTACTTTCATTGGGAGATAAAGATGTGAAGATTTGGACAGGGAATGGCCCTGTTATTTCTTTCTTTCTTTCCTATAAGTGAGGAAGCTCTAGAATCACAGCAGGATTCCAAATTTCATGCATAGAGAATTATCTGCAGTTAGACCTGCCTTAAAGTGCATTGGATAATGACTAAAATATACTGTATTGATAGTACTGTATGGAAGAACGTAGCCAAGATGTAGGGACACATTCCACTGCACACATGTTTATTGGGCCAGGAGATAGATGGTTGATGCAAAACTGTTAATCTGTATTAGCACTGTATGTAAGTTTGTGGTCAAGTTGCTCAACACGTAATATAAGTCTTCTTAGGGAGACATCTCTTTCTGGCCCTTGCAGAGCATATATAGCACACCCCAACTTCTCCTACTCAGTGCAGTGTAAGAGGTTGTGAAAGAAGCCAAATGGCCTGATCCTGTGCATATTTACTATGGAGTAAGTCACACTGATTTTGTTGCAACTTACCTCTGAGTAACCATGAGTAGAATTGGGCTGTAAAAGTATTGTGGCATCTAGGAGACTTAATTTTATCATGAGTTATTGTACTTTAGCACAAACCATAGGCTTAAAGAAAAGTAAATCTCGCCAGTTTTTGTTGGCTTGCTGTATTATCAAAGGATTAAAAATAAATAAGAATTGTTGTCTTTTATTGTGCAATTCCCTTAGCTCCTGAAGAAAAGGAAGAAATTAAAGGGCAATATGAGAAGCTCATGGGTGCTTATGGGTGCTTAGGAGAACTCCAGTTAAGATCTGGTAAGTACCTTAATGTCATTTTTAGAATAATAAGTTGAACAATGTGTCCTTCAATCCGACACAGTGAAGTGAAACTATTCTTTGGTTAACCTTCAAGAACTAATTCTTTAAAATGAGTTGTGTGGTAATCATTGGATTTAAGGACAATTATTAAACAGTGGCTTATTGCAGGGTTTCTCTTTTTTTTAAGAAAACTTTGCATTTACTAATAATAGCTTCTGGTTTAAACTTGAAAACAGCTTCTGTTTCTTTTTACCAGCTTTGTTGTGCTTCTTGTTGGCCTTGGGTAGCTGTCCCATAAAATGCAATCCTACACAAGGACTTCTTCCTTAGTAAATATGTTTAAGATTACAGCCTCAATGGGTGGATACTAAGGCTTAATTGACTTACCTATCAGTAAATGCTTAGGATCATGAATAGGTTTGCCTGCTCCTATCCTCCATCTCCTGCCCTGCCTTTGGGTGTTTTTTTTTTTTTAAAAAAAAAATCTGTTGGGGGAAATGATGCTCAATAGGTGAAAGATCTCAAATTGCATTGCTGCAGCTACAGAAAAATGATACCCTATGAGCCTCTCCCTGACAAGTAACTATAAAAGACAGATTTTTGGGCTGTTGCTTTTATTATGCATTGAGGCTCAGGCAGAAATACAGCAAGTGACCTCCTTTTAGGGAAAGCTGCACTTGTTCCCGTTTTAGCTTGCACAAATCTGTTAAAAGCACAGAGCTCCTGCCCATAAAAATACAGCAGTTATAAGGAAGTCAGCCCTTTCGGGCCAAGAATCAACAGCTCTACTGAATAGCACTTTCCCCTTTCTTTTTATTTTGAATGACTAGCTTTATTAACAGCAATAGTTCATGGTTAACTAAGACTACAGCCCTGCAATTGACAATTTTCTCTGTTCTGGTGACCTTCTAATTTGGGTTTCCTGAACCTGGCATTTTCATTGCAATGAGCACGGCTCTCTCATTGGATTTCATGTTACAGCCATCCACGTAATTGTGGCCAGGGATAGACAGGTCTGCACTAGGAGATGCTGACTATCCCTTTAACAGCTTGGGGGCATTGAGAGAGCATATAGTCACTGCCCCTCCCAACCTTTTCTCCAACCTCTTTTCCTGCTGACTGAAGGCAATGGTGTAGCCCTGTGACAAATGGAGCCAGGGAGGTGAGTGGCGTGGTTGTTGCTGCTTTGCATCTTGGTGCTTTGGGTATTTTAAAGGCGCAAGCACATCTCTGGAGAACCTACTACAGCTAGAGTGAATGTGGTATCCAAAACTGCAAAATGTAAATGATATAAATGGACTATAGCTTTGCCTCTTCGTTGGCTGACATATGGTTTTATGCACATAAAAGCATCTGAAGGATTTAAACAATTTGTGTGGGGGGATATGATGGAGTGTGGGCAGCTGAGTGCAAGATCATATGAGCAAGAAGTTAACTTTCCAATGCCCAATAACAAGGAATGTCAGGAGATGTGGTTATGCAAAACCAAAATAATAATAAAAATCCAAGAATTCTGTTCATATTTAATTGAGGGTTGTGAGAGCATGAAAGAGGCTGTGCCACAGACCAAAGGCTCAGCCATGGCTAGTCATAGCCCTTGAAATTTCCATAGTTGCCCTACTACTTTGACAACGCATTGGTTTCTTCTGAAATCAACCCATGGTAGAAAAGGTTTGTTCAGATACTGTCCAAACCATCCCACCCACCAATTTGTGGATTTCCTGATGGTCCCAGTTTCATTTACATAATATGAATTTAAAAGAGTCTGCCTAGACACTTCGCTTCTTGCCGCAAGAAGTGTTTGGCTGGCTGGAAGGGAGAGACAGTGTGGTCATTCGGCCCTTGAAACAAATAGGCTCCCTAAGGAGGGTAGTAAGTCATTAAGAGCATGAAATATTTTTCCAGAATGCCTGAAGATAAAGAAAGTTTATAGCGATGGCAGCAATAGCCTGAACCAACTACTGGGCAGAAAACTCCATAAATTTTCTGAAATATGAATTAGTCACAGTGGGGAGACTAGACTGGTTTAAATCCAAACATTTGGCTTAGCTGGCTTATAAAACAGACAAAAAAGGAAGCATGACTGTTCTGACTAGCTATTCAGACAGTAAGCAGAATAGGTAATCACACTGGTTTTTCAGTCTCACTTTTTGGCACTAAGGACCTTCTGGGGTTTTACTAGGAAATTCTTCCTTTTGTCATACTGCAGAACTTGTGTGTGAATACTTGGTTAATAGTTCTTTGTCTGTTTTAGGCTGTCAAAATTGATAGGATATAAACCCAACCATTTCCCATGCAAGACACTTGCACTATAAGGCTGGTGGGTTTTGTCTAGTTGATTGCCTGGGTAATATTTCTCAAAGCCAGAACACTCCCTTGTATTGGGTCTGGTCAGCTGGAGCAACTCACTAGTTCCCATTACAGTATTTGTCTTTGGGATGGGCTAGAGCAGGATGAAGAACCAAGGACCGTATGTTCTGGGCTGGGCCTCGGGGGGGGGGGAGTGTTATGTATTCGTTGGTCCAGCCTTTCGCATGATGAATTCTGCATATAAGTTAAATAAGCAAGGAGACAATATACAACCTTGTTGTACTCCTTTCCCAATTTTGAACCAATCAGTTGTTCCATATCCAGTTCTAACTGCAGCTTCTTGTCCCACATAGAGATTTCTCAGGAGACAGATGAGGTGATCAGGCACTCCCATTTCTTTAAGAACTTGCCATAGTTTGCTGTGGTCGACACAGTCAAAGGCTTTTGCATAGTCAATGAAGCAGAAGTAGACGTTTTTCTGGAACTCTCTAGCTTTCTCCATAATCCAGCGCATGTTTGCTATTTGGTCTCTGGTTCCTCTGCCCCTTCGAAATCCAGCTTGCACTTGCCTAAGCCTGCCTTGTAGAATTTTAAGCATAACCTTGCTAGCGTGTGAAATGAGCGCAATTGTGTGGTAGTTGGAGCATTCTTTGGCACTGCCCTTCTTTGGGATTGGGATGTAGACTGATCTTCTCCAATCCTCTGGCCAAGTTCCAAACTTGCTGGCATATTGTGTGTAGCACCTTAACAGCATCATCTTTTAAAATTTTAAATAGTTCAGCTGGAATATCATCACTTCCACTGGCCTTGTTATTAGCAGTGCTTTCTAAGGCCCATTTGACTTCACTCTCCAAGATGTCTGGCTCAAGGTCAGCAACCACACTACCTGGGGTGTATGAGACCTCCATATCTTTCTGGTATAATGTATTCTTGCCACCTCTTCTTGATTCTTGCCACCTCTTCTTGATGTCTTCTGCTTCTGTTAGGTCCTTACCACTTTTGTCCTTTATTATGGTAATCTTTGTACGAAATGTTCCTTTCATATCTCCAATTTTCTTGAACAGATCTCTGGTTTTCCCCATTCTATTGTATTCTATTCTATATGTACAGGTCTGCTTAAGTGGGGCCCATTTGGCACATATTCCTCTGTGACCTTCTTGAGTACCCCTATGTTGAAAACTCTGCAGGGCAACTAAAGTTGCTTTGGAGATTATTATTATCGTGACGATGCACAATAGGGAGCATACTTTAAAGCTCTTGTTGTGCATTGGCAGCTGTGTCTCTACCTGCCCCACAGCTGTTGTTACATATGACATCAAGGATGGGGTAGGTGGGTGTGGTTGGAGAAAAAACAGCTAAATTTGAACCCCTTACAGGCCAGGTTTGGCCCACTGGCATGTGGTCCCTGGAAGGTTGCCCATGAAAGAGTGTGTCCCTTGGGCTGATGAAGGTTTCCCATCCCTGTCCCGGGGGCTGCTCCTTCCTTATTGCTGTAATACATATGTTTTCTCTGCCTTTGTCTCAAGATAGTTTTAAATGTTACTCCAAATACTCTTAAGGAAAAAATTATATAATGAGCAGAAACAACCGTTCATTTTTGTTTGGATTTTTTTAAAAAAATACAGGAAGCTTTTCTTGGCTATTGAAACAGTCAGCAATGCAAATTTGAAGGTGCTAAGCACAGCTGGAATTATGGCATAAATATTCAAAATAAGCTATCCAGTGGGGAATAAACTGTGGGTTTACTTCCTGGACTTAAATTTGCATTTCCAACCTTTCTTGTGGAAGCTCATTTTTTGCTTTTGAAGCTATGGCTGAATGACAACAGACGTCTTATTTTCTGTTTAGTGCCCTTCCTGCATTAGGCATTCTTCTTTTACTCTAAGATAACCAACAGTTAGTATTGGACTACAGCTTCCATAATTCCTGCCCGTTGTCTGTGCTGGCTGGAGCTGATTAGAGTTGGGAGTCTATCGACATCTGAACTACCTTTGCTTTCTATATGTCTTAAATAATGCATCCCGTTACAATACATTTTTATGATTGACCCTCAGCATCCTTTATGAGCATTTCCCTTGAGAGGCCTTTCACGTTTATTATCAAGCAAGTGGCAAAATATCTTGAATGTTGTCATGCCTCTTAGACCACTTATGTTGGTTAGTTCTTTGCTTGTTTTCTTTTTTTTATAAAAGGTTTTATTTAGCTATGAAATTGTATTTTAGACATAGCATTGTGATTGACTGACCCACAGACTCACTGTTAGGAGTAAAACTGACTTGACCCAAAGCTTAAGTACCTAATAGATAGAGGAGCTCACAGATTGACTTTTATGAGCTTGCTGCTTGAAGCAGCAGTCGTGGATGTCTCCTGAGAGTGGATTCAGTCACAAATAAGTGCTCTTGCTTGTCATTCCAGGTGGCCAACTTGTTACAAGCAATGTTTCTCCTGCCATTTATTTTCAGATATTATGATGGATGCTGTGGAGGAAATGAGTACCTTTCCCACAAAGTACAGTACTCCTTTCCTGCCCCAGATGTTCCCCAGCTGGGGGGGGGGGACAGCTGATGAGATCATCCCCTTAGACTAGATTTTCTCCTTGTACAGCAATGAGGATGGCTGAGTTGGCAGTTAATGCAATATTTCTGTTCACACTTGTATGTTCTACCGGTATGTGAGAAATGTTTTCATTTCACAGCTTTATACATTGAATCATGCCAACATAGGTTTCTGCCATACCTACAATCAGTCCCAGACCAATGAATTTAATCTGGTATCAACATGGCATTGTCACCTTCTGAAACAACAAACAAACAAACAAAACATATTATGAGATATTGACAGGCTGCCTTTACAGAAAAGGTCTAGAATGGAATAAGTATTTGCATTCCCATGTAATTCTAATGTGCCTGTCATTTTCTAGGCAACACCACCCTGCATTTTCTGGTCCTTGTGACAGGCTGTGCATCAGTGGGGAAAATACTTGATGCTGAAGTTTACAGAATCACGACAACAGAATTCTGTCCTCTCCAGGAAGAAACTAAGGAGGAAGATCGTGTTTCTGCCTTGAAGAAAATTCTTAATTCTGGGGTGTTTTATTTTTCTTGGCCAAATGCAGGATCAAACTTTGATATCACTGTCCGAGCCCAGAAACAGGGTGATAACAACTATGGAACTGCAAACTCATTCTTCTGGTAAGTGCAATATGTTACATCCTATATTTGGTCAGTCCTTAGCTAATATGTCCTAGACTTCAAATCCATATGGATTTCTGCTTCATGAAGGACTGGAATCTTTTTGGAATCTTCTAAAGCATAGCAGTAAATGCATTGCTATTATAGCTAGAGAGTGTCCTTTTGTGGGAGGAAAAATGTCATATTTCGAAATATAGTATATATGGTATTAAGTCCCACTAAACTCAGTGAGACTTATATTGGATTGGATTGCCAATGTATACAATAATATCAAGGCTTTAAGAGCTAGTTCACACATAGCCCAGGTGTGCTGGGTTGTTAAATTTATTATTGCATTTACATCCCACTTTTTTCTCCAGGGAACTCAAGGTGTTGTAGATGTTTCCTCCCCCTCATCATTTAATCCCCATTACAACCCTATGAGGAAAGTTAGACCAAGAGGCAATGACTGGCCCAAGGCCACCAAGTGAACTTCATGGCAGAGTGGGGATTTGAACCCTGTTCTCCCAGGTCCTAGTCCAACACGTTAATCACTACACCACACTGGCTCTGTAAGTGGCAGGTCACAATAGTGAATTGCAGGCTCACATGCTTCCCCTCCCCTTGGTGAATGGAACCTTTCATGTGAATCAGAGTTTGTGAGCCTGAGATTGGCCTTGGGCCCTGCTGTGTACGTGAACCAATCCTGGATGCCTAAATATTTGTGATGCAACCATTTCTGAATGTTTGCACCTCTCTTTGAGCAAATCCCGAGTATCTGCAACTTATACAGTGTACAAATTTATTTATTTTTGTTAAATAGAGAAGATCAATACATTTTATTTTCAACATTTTAAATAATAAATGGCAACTTCTGCATAATGTATGCAGTGATAATGATACCAAGCAAAATGAAAGTTAGCAGCTGCTTCTGTGCATGACGCTCCTCTTGCAGCCCATGGAAGGTAAATAACAAAGCCCGGTGAAAAATTATTGAATTGGGGTGATGGGGCAGGCCTATGTCAATGTAAGCCTGCATGAATTATTTATCTAACTAAGTTTTAAATGCCCTGGCACCAAGCTATTTTGGCCAAAGTTTTGTTGTTGTAGTACGTGTACTGTAGATGATACTGCAGTTCTGAACTTGTTAAAGGGTTTCGGGATATTTAGCTGTTATGTTTCTTGACCAGTTTTGCCTGACACATAGTCACAAAGTGAAGGTGGGCAAAAGATCGAGTGAACGGTCTCCTGGGTACTAGTCATGGCCGCTGAATGCACCATCATAATTACTTCTGTATATAGCACTCTCCATGTGGCCTTCAGGGTTCCATTGTGCCAATAAGAGCTTCAGGACAGCTCTGCTGCATCAAACCAAAGAGCTATCACATCATGCATCGCATTCTCACACTGGACAACCAAATGCCATTGGGAACCCTGCAACGAGACCATGAACCCAAGAGCACTCTCCCATTCGTGATCCCCAGCAACTGGGTTCAGAGGTGTACCAATGCTATTGTTTCCATGACCCACTTCTGGGCTTCTCAGAGACCCAGTAGGACTGCTGTGGGAAGCAGGATCCTGGGCAAGATGGCTATTTGGTCTGACCCAGCGTTTCCTAGTCTGGTGCTCTCTAGATGTTCTGGACTGCAACTCCCATCATCCCATGCTTTTGGACATGCTGGCTGGTGCTGAGGTGAGTCCAAAACCCCTGGACGGTACCAGGTTGGGGAAGTCCAGTCTGTTCCATCAGGGCTCATCTAATCAACTTCTGGCATGTTGATTATAGACCTAAATACAGTATATTCAAAACAGATTTTGTGTAGTTTTTTCTTGACTCAGTTCTCCTAAATGCATTTGACACAATTTGGCCCAAAGTCCCGCTGGTTTAAATGGGAGAGATTTAAGTTACATGCTTAACTGAAATCCGTGGGACTTTTTAAAAGCATGTAATTTTTACCTGGATTGTGTCCACTATCTGCGTCTTGTGGTGGCATTTTGGGATGCAAATGGCTTGCAAGAGTGATATCAGTACAGAATATACTTTCACAGAAAACTGCTGACTTTATTCAAATGAATTTGTATTTAATGAATTAGTCTGACTGGTAATATATATTCATATTGCCAGACAAACAGTATGGAATATTAAATATAGTCACATGCAGAAGTCACTACATTGCCTTTAATGGTTATATTTCCTTTCAGTAGTGCTGGGAAATCCAACAATAGCTGTAGGCTGTTTGAGCTGTATCTAATGGTAGCTTTGTCTTAGAAAAAAGTACTTCTGTTCCTGCAAGGCAAGACACCCAATTTTCACTGCCTTCCCTACTGCTGTGTCCCATTCTGTTCTGGAGGATCCCATGATCCCAAGGAGCAGGTTTTAGGGAGACGTGTGTTAGAGGGGTTGGCAAAAATTGGGTGCATCCATCTGCAAGAGCAGAAGTCCATTTCCATTAAGGCAAAACCACAACTGGATACAGCCCAAAGTTTTTTAATATTTATGATCCCGGAAGGTTACATATATTAATATAGTAATTGTAAGCCCAGGGCATGGGGAGAATCTGCCTGACTACAACAGTAAAAACAGGATATTTAAAGGCCAAAATATCTGATGGGCTGAATTCAGCTTGGTTGGTCACAAAAGTATTATTGGTGTCACAAATGTATTATTACCTATCTTGTGTGGTAAAGTTGCACTACATTTATTTTTTCCAGATTTGATTGCAAACAAATATTTCGTGACTAAAAACTATTGAACCTGCACTGCAGTTTTTCAGGTCACAATCTGAACTGTGAAATCCTCCTATTAAAATGCCTGTGGTTCTGTGAGTTGCTACCTTAACAGAGTATTTCCCAAGGTTTATCCTCACTGCAATTTTGGCTTTCTGGCAAGAAACAAGCAAAACTGGAATCCTTCCAGTGCCTTGTAGCTTGAACTCAAATAAATTATAAAACCTTACCAAAGGATAATACTTTAAAGTTAGCTTTGTTAATAATATACAGTACACCTAGTGAGTGATTATTATTGAATCTTGCAGGAACCAGCTACTGCATGTCCCCTTTAAACACTATCAGGTGAATTGCTCTGATTGGCTGTTAAAAGTGATCTGTGGTGTGGTGGACATTCGCACTCTGTACGCTTCTCACAAGAAGGCAAAGGCCTGTCTCATCTCCCGGATCAGCTGCGAGAGAGCTGGTGCCCGGTTTCACATACGAGGAGTCAATGATGATGGCCACGTTTCTAACTTTGCTGAGACGGAGCAGGTAAGGGCTGGATCCCATGTCTCTAAATAATGGATTGCATTTACACAAAGTGGGGTGGCAGTTGAGGGATCAGGATGACATCTTTCACAGTGACAAGTGACATGAGAGAAGCTAGCAAGAGCTTTTCAGAAGTAGTGTCTAAACGCCCACAGTATATTCATTAACTCTGCTTTTTTCCTTTTTGTTCATTACACATGTCTTCAGAAGAATACACCCACTCCATTCCCTCCACTTCAATTCGTTTGGCTTGGTGTTTGCCCCCCTCCCCACATTTGATTTACAGTTGAGAACTTGTGTATTCTGGGGTTGGGGGTGGGAGTGTGATTTTTCAGTACATTAAAAAAAAAATCCCTGAGTGGGGAAGAATAGAAGCAAAATAAATTCTTCTTGTTCATTATCACACACTTTCCCCATAAGGATTATAGGCTGGACTAGATTCTAATCAGAGATTCTTTCCTGAAGCTTTAATAGTCCATACCAAACATCTCATGCACAGGTAAAGGGAAATGTTTGTTTATTTGTGTTCACAAGGACACTAACACCACACCACCCCAAAATGTAAAGTGTATTTTATGGTCATATTTTAACCATTTTCCTATGGTATTGTAAAAGGCAAGTTATTTTTTAAAATATTAGGGAGCAGGGTTTGATTTTGAAATGATCATATATTGCTTTTGTGTCAATCTCTTCTCCATTATCCTTTCTTCTGCTTTAAAACAAAAATAAATCATGAATTCCTGTCATCAGGAGTGTAATGTTTGTCACCATGATACCATAGCTACCGGACAGGTGGTTCAACTAACCCTTTTTCCTGTGACTGGATACCTGCATTCTTCAGTGACAGCACAGTGCAAGAGTGCAAAAGTATAAGCCTATCTTTAGTCACACCCCTGAGCATTGGGGGTTAGCATTCTGGCTAAGAAGTATTGATGACCTGGCCTACATGTATCTAATTATTTGGCAGCATTATTTCCTCTTACAGCTAAAGAAGGAATTACCACCACCACCACTATCATCATAATCTGTCTCATTAAGCTAATGATTTGAAATACTTTGCTGTTGTACTTGGGGCCTTGTTTTCACAGTGTAACTGAGAGGCCTATTTTGGACATAATAATACTAAACAATGTTTTAACAGTACATGCATCAGCAGTAGCAAACCTCTTCTTCCCTCCTCTGGCATAGCCATGAGGAGAGGATTAGAAACAGACACTTCCTGTTTAGACTAACTAGAGATTTTCATTCCATCCAAACGGGGGTAGTGTGTTAGGGAGGACAGAATTCTAGTTGGCTTATACTTAAGCTCTGTCCAAATGTTCCTTTTGGTATCTAGATACTGTATTGAGATACCATCCGCATAAGAAATGATGCTGTGGTATGCAATCTGCTAGAAGATGGATAGTTGTTTCTGGGGGGTAAGAGAGAAATGCACTGTTGGGGAACTCTGGCAAGGGGTAGCGTTTGTTGATCCGGGATTGAAATGCTACCCACTAAAAATGAAGCTATCGAGTGATGTTCATGCACCTACTGTCTTAAAGAGGAAAACTGGGAAGGATAATAGACATTTCCTTTGCATTGTTATGGAAACTGCAGAATTATAATAGAATCATAGAATTGTAGAGTTGAAGGGGACCATGAGGGTCATCTAGTCCAAGCCCCTGCCATGCAGGAATCTTTTGCCCAACGTGAGGCTCGAACCCACAACCTTGAGATCCAAATGGCACCTATGTTTGTTGGACTTGTGGTCTATGAAAAGCCTTTCAACAAACAATGCAAGAAAGCAAAACAGAAAGGACTGGCAGCACCATTACCATTTTATTTCTAATGGCCAAGATATACATTCTTTTGTGAAGAATGGCTTTCTTGTTATGATGGATGAGGAGCTAACATGTCGTTTTGTATGTCTCTCTGCTCAAAAGGACAGGTGGCAACTTTAATCACAATGTGCTGATTTTATAGACCCTACTGGCATCATAAATAGCTTTTTATTCAAATGCTTGCATATAAAAGGCAAACTGTCCCTATATTCATGTTGTTGTTGTCGTTTAGTTGTGTCTGACTCTTCGTGACCCTATGGACCAGAGCACTCCACGCACTCCTGTCTTCCACTGCCTCCCGCAGTTTGGTCAAACTCATGTTGGTAGCTTCGAGAACACTGTCCAACCATCTTGTCTTCTGTCGTCCCCTTCTCCTTGTGCCCTGCATCTTTCCCAACATCAGGGTCTTTTCCAGGGAGTCTTCTCTTCTCATGAGGTGGCCAAAGTATTGGAGCCTCAGCTTCAGGATCTGTCCTTCCAGTCCTCAGGGGTGATTTCCTTCAGAATGGATAGGTTTGATCTTCTTGCAGTCCATGGGACTCTCAAGAGTCTCCTCCAGCACCATAATTCAAAAGTATCAATTCTTCGGCGATCAGCTTTCTTTATGGTCCAGCTCTCACTTCCATACAACACTACTATACATACAACATATGTATGTATATGTTCATACAACATACTTAATATTCATACAACATACTTAATCATTTTGCAAAAAGGAAAAAGAGCTCATCGAATCTTGTTCTACTAGTGCCTGACTTATGGGTTGCAGGCTGCATGTACATTGCAGTAGCTTTTATAATTTTCCAGACAGTTTTAGTTATTTATTATTCCCTACATTTGTATCCCGGGACGCAGGTGGCACTGTGGCCTAGGGCTTGCCGATCAGAAGGTCGGCGGTTTGAATCCCTGCGACGGGGTGAGCTCCCGTTGCTCGGCCCCAGCTCCTGCCAACCTAGCAGTTCGAAAGCACGTCAAAGTGCAAGTAGATAAATAGGTACTGCTACAGCGGGAAGGTAAATGGTGTTTCCGTGTGTCTGGTTCGCCAGAAGCGGCTTTGTCATGCTGGCCACATAACCTGGAAGCTGTACGCCGGCTCCCTCGGCCAATAACGCGAGATGAGCACCACAACCCCAGAGTCGGTCACGCCTGGACCTAATGGTCAAGGGTCCCTTTACCTTTACATTTGCATCCCACCTTTTCTCCCAGGAGCTCAAGGTGACATACATGGTTCTTTCCCCTCCCCTTCCCTTGCAACAACCCTGTGAGGTAGGCTAGGCTGAGACACTGTGACGGGCCCAAGGTCACTCAGTTAGCTTCATGCCCGAGTGCAGATTCAGTCCCTGGTCTCTCAGGTCCTAGTCCAACATTCTAACCTCTACACCTGCCTCACTCTCAGCCTTGATAATGTGATGGGGATCTCGGCATTATTATTTTCTCTCTCTTTTTTTAGTTATGTAGCGAACATGATTTCTTCTGTGCATTCTAATGTTCAAATAACACAAGTCAAATAAAAACACTGTTTATATGATGCTAAGATAATTTGAGGCCTGGAGCAGAGTAGGAGGAAGGGAGCTGACAATGATTTTCAGTGTTAAGGCTCCTGTTGCCTGGGATACAGGGACTGAAATATAGCTTGCATACTGTTGGGTATCACTATTGTCACATTGCAAGAACACCTGCACTTCTCTTCAGGGGTTAAAAATTGTA